>NC_045711.1:46760955-47360955 GCF_009834535.1 Camelus ferus | reverse complement strand
AAGGCCTGTGGTCACAGTGGGGTGAGGTGAGGGGTTAGGAGACAACTAATAAGATCAGGAGCCTGGCTCACTACATTTACATCCCCCTCTGAGACACAGAAGAAGCCAAATGAGGGAATGGAGTCTCTGAAGGGAAAGGTAAGACATTTGGCCAAGATCACTCAGCTTTGGAATAACAGAGCTGGGATCTGAACTCAGCCCAGGTGGTTGGAGAGGGTAGAACCTGCAGCTTGCCCTGTTCTCCCATCTCTTCTAGTCCCTCCCCACCTCCACCTTTCCTTGAACAGTCACTGAGTGGGGTGAGGAAGTGAGCGCAGACCTAAACGAGGATGTTGAGCATGGAGTCAGCTTCTGTGCTGGAGGGGGACAGGAACTACACAATACTCTGCCTGGTTGAAGAGTTTGGGTTTTCCCTTTAGGCACTAAGAAGCAATGGATGTATTTGAAGCAGGTACGAGGTGCCATATTTGTCTTTTAAAATATCCCCCTGAAAGGCAGTATTAAGAATGGAAGTGCCTGAGGCTCTGAGGATACTGCAGTTGTCCAGGCAAAAGTTGACAAGGGCCCATCCTAAGCCAGGTGCAACTGAGAGAAGGTGCCAGAGCTGAGAGACACCGAGGTAGAATCGACAGGATGTGAGGATTAAGGGAGAGGTGACACTGGGTTTTAGCCTGGGTGAGTAGGGGGCCATGAGCCTTCATTTCACTTGAACACATGTGTTTTGAAATGAATGGTTGCAGGCCAAAGTTTGGGACAGTCTTTATTGGAGTTTGGAATGTCATAGCCATTCACCTTAATCAGAGGCAGACTGAGAAAATGAGCAGCAACGGGGGCGGACACCCGGCAGCGGGGACGTCCGGGCTACAAGAGGAATCCTGCTCGCCTGCAAGCAGTACACAGACACGCGCACGCACACACGCTCTCCAACACAAACCGACACTCTCACGGGTCCTCACTCACTCCCGGTGGGTCTGAGGCCAGGCGCCCTTCCTGCCCAGTCTGCTCTGAGGGGATCTGCCGAGCTGAGACTGAAGGAAACCACTTGAGGTCCAAGGATAAAGGAGCTGGAAGCTGCAGGCATTTTGCAGTTTGGGAGAAGGGGATCCAGGAGGATGAGAGAAATTGCCAGGGCCAAGCAAAGGGAGCGCCCTGGCCCAGGGTGTGGGGAGAAGATGCTGGAGATGGGGAATGGGAGGCATGGGGCTGGAAGAAAAGGCCGTCCCCTCTCCTTCAGTCACTCTAACCTCAATGCTGGGGCCAGAGTCCTGGGCACAGGAAGCCTGGGGAGTATCAAGGGATCCCCTGTGTCCTAGGAAGGCACTGAAATGGGGAACAGATCCTGGAGGGTCTGGAGTCTCCCCTAAGTACCCCAAGGGGGAAAGACGGGGGATGACAAAGCAAGGAGGGTCTTACATGCCGGTTGTCTGGGGCAACGAGACTGGGGAAGCACAAATCCTGCTTCCCACCCTAGACCAGGGGTGGGCAGTGGGCTGAGATGCAGCCCCTCTGGCCAGCAGAGGGGAGAGGGCCAGAGCCAGGGCTGCCCCTTTGGTCTCCAGGGCAGTAAGTGGGAGAGCCTGGCCTCGCCCAAGTGTCCGTGGCGGGGTGGTGGGGGGTGGAGGCAGGAGGGAGGAACTGGGGCCTCCTGCCCCCTGGGCCAGGGCTACCAGAGCACAGCCCCATCCAGGTTCCCATAGCCTGGCTCAGCCCGCAGCCGCCAGTACGTGTTGTTGGTCACCCACCACTCCTTCCCGCTGCTGTCTGTCTGCCGCCTGGGGGGACGGGGAAAGGGAAGACAAGAGGTGAACATCCAGAAATAAGGCCGCTGTCCCCAGATGCTGCCTCCCACTGCTGGCCCCACTCAAAGCAGGTAGGGGCTACAGGGAGGAGGAGGGGAGCCTGGGTCGCAGAGAGACCCGGGGCAGAGGGCAGAGGGCAGAGGGCAGAGGAACCTGAAGAAGCGAGCATGATGGACAATGTTGTTCTCTTCCATCACTTTGCGCCTGTCTCGCTGAAGCTGCTCGATCCTTCTCTTCTGGGCCTCGGCAGCCTGTATGTTCCCCTCCTCCAGGTACCTGAGCATCCAGGCTGCAGTCAGCAGAACTGCCTCTACCCTCAGGAGCCCCCACATTCAAGGCCTCTGTCCTGCCCAGTTCTGCCCCAAACAGGCCCCATCTCCCCCTGTGGTGACTCAAGGAAGGAAGGACACAGTCCCAGGTCTGTATGGAACCCACAGGGGAGGGAGGAGCCCCGGGTTCTAGAGCAGCACCTGCCTGGCACTGACCTCTGGTCTGGCCGGAGCCGCGTGTCCGTGGAAGGCAGAGACCGTTTCAGCTCAGCCGTCAGCTCATTCAGCTCCAAGGCAAACTGAGTGAAGCCGAAGTTTCGCTCATGGTTTGGGGGCATTGAGTCTGGGGGGAAGGCAGGGGGCTGGGGCAGGTGGACTGTGCCACAGCAGCCCTTACCCCGCCCAGTCCACCCCGGCTGCCCCACTTACTGGGTTTCCAGATGCACTGCCCACCCGGCGGGGGCCCCCGGTACAGCCCCTCATGCCACTTCCCGAAGAGTCGGTGGAGGACGCGGCCGCTTCGGCTCAACACAGCACCCTGAACCTCGTGGACGTTGGAGCTCCAGTACTTGGCCTGGGGTGGGGGTGGGGGCGGGGGGCTTAGGGAGGTGTCCCCTCCCCTTGCCCGGGGCGAGCTGCTGGGGGCGGACAGGCAGGGGCAGGGTGGTGTGCCCACCTTGCAGAAGGTGATCTTGCAGTGGCAGGAGCTGTCCTGTGTGTTCCGGATGAGCACCTCCCCGTAGTGCTCAATCCAGCGCTGGCCACTCAGGATGTTGTGAATGCAGGACGTCACCTTGTTCCACTCAAAGTGGTCCCCAAACCTGAGAGAGACAGAGCGTGGGGGAGGGCAGCTGGCCAGCTCTGGGGAACTATGCGCCACCCTGAGCCAGGGAGCACCTGTCTCATTGGAGCAGTTCACACACATGGGTCTGCAGAAGGAAACCTGGGGCCCTGGTTCCAGCTCATCGTCCTTCCATGAAGAATGACACATTTATAAAGCAGAGCAGCCTTCACAGAAAGTATTCAGCCGACACATCTCCATTTGTTGAGAAAGCCCTTGAGTGCCTAAGTCATGGGGGTAAAACCATAGACTGGGTCCCTGGCCTTGGGTGCCAGGGACCATGGTCGGTCTGTTCACATATATCACTCTGTTTACTGCGCACTTCTGTCAGGCATTACTTATTACTCTTATTTTATAGACAAGCAGACTCAAGGCTCTGAGATGTCAAGTCTTCTTGCTGCTTGCATAACTATTCAGTACTAGAACTGAGACTCCTACCGAGGACTTCTGACCCCGAAGTCCAGGGCCTCCCCAACCCCTGCACCAGCCTCTGGCTGCAGTGCCCCCAGTAAAATGAGTTAGATGAGCGTGTTTCAAATGTGGTTTGTGAGCAGTCCTGAAATCACTTTAGGTTTCTGTGTATATGTGTGTGTGTGCACGTGTGTGTCTATGGGTTACTGTGCACTGGCTTGAAGTCTCAAATGCATTCCTTACTGTGAGTCACGGTCAGAATGTGTGAAAACTACTCAGTCAGATGACTTTCACAAGCCCTTCCAGCTGGAAGATTTTTCACCTTTCTTTACTGGCAACTGCTGTGAACATAGGTGTAAAATGTACAGAACCTGCCCCACCCTAAGCAGCTTCAGGCCTCTCTCCAGTCCCTGCCACCTCCTGGTCCCAGCCTGGAGGATGGCCTGTGGCCTGGGCCTGGCTGCGGAGCATTCAGGAACACTCACCTGGGCAGGCTCACGTTGACTGTCCCCACAGGCACAATCTCCAGGGATTTGCCCCAGAACTTGTTCTTCCACTTCATGTCTGGAGTTGGGTTGAGGGAGGGAGAGGAACAGCAGAGATAAGACCAGAAAGTGTTCCAGCCCCTCCCCTGTCTGCCCTTCACACCCAGCCCCCCTCACCTTGCCAGAAGATGAAGTTCTCAGACTCCGCATGGCACGCCGAGATGGGGGGGTGGTGGGAGACCTTGATGAGCAAGGAAGTTCTCTTCAGGATGCACCTGACCCCAGACCCCCCGAGGCCCTCACCCCTCCCCCAGTTTCCCTGTGGACCAGAAGACCAGTTAGTTCCAGGTCTCTTGTCCCTTTCACCCTTGGCCACCACCCAAATTCCATCATCCTCTCCTTTCCCCTCAGGCCCCTACATTCTTCCTTCTCACTCACTCCCCTCTGGGCCCTCCTTGCCAACCCTGTGTATAGTGCCCTCCAGAGACCCTGCCCAAGCCTACAAAGTCCCCTAGCAGTGACAGGTGGGACCTCTACCTGTGCCCTGCCTGAAAGCCAGCCCTCCTGTGAGGATCCTCTTCCTTCATCATCTTCTCCCCCAAAGTTGATTATCAGCTCGCAACCTCCACAACACACCCTTAGAAAAACTCAGCCTTGTCCTCCTTGGAACAAGTCGCATATAGAACCTTGAACTTGGGGATCCCACAGCCTATATTCCTTGCCTCCTCCCATTCCCTGGCACACCACTGCTTGAATGTTCTTTATCAAGTTCAATCCTAAGCATGTCACTCTACCACTTAAAACCCTCCCGTGGCTCCCCATTGCCTTCAGGACTTAAAAACCAACCAACCAACCAACCAACCCTTTCTAACCTTCACCTACAGGGCTCCTCAGGGTTTGGCTCTGCCTTATCTTCCAGCCCTGTCTCTAACTCTTCCTAAATATGCTCCATTTGTTCCTTTACACTATCTGCAACATCCCATTCTCCCCACCCCCCTGGGCAACTAGCAAACTCCAATTCATCCTTCAAGACTTAGCTCAGGATCACCCACTAGAGCTGAATAACATCCTATGAGCTTCCATGATCCCAGCTCTAGAACATGGTGCAGTAACTCCTTGTTTCACGTCTGGCTCCCACACTAAGCGGGGAGCCCCTTCCCCCAACTACCCGACGGCCAGCTGCTCCATCCCAGGACCTGGCCTCCATGGAGGCCCTGTGTTTCCTGCTCCCAGCCACCTGGCTACCTCTTCCCTCCTCCACCCCCGCCCCCAGCCTCTTCCGGGCCCATACCTGCTCACTGATGAAGCGGAAGCCTCGGTCAGGCCGCTCACACTCATAGGTCTCCCCCAGGACAGGGTTGAAGGGCTTGCAGCCCGCCCGGTGGTAGGTGGAGGAGTAGGCGGAGACAGCAAAGGCCGCAATGTACACCTGGGGGCGAGGGGCGCCGGGGGATCAGAGGAGATGCCACCCCACTGCCAGCAAGGGCTGGGGGGCTGGGGTGAACCTTTAGCAGCAGGGAAGGGCCCACCAGGGTGTTCTGGGAGACGGGATCCTGGGAGGACGAGGCAGCCTGGGGCTGGGCTGGGGCGACGGGCGTACCATGCGCTCGCAGGGGTCGGTGGTGCGGCTGGCCTGGTCCAGGAGGCTGCTGTACTCCAGCTCCTCACAGAGCCGCTGCAGGGTGTTGAGTGGCTCATTGAGCTGCACAGGCATCGATACCTTCGACAGGTCCTTGCCGATGTTGTTCCGCAGGATGTTCCACAGGCTCACGTCGGCCCCAGGCCCACTGGCTGCCGGCAGACATCGGCGGCGGGGAGGCCCCACAGCTCCCCCTGGAACACAGCCCCAGGGTGTTGCCCTGCCTGTCACTCTCCGCTGGGCACCGGCATCCAGGTCCCTCCAGAGCTCCTGAGGTGCTCCTGGGTATGGTCACTCCCAGGCCCCAGCATGGACTCACTGTGGGGCAGGAGGCTGCAGAGCTAATTCTTGGTGAGCTCCTGGGGATTTAGGTGGGCAGCAGGGCTAAGAACCAGACAGGGCAGTTCCCACTGCTGGAAACAGAAACCCTGCACCCCAGAAGCCCTTCCTGAGCCCCCACCCTTGGCTTCTGCTCCCTTTCATAAACACAGAAACCAATGTCAGGGTGTAGATTACTCGGCCCATTTGATAGACAAGGAAATAGGCTCCAAGAAGCAAAATGACACGTCTAAAGCCACGCTGCTACAAAGTGGCTGAGTGGGCCCTTCTGTGTCTCTGTCAGGCCCACATGGGAGCCTTCTCAGAAGACTGGAGGGGAGGCCAGCCCTCAGCTGAGCCTGTCCCACCCCAGAGCCACCCCTGCGACATAGCTCACGGCTTAGCCTTCCTCGCCGCCCGGAGTCACCCCTGGAGTCAGTATCCAAAGCCGTTAGCCCACCAGTACTACAAGGGACTGCTTCTCAAGGGGCCTGGACTGTGGACAAACTCTGTTTCTGAGCCCACCTCTAGCCCTCCCTCCTGCCCGCCTGGCTGGCACCTTTCTGACAGCGCTCGGCTCCCCTGAGGTCCAGCACCTCCTCAGACAGGCTGGTGGTGACTTCACTGGTGCACGACTCCTCCTCCTCCGAGCCCTGTGCCAGGACAGATGATAGGCCGGGCAGACTAGGCCTCCACTGGACAGCTGGGCAGTGCCCGGAGCCTGGCAAGAATCTGCCCAGCTAGCCCTTTGGTGGGAAGGGGAAGGGAATGTACTGGGAGTGGTCTGAGCCCTAAGGCACTGCCCTGGGAGGCCTGGCATCATGACGTGCCCTGCCACCTTGGGAGAGAGAGGGCCTGGCCTCACGACTGGCGCAAGACAGCTCAGGGACTTGACGGGACACAAAAGGAAGGGAAGGGAAGTTGGGGATTACTGAGAGAGTGCTGCGGCTAAAATGGGGTCACAGGGAGATGACTGGGGGGTGGAGCTGAGGAATAAGTTTCAGGAGGACCCAATGGAGACAGAGCATATCAAACTGGAAGAAGGGTCCCCAGCAGATTTCTGAGCAGGGCCGCACAAACCCAGCATGTTTGGACATGCAGAGACAGCGGCTGAGGTGCTTGGAAAGGACTTGGGAATCTATAGATTCTAGTCTCCCTGAACCCTACTCCTCTATTCCCAGGGTCCCTCTTCCCTCACCTCATTCTCAGAAGAGCTGGCAGACAGGAGAACCTCACAGGCGTCAAAGAACTCTGTGTGGGAATCAGCAAGGGACAGGACGCTGCTCTGGGACAGCTGAGGGGTCAGCTCTCGCCCCTTCATGTACAGAGCTTCTTGCTGTGGGAGCGAGATGGGGGTCAGGCCCGAGGCCCGGCCAGAGAGACAGGCTGGGCTCCCCTGACCTGGCAGTTCCCTTGAGAGGGAAGCCTGACTGGGGACTTTTATTGTCTAGTCTGAACCTGCAGAGCAGGAGAAGATGCAGAGGAGAACGAGTGTGGTGGGCTACTCAGGCCTGGGGGAATGATCACCAGCCTGGGAGTAAGGAGACATGGGTTCCATAATCACCACTCATGCTTCCTGGCCACTGACACTGAGCCCCTCCAAGCCCTGTGAGCATACCAGCTCAGTCAGTCCCCACACTCATCCTATGAAGTAGGTATGATTCCTGCCCCCATTTTGCAGATTTAGGACACTGAGGCTCAGGGTCACAGAGCAAGCCTGCAGTGGAGCCAAATTCAAACCCATGCTGTAGGGGAGCCTGGGCCCATCAATTAGATTCTTTGAATCTCAGTTTCCCTGTCTGTAAACTTGAGGGTTAGAATCGCTGCCTCACGGGACTCTGACTTAAAAGCAAAAGCACTCTACGTGCAGTTAAGGAATCACAGATGCGGCTGCTGCCCATGTTTTGGGAAAGGGGTTGGAGTTTTGGGTCTGAAAACCAACCATGCCTTCACTCCTGCTGAGAAAAAAGGCCCAGAGGAAAGATGCCCACAGCCCACCCTGGCTCCCACCTCCTCGGGGTTGAGGGAGCTGAAGGAGTCCGCAGTGGTGTCGGAGGAGACGGACAGTGAGTGGAGGCGCTTCGGGCCACCTGGGGCCTCAGAGACCTGCAGGGAGACAGTGAGGGGACAGGTGCTGGGAGGTGAAGCCCTCCCTGGCCTGCCTCTGCCAACCCCCTTCCCGGCCCAGGTCTGCTCCCACCTCCAGGCCTGCAGTTCTTGGCCTTGGGCCCTCTCCTCCCACCGGCCATCCTGTCCCCAGCCTCACCCCCATCCTGGACAACTCCGAACCCTGGTGCAGGTCCTTCAGTCGGTCCCGTTCAGCAGTGAGAGCGGCCAGGACGCTGCTGAGGGAGCTGTGCACTGTTGGGGCAGGGGCCGGCTATCAGACTCCCTCCCTCTCCCTCTCCTTCTCCCCATCTGCTCCCGGCCACCCCTCCAGCACGCACTCACCCTTCTGGGCCAGGGCCCAGAAACTGCGCTGCAGGTGGGCATAGTCTGGGGTTGGCAGCCCGCGGGGGCCAGAGGGGTCCCGGGACTCCAAGTAGCGAGACAGGTTGGGAACAGAGCCATGGAGACGACCCACCTGTAGACGAAGGGGAGAGGTTGAAGGGGCTTCTTCAGAGCCTCCCCCCAGCATCTTAGGGCCCACACCCCACCTCACCCGTCCGATGGTGTCGTCCTTGGCAAAGCTCTGCGTGCACCACATGCGGCTGGTCCGCTTCCCCTTCTTGGGTCTCTCGGTTGTCACTGAGGCCTGGCAAGTCGAGGTGGGGGAGTTTCACTCTCAGAGTGAGGAAAACCACCAAAGCCAGGAGAGAGGCAGATGGCCATGGAGGAGGACACAGAGACACAGACATCCCAGAGGCAAAGGACCGACAGCCTGGCAGGTGCATGGGCACAAGAGGAAGGGGTCGCTCCAAAGGGGCAGAGAGACAACCCTGAGGCACTGTGGACAAGGTGGGGAGGGGCAACTAGGAGATGGTGGCTCCTCAGGAAACTGCAGCTTGTAAGGGGGACGGGGTACCTGTCCAGGGAAGTGATGGAGATGAAGGTGGCAAGAGGAGAGAGCGCCCCGGGAAGGACCCTGCCTCCTCCCTGGATCTCACCTGGTGTGTGGGGATAACGGGGGCTGAGGGGATCCTGTGCAGGGACTCCAGGCTCTGGAGGAGTCTGTGTAATTCCTGGAGCTTCCCCTGACACTCAGAGAGCTCTGCGGAAAGAATGAATGAGGAAGTCCCTCTCCCTGGGTGCCCCAGGGAGACTGGCCGGGTGCCCCAGTCTGCCCCTCAGCTTCCTTTCGTCTTCCAAACACTGCACCCCGCAGCCACGGAGGTGCCGACACTGCTTCCACACCCCCTACTCATGAGCCCAAAGCAGTTTGCAGCTCCTACCCTCTGGTCTGGCCTCAGAGGAGGGTAGGTGCCCCATCAGCTCTCTGTCTCAGGACCACACCTTACCTCTGCTGCCTCCACACAGGCTGGGGGCCCTCACTTTGCTCTTTCCACTTGGTTGGCACTTCCCTCTCCCAGGACAACATCACAGCCCAACTCCAGGAACCTGGTTCCAGAGCACACTCCCCACCCTGGAGCCACTGCTCAGGACCCCTCCCTGTGTTGGTATTCCGGATGTGGGCCCTGGCCCTGTGTCTGGGTCAGTCCATGTGCCTACGGCATGAATCCTGTCATCCTCTGTAAGCCTGAGGCTCCCCAGGGCAGGCCTGAGTAAACCTGATCAGTGTAAAGGCAGAAGCTGTCTCCCCATCAGACTGGGGCTCCCTGAGGCAGGGATGGAGGTAACATTTTCTCCTCCTTGTGACTGCTGGTGCCACCCAGACACAACAGCATTGGCCCCCCCCACAGAGTCACCGTGCCAGGGGCCCCTCACCATGAGAGCAACGGTCTAGCCCATCACTGTCCCTCAGCCAGGAAGACACCTTCTCCCTAGGTCCAACCCCTGGCAGAGCCGAGGCACCACCCGCTGTTGGAGGCTGGGCACCGGGAACCTGTGGGGTGAGTCAAGGGTCAGAAAGGATGGGACCCGCCTTCCCAAATTCTGAATCCCCACATCACCTGTCCCTGCCTCAGGGCCCATCTTACCTTCCGGTGAGTGGCGCTGGGCAGCAGGCCTCGGGGCACGTCCAGGTGCTGGGCCAGGCGGTGGGCACGCAGCTGGGCCACCCAGCTCTGGAACAGGTCCTGGGATTTGATCTACAGAAGTGACGGAGAAGGAGAGGGATGCATGAAGGGAAGGACTGCTTTCTAGGGGCAAGAAGTCAAGGTTCTGGTCCCCAGGCAAGCAGGGTCTCTCCCTACAGCACCCAGCCTGTGCAAAAGCCCCTTGCTGTGAGGCAGGAACAGCTTCCCCAAGTGTCTGAGCCCTTGGCCCTGTGCCATACCAACCAACAGGGCCAGTTCATCATTGGCTGTAGTATATGATGGGAACTCCCTTTTGGTCAAACTCAGACAGACCCTCGGCCCCTGTGCCTCTCTCCTGTGTGTCCCAGTGTCTCTGCCAGGCTGGAGGCCAAACCACCACCTGGTTCCCAGGGATGTCACCTTCAGGTGGTAGATGTTGTCTTCAGTGTCAAGGTCAATGCGCTGGGCCTTTTTGTTGATGGACATGACCGACAGTCGGACATCAATGGAGCCATGGAGCTTCCCCTTGGTGATCTGGGGTGGAGGGGTTGGAGGGCTAAGGAAGACTGCTTTTAGGCCACCAGCGCCACCATCTTCCTGAGACCACTCTAGGCTCATGGGCCAGGCAGCAGGTTCACCCTCATGCCCAAGTCACAGTATCAGCAGGGACATGTCAGCCATTCTCCTGGGCACAGGATGGCCCACTATGTCAAGTCACAGTCTGAGCTCTTAGGGAGTCATGGAGTGAGGGAAACTTTTCCCATCCTCAGGAATCTGCAAGGCTGAGGAAGGAAACACTTTCTTGGAGAGAGCCTGGTTGTCTAGGCCTTTAGTTCTGTGTTCCTTCATGAGCACGGGACACGGATGAGAACGATAAAGCCCTCATCTCTTGGGCACTTATTTGTGCCAGGCACTGTCCCGACAGTGCTCACCAAGATGAAGACTACAAATGGGTGACCACCCTCTTTCCACCTTAGTGATGAAGAGCTGAGGCCCAGGGAAGTAACCTGCCCAAGACCCCATATCCAGCAAATGGTGTACTTGGGATTCAAACTTTGCTCTGGAGGATTCCAGAAGCCCCCTGCCTGCCCAGGGCACTCTGGTGCCAGATCCCTCCCACACCTTCCGCCGAGGCCCTGACTCACATCTTGCCGAGTCGTGGCATAGCGAAGGATCCCATCCTCGAGTACAAAGTATCTCTGTGATGTTGCCATGAAGGAACAGGACCCATGAGACCGAGAGGAAAGAGTGTGAGGAGAGAGCAACCACATGGACATTTTTTTCTTGACACACAGACACCCTGAACTGCCCGCAGGTCCCCGTCCTGCCCCTGCACCTTGCCCCTCCCTTTGCCCTGCCCGCCCTACCTTGTGCCAGCCCTTCAGAGGCCACTTCCTCTTCTTGAGCAGATGGCCTTCCTGCCTCTCCGGCATGGTACCCTCTGCCCCCAGCCGGCCCCGAGGCTCCTCCACCACCTCCCACAGCTCGGAGGCCTGCAGTCCAGGACAGAGTGGGGGAGCAACCAGTGAGGCGACCACATCTCTCCCTCCCCTGTGAGCCGAGCTGGCCCCTCCTGCTTCTCCATTCTCAGACCTGCTGGGCACTGCTGGGCTTTGCAGACTGAGTGCTCTCTGCCAAGGAGGGAGGGTCCCGCTCTTGGAAGTCCATGGAGAGGGGAGTGGCCACTCCCTGCTGAGGATGGAGAGCAGAGTGGAAGGGGAAGGACGTCACCTTGTCCTGAGAGGGCCCTTGAAGCACAGAGAGACCCCATTAGCACAGACCTAGCTATCAACTTGCCCACCTCCAAACCCTTCTGCACCCTCTGAGTTGAAAGCCCACCAGCACATCTTCCGCTTACCTGTCACGCCTCTCCGGAGCCTGTCCCTGCCCCACTCTGGGCAGGTCTCCCTGCCCACACCCTCCCACTGTGGCCACTGCCCCAAGAGGTGAACTAGCGCACAGCTGGCAGGCTGGTGCCAAGAGAAAACCTCAGAAAGTCCTCCTAGCCCCACCTTAAGCACACATTCCCCAGCTCCAGGAAACACTTGGTGTTTTCCCTGGAGGATTCCCTGGGGGTGATCAGAGGTGAGGCAGGGGAGTGAAGGAAGAGGATCCAAAAAAGGACAGAGGGATTCAGAGACTGGACAAGCAAGATCTCGATCCAGTTCCTCTTCCTTCAGGATCTCTACCACCACCACCATGGGTCGGGAACTCCTCTCATTATCCCGTTACAGAATCCCTCAACCACTTGACCCCAACTCCCCATCATACCCTCTAGTTCTTGGGCTCCCATTTTCTGCATGGGATAGCTGAGGCCCGAGACAGCCCCCATTTTCCCCTGTGCCTCCTCCCGTCAATCTTCCCCTTAGGATGACCACCTTGGATTCTCAGTCTCCTGCAAAGCCTCCTTTCTTCCTTCTCAGTCCTTGGGGATCCTGAGAAGTGCCACCCACCCAGAGAGAGCAGGGGACAGGCCAATGGAGACACATGACGAGGTCCGCACAGGTCCCACAGCAGTGCCCACTGGCGCCCTTGGCACAAGCCCTGGCCATCCTGGCTCCGCAGGGAGATCAATAATGCATAAGGCTGAGTGTGTGAGACGGGGGGAGGGGCCTGGAGGGGCAAGGTTGGCCCGAGGCTGGGAAAACAGCCCAGATCTTCCAATGGAGCCAGCAAGAACCTGAGGAGCTGAGGCCAGCAGGGGACAGGGTTGCGGTGGGGCACGGGTGGCCAGGAGGTTGGGCAGAGGGGTCCATGCTGCCTGAGGCTGACCTGGGGGGAAACTCCTGCATTCAGCCACTGGAAGTTCCCAAACTCTTCCGGTGTTTGGGTATCTCTGTGCCCTTTTCCTGGCCCTGCGGGATCTTGGCCCCTCACTGCTCGCGGGTGGAAGGGGAAGCTCTGTCAGTAGAGGGTGCAGGTTGAGGTGAGCCAGGTGGGTGCCCCCTTTCCACCTCCATTCCCGCCCTCATCTCCGGAGGAGCAGACTCGCCAGCTTCAGGTGGGGAAGCCCTCTCCGGGAATGTCAGCTGATGCCAGCATGGCCCCCTTACCCCAGGGTCCATGGACGCCAGTGCTCCTTGGTCCGCGCGCCGCTCTGCCTCTGAGTCACCGTCTCTGAGCCGCCCGCTCCCTGCTCAGAGCTGAGTAGTGGCAGCAGCTGCTGCAGGAACCAGGAAGGAAGGAGACGTCGGAGCCTCCCCTCTAGCCGGATCTCCCCACCTCCACCTCCCCCGGCCCCTCCTCCCGCCTAGCTCCAGGCGGCCGCTCAGCTCTGCCCCCCTGCTCCCTGGAGGACTCAGGGCTGAGCCGACTCCCCAGCACCCCGGAGGCTTGTGGCTGGGGGCAGAGTTCCCACTTGGGCACAGTTCCAGATAGATCACAGAGAACTGGGGAGCTGTTGGCCTCAAGCCAGTGGTGGTAAAGGGTTTACCCAGACTAGCACGGCCTTGACCACAGTTAGTACTCAAGGCCATTTCCTTATTAAGCCCCCCCCGCCTCTCTCATTTTACATCTGAAAATAGATTGCAAAATTTGGAGCCAGCAAAGCTATCAGGTTGACGGGAAGGGAGGGATGCCCCTGTGGGACCATGAAAGACAGTGCCAAGGGCACAGTCAGCAGGGCAGTCAAGGCTCGAGAGGGCCAGCCAGTGGCCCCCACATTGAGACTGTCATTGTGGGTGATGCCCCACCAGGTCAGGACCCAAGGGGGTGCTGGAAGCACCAATGTGGCAAGACAAACCCTACCCCAGAGCCTGGAGCCTGCAGAGTCTCTGGACCAGGACTGGGTTTGGAGCAACAACCAGTTGGCTCTTAAAGGGCAAGGTGGAGCCAACTTCGGCACCCATGGCCTCCCTTTCTGAGTACCTTTGCCCTTCCGCTGGAGTACTGTGTCTGGCTGCTCCGTTCTAGTTAGAAACTAGCTTTTGAGAAAGGTGTAGAATTCATTCAAATGAATATGAAATGGACTGACGGCTGTAACTGCAGTGCAGCTGCTTTCTGGAAAGGGTTTTTAATGGTGGGGCCTCAGGTACCACAAGGTGAAGGATGCAATGCAAGGTTCTTCTTTAATTCCCAAAATAACATAAGCCATTTCCCCCACCCAGCTGTCCCCACAGAAGCCTTGGTTTACCCTTCAGGGTCTTACACATCTCTCAGGCGATGCCCGCTCCCTGTTCCGTTCGGAACCTCAGCACTGTTCCTGTCACCCTAGGGAGGTGTTGTCAGCACCACCTGGCAGGGTTCTGGGACTCAGGGAGGGCACTGGACAGCACTGCGCAGGCCACCTCTGGTAGCCAGGAGCCTCAAGGGTTTTCTAATTCACATCGTATCGATTGAGCACTGTGGGAAATAGGTCCTGGACCAGGGAAGGAAAAGCTGCCGCAGAACATCACTGCCAGGGCAGTGTCCGCCCGGGACTAAGGGAGCTGTGGCACGGCTCCAGGTCCTGGAGAATGCTCAACAGCCACCCTCCCCACATCACCCCAGTGTTCACCCAGAACCGTGCCTATCAAGGAGAAGGGCAGGCTCCTAGTCAAATGTCCTCTCTCCTTCATTAGGCACTCACGGTTCCCCGTGACGTGGACGAGGCCTCCTACTCCAGAGCCACCAGACCATTAATACAGAGTCCTGGCTTTCCTTCAGCTCTTTTGTTCAGAACCACCTGAGACATGCTAGCTACTGGGCAAAGTGGGCAGCTGCCTTCAAAAGGACAAGCATGTAAGAAAAGCCATTTGTGGGCATGGGCACAGGGAAGTAACTGGCTTGGACATGGGAAGAGGAAGGATTTTCTAGGAAGAGAAGTGAGTCAGAGATGACCCTGAGAACATGTCTATAGGGAAGATAGGCTTGTAAACAGCAAAACGCAGTAAAGTAAAATGCTTTTCATTCTATCATAAAGCAAGGCTCCCAAACTTTCCACAACACGGCACACCCTGAAGGCAGAGAATTAACATCCAAGCACGCCTGGGACTCTAATGAGAAAGTTCTAGTGTAGAAATCCAGGGCAGTGTCTTCAGAGCACAGAGAGCTAGTTCAATTCCCGTGCTGCCCCCTACAAACAGCATGACCTTGGGCAAGGTATTTAACTCCTCCTCCCCTTAGTCTTCCTCTCTGTGAAATGGGGATAACATGTAAGAAATAAAGGAACTAGTGCATGTAAAGTGGTCAGCACAGGGCCTGGCACAGAAGGCTCTGAGCAGATGCCACTCTCAGCACAATTTCTCAATTGAGCTATGCCGGCACTTTGGAGCCATGAAGGGACAGGCTGGGAGGCACGTGCCGCAAGGGACAATGGACAAAAGAGGCTGAGGGCAATATCCTCCTCTGTTCAGCTTCTCTGCTTTGGACCTGGAGAGCGGAAAGATTGCTCCTATCGGGTCCCAGGCTAGGGACAGAGATAGTGATTACGAGCCTCCATTCTGAAATGGACTCCCTCTGCATCTCTGGATGGCCAAGAAGTCATTGTCAATGAAAGCCAGGTAACAAATGCCACTCCCACCCCAAGTTCTCCCACATCTCTGACAGAAGATGGCACAGGCAATAGGGGCAGGGTATATTTATGGGTAGGCTGGGTATAAGAGGCTGGCTATGAGTCTGGAACTGGGTCAGGAGGATTCGGCTGCTCACTGGCTGGCCCGATGGAGTCCCCCTCGTGCTGCTGTCTGACGTACTGATCCAGCAGGGCAGTCAGCTGGAGGGGCTGGTGTTGAAGCAGGGAGTGGGTCTGGGCCGCGAGGAGGGTGAGTCCTCCTACCAGCTCCCCCTGTGCCACGGCCAGGCTGGGAAGCTTGGAGTAGTTGATGAAGCCCTGCCTGCTGAGGATGGTGTCATCAATGCAGCCACCTGGAAGAACATGGGATCAGCTAGGGTCCCACAAATGCTTTTCTTCTCCGAAAACAATGGTTCAACCCTAGGCATTTGCTCTCCACTGCCCTGCTCCACCTCCCGGCCTTCTGCCAAATCTGATTCCCACTTGTGCCCTGCCCCACTCCCACTATTTGGGATCAATCCCCTCCCCTCCTTCCCTTACATAATAAGTCTGGCCCAACTCCCACTAAGTCACTGTTTCCTAAACTTTCTTGAAGAATCCTGGAGTATACGTGTGTTAGTGGGGAAGATACTGTAAACACAGATTCCTGCCCACTTGTCTTCATGCTCACCCCTAGCCGGCAGGGGTGCCTGCTCACCTAGCAGTGGCAGGAGAGGCACACCCTTCAAGATTCGCACCATCTCCTTAACCTTGGGCTCCTCACTGACCAGCAGCAAGTTGTGCCCCACAAAAAGGGGCAGCAGGTTTTGGTACTTGGAATCTTCCAGGAAGGGCTTCAGGATCTGGAATGGCAGGAAAGAAGGGCTTATTGGAGATAAATGGGAGGAGGAGCCGCCCACCTTGGTCATGGGCCACAACAGGCTGACGGCGCAACCCAAGGGTCTCCTCAGCCCTTAACTGCAGTTTAGGCACCGGACTAGAGGGTTGCCGTGGAGGGGAGGAGTCGGGAGTGTGATATCTATGGAGATGCTGGGGTCTGAGTGGGCGGGGACAGGGAAATACGGGCAACCCACACCCAAGGGCTGCTCCCTACCTGGTTGGGGAAGATCTTCATCAAGATCCTGTGTTTCCGCAGCTGGTGCCGTATGAGAAGCTTGTCCTCTGCACTCAGAGCCACATTCTGGCAGACAGCTATCATTCGGTTGTCTTGGAAAACTGCTGCTATCTCCCGACGGAGGAGCCGGACAAGGCCCGTCTCCTGAAGTCAGGAAGGGATGATCAAGGGGATATAAGCTGCCTCTTCTCCTCGCACCCAGCTCCCTCAGGGGTGGGTGCTGGAGCTTCCAGTGATGCCCAAATGTGGGCTAGATCCGTGTACAGGCAGGATAGTTGGACCCCTGACTCTCAGAGACATGTTCCGTCTCCCACTCTGTGCTTTCATTTCCATTAGCTAATAGCAGTCTTTAGAGCAGTGGTTTTCAAACCTGAGAACACTCGGTGCCCCTGAACAGGACATAAGTCTGACCCAATGAACGTTATTTTGACAATAATGTTCACAAAATTACTTTAATTATTCCTCTGACACTGTACTCATGTTGAATTATTTTACCAATCATAAATACAAGATTATTCTTTCGCAGTGTTAATTCAAAACTGTGGCAATGTCACAAAATAAGACTTCAACACTGTTTCCTGAAGTTGAGAACTTGTGGACCTGAGAACCACCATAAAGTTACCATTTCTCCACTGGTCTTTCTGTTCTTTTTCAAGGACAAAAAACCTAGTATTGTTCCTCTAAGAAAACATGGAAACTTCAAGACAGGAGCAAAGGTCTTCCCTACCCCTACCTGAAGGGATAGTTTTCACACATACATTTTTGGAGACAAGAATGAAGAAAATCCAGGAGGCCCATCCAATCCAGAGTCCAAAAGGCTAATGCAAAATCAGGTGCAGATTTCACGTTAAAGTATCTGGACTATAGAGTCAAAGTGGGAAAGTAATCATGTGGATGACAATGTCCTAGAGAGCTACTTCATTATGGCCAAAGGACAAGCTTACTTTAATCCACCAGCCCACCACTAGGTGACATGCCCAGTCTCCTCCTTACCTCCTTTGGGGGGCTGGGAGGGGGTGGCAGGCATCTTGGGTTGACAGCAGGTTTTGGGGGGATATATTCAGTTACAGCCATCAGCTTCTGCCGTTCAAAGTGCATCACACGACGGTGGCGGGTAACGGCCTTGGAGCCATAGCAGACAGTCTGGAGGGTGGGCAGCCGGCCTGGGAGGAGAAACGACAATATGGTGAGATGCAGTCTCTTGGAGACCTTAGTCTGCCCTGGAAAGGGAAAAATCCCATCCTCTGGGAAGAGACAACCACAGCCCACAGAGCTAGCCTCAGCACTGAGTGGGACAAGGAATTTGTCTGCTAGAAATCCTGAATTCCCAAATATTCTCTTCTCTTTAATGGGTAACCTTAGCTCAGTTGCTTGATCCTTGAAGGCTCCCATTTCTCCAGCACTTTTTTATGCAGAGATGAGGGAAAAATGAGAACAACAAAGGAGAAAGTATTTTGAATACATTTTTAAAAGGAGGAGAGAGTTGAGCAAACTTTTTCTTAAATGACCAAACAGTAAAAATGTTAAGTTTAAGAGCCACATGGTCTGTCATTACTACTCAACTCTGCCATTGTATCATGGAAGCAGCCACAGACAATATGTAAATAAACAGACGTGGCTGTGTTCCAGTATAACTGTATGTATCAAAGATGGTGACCAGCCCTGCCATAATTTGCCAACCCCTGGTTTGAACCAGTAGTTTTCAAAGTGTGTACCACCATCACCCTCAAACCAATATGATCGGAGGCTGGCTAATAGTGTTTTTGTTTGTTTGTTTGTTTGTGTTTTTAAATTTTATTTTATTGAGTTATAGTCAGTTTACAATGTTGTGTCAATTTTTAATAGTGTGAAACAAGCCCTCCAGGTGATGCCGATGCCAGCTAAAGTCTGAGAACCACCACTCTAGGCATTGCTCCTTCTCCCATGATTTGAAGAGGGACAAGTTACACTGTCCTCACAGCTCCCTCTCTCCATGCTTCTTGTTTACAGGCATTGCTGGAGAGCACCTTTCAGAAGACAAGGGAACCACTCGAAAGCCATAAGCCAAAGTGACCCCTTCATTCTCAACAAAAGGACCCAAACTACAGCTTCCCCCTTTCAGCCCTTCTCAAGACTGGGATGGGATCTCAGGAAAAGGTTCAGCCAGAAGGTGGCTCTATCGGTCAGAGACCATGGAGATTTGCTGGGGTGAGAGGTTTTTTGCCAGTGGCCACAAAACCTAACTCTTAAAAACAAAGCTTTAGATCGGATGGAACCACATTTTTCAAAATGTTTTCTAGTTTTATTGAGATATAACTGACATGCATGAATCCAGATTTTAATCTCTCTTCTGCCACTCACAAGCTATAACCTTGACCAGTCACTCAACTGATCTAAACTTGAATTTCTCCACCTGTAAGGAGGGGAAGATAATGCCTTCTTCTTAGGATGCTTTCAAGGTTTAAACAAAATAATACATGTCTCTGTTACTGTGTCTGGCCTATATTACATACTCAAAATCATTCATTAAACACTTATCTACAGCATGCCTTATGTACAACAGATAAACAATACTGTACAGCACAGGGAAATATATACAAGATCCTGTGGTAGCTCACAGCGGAAAAAATGTGACAATGAATATATGAATGTTCATGTATAACTGAAAAATTGTGCTCTACACTGGAACTTGACACAACATTGTAAAATGACTATAACTCAATAAAAAAAGTTTAAATAAATAAAGATATGAACAAAAAATGTAATTGGGGAACTCTGACATATATATGAAACATGAAATTTCCAGAGTTCATTAAATAAATTTAATGTGGCTTTTCACTCCAAAAAAAAAACCCACCAAAAACAAAAAAACCACATATCTACAGCATACCTACTCATGTCAGGCACCATGCCACTTGCTGGCTATGCTGAATGAACATGGTCGTGCCTTAATGGAGTTTAATTGAGGAAACAAGTAAACAAATGCAAAATTACAAGATTGTGATGAGGCAAAGGGGTCAATAAACAGAGTGCAAGACACAGACTTAACAGGGGAAACCTGCTTTGCAGAAGGTGGCCAAGTAAGGCCTGAGATGACATTTAGGCTGAGACCTTAAGAAGGGAACATAGCACCGAGGTCAAGGCGGGGCGTGGTCCAACCAAAGGAATCTCTGGAGGCAGAAAGAGCTGGGTGATGGGTTAGAGAAACCCCAAACAAGGCAGAGGGACTGCGGCCTAGAGAATAAATACTGTGGTTGTCTCTGACGTTTCTGCTGTGTTGCTATTACTAGATTCTGGAGTCCCAGGGAATTAGATGGGGGAAGGAGGCCGGTGATCTAGCTGGGGTCGGGGTTATCGGGAGCTTTCTGGGGTCAGAGATCTCGGGAGGGGAGATTAATAGAGGTGGGAGACGAGTAGAGAGCACCGGCCGGAACGCGCCGTGAAGATCTGGGCCACTCCTTACCCGCCTGGGGCAGGAGACCACCTCGCAGCATCCCAGCCACGGTCGCAGCCATCGCCACCGGAAGAACCGCCGGGAGCGTAGCGAGACGGAAGGAGCTAAGGATTGTGGGGAAGCCCTGGACCGGAAGCAGAGGGCGGGGCCGCTGGCTGGAGCAGTAATCCGCATGCGCCGAGTCCTGCATCAGTGAGCCCGCCCCCCCTCCCCCGTTTCCTACTTGGCGTCCGGTCTCTTAGCAACGACGTTAGACTCTAACCGTTCTTCCCAACCGCAGGCACTACTGTCAACCTACAGTCTCCCTGGAGGCGGCCAGCAAATCCCCTCTACGCCCCTCAAACTCCAGACCCTCCATTTCAATTTACTTTCGTCTTCTACCCTACCCCCAACAATTGGCTCTGAACCAACCCATTTCCTTTGTCTTCCAATTTTCTGAGCTTCTCCTCATACCGGCCTGGGTTCCGCCATTCCCAGGAGCTGCCCAAGCTGCTCTGCTCCTGTTTGTTCCAATCCTGCCCCAGGCCAGCAGCTTTTAGATCATGCCTGGAGGTGAGCAGGAAAGTAGGATGGTGGGTGAAACAGCTGGATGACAGTAGAGTCTGTCCTTCAAGAATGAGGAAATGTAACAATTTGACTCATTTTTTCACAGCTGAGCTTGCCCAGAGTCCGGAGGAAGGCAGCAGGTGCATTACGGAAGCCCTTATCACTAAGAGGAACTTGGCCTTCCCTGAGGATGAGGGTCTGTCAGAGAAGATGTGAGTGCACAGGGGAGGAAAGGATGCTGGAAGAATGAAACACACAGGATGTCAGCAGTCCACTGAGCTGTACTCATTTGTCAAGTTATCTTTGTCCCTCTCTTTACTTACTCCACACATTCAGTCAGTAACAATATCCAATTGATTCTCCCTCCTTAAAAATCATTCTATTTCTTTTTCACCATGCCCACTCAGTTGTTTTATTTATTTTTTCTTTTTTTGGTGGGGGGAGGTAATTAGATTGACTTATTTATTCTTAGAGGGGGCACTGGGGATTGAACCCAGAATCTCATGCATACTAAGCATGCGCTCTACCACTTGAGCTATACCCTCCCCCAACCACTCAGTTGCTTTAAATAAGGGTCTTAAATGTCATCACCTCTCAACAGACTCCTTAGTCTCCCTGCCCTTGAAAGTGATCCTTTTAAATGACAAATCTGGCAGAACCTTCCTTGGCTCCCTAGTACCCCCAGCATAAAATCCAAACACCTTAGCATGAGTTGACCTCTGTTGCCTTTTTAGCTTTATTTCTTGCCACTCTCCACAAGTGTGCAATTCCCCTAAGACCCCATGTTCTCACACCTTGGCACCTTACTACCCAGAGTGGTGCTGGCGGGGGTGGCAGGGGAGAAGGGGGCAGCAGCAGCAACACGTAGAAGCTTGTTAGAAATGAAGAATCTCAGACCCACCTACTGAATCAATCTGCATTTTAACAAGAACCTCCCCCCCAATGTATTCATGGGCACATTAAAGTTCAAGAAGGGCTGGATTCATACATACTATGCCTTCTACTTGAAATGCCTTCTCCTCATCCTACCTCACCTTCCTGGCTAGTGCCTACACATGTCACCTCCTCCAGGAAGTACTCCCTGATTCCCCCTAGTCTGAACTCAGTGTACAGTCCATGTCTGCCCTTAGTCCCTTGCACTTGCCTCTGACACCCATTTGTCATAGATGGTTGGGCTTCTTCCCTAATAGTGATAGGCAAGGACTGTCATTTTTCTCTAGTGAGCACTCAGTAAATGTTGTGAAATTAATGAATGGGTGAAGGAACAAGTGATTTCCCTTCCATGGACCACTGAGAAGGGAGGTGAGGAAGGATCTTCCTGCAGAGATTGTCTCCTCTCTGTCTCACTTGTTGCCTCCCTCACCCAAGCTGGCTTGAGGAAGTCTTCTCCTCCCTCTCTCTGATTCTCTCCAGGAACCATAAGCTGCCATCACCCAGTTTCCCAGTCCAAGGGCCCTTACTCCCTTCTCACTCTGATCCCTCCTGGGGCTACTGACAGAGACCCAGGTCTCCAAGTCAACCCAGTTTCACAACCTGGACCCAACCTCATGAGTTAAGCAGGTGTCCCTGACATCTGATCAGAGTCACTGAGCCATCCACCCCTCTTTAAGACACCATCCCCTCCATCTCCCTGCTAAGACACCACAGAAAGTGGCCCTCTGTCACACCACTCTGCTGACTGTTTGCCCAGGTTTCACACGCTTGCTGAACTGCAGACTGTCCGCCTGGATCGGGAGGGAATTACCACTATCAAGAACCTAGAGGGCCTCCAGAATCTTCACAGCCTCTATCTGCAAGCGGTAAATTCTTGCCTCCTGCCCTTCCTCCTCCCTGTGGAGGTGACTCTATCCCTTGTGGGCCAGGTCTGTCTATAATCTGAAAAGAGCCAACCAGGTCATCTTGCCCACTTCCTAGTGTTCAGGCAGGCAGACCTTCACTGTTTTCAGATGAATCAGGAATCCTTCTGAATTGAAAGACCAATCCTCCCAAAAGAGATCCTGACCATGTTCTTGAATCACTATTTTTTGTTGAACATGTCTCTTGTTCAAGAAGTCCTTCTTGTAGTCTACTCTAAATCTCTCATGCTACGTAGTTCAAAATCCATTTCCTGTTTTGAAGAAAAGGAAGAGGGAACCAAGAAGCTTCCTCTGCATCCATCAAAACCTTGAAGGCTGTTTGTCAGTGGGGGTGGGGGTGGGGGTGGGCAGGTGATCTCCAGCCTCCCCCAGGTTGAATATACCCAGATCCCTGAACCTTTCCCGACAGAAACTTTACGGATCAAAGTAGTGTATGTTCGCTGTTCCCTTCTTGTGTGCAATCCACCACCAAGGCCTTTTTGATTTCCCTGTGGCCCTTGGTTTCCTCTTCTGATTTCCGGGTCACTCTTTGGTTTTGGGGTGAGCAGGGCACACCTGAACCAAGTTTAGCCAGCCCCAGGTTTACACCCTTATCCACCCACCTGGAGAAAGCAAATCATCCCAAAGTAGTAACTACCAGTTCAAGGAGTGGGGTGATCATTCCCAAAGGGCCAGATCAAGAGTAGACAGGGTCTTGGGGCTTTGTTCCTTTGAAGGGCCCCCCAACACAGCTGACCTCAGCTTGGTTTCCCCACCTCGGCTTCTTCCTGCAGAACAAGATCCAGCGAATTGAGAACCTGGCCTGCATCCCCTCCTTGCGGTAAGTGGTGCCAGGGCTCAGGCAGGGTGAGGGATGAGGAGAAGAGGGAGAATGAAGGGGAGGAAACCTGGTAATACCTGCAAAGAACTGGCTCAAGACCTCCCCACGCCCACTACCTATCAGCAGAAGACCCCCACAAACCTAGCCCATCACCCCAAAAAGCCTTGTGTCCCCACTCGTCATCCAGCTGCCTAGCCAGGGGACCTGGGCGCCTGGTGCTCTCCTCCCTTCCTCCAGCTATTCTGTGATTTGGCTGTCTCTGCACTCCTCCCTTCCCCTACAGCTTCCTGTCTCTGGCAGGAAACCAAATCAGGCAGGTGGAAAACCTCCGCGACCTCCCACACCTCCAGTCTCTGGACCTTTCGGAGAACCTGATAGAAGTACTGAAGCTGGGTAGGAAGCCTTTGCCCTGGCTCATGGAATAAGTCCCAGGCGGGGCCCTCCCGCCTCTCTGCCCCCCTCTCCCTGTGCTTGCACATGCTCCAGGGGGTCTGGGGGCTGTGCAGAGGGGCAGTGGTCTCCCTTTGCTATGGGCAGATGAATTCCCCGAGAGCCTTCTCATCCTCAACCTGACTGGAAACAGCTGCACCGCCCAGGATGGCTACAGGTGAGGAGGAATTGAAGGTGGGAAGAAAGGGCTGATTGGCTGAGCTCCCTCTCGGCCCACAAACCTCGGGGCACCGTCCCTGGCATCTTTCCCTCCCTCACCCCAGCTCAAGTCGGACCCCTTGTTTCCCTCCCACACCCATAACGCCACCTGGAGCCAGCTCCTTGGCCTGACCACAGGCCCAGCTTCCAGCTCAAGAACGGCACCCCTCCTGGTGTGGTTGCTGTGGCTTGTGTCTGCGCTCCCAGGCTCCACACCCAGGGGTGCCCACCCAGGTAGCCTCTGCTCTTTCTGCCCTACAGGGAGCGGGTGGTAGAAGCCCTGCCCCTGCTCCTGTACCTGGATGGGCAGCCGGTGTTAGAGCGCTGGACCTCGGACGAGGAGGATAAAGCCTCAAGCGATGAGGACGAGGAGTTCCCGGAGCTGAGTGGCCCGTTCTGCTCAGAGCGAGGTGACCCTGCTTTCAAGGCTTGCAGCCTCCCCAGAGTTCACCCCTGCCCTGCGGGGTCTGGGAGGAGCTAAGATGGCAGTGGTGTCTGGGGAGGTGGTCCCAGGGCCAGGAGCAGTCTGGGCAGGCAGGCAACTCATCCTGGTCCCGCCTCACACTCCTCCCCCTTAGGGAGAGTTTGCTCAGGTGCTCAGCCAGGGACCTCCTCCTCAGCCCAGGGGTGTTCCCGATAAGCCTTGGGTTCCATCCACCACCCACCATCCCTGCCCCTCATAGGCTTCCTCCAGGAGCTGGAGCAGGATATGAGAAGGCACCGGGAGCGCAGGCAGCAGACAGCCCTGCTCGAGCATCTTCTGAGGGTGGAGACACAGCCCGCCCTCACCGACCTCCCCCCACTGCCAAGGGCACCCATGGCTGGGGACAGCAGTCCTTCAGTCACTCCCAAGCTAGGGAAGGACACATCCCCGGAGCCTGCCTCCTTGCCACAAGCCTCTTCTGCCACCAAGAAATCATGCCCTCTGGTTTCCAGGGGCCAGCAAAGCACTGTGCAGGCAGGGAAGGGGGCCAGAGCAGCCTCAGCCCCTAAAGCCCCTCTTGGGGGGGCCCCCAGCATGACTAAAACTGTAACCAAAAGAATCAAGAAATGAAGTGCAGCCCATTGCTATCAGCAAAGCCCAAGGAACACAGAGGAACAAGGGGTAGAATAGCCCCCCATCTTCAGAGCCCTCGCTTGTGGCAGGAGCCTGTCCCCAATAAAGTGTCTCCAGGCCCTGCAGAGGTCTTCCATGTCACTTGGGGGCATCTCAGGGGAAGCAGTCAGTAGAGGCACCAGGAAACAGTGGCAGGAATACAGAGACTGGTTCTAAAGAAAGACCAGGATCTTTCAAGAACTACCCAAGGGACTGGCACCCCATCTCGGGCCCTACCGGGCTTCCCAGCTCCTGAGTGGGCAGGAGGCGGGCATCCCCTCATGGAGGACGCCACCTTGCGGTGGGCGCATCTCACCGCCACCCCTAGGGAGTGCCCTTCCTGGGTTCAAGCCAAGAACCAAAAACTCTTGGTTCTAATTCTCCCCATGTAGCAGCCACCTGCTGTGTGCCAGGCATGCTCTTGCACACACAACCTACGCCTGGGGGCCACCTCCCCTCACAGGCCCCTTCGCGACCTTCACCGACCACCTCCAAGTCAGAAGAACGTGTTGCCCAGCAAAGCACGCAGTGGCCCACAGCCAGCTCAGGGCTGCCCTTCGCCCTCTCTTGGCTCCCCCAACCCACTGGACCTGGACAATGAAGGAGGGAAAACATGTTTATTAGGGCAAAGGCCGACCTGGCCACTCAGAACAAGGCCGAGGGGATGAAGGGATTGCTCTGGCCCACTACCCCAGGGCCCTTGGGCCCACTCCAGCCCCCTGCACCCCACTCCAGGCCGGGAGGAGCCAGGCTCAGGCATAGGCCTGGCTCTCCTTCTCCACAAAGGCCCGGAAGAGGCCGCCCAGCTCCTGGTGGGGTGGGGCCCGCTCCCCGGCCAGCAGCCCCCGCACAGCCTCCAGGCCTTCCTGCTCCAGATCCCGCTGCTTCTGCCGGAGCTGCTGCCCCCGATCCTGCCCAGGAAAGATAGAGATGAGTGCCTGGGATGGGATTCCCTCCGGATTAAAGGGGGCACGGTTGCTGTCTCATAAGCAAGAGAAAGGACAGAGCGCCCGACATACTCCTGAACAGTTGGCTTTGAAGGGACAGGCTTCTCTCCCCAGCTCTGGAGTCTCTTCTCTGCTTCTAGGTGCCCTCATATTTCCAGAGTCCCAGTTGTGGGTGGAGGGAGTGAGTCTACCCCCCCGGGTTGCCCCTATTCCCTGGGCGTTACCTGCTCACTCTCCATCAGACCCAGGGCCACCTGGTGTCCGCGGTAGAGGGGGTGCCGGCGATCCACCTGAGTCTGGAATCGGGGCAGGGTCCGAACAGGGTCCTGTGCTCCAAAAGTGGGGGACATAACCTGGGGGACCTGGGCCGCCCCTACGCCGAAGATGAAAGGTTTGAACACTGACCTAATGGGATCAGGGATGGAAGGATGAAGAGCTGTCACGCCCTTCCATCTCCCCCACCTGGTGCGCTCTCCCCAGCCTTCCCTGCTCTCTCACCGGGATGGGTCTGGGGTGGCAGTGAGGAAGTGGACACAGGGCTGGGTGGGATCCCGGGGCAGGATGGACACCATGCTGGCTGTGGTCCGGAAGCCTCCAGAGTCCATACAGATGCCACTTTCCTTGTTCCTGAGGACGCCCATCATCACCTCCGCCGTGATGCCCCCTGCCAAGAAGGACACCATGAGGGGCCCCCAGGGCAGAAGGGACCCCTGGCCTCAGGCTAGGCCCCCCTGAAGCTGTGGGAGTGGAGAGAGGCCGGCCCCCACCCCCTCCACTCACTGACCTTGCTGTCGCTGCAGCAGCTCCCACCCAGCCTGGAAGCGGGCCTTGGCAGCCTCCATGCGCACAGGCTGCTGGGTCAGGGAGAAGACCCGTGCAAAGTCAAAGTTGTCCTGTCCATCCCACCAGCCCTGGGCCCGGGCGTGGGGCCGGAGCTCGGGGTGCTCTGTCGAGATGTCTGTGCCAATGCTCAGCTGGTTGGAGATGTTGCGGGCCCCCTCTGTGGAGGAGATTGGGAGGTTGCGCATTTATCATTAGGCTCCTGCCCTGCGCTGGGCACTCAGCTAGGTGCTGAGAGCACTACGGTGAAGAGAACAGACAACCCTCGTGGAGGGGGAGACAGACAAACCAATCACAGAAATAACTGTGAGCTTGCAGCTGTGGTGGGCGCCACCCAGAAGAGGCACCTGCTTGCTTATAAGGGACGAACCTGACCACCAGGAAGTCCAGGAGGGCTTCCCAGAAGAAGCGGCAACCTGGAGCACAAGAGGACTCAACCAAGCGACAGGGGAGGATAAGTTCCCGCTCGGGCTTATTTCCCATCTCCCTGGATGCCCTCGACACCCAAGAGGTCTGCACCTGGATTGGGCCTTCCCTGCCCCCACCACCACTCCCCCCCAAAAGGGGAACACCTCTGGGAGGCAGGCCCCAGAGCCAGGGCCCTCACCCTGGATCCTCTGCGCAGCCCACAGCCTCCCCGCCGTCTCCAGCACCCACGCCTCAGTCCGGTCAGCCAGCAGGAAGGTGTTGTGGTAGCAGAATGGCGTGGGGTCCTCCCGGCAGCTGCCCCCCTGCCCGTAGCGCTCCAACAAGCCTGTGATCACGTGTAAGGCCTCCTGGGCTGAGCTGCCCCTTTCTAAAGCCAGCCTGGCACAAAAAGAGTCCAGGGGACAGAAGGGCAATGGGGTATCAGTGGCTGGTGGCAGAACCTCAGTGGACAGAAAAGGCCCATAGAGGTTTGGTGACAGGCTCAAGTCACAGAGAAAATCTGCCAACACTGGTTATATTAAGCACATGTAGGCCAGTGGTTTTCAAGCTATGCTCTGAGGGTTTCATGAAAAGGTTTGAAACGTGTTCTTGGAGACAGAAGTGCCCTGAGCCCTCCAACCTCTTCCGTCAGAGCCCTTCCCCTTTCCTTGGTTTTAGAAATCAAAATTCTACATGAGATTTCATTTGAAAAGAATTTTACTTATATTGAAAAAAATTTTTTAAACCACTGCCTTATTTCTGGGCCAGCAGAGGCCCAGAGGTGGCCACATTCGGGAGCTCCTTCACAGACTGTGGAGAGCGGTAGAGGGAGGGGAGGGGCAGGAGCAGCCTCCCTGGAGATGATAACAAAGTGGGTGGGAAGAGGGAGGCCCTTATAAACCAGGCATGGAGGCAGGGAGGATGCCTGGGTCAGTACTCAGCCCCAGATTTCTGGTGCACTGAGGGGATGAGGGAGGACTGGGTCCGCACCTGAGTAGATCCATGCCCAGCAGGGCTTCCCCCTCCCCAACTGGCTCCTTGGTCCACACCGCCTCGTTGCCGATGCAGACACCATGTTCATTGGCACCCATCTCAGCCCCCCACAGCCAAGAAGGGCGGCTCAGGATCACAGCATGGGTCTTTGACACCTGTTCCACCTCAATGTAGGTGCACTGAAGATAAGGAAGGAGAAACAGAGAGTTCACTCAGAAAGGGGGAGTTACTTACAAAATGGTGGTGTGGTGCCAATCACCTTACACAGCCCTTTGAGGAAGGTCTTTATTGTTCCCATTTTACAGATGAGGAAACTGAGGTCGAGTGAGGCTAAATAATAGATGGCAGCTTCCCAGGTGTGGGGAGCACAGGAAGAAGGTCTTAGAAGAATGCCCACTTCAGCCATACCTCCCAGCACCCTATAAGGCCTAACCCACCTGGAGCCAGCTCCCAGGGGCATGAGTTCCTGCTGGTACAAACAACACCTCCTGCACCTCATCCCGGGGCCGGTCGGAGTTCTTGGCAAAGATCACGGCTGGAATGGCCGAGGCTGGGGGCACTGAGACAAAACAGTCGCAGGAACATGGGGTTCCAGGGCTCCACGATGCCATCTGGGGAGAAATGGGGACGAGTATGTCCATCTCATGCCACTTCTCCACCATCCTGGCCAGGGCACAGCCCTAGGGAGCCCCTTTCCCAACACGTGCAGATACTCAGGGAAAACACTGCCGTTGAGTTTTGGACTCTAAGCACCGCAAGCATGCCGGATGCGCGGCGAGCGCAACGGAGACACCCCCTCTCCCTCCAAACTCTAGGCTAGGAAGTCAGCAGGCAGGCGCCGACCGCATGCTCCGAGGACCCTATCCTTCGTCTCCCTCGCTACCTCACCCCTCTCCAAGAGTCCCACGCCCCTCTTTCATCCATGCTTTCTCGCTTCCGCAGTACTGTATGCCCCTCACCCTCTCTCCCTCCAAGGGCCCCTCTTAATCCCGAGCGCCACTACCTCGGCTTCGGGTCAGGTCCGTCCCAAGGGGCGGAGGCTCCTAGGTGACCTGGAAGGCTTTGGCCCCGGGGGCGGAGCCGGAACTGAGCTTCTGCAGTTCCTCCACTTTCCACCAGGGCGCGCGCCAGCACCACTTCTTGGAGCGGAGCGACCTTCCAAGTCCTACTGGCTGCCTGCCTTGCCCGGGCGCCGCTTTCAGGCCGGATAAAGTCTGTGGCGAATCCGCGGGGCTTCTCCAATGGAGTCACTGTCAGGAGCCGGGACTGGAGGTGTAAAGGAGCCCACGTGAAAAGGGAGGAAAGAAAAACCAGGGTTGATTTTTTATGACCTGGGACTGCTGGAGCATCTGGAGGTTAAGGAAGAACCTCAGCTACTTGTGTCCTGGTTTGAATAACAAATGCTCAATTCCAGGCTGGTGCCCCTCCCCCACGACCCCTCCCCTACTCCATCTCCCACCTCCCACTCCCCAACCCCTCAGAAATAAGATCTATAAGAATGTTCACAGGCCAGGAGGTATAGGGATAATTAAAGTTAATGCATTTTTTTAAGGCACGTAAGCACAAAATCCACCTGAACCCCAAAAACCCAATTCCGCCCCACAGTGCTCAAGCTCATTGGAATTTAGCTTTGAAAGGAAATTTGGAAATTTCTAGTTCAAAGATTTGCCACCTGTATGTATAGTGAAACTGAAACAGCAAAGGAGAAGTCTTGGCCAAGGGGGAACAGATCGGTGTGGAGGTGGGCTCCGATCCCAAATGTTCTGCTTTCCGGGTCATTTTCCTCTATGAAGAAGATCCCCATAACCAGCATTTAAGCAAATGCATATCACACTCTTGCTCTAGGGAGCCCTCCACGAATGGGGGGAGGGGAGACCCAGCAGAATATTTCTCCCACATCCACCATGCCAACCAGTCAAGGCTGTTGCTCAGAGCCCTGGACACAGCATCCCAGCATGTGGTCATCCCTGGAAAGGGAATGAAAGCAGAGGCTGAGGCTTCCCCAGGGGGCAGGCTGCAGGCAAGAGAGCTGGGTGATGGCCAGGGGTAACCTGCCAGATAAGGCTATTGGAGCATCTGAAATCTGAGATATTTTCTGATTGCCTCTACATAAACAAGGCTGATTCCCAAGACTATGCTGTCTGCAGGGAGATGGGCTTCACTTTCAGAAAGGGGACAGCCACTTGCAGAGAAGATTGACCTGGAAGCTGGGCTGGAGGCAGAGAAGACCACTACCTGGAACTCTGCAGACTAACATTTCCTGCTGCCCCTACTGTGGCTCTGCTGGTCTCTTCCAGGTCACTGTACCTGCGAGGGCCTCAGTTTTCCCAATAGCAAAAGAAGGCATTGGACTAGATCAGTGGTTCTCAAGTTGAGTGAGAAGGGATTATTTTCAGCCACACAACTCACAACTCCCACTGCACAACATGTACTTGAATACTTTTCTTCTCAAAGTGTTCGAAGGTTACCAGCATCAGCATTATCTGGAAGGTTGTTAAAAATGCAGAATCTTGGGCCCCACCTCAAACCTTCTGAATTGGAATCTGCATGTTAACAAGACTGCCAGGTGCAGTCTGAGAAGTGCTGCTCTACTGCAGCACCCCCAAGGGATATAATTTGGTGGGATTTGGGGGAGTGAATCTGGGCATCTGGAAAAACTCCATTGGTGATTCTAATGTGCCCTCTACCGGGGTGGGAACAGCTGGACTATTTGATTCCTGAGATTCTTTTCAAACCTACACTGCTAAGATACTGAGCAGTCAGATTCACTATGATTAATGGGAAGTGAAGGCTGCTTCTGGTGTGATGTCAAGGGTGGGAGGTGAGGTTGCCATTGGACGTCATTCCAGAAATAAACATCAAGGCTGTGTGCTGACAAACGTGAGGACCTGAAGCGGCGGGCAGGAAAGCTGGCTCACCCGCTGCACTCCCCCGGCTGCCTGCTGCGGGCCAGGGACAGGCAGGAGAGACGTGGGTCGGCGCAGCACAGCCCGAGGCTGCAGTTCCCAGGCTGCCTGCTCCTCTGTCACTTTCCCATTCCTGACTTCACTCATCTACCCTAGAGGGATTCTACTCCCGCTTCCCAGGAGAGGAGATGGTGCCTCAGAGAAGTCGCCCAGAGGGTCAGCCCAGATGCTCTGATTTCCCGAACTCCTTCTCAGCCCCTCCAGGTTCGTCCTCCCAGGGGCGCCAGAACTGAGGGGTCAGAGGTGGCCTTGGGCTCCATGGGGGGAGGGGGATGGGGCAGGGCCAGCCAGGCAGCATTTGCTGTCAGGGCCAGCAACTGAGCGTCAGAGCCCCACCAAAGGCCCCCGCTAAGAATGCAGGTCAGCGGGAGGAGCTGCAAGGGGAGGAGGGGTGGCCCCAGCCCTGCCCAGACAGGCCCAGCCGGCCCCACAGCTGCCCTCCTGCCCCTGGGGGCAGCGGTGGGGGAAGAGGAGGAGAGGGCTCACCAGACTCCTGGGGTCTAAGTCTCCCAGAACCAGGAAGATAAAAGAGGAGCCAAAGAGTGGGGTGGGCACGAGGTCATGGGAACATGCCTGTCCCTCCTCCACCCAGGTGTCTAAGTCCAACAGCAGATGGAAACAAATATTTGGCCCCCCTAAACAGTCTACTCTCCTCTGGAACCCCTAAATGATTCTGATGCCCCCATCCCAAAGTGGCCTTAAACTTTGTGACCCCAGTCTCTCCCAAACAAGTGATGGGATGGGCCAACCTGGGTATCATATTTTACTCTGAACAATTGGGTTAGGGTTAGAGTCGGGGGAATACGAATTCCATTAGGGGAGATGATCATTTTGGCCAAGATGCAGGATGGGAAAGTGGAAAAACATAACTTACTCTGCACCCTTGGAGCCAAAAACTGATCCTTTGTCAATCTTCCTAATTTGAGGGTCAGGAGCCATGAGGTTTTTACTCATTTGACATGCATTAGGCACCAACTGCGTGTGCACCAGGCATGGAACAGCCTGGGCACATGTGTACAGACAGGTATTTGTGCATATCAGAGGGTGCCCAGTGAGGTACTTCTGTGCACACCGCGGTTGTGTAACTGTGGCCAATCTCTAGCTGGGAGTTGCAGTAGGAACCTTTCCCTCATACTTTCCAGCTGGACCAGAGCCCATCAGATAGCCTGGCTGCCTTTCATCACCTCGTCCCTGATAGGGATCATCCTGGGTGAAGAAATCACTGTCAGTCACCCCCACCTCACTCACAGCCAGAAGGACTGATTGACACACACACCCCCATGGGCGCAGGGTGAAGGGGCCAAGAGGCTAGCCATCTCTAGGAAGACAGGGAACCAGCATTTGGCAGGGGAGGTGAAAGAGGGGGCTTGCGATGTAGAAGAGGAAGGAAATATCTAGAACCTTCTTGTCTTCAAGAAGAAAGACCCGGGAGGGACAGCAGCCCAGCTATCAACCCCGAGGGAGCTCCACCCTCCTTCTGCACCAGCCACCTCCAGGCAGGATCAGACCCTTCCATCAGCTCAGCTCTGCCCCAAACAAAGGGAGGAGGCTGCCCAGGGCTGTAGGATCAAAGAGAAGTGTCCACCCCACCCTGCAGCCAGCCTGGTCCTCGCTGCTGAGGGACCCTGAGTCAAAGAGGAAATCCGAGCTAAAAGACAAATGAAGCAGTGATGTGGTTGATGACTTTATTATAGCATAAAAAACACAGGCTGTTTCTTCCTTCTCCTTCCCCGCCCCCACCCCGGCCCCCTCCCCAAAGTGGGTTCACAGCAGTTAAAGAAAAAAAAAAATCCTACATTTCTCCTCTAGGGGGCTGCCTAGAAGGGGCAGACAGCCAAGCAACTTAGGTCTATAAAAGAGGGGAGCAGAAGAAAACCTAACCAAAGCCCTCACCTACACACCTTAGAGCTCAGGGCCTCCAAGCGGGGAACATCTATGTCCCCCCCTCCACCAACACCCATTCGGGAGTTCCCTGAGAATGGTCACTGGGAAAGGCTGTCCTGGTGGCACAGGGAGGGGGTGGCTGGTTTCGATGGGTGGAGGGAAAAGGCATCCCACACCCACAGCGCCCTCCCTCTCTCCCCCTCCGCCACCTGGCCAGGCAACCTGCAGGCACTACAGCTCTCTTCTGCCCCCAACCCTTTCATCAATGAAAGGGACCTCAGGTCGGTGTAGCAGGAGGTAGGGAAAAGAGGGAGCATAAAGAAAGCACATCACTTCTTAAACTACCCCCGGCCCATGAGTCCCTCAGGAAGAGCCACCCTATCCCTCTTAAGAAGGGCTCCCTTCTACACAAACATGTTCCCACCCAGATCCCAGCCCCACTTCCCAATAACATCTAGTCCTTGGACTAGGCTCCAGCATCCCCAAGTTAGGAAGAGATGCTAGGCTCCAGGACTTTGGCCGGGGCGAACAAGATCGGGTCTCCCTGGCTGGAGACCTCAGGCTCAGTAGAGAGAAACACACATACACACACACACACACACAGAAACACACATAGGTACACACAACATGCAAACACATGTCCTAATATTAAATAAAATACCCTTTGCTTATAACTTAAAAATCAATACACAACTAATCCTCAATAGGGCTCCGGGTGGAGAAAGAGGGGCAGGGGAAGGGAAGGTAGAGGGGAATCTTAAGGCTTCTACTTGGAGCCTGGGAAAGCCTACCAGCTCCAGGGTCCTGTGGCCCGCCAGACCCTTTCCCCATCAACTTCTTTCCTTTAGCCTGTATCAGCCTCTGCTGGGCTTCCCTCTTCCCCACTCCATGATAACCATCAGGATGTATTTCTAGCATCTAAAGAAAGGAACAGGGGCAGCTTCCTGGACATCCCTTCAGAAGACAGACCCCTTCCAGTGGGAGAACAACTTCTTCATATGGAAGGGGAGCTTCCCCCAAGAGATGAGATCGGGAGGAGCCTCCTAACACACTCTACAGGAGGGGCAAGGCTGTAGCCAGCGGGAAAGGGGAGGGTGGGGCTAAAGAGTGGGGCTTAGCAGATGGCCAGGTAGGGACAGAGTCCTCAACTCTAAGCGAGAACCTGGAGGTCCCTCTGCTGTGACACCTCCGCCTACTCCCACCTACCTCCACCCAACCGAGGTAACCCTCTTCCTTCCATCCCTAAGAGGAAGGCAAATGCTAGGAGACCTACAGCGAGAAACTACATCAATTCTGGAGCAGGGGCTCCTGGCTGCCTTGAAGGCCTACATTGGGTGACAGATGGCGAGTGGATTTCTGAACTTTGTTTTCATAAAGACCAAGAGTTAAGGACTGAATCAAAGGTAGAGATGGAAGGGCTTAGTTCCAGTCCCTAACCAAATCCTCTTCTCTCATTCTAGAAGAGACTTCCTTGCTCAACCCCCACATCTGGCTCTTTCTTCCACCCAACAGTTCTGACTGGAAGTTGTCGCCAGTTCTGGCCCTCTTCCCCCTCTTCCTTCATGGCTCCATCAGACTGGGTCTGCAAGGCTTAATAAGGAGACACATCAAAGGCGTTATTTCTGCATCAACCCTCCCAGCCAGATACAAACTCTTCCCTTAGGGGGACCCCCAGCCTCTGCTACCCCATCTCAGCTCTCCCTCCAAAAACCCTGGGGTGTAGAAGCACTCTAAGGGGGATGAAAGGGACCCGGGCCGCAGGGCGGAGGCCCTTTTATGTCCCGGTTCTCAGGCACTAAGGACTTGTCCAGACAGCTGCCCCCAGCGCCTAGGGCGGCCCCACTCCTCTCTGCTCCGGAGCTGCCCCCAGCGCCTAGGGCGGCCCCACTCCTCTCTGCTCCGGGGACGTCCTGTCTCCTCCAGCCGGTCCTCTCCGCCCTCCAGCCGCAGTAGGGGGACTCCACCCCACCCCACCCCCCAGCCCAGGGGCGAGAGTGAAATAGCGAGGAAGGGGAGAACTGATAGGCATGCGCAGCTCCTCCCGGCCCAGCCAAACAGTCAAAGGCGTCCGTCCTGTCCAGCCCCAGAGACTAAGAAACCCCTAGCACCCGGGTCCCTGACCCCGCACCACTTTTCCTCCCTCTCAATAAATAACCACCTTCCTCTTACTCAAACCGCCCCCCAAGGGCATCAGGCCAGAGGGCTGTCTTCTGATGGCCCCAGGAAGACCAGCGGGGAGGCGGGACTGAGGAGCTCAGTTGGAGGGAGCCCCGCTGCCCTCTGTCTCGCGCTTGCTTTTGCCCCCGGGGGGCTCCGCTCCGCCGGCCTTGCCCTCGCCCACCGCTGCTGCCCCGGCAGCCTCCTCTTTGGCGCCTTCGTGGGTTTTCATGTGTTTGGCCAGGTGGTCGCTGCGCATGAAGACCCGGCTGCAGACGGCGCAGGGGAACTTCTTGGTGCCGGTGTGGGTCTGGAGGTGGCGCTGCAGCTCGTCGGAGCGCGTGAAGCGCTTGCCGCAGAAGAGCCAGTTGCACACGAAGGGACGGTCGCCGCTGTGCCAGCGCAGGTGAGCCTTCAGGTGTGACGTCTTGGCGTAGGCTTTCCCGCAGCCCGGGATATGGCAATTGTGCAAATGCTTCTTCTTGCCCCCATCTGGCCCGCACGGAGCCCCCAGTCGCTCCGCCTCCAAGCAATTGGGGCAGCGGCACACGGTCTGGCCTGAGCTGCGGGGCACTGACCTCCGGGAGCCTTTGGGCCGGGCCGCCCCATCCAGACTGGAATCTAGCCCCTGGGATTCCGTAGCGGCCGCTTCCAAAGCCTTCGCCCCGTCGGGAGGCGCCAGCAGGTGCTGCCCTCCGGCGGCTGGGAGGAGGTGGTGAGGGTGCGGGTGGGGCGGCGGGGCACAAAGCTGGTGGTCTCCGACGTAGCCCCCCAAGCCAGCCTGAAGCGCCCCGGGGTGGCCAGGTGATGTGAGCGCGCCCTGAGTGTGGGGGAGGTCCATCCAGCTGGTACCCGGATGAAGGTCCCACCACGAGCCATCCTCGGTGCCTGAGTGTGTCGGCCGGAACCAAGATTCGTAGTGGTGTGACATGTCCGGCTGCAGGAGCTTGGAAAAGGGTCCTGGAGCCAAGGGACTGTCGTTTTCCAGGTCCTCGCAGGTTACCCGAGAGGAGGCCCCCGGCAGCTCATAGCCCTGTGAGAAGTCCACCTCGGGGCCCAGCGGGAGGCTCTGCAGCTCTCCAGGCTGCAGCGGGGAGGGGTAGTCCCCGGCCTCCGGGCTCGTGTGGCCCTGGTATGTTTGGAGAGGCTGCAGGTCGAGGCGCGGTGGGGAGGCAGCAGGAGCTTCCGTGTGCTGGCTGCCCAGAGAGCCGCAGACAGCGGTTAGCATTGCCGGGATCCGAGGTGGGAGACAGGGAAGGTCAAGGACACCTCAGGTGGGACCTAAACGGGGCAAAGAAGAGGTGAAGTGTGGAAAGTAACCGGCTTAATTTCTGACTTAGCCCAGGTCACCCTCGCCACAGAGTGCTCCTTTCCCACCCCCAGGTAAAAAGAGGAAGGCACCTCTAGGTGGGGACTAAAGATCAGTTAAGAGAATTTGGAAGTGCTAGGAAGGGTTGAAGGTGTGAGGCTCTCCACCATGCAGAGGATAATGGGAGACTACCTTCCCCTAGGTGATCCCTCCTATAAGACCCACCTCATCCTAGGTATTGGGTTAGTCCCAGGCTGGTAGATCGGATACACCTACAGTACAGTGTTAGAACCATCCCCACCCTAGCTGCCCAGGCCGGCACAGGGGTGGTGGCATTTCCCCCACCCCCATAGACTAGCTGCCAGCCCAAATGGGATTCCTAGACCCATCTCAGCTTCCCCAGTTTAACTTAGAACACAGTTGGGGAGAGGGAGATTGTCTGTTTCTGAAATCTGAAGCTTGAAGTGACCCAACTTCCTGAAGCCCAAAGGAGGTTCAGAGATTTTGGAGAAAGCCTTCCTTTCATCCCTGAGACATGTTCAGTGAAGAGCATTTCACTGCTTTACACCACTCCCCCCAGCGACCTGCCTGGCTGGATTGCCTCGGCCCCAGCAAACCCACTCCCATGCCTGGCCCCCACCCCTTTTCCTCTAGTGGGGACTTCACCTCCCTGGGGTGCAGCTACAGTGCCAGTTTCCAGAGGAATTCTCCCCACCAGAGAAAGCTAAGCTCCCTTCCCTATCCTGACCCACACTCAGCCAGCTCCCTGGCTGCTAGCCCTGCCCTCTTCCAATCTAGAGATGCTGATGTGAAGCTAGGTGGGCTCTGTTCCTCCAGAGAAAGAGGTCAGCCAGAGAAGAGCTTACCAGCAGCTGAGGAAAATAAAATTGCCACCCCCTGAAAGGATGCAGGGACTGAGTGGGGGAAGTGGAGGGCAATAGGAAAAGCCAGAATCACACAGAACTTAAGAAGAACTACTCAAAGAGAGCATATAGTAGCGATCCATGCATTCTCAGCATGGATCATTTTTAGGAGCTCCCCAGATGATTCTAACATGCAGCCGTGTCCTCTTATTTTAAAAGAAGAGGAAACTGAGGCTGAATTTGAAGAAGTCACTTGAAAAAAATACATTAATTTATTCATTCTATCAACAAATGTGTACTGTATGTACCTCTGTGAACCAGGTCTCTCCACTCCTAGTCTGTTACTCTTTCCCTAAACCAATGGGAACCTAAAGGCACCCTCCACCCCTCCATGCACCCCTTTCTGGACCACATATCAGTCACTTGAAGCTCCCCCTCATCTCACTGCCTATCCCTAAGCCCTGGGAGTCCTGCCTTGGTGCCTGGGCCTTCTCTGATGGTGGGGGTGGGGTGGGGTGGTACAGTGGTTTAGGGCAGGGACTTTTCCTTCCCAAAGCTGGATTCAGATGACCCTACCACGTTCTGCTTCTGGGACCAGAGAGGTAGCCCCTGTGGTCTGGGAGAGAGAGGGAGAAGGCGACTGGGGCGCCTACTCAGGCTCCTGCTTCCTCACCACAAGAAAGGAACAGGGTGAAGTAGCAGGAATGGAGCCTCAGGCCCAGGCGGGGCAGCCCAGAAGGGGCTGGGCAGGAGCAGTGAGGCCTGGGACACTACTAGATTTCGGCGCCTGGGAACAACCCCAGGGGTTAGAGGGTGGGGAGGCTAACAACCCAGGTTCCAGAGTGGTCTCACCTGACACAGGGCCAGGGGGCGCAGTCCTGGGATGCACTAGCCTGCTACTGAGATCTTGGGACGGGAAACAGTCGGGCGCGTACCCCGACTTGCCGCTCCCCAACGCGGTAAGGCGAGTAGAGACACCTTTCTTCCCCCTTCCGCCGGCTGCCTCTCCTATCACCAGCGCTCAGGTGGTCAGGACTTCCGTACTCCCGGTCCTCAAGGTTCTAGTCCTCCAGTTGTCCCAGTCGCTCCAGTTTCCCCAGTTTCCAACCTCGCCCATCCGCCCCATTTTCACTCCGCCGGGGCTCTAAGCCCCTCGGATTCTTTAGGACCACCTCCCCCAAGGCCAGAGGAGGCCATGGCGCGTTCCGGGCGCATCTTTCGGAGCCGATCGCCGATGCTCGCGCCCCTCGCCCCTACGACCCGGGCTCCTACCTCGAGGCTGCGCTCGGGCTTCGGGCACCGCGGACTGGCGCGCTACCGACCCACACTCTTGGGCCCCGCGCGGTGGCCGGCTCTCCAGCGGTGAGCGGCTGAAGCCGAGGACCAGCGGGGGCCGCGACCAGACCCGGCGGCGGGCGGCGGAGGAGGGGCGGAGAGAGGCCGCAGGAGGGTGGAGGGTGGAGAGTGGAGGGCGGGCGGGAGCCGGTGAGCAAGCGAGCGAGGCCAGCTCCGCCCGTGACTCACCGCGCTCTCTGCCTTCATCCTCGGCGCTGCGCTCCTTTTTCCCCGAATTCGCTGCCCCGCCCACCTCACCTGCGGCCGCCTTTAACCCTTGCGGGCTCGGCCGGACCGGAGGCCGAGCGGGGCCGGGCCTGCAGGGATTGGGGAGGGATAGCTAACTAGGTCGCACCCCGCCCCCTCCCTCGCTCCTCCCTGGCCCCTCCACTGCCAGGGCGAGGGGCCTGGGCGGAGTGTTTCCCAGGGCCTGCGGCCCCCCCCCCCCGGGGTGGAAAACTGCCCACGAGCTGGCTGGCTCTGGCGGGGACGCTGGACTCAGACCCTGAGGGAATGGAGGAGGGGGCGGGTTCTGGGGGGTGATAACGAGTCACCCTAGGGCGCAATTTGCCTCGAAGGCTCTCCACCCACCCTCCCTGGCCGGGCAGCAATGCCCCGGAACTGAGAGAAAAGATGGATTGAGCCCCAAGTGTGGGTCCGGTCCACCCCAAGGCTTGGGCAGAAGTGTTCCTCAAACGCTGCTCCCCCTCCGCATTCCCCCCCGCCGCTTCTTACCACCACCACCAGCTTCCCGAGTCCTTTGCTCTCTCTTGCCTTCCTGCTCTCCTTCTCCGGCCACTCATATTTTTGGGGGGTAAACTTCTCCCTTCTCCCCACTCCACTGGCCCATCTCTGCCTCCCCCCTCAGTTCTCATTCTCCATCTACCCTTGCGGAGCAACCCCGGCGCCTCCCAGGTCCGCCTCTCAAAAATGCCTGCGCCCTCTGGGACGCAGAGGTGCTCAGCCAGCTCCCCGGCTCACCCGACCCTGAATGTTAGGGCAGGTGCCCGGATAGCACTGGGAAAGGTCACTTCTGCAAAGATTTGAGGACCCCATTGCCACCAGTCCTTCCTGATTCTCACCTGAATGAGTAAACCCAAGGTTAATAAATTTGGGGAAGGGTCTTGGATTCCTTTGAGAAAAATAAATGCACACGCACAGTGCAACCCTCTGCAGAATTTCAGGGCGTTCGCGGCGCCCACCTAAAAACATCTCTCAAGATCCGAGTTGGCTGAGATACCCAGCGCGGGTCTCTCCTCCTCCCCGCCGGGCTGGCCTGTGCTCCCGGATACGAAGCTCCTTTCCCTGTTGGGTGCCTCTTGTACCCGCCGCTTTGACCTCTAGACGTGACCCTTTTCTTGAGTGGTGAATTCTGATCAACTTCCCAATTTTTTTCGTTGCGCCTGTTGACTTTCCCTATGCGCTCTGCCGTCTGCTTTTTATATTTCGTTTTTGTCTTTACAGCTGTATTTCGTACAACCAGAGCGGAATTTAGGCTGATTCAATTTGGGCTGTACAGCCGCGATTCCACCACCCTTGGTTTACCTCTCCCGAATTCGAAGTGCTGCTAAATTAGGTCCACAAGCCAGTTGAAGATCGATCATTTTGCCCCTAAACATACACATTCTCATATCCAGAAACAATGTGTGAGTCATCTGTGCAAATCCCTCTTTTGTAAGACTCAGTTTCCTCATATGGGCAACCTGGGTACAAATTGGGAGGGTTTCCTGGGGCTTAAAGGGATTGATGTTTCTAAAACATCTAGCTCAGTGGGGCCCCTAGTAAGCTCATAGCAAATCAAAGTTATAGTTGGTAGTGTTATAATTATTAAATAAGTTGGTTCCCAGAAAATGTTTGTTGGAATAAGGTATATGCACAAAGATCTTTGGACTAGAAGTTGACAGACCTAAATTCTAGCTCCAGCCCTGCACTTGCTAAGCTCATCTGGCAGGTCAGGTTGCTGTGAGCCTCAGTTTCCTCCTGGGTGAAATACGGTAAGAACAGCCGCCCTGCAGGGTAAAGGGCGGGCACTTAGGAAGCCGCGAGTCTCCTCCCAGATGTCAGAGATCGTACTTTCTGATCAGTCGGATTTCCTTCCCAACTCTTGGGCCCCTGAGATGTAGATTCTTAGGAACGGTTCTGGGTTTTTGTGGCCATGGCTAAACTGACAATCCTCTTTTCCACATGGTTTTATCTCCATGCACTCAGCCTACAAATCTTGACTTAGCTGGGTTTGCACCTCAGTTCACAGCGACCTCCAGGACAGAGTTAGAGGCTCACGGTTATCACAGAACCTGCAACTTGGATTCCTGGGTTAAGTCTGATTTGACCCCTAGGCATTCTCTGCCTCCTCCTCCTCCCTGCAGCCTGCTGGCCTCTGGCTGTTTCCGAAGTGGCTGCTCTTAAGGTGCTAACACCTGCACAGGGATCTGACTCTGGGTGGGAAACGGAATTCCCCCCTTCCATTTATTTATAGGCACCCAATTGTCTTGTCTCCCTAGCTCCTTCCATCTTTCCCTGGAAAGCAACAGGGAAAGGGATCCAGCCCCTGAACGGTAGACATCCCACCCTACTTTCATCCCAGGCCCCCTTTAACCCCACTTCGTCCTAACGCACAGCCACCTGGGTTTCCCAGAAGCAGAGACCCTCCATCTGCCTGGGACTCACCAGCATGAAATTCAGCAGTAATGCAGTTGTCTCAGAAAATTCAGCAGTTCTGATTTTCTGCCCTGCCTAGGTTTGCTGATTCAGGGCACTTTCTTTCTTCCAGATCCCTCTCTTTTTTTGTTCCTTTGACTCCAGCTCTTTCAATTTCCCACTTACTGGATATTTCCTTACTGAATGGTGCCCATGGTCTTATGCTGACATAACTGCCAAGATCACCACTGCCCACTGCCATGTTCTTATCTCACCTCAAAGTTGAACCACGCAGCCCACTGAGATCTGCCCAGGACTTGGGTCATTTCCTTTCCCTCATTCCCCTCAATAGACAGATTTTGCTACAAGTGTCCATCTCCCATTTTGCCACCCCTCTCCTTCTTGTGCCTCATTTATAGTCAACAATTCACTGTGTACCTGGAGCAGAATTGTGCATCTCCATCATAAACAGGACTTATTTATTGGACACATACTATGTTCCAGGTGCTTCACACAGATATCTCTAACTCTCAGGAGCATACAGCCATGTAGTTATTATTATCTGCCCATCACCACCATTGTACAGATGAGGAAGCCAGGGATGAAAGAAGTTAAATGACCTGCCCAAGATTGCAGAACTATTAAGAGACAGAGAAGTAAACTGAGTCCGAAGCACATGATCTGCCTGCTGTTCCATCCAGCCTCGCTATGGCAGCATTGATAGCCCTGGCGGTCTGGCTCCCCAGATCCTGAAGGAGGAGAGGATGAGAGGATGACATTCTTAAACTTTCCCCCAGATCAAAGCCATCATGATCCTGAGTGTAATAGGACAAACTGGTCCCATCTTGGATTGGATTGCTGTGGTCCCTTTCAAACCTCAACGGTCCCTCTGTGGAGATGGCACTATGAATATAGCAAAGCTAGTATGCCCATAAATACTGTCTAGTGCAAGCCCTTGTTTTGCTAGTAGGGAAGTTAACCCCAGAACAGGGAGGCGAGTAGCTCAGTCACATCACGAGTTAGAAGCAGAGCAGGGACCAGAAGCCCAGTCTCCTGTGTTCCTCATTGTTCACACTTCTCTACCCCCAACTCTACCTCCAGGTTGCGCTCAGCCAGCTGCAAGTTGGTGATCACAGAAACCAATGCATTCCTCATGTCCCCTCCTCTCCCCTACACTCCCCCAGGCTCCTGGGAGACTGGAGAAGGTCCAGAGCTTGAGCCAAATGGTTTTCTTTCATTCATCCTTTATTCACTGAACAGTCACTAACTGAGAGTCTAACCAGAGCCAAGCACTATTTGGGGCACTAATTCTATTATAAACACAAATGTCCTGAGAATCCACATCCACTTTCAGTCTGAAAGAAGAGCCCAGCTGAGGATAGCATATCTGTATGTTGGTGTGTGTGTCTGTGTGTGTGTACCTACAAATGTGTGCATGTGCATCATGCCTGTGTGTACCTTTGGGGCTTGAATGTGAGGTATCTGTCCTCTCTTCCCCATCATAAAGGGTGTTCCTCACAAGACATTCAGTGGTTTCTCCCTTACAACTTCTGCAGGTGTTCCATCATGTGTAAACTTCCATGTAGTGAGTGTGTGCCCTGTATGTCTGTTATATTAGCCCATCTTTTTTCTCAGAACAGAATGAAGTCCCCAGTTATCTATTAACTGGTGAATCCCCACTCCACTTCCCTCTCAGATCTCAGCCCCAGTTCAAAGATCTCCAAGGAATTCTCTTTTGTCCTCCATGCAGACTCCTTCAAGATCTCCCTCCTATATTCTCCTCCCCAAGTCAGAGAGAATCAAGACTTCCAACCCCTTCTCAATGTCCCCCAATTTAGAGTGGAGACCTGATCACCTTGTCCCCTGAACTGGACGGGGAACAGCCCCTCTTACCAGTCCATGGAGCCCAGAGCTGGCAGCGGCAGTGAGGGGCAAGTGGGGGTGATGGACGAACCAGGCTTTATAAAGGAGGCAACAGTCAGAGCCAGAGGGGGAGGTGAGAGACTCCGGCAGGGATGCTGCCAAGTCCTCACGGCCTCGGAAGCTTTTAGGATAATCCAGGAAACAGTGGCCCCCGGCTCTCTTGGGGGAGTGGTAGGGGTGAGATCTGAGTCTCTGAGGTCTGCCAGGAAAGGAGGATTTCAGCTGGAAGAAGCAGCTGAGGGTGCGGTAAACAGGACATCCTTCCCTCCCCAGAGGTTGGACAGGCAGAGGAAGAGGGACAAAGTAGTTCTTGCAGGATGGAGGAAATGAGAATATCGCCAGGGAAGAGAGCTGGGATGGCTGGAACTCTCCAAATTCTACCCCTCTCCATGGACTTGGTGGGAAAGAAGGAGATACCACTTTTAAGACCACACACACACACACACACACACACCCCTTCATGTGGTCCGTCCCTGCAGAGCTCCCCAGCAGTGCTGCTGGTTATTCTGGCAGCTGCTAGTCTCTCCTGCCTCTACTGGAGCCTCGTTCCTCCTCCCTTTTCTTTGTCCCTTTTTCAGTTACTTCCCAATGCGGAACCACCAGGTGGATCCAGTATAATCCACCTTTTGGATCTGGGATCAAGGAAGATCCTCTCCCTGACTTAGGACAGAGTGAGGCAGATTGGGATGGACAAGAGGTCACCTAGGACCAGAGGCAGAGCCCAGCCAAGAACTTTTATAGACAGTTCAGGAATCCCAGAACTTCAGGAGAGTGAAGGGGAAAGGAGTAGCTCAACAGGTAGAGCGCAAGCTCAATACCCCAGAGGCCCAGCGTTCAATCCCCGGTACCTCCTCCAAGCCGAAATCAATGAAGAAATCTAGTTACGCCCCACTCAAGAAACAAATAATACCAAATAATACCAGCAGGGTGAAGAGGCTAGGAACATGGCCTGGAAAGGGAGAAAGGGCCTGGAGGTGAATTTAGTTGGGTCCCCACGGCCCCCAACTATATACATGAACTTAATTTTAGGGTGGTTGTGAGTTTAGGTGTGTTGGCTAACAGGAGCATGTCCTGGGGCAGAGAGGGACAGAAGACCAGGAAGAAGAAAGGAGATGAAACAGAATAAGACCCATTTCCCAGATCTCTCTGAAGTGAGGCATTCTGACCCACATGGGAGAGTGGCTTGGAGACCTCACGTGATTGCATCCCATTCTCAGCCACAGCCCAATGCCCTTGGTATTGGGAACAGGAACTGCTGTGTGTCCCTCTCCACACACACAGAACCCAGTAGCCCAGGGCCTGCATGCCGCCTCCCCCACCAAGTCTCCCACAGGGTGAGTCAGGGAGTCTAAACCCTGAACTCTTGTCTGGCTCCTCACCTTACACCCCCAGAAATCTCTAGACTGGGGATTCCCAGTCCCTTCATTAGCTTTTCAGTAATTATCCTGTAAAAGCCCCAACAGGTCCTTCCTCTACCCATTTCAGAGATGAGAACGTTGAGGCCCTTAAGAGAGTGGAAAAAAATCTCAGCAGAAAGCCACCCATCAGGCAGGAGAGAGTAGAGAAATGGGGGGCTTAGGAGGCAGAGCTGCACCCTTCCCTTTAATCCCAGGCGAAATTAAGAGGACAGGGCTCAGGCACAGCTCCCTGGGGGAGCCCAGGCGTCAGGACTGAGGCAGGCTCCAGGGAGGGGCTTCCCAGTCCCTCCCCACCTTCCAGCCCAGAAAAATCAGAATGGTGGGGGGAAACAAGCCCAGGAGACCACACAGGTGGAGTAAATAATGTTAATACGGGAGCATTATCACTAGGGCATTTCCTCATGGATAAATGTCTCAAATACCAAAGGATGCCTCCAAATTATAGTTAATTACAGAGTTGATTTGCATAAATTATAAGGTGAGCATACAAATTCTTTCAATCGGTTCCATATGCTTAGGTAGCAGGTCCAGTCCAAAATGGGAGAATCTTGGGGTGGGGGGATTTAGGGGGAGGAAAAAGATGAAGCCCTTGGCCCTGACTGCTGGCCTGCACCCCTCCCCAGCTCTCTGATGAGTAAAGGGTATATGGAGACCCTGACTCATTTGCGGGAAAAGGTTTTACCGGGACTCTGGTTCACCTGGACCCTATCTGGCAGGAGACCCCCTTTCCTCTTCTATTCCTACCTCGGAACAGCGTGCTTTCCCACCACCAATGACGAGGTAGGAAAGCTGGGGGTGGGCATAATGGGGCCTCAACCTACATGTGGGGGGGTGGGACTCTGGAGCCCAGGCTCTGGCATTCAGAAGAAAAGGGGGGTGTTGGATGAATTGGAAGATCCAGCCGGGTTCATTGTAGATTCAAACCCCTCTTACTTGCTCTTGGCTCCCCCCCACCCGCCCCGCAGTCACCACGCCCCCCCGCCCCGCCCCAGTTCCAGCTCTCTCCCAGAGCCAACCCTCGGATCCCAAGTTTGATGTTGCCGCAGCCTGCACCTTCCAGGTGGCTCCTCAGAGGCTCAGACTCCCAGACTTTTGTCTCCAGTGCCTGGGCCCATTTCCTCTGCCCTCGCCTCCCAGTCCCCACCTCCTCCCTCACCCACCTCTAGCTGCTAAGACTCTACTTCCTTCCCCAGCTCTCTAATTTGTCCTTCCCTCCCTCCTGGCCCCCATCCTCACCCAGAGGCCTGTCTCCCACTTTTCTCTCCACCTCTTTCCTCCCTCCCTCCCCAGCCTCCCTCCCCCAGAGATCCTGGGTCTCCCCTACACTTAGCTGTCAGCTTTGCTCCCCCATCAAGAGCTTTCTGCTGCACAAGCTGCTGACCCTCATGACCTTAGATTTTCCTATCTCCTACCATCCCCCAAATCTTTTACTGTGTGCCCTGCCAGTCTCTAATTTTTTCCCATATACCTGCTCCAAAGGCAGGAGCTACTAGATTACCTTGTGTGTGGGAGGAGGAGGATGCTGGGCTGAGGTCCCCAGATGTGTGTGGGTGAGAGTTTACCTTTGTTTTCAAGTCCAAAAATGAGAGAGAGTGAGAGAAAGAGAGAGTGGAGAAAGGAATGGAGAAATAGCCTGAAATGGTTTCTAGTATTTAGTAAGTGCTGCTTAAATATTTGTTGAATGAATGAATGAATGAGTTGGAAATGGGCACTCATCTGTGAAAGTTCTAGAGAAGTGCTAACTTGGTGATGGGAATTACTTCTCATCTGGACTATTTTGTAGGTCTCCTATGAGTTTTCTGCCGCTTCTGGGCCCACCCACCTAAGCTGTTTTGCAGACCAGTAACAGATTAATCATCCGAAAAAGCCATTCCATCCTGGCATTCTTCACCTCAAATACACCCAGTGGCTCCCCTGGGCTAACTGTGACATTTAAGACCTTCCTACTTGGCCTCCATCATCTTCACAGCCTTCACTTCCATTGGTCCTTGTACAAACCTTCCAGCCCAGCCCACTGGATTTAATGTTCACTGAAGATGTCTAGACTTCCTACTTCCGCTCCAACTATTTCCATCCTGTCAGCCCATCTCTGCCTTCAAGAAAGCTGATTATTCTCCAAGCTCCAGGCTCAAACGCTGTTTTCTCTATGAAGTCATTTTTTTTTTATCAGCGTGGCACTGGCTTGCTCCTTTGAATGTGCCTAGCATTGATTGCCGCCTTCTCTGTTGCCATGGAGTTGTCCTCTTATCCAACTCCCTACTGGTCGGCAGGCTCCTAGAGGACAGGAAGCATGTCCTTTTCATGCCACACAGTCCTCAGCCCAGCACCTTTCTTTGAGAAGGGAAGTGGACAAGCCACATCTGAGTAAATTGGAAAAATGCTTCCCTGGACTCAGAGCTTCCAGAAGCTCCTCAGCTGGGGAGGGTAGCAGTGAAGGCAGAAGACTGGATCAGGAGGGAAGACACAACAGAAGGCTTGACACCCAAAAATGCATGAAGAAAGTGAGCCCAGCTTCCCCACCAGCTGTCCTATGGCTCCTCCATCCCAGTTGTGTGATGGAGGCGGAAGGACCCAGCAAGACATCTGGGACACGAAGCGGTGGGGAGAGAGCTAGGGAGAGGGAAGCGCTCTGCCCTGTCAGCCTGCTGGGAACAGAGTTGGAGGTTTGGGACAAAAGGAGCAAGGGCACTGAGTGGGAGCTGGAGGAGAGGGCTGGCTGGACAGCATGCCATGGAGAAAAGCAGAGGCAGAAAAAGCAGCATCCCCCTTGTTCCTCTGTGGCAGTTTGAATTCTTCTTACCCGGTTGACAGAATCTTGATCATGTCATGCCTCAGCTCAGAAACGTTCAATAGTTCTCCATTACCTACAGGAGAAAGTCCATACCATTTGGCCTGGATTTTAAGCCCCATTTCCCCATCTGGTCTCAGGCTACCTTCCCAATCTCACTGCTGTCCCTTCCCAGGCTCCAGTCACAGGGGGCTTCTCCTCCATCCTTATTGTCTCTACATTTTTATGCCCCATACTCTTCCTTGTCTAAAATGCTCTCCCCCATTTCTCTGCCTGTGAGCTCCTATTGATCCTTTGAAGCCCAACTCATATGTCCCCCTTATCTATGAAGCCTTCTTCAGTTCTCTAAGTTACCCTTTTCTGTGCTCCCAGAGTCCCAAAATACAGAGGGCTTAAAACTGCCCGACGGGTGATATGATTAGTTGTTTGTGTGTCAGATCATGAGCTCCTGGAGAGACTGGAGTTTTCTCTGTTCATCTTTTTATTCCCCCTCCAAGCATCTTGTGCAATGACTAGTGCTGAGTGTGTAATAAATATGGGTTGCACTGAATTGAATTGCGCCCTTTGCAGAGGAGAAGAGGCTGTCAGGCCAGGGGTGGGTGGGTTCTCTATAAAATCCCTTTGTCACAGCCACCCAGAGTTTGCCTCCTGGGCATCAAGAGGCTGCACCAAAAGCACACTCTGACCCTTCCTCTTACACCCCCTGCTGTGCCCAGGGCCCTGTCAGGAATCCAAGATCAGGTTGGCAGATGAGGCTCACTGAGAGGCCCAAGATCCTATGTCCTGGCCAGCTGGGCACTGCCACCAACCTGAAGCCAGGGTCTCCCGGACACCCTCCAGCTGGATCCCAGGAGAGGGGAACTAGAGGGGAGGGCTGGGTATCAGGACCTGGCAGGCGAAATCTGGTGGAGAGTGGGGAGGGCAAGCAGTGCCCTGGAAAGGGGGCCGGTCTCATTGTTGTGGTCTGTCTGGGAGATTCCTCCTCTTTTTAATTTGCTTCCTGATTGAGGGGTTGGCTCTGCCTGCCCAGCTCCCCAGTCATTATCTGCTGCCGGTGGCTCAGGTGCTGGCGAGCCTGGCGTGGCCCCTAGGTTATTACCTGGAGCTCTGGGGGTGGCAGAGGCTGCCCTCTGGCCAGGGTGGGGGCCTGTCTGGAATTTGCCCTGATCTTACCACCCACAGGGCAGCCATCTTGATGCCTAGCACGGTGGACACACTCACACAGTGAGGGGCTGCATTTATGGGAGACAGCTGGTCCCAGGAACTTTAAAATCTAGAAGCTTCATCTGTAAGGTGCCTACAATATTGATTCGGGAACCTGAGACACATAAGACTTGGGTGCTTAAAACACCCAAAGTCGGAGCCGTTCCCCAGAGGCTACTGAAAGGTACTGAAGTTAGACTTCAAGAAGAACTTCCCAGCCATGAGAATGAGAAAGAGAGGGCAGTGAAGCTTGGTGATTCCCACCCTGAATACCCGTGTTCTGCAGTGTTCAGAAAACCAACAGTCGGGGGTTGGGTATAGCTCAAGTGGTAGAGCACATGCTTAGCATGAATGAGGTCCTGGGTTCAATCCCCACTATTTCCTCTAAGAATAAATAAATAAATAAACAAACAAACAAACAAACCTAATTACCTCCCCCCAACTAAAAAATTAAAAAATAAAGAAAACCAAGAGTCATAGCAGGAAAGGAGTGTCATTGACCCAAGAACCTGTGAGGACCAGAACTCAGAATCTAGGAACCTCCTGAAGTGTGGGTGCCCAGGGCTCCTCACTGAGTGCCCTGGAGCATTAGAGCTCCACCCTCTGCCCAGTGCCCCGGGGCACAGCCTAGAAACCTGGGGGAGGGCATCCTGGCCTCTCCCTCTCTCTGAGTCCCTGAAGCTCCGGCCCTTTGCCCCATCCCTGACTGGGCCTGTGGGCTTCAAGGACGGGAGATAATATCGAGACAAACAGGAAGTGCCGAATTAGAGACATGAAGTTTGTTGTTTTAGAGGGCGCCCAGCGCCAAGCAGCAGTGCGGCCCGGAGCCTGGCGTCTGCCTGCTCTCCATGCATCAGCTGTCCCTTCACACCCTGGCTTAGGACCACGGTAGAGGGCCGCAGGGCATGGCAGGGAAGGGGTTAAATAACTGATTCTTTTTTTCCTTCACTAGCTGAACTTTCATAGTGTCACCTCTGATTCAGACCGGGCATTTAGTCACTCATTCAGTAAATGTTTAAGTGCCTGCTCTGTTCTAGGCACATACTGGGCACAGCCCCATCCCCTTGCAACTAACATACTACACACTCGAACACCAGCTCCGTGGAGGCAGGGATTCTTGTTCATCACTCCACTCCCAGTGCTTGGAATGGTGCCTGGCACTCTCTGAGGGCTTTATAAGTTTGTTGAGTGGGTGAATGGAAGGATAGAGAGGTGGAAGGAAAGAAGGAAGGAGGGGGTCCTTAGGATGAGTATAATAGGGTCCTGTGATGTTTCAGTACACTGGACTTCTTAGTGGGAGCATTGATGAGCTACAGGCTCTCTCCTCCCCATCCTGTCTTCCCCTAAATGAATCTTGACCCCGGTAGGCGGCCATGGTCCATTCTCTTGCCCAGGTGCCACTAGAGAGTTCAACTTCTAGGCTGGAATCAGAGAGGATAAGGCAGGAGGGCTGATTGGGAAACATGAGCAGTCCACGGGGGAAAGCCCACCAGACCGTGACAGTCCCCTCCCCGGGCATCAAGGCGCCCAAGCCCAGAGCTGATGGCCCTCCCAGGCCCTGGCGAGCCGCCCTCTGCCCCGGCCCTCTTCCTGCCTCCGTGGTGGTGCCAGGTAAGGCTTCAGGCCTGGCAGGAGCTGAACTGGGAGACACTCGACCTTGTTCCCGTGGCTCCATCCCCCCCATCCACACCCGAGAGGTGAGATCCTGGGGCAGTTGGCAAATGACAGCCTGGCATCAACTCATGCCAACAGCTTGGAAGCTGCAGTAATTAGAAGGGAAGAGGGAGAGAGGGGGAGAGAAGGAGAGCGAAGGCACGCTCAAGAGAAACCTTCTTCTGCCTGCCGCAGGGCAAACTACTTCAAACGAATTCGTTTCGCTCTTGTGAAACTGAAGACAATTTCCTTTTCTGTCATAAAACAAATTATTGCTCATCAGGAGTGCTGGGCTAGTCTCTCTCCCGAGGGTTTTCTCCTGCTCCTGTGCAGGGCCCCAGGTGGGCAGGAAGATGAGGAGTGTCAGGGGAGGAGGCCCAGGGCACAGGAGGCAGCCTGAGAAGGGTAGAGAAGGAGGTGTGGAGAGATTAATGTTCCCATCAGGAGTGAAGCAAGACTACGTCCCCCTGGTCAACCTCCTCCACTGACCGGGGAGAGGCTCTGACCACTGGCGCCAAAAGGGACTCCCAGGAGGTCATCTCACCCATCCTCCTGCCTCAGAGCCAGGCTGGAGAAACTCCACCTCCTCTCTCAGGCACCTGTTCATGGGGTGGAGGGGCGGGACAGGAAAGGAGGCCCAGAGAAGTTGAGGAACTTGCCAGAGATCACTCAGCGAATTAATTAATGGCAGATCCAGGATTAGAGCCCAATGGGTTCCCTTCCAGGCCAAGATTGGAGGATGCCTGAGGACTTTTGTTAGCACTTTTTATGACTCAGGATGTCTCCAGTGAGCCCATGGCACCCAAATACTACTGCCAGGCATGCAGGCCTGGGGAAAGAGGGACCAATGGAGCCAGTTCCCTCCGTCTCAACAACTGGTCCCGAAGCTGGCCTCCACCATAGGAAGGAAGCTCACTTCTCCCAAACTTCTCTTTGGTAAACCCTTCCAGGGGCACTCTCGTCAGACCCACCAGAGAAGCCACGAAGACTTTCTCTCTTCCTGCCCTGCCAATCCCCACTAAACTTCCATAACTCCTCCTTCTCTTCTCTGCCCGGCTCCCTGAGCCAGAGCTCAAGGAGACACCTTCCTGACCCATCCTTGCACTTTGTCAGTTCTTTCTCATCACCTTCTCTGATGATTGCTCTCCCTTACTTCTTCAAGCCCAGCTGTCATAGACTTTTCTGGAAATTGGGAAAAGATCAAGATTCCTATCTCTAGGGTATTTCTAATTGGAGTAAGGGAAGCTCCAGGCCCCATCCTCAGGGAACTCCTGGCTTACTTATGGAAGACCCAACACACATGCCAGGAGAGACACTGGCATAGACTCTGGCTGAAAGAACAGGGGCCACCAGGGGCAGGAAGTGAGATCTCCCTGGAGAAGGAAGGGAAGGAAGATGTGAGGAGGCTTTTGGAGTAGAAGATTCAAGCCACAGAATTCTTGGAGATGAGGAGGAAGATGGGCCCAGGTTGGGGAGGCATCGTGATGCCTGGAAAAGGGCTGGGAGCCAGGACACCGGGTCAGGCAGGCCGCTGGGAGGGTCCAATGTGAGCAGCCAATTCCAGGATGTGGAAACCCAGTTTTACGCCAGGGGGAATGGAGAAATCTTCGGGGATTGGCTGCCAGACTGGAGCAGCCAGACATCTGTTGGGAACAAAGGGTTGAGGATGGCATCGAGGGCAGAAGGAAAACCAGAGAAGTTCCCTCCCCACCCCCCACCTTTCTGCTCAGGCACATATGTTCCTTTCCCTCTCAACCCATTGGCCAGCACTCCTTTGCTCCCAGGGAAAGTGGGGCCTGCCACCTGCCCAAGTTCTCCACTTCATGATACCTGTAAAAGTTCTTTCTTGTGTCTGACCACAATTGCCCTGGTGGCCAGTGGGGGCTTGGGAAGGAGAGGGGCAAGCAGGAGGGAGATGGCAATCAACTGCCCCCACCCCGCACCCTGAAAGTGGTTTCCCTGTGACTGGGAGGGAGACAGGGAGGAGGAGGTGAGCAGAGGGCAGGGCCGGGAAAGGATCGTGTCCGGGCGAAGACTCTGGCTCATCGGACATGCCACGCTGGGAATCCAAGAATCCGCGGTGGGAATGGGCCGGGCTGGCAGAACAAAGGATGAAAGGGAGGTTGTGCGGCCGGCTGGGACATACACACCCTCCGCTGACGTACTTCAGTGGCTGATGACCTCAGCCAGGCCGTCAGACCCCGTCTCATCACCTGGCTTCCGTGGGGTCCCCCTGCACCCAGCCCGCATACAGGGCTTGAGAACAGGAGGGAAGTCAGTTAGACTCCCAGAAGGATCTGCTGTCAGGATGAACTGGGATGGACAGAGTCAGAGGAGGGGATGTGGGAAGGTGAAGAGAAACAATAGGGCTTAGAAGGAAAGTGGGGAAACAGTGATGTCAGCGCCCCCTGACTTCAGGATCCAGGGTACCCACGATCAATGGTTCATGTCTATGTAAGGATTCTGACAGTGCGAGGGGAGGGCCCAGGGTTGGCCTGGAATATAGAGGATTTGAGTTAGACACCAAGAAGAACTTCCTTGCTTTTGGTTAGTAGGACCATTAAAGGGCTGAGTATAGAATCCCACCTCCAACACAGGAACTATGGAATCGGGCCTCCTGTGCAAGGGCTGTTTGCCTCCACAGCCAGTCCTGGACCTTCCTAGCTCCCTGGGCCTCCCAAGGCAACCCACCACCAGCACCTCATCTGTTCCACTGGACCAGGATGGGGGAGGAGGACTGTGGTGTTAGGGTGGTGGCGGCCACCCACTTAGCCCTCTCTGGGGAAGGAGTGGGCTCTTGCCTTTTTTCTCTCCCAGCCTTGAGGTGAAGAACCAGGGAAGGAAGAAGCTCCCCCTGGTTGGGGACCTTATTTGCTCCACTAAAGACCTCACCACCACTGGAAGCTCAGACTTGCATATGTCCCTCACTGCTCCTCACACCCCTGACACAGATGGATACATCTCCTCCTGCATAGAGTTTCACAATCACACATAGAGATCCTCTGCCATCTTACACACACACACACACACACACACACACACACACACTCATAGCTCCTCACTCATCCACACACCCTCATAGGTCATCACTCACTGAGAGGCTCATTCAGACCCAAAGACAGACAGACACAGTGGAATTGCTCCACTCCCCATCTGCCCACATCGATCACTCACATACCCCCGTCACTGTGACACGGTGACACACGGTGGTCACACGCACTCTCATGCTGATGCAGAGACCCTCGCACACTTCAGAGGAGCCCTGCACTCATGTGCCTCCACCACACACTCCACTCCCACACCGCAGTCTGTAATAGTGAGCACCTGCTATGTTCTGGGCACTGGGCTGGCGGCAGATCAATATGACGCCTCAAGGAATTTGTTCGCAAGGCTATAGGAAATGCGGACCAATAAACAGATTGCTGCACAGCAGTGTGTTAAGGGCTGGAGAGGAGTAAGCACTGAGGTCTATGGGGACTAACTCAGTCCTGGGGGTTCAAGAGCCTTTCTACATAAAGTGGCATCTTCCCCGTGCTCAGATCCACCCCTGCTAAAGGGCACCCACATCTAGTCTTCATAACCACCGTGCGGTAGGTACTAATATCCCCATTTTACAGGGCAGAAAACTGAGGCTCAAATAAATGAGAGCCAAGTCATGCAGCTAATAAAGTAGTGGAACACAGACCCCAACCCAGAGCTGCTTGAATTAGAGCCCAGGGGCTCATGGCCACCAGTAAACTGCTCCCATCGGAGACTTGCACTTTCATACTCTCAGGCCCTCACCTACTCTTTGGTGCCTCTCAGCAACCCTCTTATTGCCACCCAGACCCTCCAAGCCCTGACCTTCGTGTACACACACAGGCCCACCCTCCAGCCCTCTGCTCTCACGGGTCTTCCCTCCTGAGAGAGAAACAGGGCCACTTGTCACCAGAGGAGCCATAATTGGCAGGTGCTGAGGCTGCCGCCAGGGCTTTAGAACAGGCAGAAGGGGGGAGGAGAAAGGTTCCTGAGGCAGGGGGCTTGGGAGCTGGGACGGGGGAAGAGGGAGGGGGCTGGCTCCAGTGCCCTCTCCTCCGCTCTGCAGGTGTAATTAGCCCTGGCAGATGAAAGGGCGTCTTTGAAAGCAGGCGAGATCCTTGTCTGTCAGCAGGGCGCTCTGGGTGGCATCGGCAGCTTATCCTGAAACCACACACGGCACCAGAGCCGGGCTGTCTGGGTGCTGCCCGGGAGGCAGGGAGGCAGACCCCAGGGGCGTGGGCCCTTGAATCCCCACTCCCCAACCTCTCGCCCCCACCACCGGACTCCCTGCCTCTTTAGGCAGGAGTGTCTCAGAACAGAGAATCCTCCAGAGCTTGGCAATGCCAATCCCAATAAGCTGATGCCGCATCCCTGGGGCCAGAGGGGATGGGGTATTTCCTCCCCTCCCTGCCAAGCTGGACGGGAGGCCAAGGACAATGGCTCTAGGCAGTCCTTTCATCCTGAGATCTCAAAGCGCCATCTAATTAACCCTGCCCAGGTTGGGGACTTCCTCTGGAGTCCCTTTGGAGGGGTGTGGTCTGGGACCAGCAGTTCCCAGATCCCAGCTTGGATAGGAGTCCTGAGAAGACAAGGTCTCCCAAAGTGTTCACCCTGTTTGGGACCTGGGGGTGCTGGAAGGGATCTTGGGGGAGTCTGAGTTTGAGACCCAAAGGGGATACTCTCTGATATATCCCAGCCCATCCTTCACAGATGGGTTCAGACTCAAACAAAGGATGAATCTCACGAAGATGTGGGGTAAAAGAGGCCAGATACCAAAGAGCACACAGTAGACGACTGCATTTATATGAAGGTCAAAAATAGGCAAAAAAAACACAAAAAACAAAAAACCCAGTATACCCTTCGAACTCAGAGTAGAAATTCTGTTACCCTTGAGGCGGTTAGTAACTGGAAGGGACACAGAGAGGGTTTTGGGGTGATGATCATGTTCTGTTTCTGGAGCTGGTTACCCAGGTGTGTTCACTTTGTGAAATTTCACTGCATTTTTTAAACGTGTGATTTACGTATATCATTATACTTAATGGCACTTTTCTATATGCATGTCACAGTTCAATAAATGTTTACATTAAAAGATTTTTACATGTCAAGCCAAAACTTTGTTTTGTAATTCCTTGAAGGGGCTCTCATATCTGTCTCTTTCCTCAGCTGGAAGATCACAGGGGTCACTGCAGAATGAAGACCTGGTGAGGCCAGACTCCTGGAGAATTTCTTGGCTGTATGTGTGTGTGGACAAGAAGGGAGATATGAAGCCTTACAGAGTTAACACATTAGTAGAGGATCCTGCACCCCCTTTTCTACCACCCCCCAATACACAAACACCCTAATCGGTTCTACTTTGCTGAAAGCCAATGGATGCTTTGATGCCAAAGGAACCAATGAGATTGTTAGAATCTCTACTCTCCTCCGCCCCACCCCCTCTATCTGCTCCTGAAATCCGTTCCCAGTCAGCTCCCACCATCTCTTCCCCACCCCCTCCAAGGTCAGTTCTGTCCCTTTCATCTTCCTCCCTCTGCTTCAGGGCCTAAAAGAGGTAGATGAAGAGAGGTGGAGGGGTGTTAGTGAAGGAGCCTTTGGTCTCCACCTCATCAAATGACATCCTTGCTCCTTCGTCCTTACTCCACCCTGGAAAAGGGTAGGAGGCATTGCTTTCTTCTGCTGCCACTGAGGGAGAGGGTTTTGAGCTGGAACCTTCAGGACAACATCCTTATAACTGGGGTGGTGAGAATTCCTTGGAGGGACCGAGAAAAGAATCAAGGGGGAGATGCATGAACACGATGACAGCGCTTTCTCCTGACATTGCCTATCTGGCTGGGAAGGGATCCTAAATATCTGGGTTTCCCAGCTGGTACCCCAGAACCTAGCCATCCCAGATACTGAAACTCTGTGCTGCGTGACCTCAGGAGGGATCCACTCTTTCCTGCTCTGAACTCAGTGGGGAGACCTGGTCTCCACTGGTCTGATGATCTCCATAACCTGGAACCTCGAGCTCACCTTCTCTAATTTTCTGGCAAATCCCAGCACTCCCTGAATTCATCCTCTCTAAATAACTCCCCTGGAACACACTAAGAGGGCTTTGTACTTTTCTGACCTTCCTTCCAGCAGGCAAATTCCATGACCTTCTCAACTATTCCTAAAGATCTTTGCTTGTTTTTTTCACTAATTGTATCAGAAGCACCCACAACAGTGTCTGGCACATAGTAGGAGCTCTATAAATATTTGTTGGATGATGAAGGTCTTATGCTTGGAAAATCCCTCCTCCAGAAGTCCATCTTACTGCTGCCATTTAAATTCTCAGTTGTTTTGACCTCAGAAGAGAGGGGTCATCTGCCATCAATTATGATTGATTGCACACCTACTGTGTGCAAACTTATGTGATATGTGACTGTCTCATCATAATTTAAAACTCTTTGTACAGCATGGGGAAATATAGCCATCATTTTGTGGTGACTTTAATTGGAATATAACCTATAAAAATTTTGTCTCTATGTTGTATACCTGAAACATATATGATGTAAATCAATGATACTTCAATTAAAAAAAAAAAGAAGCTTGGTTTATCCCAATTCCTCTTACTGTCCTTCTCCATCCTCCATGTCCAGACTTCATTCAACTTCAATGGTCTATTCTTCAAGAGTTACCCAAGATTTAATAAAATATGGCAAGAAACAAGAGGCTTGCTCTCTCTGATTATATTTGTCCATTCTATTTCTTTTTTGGTCACCATTTGAGAGAAGTGAATGCTTCTCCATTTCTCTGCCCTTTCGTCTCCGTGTGCCTCTGGTTCTCTATGTAGCCTTCCCTGTGGCCCCTCTGTGACTATTTCTTTGCTGGAATCTCTCTGTTTCTTCCTTTGTGTGTGGGTGTGTCTCAGGCTCGCTCTCTCTCGCTCTGGCTCTCTCCGTTTCCTTTACAGCAAATAGGTAAACAGGTAGTTGAGAAATGGAAAAGGGGAAAAAGAAACTAGAGTGGAGTGTTTTCTCCCAGGTATCAGGGTCGCAGGTAGCTCCAACCCTACAGGGAACGAGTCCGGACAGGTGCAACTCCTGTCCAGATGTTGCGAAATGCGAGGCGCGTGCCCAGAGCCCAGTCCCGGGTCAGGTTCCCGGGCACGGACAGGGGTGGGGGATTTGTTCAGACAGAAATATCCTTTCAAGGTCCCTGTCCCAGAGACAGACCCCAGCCAGGACTGCTCCATCCCACTCGGGCTTGCGGAGGTGGGGGGCAGGGAGGGGGGAGGCAGAGAGGTTGTCTGCCGGGAAAGGACAGTTGGGGACCGGGGAGGGGAGTTCCCTGCGTCTGGGCCGCGGGGGGAGCTGCAGGCCGGCGGGGGTGAGTAAGGCCCAGCGGACGCAGGAGGCTCAGTGGCGGCGGCGGCGTTGATGGGGAGGAGGGTAATTACGCTGGGAGGCTCTCGCCACAGCACGTCCCCACAAATGAGAGGCCCCGGGCCCCAGACACCACACAACAAAGCAGGAGGCAATTATTTGGCTCCAGTGGGAGGGGACAGCCCTTCGCCGGCCCACTGCCGCTGAGCGCCCGGCCTTGCCGAGGGCGAGGAGGCTGAGGGTGCAGGGACCACTCTCACCGGCCCCCGCGGGCAGGGGGGCCCAAGGGACTCCCGCTGGGTTACCCTCAGAGGGGGTCCTGGTTGGGGAAGGCAGAGCTGTAGGAGGCCCTCAGCCTGATTAGAGCCATCCCTCAGCCAGCCCGGAGCCTCCCACAAGGCCTCGGGGAGGCCTCCTGGGCACCCCAGGGGAGTGAAGCCAGGAGGGCCTGGAGCATGGCTGGCGCGCAGGAGGCTCTTTGTTGGTCCTGGGGAAGCCGACGACCAACATCTGAACCCCCCTCTTCCCCAGCTGTGGCCACACAACTGGCAACCAGGAGGTTCTCAGGCAGGTGGGGAAACCACAGAGGAGGGAGCAGGAGCCAGGGAGATTCCAGAGCACGAGGCCAGGCCTGGAATTCACACAATTGATATGCAAATCAAATGCAAATCTGTCTTCTTTTTTTCCCCTCAGAAACCTTCAGATCTGGCCTGTTTGGAAGCAAGGTGTGCCTGATCAGCTAGGGGTGCCCCAGCCTCCGCTGGCCTCCCTCCCTCTCTCCATTCCCCCGTGTTGGCTACAGGAAAACTGTTAGAAAGTCCTGTTAATACTTTGGATTCAGTTGGGACCTTCCTGCAAAGGACTTTCCCTTCCTTAGATGAAAGACCCCAAAGTACAGATGGGGAAAAAGAGGCCTTAAGAGATTCAGGTACTTTCCCCTGTACCAGCAGCCCACCTGGAGGATGGCAGGGCTCTTGGAACCTTCTGACAATAGCCCTAGGTTATCAGCATGCCAGCTGGGGGAGGGGAAAGAGTACAGGACTAGGAGCCCTAAAATCTGGTCTCTGGTCTCAACTCTGCCCCTAACCTCCTGGGTCATCTTGTTCAAGTCACTTCTCTCTAAGGCTCCATTTTCCTAAATGTCAAATGACCATCTATGGAAAAAAGCTCTTCTAGACATGGAGTCCCCTCCTTGGACCAGGGCCATCCAGTGTTGCTGCCAAGAGGCCTTTGAGATCACTGTCCCCCTCTTCATCCTCGCCAGCTCTCACCCTTCCCTACTCCAGGTCAACAGAGGGTGAGCCCCTAACCCCTGTCTTTCTCTATCTTCAAAATCTCACTCAAAATCCACTTTAGGAAGCCTCCCCTGGTTAACCCTGCTGAGCTGATTGCTCCTTTATGTTGGGGTCCCCTCCATCTGTGAAAGGCTCTATTTGTCTCCTAGGTCTGGCTTTGTTGATAGATTGTTGAAAGAACTCCTAAGTAATTTTGAGAGTGTGTGTAGTATCCCATTGTGCCCCCACCTCCACCTTGGGCTGCAGGCAAGGACTAGGTCTCTTCCACTGGACTAGGTAGGGGCTTCGCAAGGACCTGGGCTGTGTCCTTACGACAGAGGCCACCATCAAGGTGGGACCCTGTCTCCACCACCAGATTAGGACTTTTTTCTAGGGTTAAGGACTCTGCCTCCTCTACTTGCCCCAAGCCTGGCTCAGCAGGAGCCATTCTATGGGGAGGAGGGACCCAGACAGCTTGCCTCTCGCAGGTCTTCACTGGCTGATTTCTCAACTTCTCCTTCAACTTTCGGCCACAGCCAGCATGGCAGATTTTGCTGTCTCCCTCTCAGGCCCAGGAGCAATTCTGCCTCTTCCTTCCTCAGGAAACTCTGGCCTGGCATCTGCCTCCTCCTTCTCTCCCAGCCTCCTGCCTCCCTCATCCCTCTCTATGGCCTCAGGGCAAGTATTTGCCACCTGCCATGTTAGTGCATTCCTGGAGTTGGCTCCCAGGCTCCCTGCTGCCCTGGGGAGCCTGAGAACCCTGATCACCAGAGCGGCCCTCACCACCCCCAGACGCCTGGGTCCTTGCCCACTCCCCTCCTAGGCTTCCTGGGCCTGCAGTGCACTGGACTGCCCTCTCCCCTCCAGAGCTGGAAAGGCTGTCAGAGTAAGCCTGGTGGGGGGGCTGGGGGGGGACCACTGGAGCTGTGAGCATCTTCCAAAGTGTCCTTCATCCACATCTTCCATCTTCAGTTCAGAGACTCCTTACCTTGGAACCCCACCACTTGTTACTAATTTGTATGCTACATGTATTGGTCCAGCCTAGGAAAATCAATGAAATGCAAGGCAAACCAGATACAAAGAGGCAGCAACACAGGCTGGCCAAGGAGAGGGCTCCACGTCTGAAAGAGTCCAGAGATGGTCATTTGACATGCAGAGAAACTGAGGCTCAGAGAGAACTGACGTGCTCATACATTCCTCACTGGGATGCCTCGGCCTTTGGAAAATTCCAGGGGCCACTGACCTGAGTTGTGCAACAGGTGTGCTCTCCTCCTCCTTAGACCTCATCCAGCTATGGCTCTTCTTTCACATACTTTCTCTACTTTTCCTTCTCTATGACTTGCCCCTTCTCTGGCTCCTGCCACTCCTTGACCTCAGCACAGCTCCCATGGGTGGGTGATGGAGGTGGTTCCCCATGGTGACTCTGAGGGGCCTCACCTGCACCAGTGAGTGCTCCCCACCTACCTGCCCATGAGCCTAAAATCCCTGCCATTAGGGTGTTTCTGTGAATGCCAGTGACGAATGCAGGCGTGTTCTGTTTAAAGACCTGTGACACTGGGTGGGGGAGGGGTCTGGCTGATGTATTACCACCTCAACAGAAAGCAGGAACTTGGAACACCCCCTCCCTAGAGAGTTGGGGTTGTTGGCGAGGCCAGGGAAGAAGGCCTGGAGTAAAAGAAGGAGAAGTCACTGTCTGGAGATACATTTACCCAACAGACGTTTATTGAGCACTTACTACATCCCAGGCACTGAGCCAGGCCTTGGGGATGTGGTGGAGAGGAGTGCCTCTCCTCATATTAGCACAAGGGGGTGTTCTCAAGCTTCAGTTACTCCAGCATCACCTGGGATGCTCATTAAAACAAGAGGTCTCAAGCCCCTCTTGATTCAGTAATTCTGTGAGAGCCCAGGAACACACATTTAAACAAGTATTCCTCCTTCCCTTTCCCAGTGATATCAATGCAAGTGGTCTGGGGACTACACTTTAAAAAGCTCTGGTGGCATGTTTTGGGTTCCAAGAACAGCCTGGAGCTTCAAAGCCCCAGGGAGGAAGAAAGAGGAGAGGAGGATGCTGAGAGGAAGAGTTAGCTGGAGCAGGAGGGGAGATGCTCCAGGGCTGGCTCTCTGCTTGCCAGTCCCCTCCTGGTCCCTCACCATCCTAAGGAGCAGGCCTGCCTCCTTCTCCCGGTGCTGCTTGTAGCTGCGGAGGGTCTCATACACTCAGGTCCCCAGCAGCCTGTTGATTGCTGCCCTTTACCTCTGTCAGGGCCTCGGGCCCCCTTTCTGGAGTCCACCAAGGGTCAGCACCAATGGGGAGGGATGGTGGAGCTGTTTGGTGAAGACTTCAGGCCACACTCCTCACCCTACCTGCTCCTTCCCCCTGGTCTCGGAGGGCCTCCTGGAGTCAGTGACCAGGCTAAAGAGAGGGGGACTGAGAGGAAGGGATTTGAGGAAGCAGAAACAGAGGTAGAGAGCAGAGGCAAGAGGCTGCCCCCCTCCCCTCTGCGCCTGGCGTTTGATGCTGGGGGTGCCGAGACATCGCCTCTCCCGGAAACTCAAGGCCAGACAGATAAACACAGATGGAGGGAGAGACTCAGCTGCTTTATTTATGGGCCTGGTGACAGGCCCTCTCCTGTCTCAGAGTCACTAATCTACCAGGCGGAAGAGACATCCCACCCCTTCGCCACCGTCTCCCCCCCTTCTAAGACTGGGGATCAGCCAGGCTCTGAGCCTCCCCCGCCAGTCAGGCGCAGGCCTGTGGTGCCAGCTCCTGTGGGCTGGCGGAGAGTGTCCAGGGGCTCAAGGGATACCCTTTCCCTTCCTGTCCCCCAAAAAAGCAGGGAGCACAGATCCCACTTCTTGTCTGTCTTGAATTGGGACATATGGAGTCTTTGGCTCTGCCAAGGAGACGTGCTTCTGTGCACGTGCCTGGGGACAGGTGGATAGCCTAGGTGCCGCCTCAGGGGTCCTTCCCACTGGACAGTTCAAGGGTCTTGATTTGGAAGTGCCTGAGGAGACATTCTGGGCTGGCCTGGCTTGGGGCTGATGGGGGATTCCCTGGTGTCCCTAAAGGGTTGAAAGCTCCTGTTCCCTGCAGTGTTTCCCTCTAATGGCAATTAGCATCCATATAAAGGGGCTCTGGGGACCCATGTGGATCTTCCATCTCTCCCACACTACATACTCCTGCTCCTGGCACCCTCTTACACACGGTTAAATTCCATTGCTGCTGCTGGGGTGGGATCCAGCACTGGCCAGGCCTCCCATCAGCCAGACAGCCTGGATTCCTCTGGCCCCGCCTGCCCTGTGCTCACCTGCATGGCACTTTCATCCTGCCATTTTTATCCAGGTCTACCCCAAATCTGGGTAGGGGGAGAAGTACCTCAGCCTTCCAGGGAGAATGAGTCCTTTGGGGCCCCAAGGTTGGAGGTCAGAGAGCAGCAAAAGGGCAGGAAGAGGAGGAGGTCAGGAAGGGGGCAGATCCCTACCTGGCGGTCAAAGCCGGACACAGGGAGCCTTTAAAGCCCCAGAGATTTGAGGATTTGGCTCATAGGATCAGACGACCAGCCAGCTCCCTGACTCACCAGACGGGGACCTGTTCAACTCGCCTCTCTCTCTTTTTAATTTAAGTGATTTTGGGTCATCCATGGGCCAGGGAGCAACTTCACCAAATGACACATTCCCCCTCCCACTCCTACGCCATCCCTGCCCGTCTTCCAGTCTTCCAGCCCGCCCCCTAGCCTGGGAAAAAGGGGAGATTTGGACTCCTAGCTTAGATTTACTGTGAAGTCTCAGGCAGTTTTTTCTTCAGATAAATGGCCACAGCTTACAGATAAATGGCATTCACTGACGTCTCCCTTTAAATCTACCTCACCTACTTTCCTCTAGGAAGCCCCCACCCCAGATTTTCTTCCCATTCTTCTATCACCAAGTCAAGAATTCCATGTATTTGCTGTCTGTCCTTGTTTCTGGACTCATGATGAATCAGGAATGTGTTCTGTCTTCCCTCTCAGACTGGGAAATCTTTGTGGTCTAGAACCATGTCTCCCCTATCTAACCAACAGCTCCCTAAAACAGTCTCCTTCTGGACCTACTCCCAGCGCTGGGTACAGGACCTGCCCACTGGCAAGCATAGCCAACAGCAGTGGGGAGGGAGGAGGGCGGCGTAAGGCAGGCACATTCATTTCTCCACTCCTGTAAACAGATCACCCCAAAGGTAAGCCCAGGGAGTGATGGCAGCAGATAGGAAAGGCTTCCTTTCCGGTGGAGGCTACTTTTAAGTTGAAATTGAAAAGAGGGAAGAAGAGAGAACATTTTCCCCTAAGATTTCCCCAAGAGCTTCTGAGCGCCTCCTCCTAAGGAACCCTCCCCTTCCCACTTGCTTCTTCCTTGGAGGCCCAATACAGAGCGCAGCAGGTCTGTCCCACCTCTTTCGTAACGTCGTCCCCTCCTCCCACTTGCTTGCCCCGCCCGCCTGAGAGCCATGGCTCCATGCCAAGTGTCAACCTGCTCAGCTCCACCCAGGGTCCTTACCCAGGGCAGAACCAGCTGGGGAGGCAGCGCCTCGTTTTCCTCACAGCATCCATCAACCTCAAGGCCCCCTTCCTAGTGAGGAGAGGCAATATCAATATGTGAAGCAGCTTGTGGACCACTCTGAACGCAGGGGCATAGCTCCATCCATGACCGAGAAAGCGGACGTGTGCTCAGCTTGGATGCATTTCCACCTCTTTCTGTCTCCTCCTTCTTTCAGGTGATTTTGGGATCCATGGTCTGGGAGAGGTCATTGTATACTTCCCCGCCCACACCCCCCACCCTCCACCCCCATGCTGGATGAGCATCTCTGTTGGGTTTGAGACCATCACACCACACACACCTGGCAGAGAAACCACCATACCCCTTCCTGGTTTCTGATGGGCAGAAAGCTGCTGCCCAGGAAGGAGTCTCTTCCCTTTTGCCAGCTGCCCAAATTGCTAATAAGAGCTCTCACTTACTGAGCTCTTACCATGGGTCAGACACACATTTTATCACTGAATCTTCATGACAACCATCGAGGTTGGTCTTACTACTACCCCATCTTACAGATGAGGAAGTGAAGGCTCTGACAGGCAATGGTTGCCCTTCCCAACCAGATTGCAGCCCACTTTGGGCCAAGGCCAGAATCCTTGTTCTATGGACAAGAGGGGGAAGCCACTGTGGATGAAGCTCCACCCTGGGCACCCGAGGGAAGGGGTAGAGGATGAGGCCTGGCCCTCTCTTGGGAAGATTTTCCTGAGGAGTGTTCAGTCTGGTGGAGGGGACGGATGGTCTGAGAGATGAGTCAGACTGCACTTGAAAAATCAGTGACTTCCTCACCCCTGATGCCAATGACCAGGTGGCCCCAACCAGAGGCCTCCATGATTGCGTCTACATCCTAGCAGGAGCCTAGCTCCCTGGCGACCTCATCCATCCAGGGAATAAACAGACCTGGGATTCCTCTTCCCTGAGGACAAGAGAAGATCCTTTCTGAGGCCGAAGGACTCTCATGAGACACAGAGACCTTCTGACTTCATGGATGCAGGCCTCGCTTGAAGGAAAATTCTCCCACCCAGAAGCAAGGGGATGGCTGGGATGAACTCTGAAGGCCTCTCGGACTTCCATCCAATCCCATTTCCTCTTCTTCGTCCTGGCCAAGCTCTGAGGATTATGACAGTCGTCAGTGTGGATAATAAAAAGTGCCTAATTGGTTGTTGTCCAGCCAAGGCTGCTCCCCATTTCCCTCAGTGGGGGCGGGAAGCCGGCTGAGTCAGTTTCACTTTTTGCTAGTGTAGCTTCGCGATGGTTGCTGGGCGCTAGCGGAAGCAGGACACCCAGTGGGAGTCAGCAGCCCGTGCCTGACACTGCTTCCGAGGTGGGCATCCCCAGGGAGGCAGAGGGCCCCCAGACAGGACTAGAACATTAGGCCACACTGCTCCTAACCTGAAGAAAGAGGACACCGCCCCTGCTGGCCTCTGTGGGAGTCCGGAGGAGGTGCAGAGGATGCCCTCTGCTCTGGTCTCCATGATCGCACCCCTGACTTCTGCAGTCGGGAGCAGGGGTGGGGAACACAGGCTCTGGAGCCAGGCTGCTCCTGACTGTGCCATTATCCAGCTGGGTGATCCTGGGCAAGTTACTTAAGCTCTCTGTGCCTCAGCTTTCTCATCTGTAAAGTGGGTCTAAGTTCAGGTAAAGTGTTTAGAGCAGTGCCTAGCAGGTAGTTAAGTGTTGAATAATCATAGCCACTTGCACTCTCTTAGCCTGGCAGTGGAGTGAAGAGACTGGATGTAAGTCAGGCTGAATTTGGACATGGCGGGATGGGGGAGGGGTGGGTAAGATGGCTTCTGGGGCAGAGAACCTGGGTTTCCGAAAGGTCTTCTCTGAGGTTGCCCCTGCTGAACACAGCTCTGCTTGCTCCCTCCTGGAGATTGTGTCCACCTGGGGTCTCAGCCAGAGACCAGCACAGAGCCACCAGGCTGGCCGTCTTCCATCCCTCCCATTTCGAAGGCAATCCTTCTAAGCCTGGGCTGCTGGAGGCCCCTGAAAGCCAGGAGGGTCAGTGAGACCCGGAATTGCATGTTCTCTGCCCTAGAGGCTGTGTGCAACCCATCACTCACCTTTCCTCTCCCAATCTTTAGTGGGAAGGTTGCTCTTCTCTTCCCCACTCTGATTCTAGGAAGGACAGAGCCAAGCACAGGCTCCTCACATTCCTGGCAAACCTGCTCCTGCACCCATTCCTTGCCCCAGGCTGGCTGTATCCTCTCCCCTACGAGGGAGCCTCCGAACAGACCTTTCCCTCCAAGGGAGAACCCCAAGGCCTGCAACCTGACCCTCCTTCTCTTTCAGTCCTGGCTGAGGGTCCAGCCTCCCTGATCAGACTAGGTAGTTAGGAGCTTTGTTTTACTACTGAACCCACTGGACCGTGAAAGTCATTCCTGATCCTCCAGGTCTCAGCCACTGTTACCCCATTCCCCGTTCCTCAGGCTCCCCATTTGATCCAGGAAAGCGGCAGTCACTGGGCTGCCTGCCACCTCTGACTACACCTGGGGGCTTGGCAGACAGACAGCCACCTGTCTCAGGAGGCTCAGGTGGATGCTGGCAGGCAGTGGAGGCCAAGAGCCTCCCCACCAGAGACCGCCCCCCAACACACAACAGAAGCCCCTCCAGCACTGGAAGCTGCCACAACAGATCATTCATTTACAGGGTCCAAGCCCAGCAAGGCAGCAGCTAATACAGAGGAACAAGGGAGAGGGCGGCCCCAAAAAACCCCCCACCCAAGTGTTGCCCTTCTCAAAACTGTTTTGCCCTCCCCACTCCTCCCCCTCCCCCACCCCACAGTTCCCTGCCACCGCTCTGGGTCTGCTGTCTGTCTCTTTGGGGGAGATGCTTATGGGTAGGGGGTGGAGTGGGAGGAACGCTGTTTGGCCCCTAGAGGGGCAGCTGAGATTTATGGGACTGGAGTTTTACAGGCTAGGGAGAGGCCCCAGGCAGGAGCTGTGGAGCCTGTCAGAGGAGCAAATGCATAAAACCTCCCAACATGAAAGTCTCAGCAGCAGCCCCCCACCCCCACCCAGGCCCGTGGGCGGTGAGAGATTTACAGCTCTTGCACAAGGCCTGGAGGGGCCTGGGGAAGCTGCAAGGACACTTCAGAGCCAGAATAACTCCCCACCGAGGCCTTCACCTTTCTCCTCTAGGAAAAAAAAATTACTCACCAATAGAACAGGTTGGAGCTGCCAGAAAGATGGTTATCATGGTGCGGACCCCGCCCCACCTGGAGACTAGGTGACTCTCAACTTCCTCCCCCACCCTGGACTCTTCTCTGCCCCCAGGTCAGGGAGCAGTGCCTGGGGCAAGGAGGGGGAGGGAGGGGGACAACTTCCAGAAGGGCCTCCCTCTGGGGACACTGGGGCTCAGGCACCCATGATCCGTTTTCCCAGGCGAGGAAAGGGCCACAGTGGGGAAGTGGGGTCAGGAGTGTGGGTGGGCTCTGGCCAATTCTGGAAGAGTCTCAATATTTAGGGAGTACTTTCAGAGTGTGTATGTGGGGTAGAAGTCTTACCTGAAGGGAGAGAAGGACTGCACAATACGGACACAGAAACACAGAAGGCCCCTGAGCTCAGTGGCTGTCTCTCATTTCAGCCAATAAGCCAAAAGGCTGAGCTGGGAATCTCATGAATGGAAGGTACCTGATCCCAGCCCCATACCCTCAGTTCTTGCCCACCAAATTCAGCTGCCAGTTCTCCCTTGGGCCAGACCTCTGTCTCCTTCCCCATTCTTGGAAGGGTTATCTATTGGTCAGTGGCTCTGAGTCTCAGGCTCACCGTCACTGGGGGCAGTTCAGCTGGTTCAGGGGTGTGTTTCTGCCTCCTCCCCAACTCCGGACTCTGCACCCGATCACCCTGGCCCCCCACATCCCCTGCACCTGCATGGAGAAGCCCTAAACCTCAGCTGAGTGGGGGAGGGGTGCACTGCTAACCACTTAAAAGGGCCTGGTAAGCATCCTGGGACAGGTGAGGAGCCAGAGCCTTTGAACTAGGAGGGGGCAGGGCCACGGCCAGAAGATGGAAATCCTGGGCCAGGCTTGCAGTACCACAGGGAGAGGGATGGTAAGGAAGCGCCATAAAAGACTGACCCACCCTCTCTCCAGCCTAGCCTTCTGCTCCCCACCCCTTCGTCCAGCCTCCCAAGACCGGAGCTGGCACTGAGACAGCCATCTGAGTAATGTCTCAGGTGCCCAGCCAGGTGGACAGAGACTTGCCCATCGCCAGGCCCCACCCTGAGTGGTCCGTGAGCACTCCCCAGGACTAGGCCAGGGGCACTGCCCGTCCAGGCAGGGCACTGCTCCAAACCAGCCCAGCAGGGAAGAGGTTGGGGTGGGGAGCCTGGTACTGGGGAGAAGATGGGGGTGCAGCTGTACCAGTCCTTTTCTCCTTTCTCTTGCTGACTGGCAGGCAGGGAAAGGAAGACTGACTCGAGGTCAGTGCTCCAGCAGGGTTAGGGGGAAAGTCAGAGAGGAAGAATGGCTTTGCTCCCTTGGTCCCCAATCCTGTTCAGACTACAGGCTCCAGGAGGAGTGGGCTGGGCTGGTCAGGACCTGCCTCCAGCCTGCCTTCCTCCCCAGCAGGTTGGGCAAATTACTCTGCTGGTACTGCTGTTTATTTTTTGAAGCCAGATCAAAGGTGGGACCCAGCTGGGAGCTCCAGTAAAATCTCAGCAATGTGGAGCCTTGGAGTTTCAGCCTGGAAACCAGGAGCTGAGGGTGGCACTGTCCCAGGGCCTGCCTACCGGCTCAGGGGTGAGACAAGAGTCAGGAGTGGAACTGGTGGGTGGGAGCCAGTCAAGAAGGATGGGTGACTTGAAGAATCCAGAATGGCAAGGCTGTGGTCACCTTGGTTTCCACTGCTGTTCGCTCCAAGCAGGGACCCACCCACATATAACTCTCCCAGTCCTGGCATCCAAGCCAATTGGAACCCATGTGCTTATTGGCCAGATGTCATCCCACTTTGACCTCATCCCTCACCTGCTCCAGGGCATTACTTTCTATAACCAGGAAGCTCTTAGATTAGATAACTTTACTCCCTCTGCTACTGCTGCAAAAAAAATTCCCCCTTCCCATTCTGAGTTCAGACTAGAAAAAAACATCTCCTTATTTCTTTAGACTTTCCTGTTGAAGACTCGAAGCTGAGTTCAGGCACAGGTGCCAGCAGCATCTCTCTCCTTCCCTCCCTCACTCCTGTCTACACTGTCCTCTTCTGTAGACCAGACAAATGCCATTCTTGCTCAGGAGGCCTTTTCCTTCCTCTCTAGGACTGCCACATCTCCTCTCCTTACTGGCATCACGTTGCCATTTCCATTACTGTGGCTGGAAGGGATTATTGGGATTCCTCATCCATATTGGTTTTCGGGATGAACACATCCCTGGCACTATCAGTGGGGGACATGTTGCATGCCCCCCCCCAATATCCCACACTTCTTCCCTAGTGACTCCCACAGTCTGGAAAGTCCTGGTCTTAACTGGCACATTGCCAGACATGAAGCATGTCCAACAGAACAGAGAAAGATCTCCCTAGAGCCTTGGCTGGCTCTGAGAAGACCTCCTCAATCCTGACTGGGATGGCCCTCCTTGTTATCCATGCAACCATCCTTTACTCCAGGTCCAGCTTTTCCCAGATGTTGAGGTCCCCGGCAATGGGGACAGTGAGAATGTGCCTGTGTGTGTATATGGGCACACTTAGGTGGGCCTGGATATAGAGGAAAGGAAGGAGAGGGTGCTACTTTACAAATTCTGCTGTCATGAATGCACTGTGTAACCTCAGCCAACTCCCTCACCTTCTCAGGGCTTTGGTTTCCTTGGCCATAAAATACGGGGGTTAATTGTCCCTCTTAGGGAAGCTAGGAGGGTTCATTGGGTAATGGCTCTGAAGAGTCAAGGAGGAGAAGATCTATAAATATAAGGGATCATTAGAGAAAACTTCACAGCTGTTTTGTGGGTCCCAATGTTATTATTAATATTATTACTGTTATTGTTATCACCACCATCACCCACTTCCCGAGTCTCTGCCAGCTGGGTCGGCGCTTCCAGGTGAGGAAGTTATGCTCCTGAGCCCAGCATCCCAGATAATGGTCTCACCTGAATCCACACCCTCCGCACTCAGGGTGTTTGGGGAACTTGCAGGAGGCTAGTGGTGGCGACTTAGATGGGGCTTTGACAGAAGGGGGTCAGGGACCCAGAAGAGAAAAGGAGACAGTGCTCGCCCATGGAAATTCACAACCCCTCTTTGTCCCTAGGGACAGTCTGCTGTGGGGAAGCCTGGGCTCAGAGAAGCAGACGTGGAGCAGTGGTCCCGAGGTAGGGAAGGGTGGAGAGGAGCTGAGTATGGGGGAGAGGCTGAGGTGCAGACAGGATGCTGTTACCACAGGCGGGAAGACAAGCTGGTTGGCAGGAAATGATTCCTTGAAGAGGCAAATGAGTCTTTTCAAGGAGTCTTCGTAGAGGCTAGAACATACTCCGTTTCCATGTAAATCGGGGCATGGGACTGTCAAACAGTGGGCACTCAACAAATGCTTGTTCAACTGCATTTCCGTTCTTGCCTTTCGGCTCCAGTAAGGTTAAAAACCCAGCATTCGCTTTTGGAAATGCCTTGAGCGCCTCCTCGTGGCTACACAGAAAGGCTGAGGGATGCACCAGTGCCTTCAATCCTAAAGGGCTCCTGGGGAGGCTGCCTTCCTCCCTTGAGACTCCACAGACCTCATCCCAAGTAGACTGGGAGTAGGAAGAACCAGGGAAGAAGGAAGAACCCTGTGGGGAAGGATGAGTGGAATGTTCTTGCTGGAAGATTCCAGGGCAGTTGGTGGACAGCCATCGGTCTGGGCAGGGGACCAGGGGGGCAGAGGGAGCTGATGAGTCAGTGTTAGGAAGGGCATCCCTGGGCAGTGGAGAAAGAGGGGTGGCTGTGTGTGTGCACCTGGGGATGGAGTGCGGTAGCTGCCAAAGTGTAATAGGGAGTCACATTTCATAGCTTCTGTTAATTTTTTTATGCTCAGAAAGATTGAGGAAACCTGGATAATCGAAATCACAGATCGACCTGGAAGAAAAAAAAATCATTATTTAAACCAGGTGTATGTCCCATCAGATCCTTCCCTGGGCATGTAAGAGTGTCAGGGATGGTTTGAAAAGTCTGCAACTTTGATTTCTCTGTGGAAAGCGAAAAGATGAGAAGTAGAAAACCCGAGGAGGAAAAGGGGAGAAGCAGAGGCTACTGGGAAAATCCTTAAGGTAGAATGAGCAGGCTTTAGAAGGCTGAGTTGGCTATTAACTCTTAAAAAGTAAACAACAATAAAGCTTGGGCTGTAGCTATGAGTGAGGACCAACAGAGAGTCAAGGGCTGGGACACTGATATTCATCTAGTTTCTGGACATCCAGTACCAGCTGCCCCATGTGGGTCCTTTCACAGGAGGCCCCAGAAGGAGCCTCTTACGGACAGAGACTGGTTTTGTATACATCCAACCCTCCTTCTGGTGCCCTCGGCCTCCTGAGGGATAGATGCTCACTCTCTGGTACTGATGAATTAGACGGGGCCAGCCACATGCAGAAAAGGACAAGGAAGCAAGAAAAACATGGGGAAATGAAGAGGGAAGGGGGTTAAGAAGTGACATGGAGGTGGAGGAAGCTGGGCCTGGAAGAGAAGGGGATAAGTATATGAAAAATGTTAAAAGAATAGTCAGTCAACAAATATTTACTGTGCACCAACTATACATCAAGCAATGTGGTGGGAGTGGAAAGTGCCATGGTGGACAAGACAAATGTAAGGATTTTAAGGGTGGGGAATGAGTAACTTTTTAAATTAGAAATGGGAGAAAGTGACAACCTAGACCAGGAAGAGGTTGAAAGCGGTTGGAAACAAGAACGGAAATATCACCCAGGGAGAAATTGTCCCCAGGTACACCCGGAAAAGAGATGTTTCTCCTAGTTGACACTGAGACACATGGCTGGAACCGCTTGTTGGCCCCTGCTCTACGAAGAAGATCGAAACAGGTAGGGTGGGCAGGGGAGAAATTCTGGAAGGGGACGGATAGGAGTGGGGAGAGGTGGAGGGTACAGACTGTTCATAGTTGTTCACTTGAGCACCCCCAGCGGAAGATTCTCTGGGCCAAAGAGCGGTTCTCTAATTTGGTTGCTTGTTGGAATCACCTGAAGAACTTCTTAATACCGTCACCAGGGTTGCACCCCCAGAGGTTCTGATTTCCTTGGCCAAGGATGTGACTTAGACTTTAGAATACAGTAAAAGCTCTCTAGTGAGTCTAAAGTGTGGCCAGGAGAAAGCTGGCATTAGGGGCTGGCAGCCTGGCCTCTTTTCTCTCTGTGGAGTACGGGACCACCCTGACAGAAGCAATCTGTGAGAAGAGAAATTGTGTGGTGGCTTTAGGGTGTTGTAAATAAGGCTCAAAGACTCCAAAGGTCCTGACACACATATAAGGGGGTCCTCTCCTTAGAAGGCATCCCCTTCCCTGTCTGTGCCTCTGGTAAAAACAAGAAAAATGGCAGCTTTTAAAAGGAACGAACCATTTAAGTAACTCAAAACTGCTGCCAGATTCTTCTAAGTTTTTGCACCCTGTCCCCTGACCCACACACATGCAAACTTTTTTTTTTTTTCCCCACTTCTGCTGTCTTCATGATGGGGCCTCTGGGGTGGGGAAGCACAGCTGCCCCAGCTTTCGTCCAAGATGTTTGGCAGCCGCCCAGCAGGATGTTCAACTCCACCTCCCCCCTCAAAAATCCATGCACCCCAATATAGCTGAGTCATTGAAACCGGGTGGAGTTCTTGGCTTGACAGTGAAGCAATCTTAACTTGAAAAGTGGCCTGGGAACAGAATGGATGGTCTCCATAAACAAGTCATATGTAGATGTAATTGTATGCAAATATTCATTCTTTAACTCAGCATACATTTCCTGCCAGTCCTCTAGTACTGGCCTGAAACCTTCCATGGCAGCTCACAGTCTAGTAGGGAAGTCAGAAGTAAAAATAAGTGTGTAATGCCATGGGACTGAGTGAAGCTCTTTGCATGTGCCAACAGCAGTCCAGAGAAGGAAAAAGCTATGGCTCAGCGTGAGTTCAGACCTTGAGCAGGTTCTTGAAGGATGCATAGGAGTTTACCAGGAGAAAGAAAGGATAGAGTAGGAAGAGAAATAGATGCAAAAGTGTTTAGGAACTGTGCAATCTTTCCTGGAGGCATAAAGGTAGGATTTGTGGAAAGGGAATAGGGTGGCAGAGGGAGATAAAGTATAAAAAATAAATAAAGCACATGGACATTGTTTGCTAGAAAGGAATATGGACTTTTTATTCAGAAGGGGGCAGGGAGCCAGTGAAGGATCTTAACTAGAGGAGTGTTGTCTTTTGAAACCTTGTCTTTTCAGAGGCTAAATCTGAGAGGGGTGACTGGGAAGAGACTATTAACATTTTTTCAACAATTACAGTATACTGGGCATTCTGCTCTGTATTTTATCACACCAACCCTTTATGACAGTGCTCTTCAAACTGCCAGTCATGATCAAGAAAAGGAAGAAAGGAAAGGAGGAACGAGGGAGGGAGGGAAGAATAAGATATGACAGGATAGAAAATATCGGTGCACTTCACGTAGGAAGGGTAAATACTGTTCTGCAAAACTTCACTCTCATGGGAGTATATGTGTACTGGGTCAGCATGCAAATGTATTTCTTATCGTGGGGTTAAGATTAAAAAAAAAAAAAAAAAAAAACCAAACCACTGCTGCTCTAAGGTGTAGGTGTGATTAGCTTCATTTTACAGATACAGATGAAGACATAAGGCGCGTGGAGTTTCGGTACCCTGCCTCTCTGTAAGTAGGCTGTGTGTAAGTTTCGAACCCAGGCTGGTCTGAAACCAGAGCGGATTCCTTCTCACTAATGCCAGGCAGCCTTCTCAAGTTACGCATCCGTAGAAAAGGTAAACCTATCCAGGTAGCGACTGCCAAGTCTTGTACTCACAGCACCTTATTCAAGGAGGAAAGTGGGGCACAAACCATGTCAGTCCACCCGAGGCTCTGGTTAGAATTCATATTCCACGCGTGCCCTAGACACGAGGGGCAGCCCGGGTAATCTACTTTTAGAGAGCTTCAGGTGATTCTGATGCCCACGTTAGGCGGTCGCTGCAGTAACGAGGTGAGGATTAAGAGGGGGTTTGAACTGAGACGGTGAGAATAATCCTCTCTCTTCGAAGTGTCACGTAGCCCCAACTATTGTGTCCGACGCCAATGCCTCGCAGTACAAAGTCGCCTGAGGGCTCACTTCCCTCTCCAGAATCGATGAAAGGCGAGGGACTAAATAAAAAAACTGGTGGCTTTCCACTCACCAGGCACTGGCTTTAGCCGAAGAGCAGGAGGACCCCGGTACACCGGGGCGACACAGGATTGAGGCGCAAAGTAGGTGCTATTTATAGGGCATTTTTCGGCCTCACCCTGAGGACTTCTGATTGGCTTTAGGGCAGATCTATCACTCATCTTCTGGGTTAGAGGTGGGTGGAAGGTCAACCACGACCAATACAAAACCAGTCCTCAGCTAAGTCCCTCCCCATCTAGCTTCCTGCTGCTGTCCATCAACCACCTTGTGGGCGGGACTTTACCTCCCGCCAGTTGGCTGGCGAACATGTCGTTCACTCTACACTAGGCTTCCGGTTGGTGCTCTCTACCGTCCATCAGTGACATTTCACGGGTCTATTGGCCAAACCAACGTCGCTCTAGATGCTTCTCTTTGATTGGTTAGTAGTGCTGTCGGTCCCCAATGTACCGAACTCTTATTGGTGAATGCTGCCGTCGCTCGGGCGGTGGCGGGCTCCAGGATTGGCGGGCGCTAGGCGGGCGGTGTCAGGCTCTCGGTGGCGGCGGAGGCGGCGGAGGCCAGGGAGGAAGATGTCGTAATGAGCGGTGGGTCCTGGCCGCTGCCGGCGGGGTCTTCCCGGCTCTCAAGGGTCGGGAAGACTGGCAGAGGCCGCAGGGAGGGGGAGCCGGGGCTGGGGGTTCCCCCTTGGGGCCGGGCCTGGCGCCGGGGCCCGGCTCCGGGAGGGGCGGGGAGGGAGGATTCCCGCCCGGAGGAGGAGCGGGGCTGGCCAGCCAGGCGGAGGCACCCGGAAGGGGGCGTTCGACTCCCCGCCCCCTCGGAGCCCGCTGGGCGGGAGAGCGGCGCTTCCGGGGGCTGGCGAGAGAAGCGGGCACCCGTGGCGGGCCTGGCACCCCCTCTGCCCTGTCGCTGGCCTGGAGACGTTGCTTGTGTCTGCTCTGAGGAGGCGGTCGACGCCCTTTGCGCTTGCCCTGTGTTCGGGGGACCCTCTTTCACTTAAACTCTAGGTGCCCACAGCGATTCAGGGCTCTCCCGAGTGCAGAAGGGGGTGGGGGAATGCTTGAAATTCCAACGGCGCCAACCACATGGGCACTGCTGGGCGTGGAAGCCAACCTAATTACCAATGTATCCCAGTCGAGGGATGGTGTCAGGACTCGAGGGCACTCCCTAGGCAGATGGCCTCTCGCCTTAGACTGCGGGCAGAAACCTTTTAATATTTCCACTTGCATCCTTGAACCTCCAGCTAGATATCTCCAAGCTCTTAGCATGTGAGACGTTTAAGAACTTGTTGACAAAGCTTCAGGCCTGTTGCCTGACATCCTGGGGAGCGGGGCGGACTGCTGACTCCCCAAGGCCAGGAGCAAACCTAAGGGATGACAGAAGAAATAAAACAAAATGGATACTACTTCCTTCTTCCACCCCATCTCCAAACCCCATTGCTGACTTACGGTTCTCAGCCTCCTATCCGTGCTTCTTGGCTTAGGTTCCTGGTGGCTTTCTAATTTTAGATGAAAAGGAACTGTGTCTTCTCCTCTGGGCAATTGAGAAACCTGTCCTCACTGCATTCCTTGGTTTTGATTCCAGTGTTACTGTCATGTTTAATTGTTTCTTAATTAGCTTAATCCAGAGGGACTCAATCTGGCTTTTCTCAGTGTACATTCTCCCGAAGTTTTTTTCTTCTTCTGAGGTTACTTCTTGCTCATTTGTTATTTTCTTAAAGAAAGGGAGGGAACAGTCTATAAATCTGCTCTAAGCAATGAATTGGTCCATGGTCCCGCATTACACAGGTTTCATTGCAGATAGAAGGGTGATGACTGTTGCAAGGTACACTGGTATGCGCGGTCTAAAACTTGCATGCTGTACCCAGAAGGCATTAAGTATCACAGTGGAGGGCTAAGTGTTGAGTTGGTATTTTGGATAAGATTTTTAGGGCTAGAAAGTTTAGGGTATTGGCCACCTCACAGAGAAGCTTTGAAGGGGATGATGGTAGATTCCATACCATAGGAGTAATTTTGAATGGTAATACAAGGAAACCCATTGTCTGCAATAACGAATGTAACTGCAGTGTCTTATTTTGTTTTAAATTCTTGTGTGCAACGAAGGGGGCCAATCTGTCAGACAACCTATTAGTTGGGCTGATGATGTCAGTGTTCCAGTGGCTTCTAATAGGCATTAATACCTATTGGAAATGGATTCTTATTGGCTGGGGTGGTTGGTAAGTTTTCTAATTCTGGTTCTTCCACTTGGTTTTACAGAGGTTTAACCTCTTTGTTTAAAATCAGCAACAATGGGGGAAAAAAGCTAGTCTGACAATTAGGAACCCCCTAAGCTAGGCTGCTAAAGACAGTCTTTTTGCCAAGGAGACTCAAGTAGAATTAGTTCATCTTCAGAGCGTCATCTGCTCAGCATAGAGAACTAACTCCAGGAAAAAGCAATTGGCATCACTATTGACAGCACATAAAGTGGCAGGCTCTTTTCTCTCAGATTCTATGAAGTTTGGGTCTCTGGAGGCCTGTCAGAGAAGAGAAGAAGCTTTAAGAAGATTCTGACAAATGTCTGGCTAAAGGAGCCTTACGGCATAACAGCAGAGAGGGCAGCTCATTTTGATATCTTGGTCTTGAACTTCCTAGTTCTTGTGTTGGTTAATAGCAGCCTTTTGGAGAAGTTGCAGGGTCTATTGTAGCCTAAACAGTTCTTTGCCATAGTTATGTGATAAGTCCTAAGCTTGCTTTAAGCAAGTATTGCCCAATCAGGGCCTTTTTGAAGACATCCTAAGCTTGTTGCAGCTAACTAGTAGACTCTGGTATTGGCTTGGGTTCAGCAACTTCCTAGACCTTGCTTGCCTCCATTTCTATGATGAAATGTAGCCTGTTCTTCTAAGACTCATCTTCACACCCTCTATTCTCTGTATACACACAAATCAGACGCCTTGCTGCCAAAGATCGAAAAACGGGAGTTATTTTGGAGGAGATGGGCAATGGTCACAGAATGAAAGGTGCAGAGGAACACTGCTTTAAAGGGTTGTGCAGAGCATCAGAAAATGCAGAGCTGCGAGCACGTCTTAAGTTTAAATGATTACATTGTCCAAACTGAAAGCTTGTAGGCTGCAGACCCAGAGCAAAATCTATTTGGAGAAGCTCCAATACTTTCTTATTAGTTTATTGGATGATAAGTTTGGAATGTCCCTTTGAGCAGCTTGACTGGATTTGTGAACTTCTTCCCAGGAAGTTCTAAAACCAGGACACTTGGCCTCCGTGCTGCACCAAACCAAGGTGGGCTGAGAAATGGATATCAGTATGGGATGCACTTGTTGATGTTTTTGCTTTTTCATTTTTGCTTTGCTTTTGTTTGTAGCCATATACAACTCCTCGTGTGACTTCTAGACTTGTTGAAGGAAGGGGAAAAAGCTTTCTTTTTCTTTCTTTCTTCATAGGACCAGCACTTAGATCTGTATATTTCTGAAACATAGTTGAAAGTCTCTTTCCGTCTTAAGAACTACTTCCTCCCGATGATCAGATTTTTTTTTTTTTTTTTTTTTTTTTTTTGGCTAGCAGCATTATCTTAGGAGACCTCAGGGTGGGGAGGTCTCACTTTGCTATCAGTTATCTGAGAGCTGGGCGGAAAGATGAATCAAGTGGGTAAAAACATGGGGCATTACTAACTCAAGGGCACTGTCAGCTTGAGTAGGAAAGAAAATAGAGATTGCTCTTGTGGAGATGCTCCCAGGTGGTACTGGTGGATTTGTTCCAGTTGACAGGATTCGGAAATGGAAAACTGATTTTTCTACTGCCTCATTCGAGGCTGAGAAGAGAGCCCAGGAGCACACTGAGGCAGTGCTTGCAGGTCTAGGAAGCTCTCTTTCCAGGTGCTCTGAGGCATGGAGCGTAGAGGATTGCTTCTCACCAAGATGGGCTTCAAGCTGGCATGCTCAGGAGCAGAGAAGTGTAAAAAGCCCAGTTTTGATGCTTCTCAGTTTACCCTGTGAGCAGCACCGAGCAGTGTTGAGATGTCGACACTGTGTCAGGAAGAGCATGCTTGCAGACCCAACTCTTTGAATTCTTCCTTTGGCCATCTCATTTCCCTGAGCTGTATGTAGTTTGTTTCAACGTCAGAAATGCATGCTGTCCCTAGCCAGAAGCGCCACCACGCTGAGATGGCAGTTTGGCCCTGTGCCGTGACTGAGGCTGTTGGGTGGCGTCTTTCGCCTCCGCCATGCAGTGAAAGTGGCTCAGGAACCAGCAGGCACTGGCCTGCACGCTTCCAAATGTCCTCTTTCTACAGCTTCCTCTTTGGGCTGTTTGTTACTTCTTCTAGGGGACTTGGTGGAATCACAAAGCTGCCTTTCAGAGGGTGTAAGTAGGGAATAAGAGACAGCAGGCGCGGCTGTGTGATTGGATGTGGAATATTTCTGCCCCTGGCCAGTGTCTAACTGGAAGTCTTCTCAGATTAGCCTCAAAACAGGCCAAAACATTTCCCAGCCAGCGAGAAAGTAAATGGTGAGCCAGCCTTCCCTTCCCAGGGGAAATGAAGTCACCACTCATTTCAGAACCAATCGTAGCCTCGTAACCCTGGATGAATGTGCAGAATGACTCACAAATAAATGTGCCAAAGCGGAGAAAGCGTGTGTTTGTACATAATGATGTTCTTTAAGGAAGAGAGAGTGTGTCTTGGTTTCTTTTTTCCTCCTGTTTTCCACAGAATTCTGAGGCCCAGTATTTTCTGTACTGTTTCGGGGACTGCTTCTGTCAGAGTGAAGAGGTTTCACATCATCCCCAGCTGCCCTGTGTCCCCACTCACTTCTCCAGAGTCCCTTCCGGTACAATAGGATGAAACTAGCAGATGACACAGTCACGTTTTCGGGAGCCAGATTTGGGATGGAGACAGAGAAGAGCTATTCAGATAGCAGGTATCCCCATTGTCTTAAAGCACCCGGAGAAGGACTTCTCCCCAGGACATGTTAATCGAAAGAAGTGTCGAAGTGTGGCGCCCCATGTGTGGTGATGAGATGTGTGCTTTGAGATTTTTGTTCGGGAGAAAGATTGGACTGGACCGTGCTGGCCCCCACACAGGCTCTTGTCCCCACGTGAGGTGACTGGCAGGGTTGAGTTCCATCTGGGACTGGATTGGCTGAGCTGACCTGGTGAGTGGATCCCAGCCCAGTGGCAGGATATTGCAAATCTGCAGGCTTTCTCTTTTGGTTCTTAAACTCCATTTAGGCTCCCTGGCTCTGCAGCCTCCAGGATTCATTCATTTATCCATTCAACAAGTATTTATGAAGCACCTACTTTGTGCCAGGTTGGGGAGTGGGGTACATCAGTAGGTAAGGCAGAGAAAGGTCCCTGCCTTTAGGAAGCTTTCATCTTAGTGGAAAACAGTAAATAAGTAACTAGTAGATATCAGGCAATGAGAAGTGCTAGGGAGAAAAACCTAATAGAGGATAGGGAGAATGGGAGGGGTGGGTTTGTATAGGGTGGTCGTCAGGGAAGGGAGTTTGGGTAAAACCCTGAAGGAGGGGAGGGATTGAGCTATGCTCAGTCTGGGGTAGGGAGCCTGGGGTTGAGGGTGAGAACTCAGGCAGAGAGAACAGTAAGTGTAAAGCCTGGGAGAGGGGCCACACCTGGCTTATTCAGGCACAGCAGGGAGGCAGTGTGGCTGAAGCAGTGAGTGAGGGAGAGTAATAGGGGATATGTCAGAGAGGTTACACTTATGTGTCACAGTGTGGATTTTAGCTCTTACTTTGAACGGGAAATGGATGTATTGGGGGCCTCTGGGCAGAGGAGTAACATGATTTCATTTAAGTTTGATGAATCTCCCTCTGAATGAGTGTGAGAATAGACCAGCCAGGAGGCTTTCACAGTTATCCAGGCTAGAGATGACAGTGACCTGACTCTAGGTGAGAACAGGAAGTGGTTGTGAAAGCAGATTCTGAATATATTTTGAAGGTAGAGCCGAAAATGTTTGCTGACAAGTGTAGAGTGGAAAAAAGAAGAGTCAAGAGTGACTCCCAAGGTCTTAGGGTTGAGGATGGAGTTCCATTCATTGCAGTGGGGAATTCTGAAGGAGGCACAGAATTAGGGAGATATCAGGAGCTCTGTTTGGGGCTTGGTAGATTTGAGTTGCTTATTAATACACCCAAGTGGAGATGTTAGTAGGGAGTCAGAGATACAAGTCTGAAGATATGAGTTTGGGAGTCATCATTATATGGAATATATATATATATATAAAATTGATTTCTAACGCTATGAGATTGGACGAAATCCCCCAGCAAAAAGGTGTAGACAGAAGAAAAATAAGTCTCAGCTGAGCCCTGGGGCAGCCCAACCATTTAGAATTTGAGAGGAGAAAAGGACCCAGCAAAGGAGTCTTAGAAGAAGCAGCCAGAGGGGTAGGAGGCCCACCTGGAAGCCAAGAGAAGAAAGTGTTTCAAGGAGGAAGAGGCGCCAACTGTAGATCAGCACAGAAGCTGAGGTCTGAGACTTAACCTTCGACTTGGCAACAGGGCAGTCACTAGTGGTGGGAGCAGTTTTTGTGGTGTGGATGGGAGGGTGCCACCTGGTTGGAGCAGGTTCAAGAAAGACTGGCAGAAAAGAAACGAGGGACAGCAAGTATGGGTGACTCTTGCAAGGAGTTCTGCTTGAAAAAGAGAGAAATAATGAATGTTAGCTGATGAAGGGGATTTTAACTTCCTGATGAAATTGTGGACACAAATGAGGTCATGGGCCGAGGCGGGGGTCGAAGTTGGGAGGAGGGAAGACTGGATGGCTCAGTCACATGTCTGGGTGGAGACAAGATCTCCCTTCTTTACCAGCCTTCCTCTTTTGGCCTGGGGCATTCGCCACGCCCAGAACTCTTCTCCTTTCATGAAAGTCAATGAAATTCCTCTTACTGTTATATGGTTATTAGGATGATTGGCAAGTTGCTTCTCAGAAATGCTCAGAGCAATTTGGAGTCTTTCTAGCTGCTTTCTGCATCCAAGCCCATTTGTCAACTCCCTTTGAGGTACATGTTTGTTCTCTAGAAGTAGCTGTGGCTTGCTTTTCCCTTACCAGCTCTGAATTCTTTCAGGCTAGGCAACTGGAAAAGCCTGGGCTTAGAAACTGTTTCACTGGCTTCAGGCCCAACTGAACTGACCAAAATAGCCAGCAGAAGGACTGTTTGTGTGGAGTGAAATTCCTCTAGAAGAAACACCATAGCAGACGGCCAAGAAAGCCATAGCCAGGATGGTAGGAACCAGGAGGCAAAAAAAGCCCAGCCCAAGACCTGGCTGTGGAGTTTGAGCCAAGTTCCTTCCCAGAGCCCACTGTTGTGATGTTTCTTTGGATCCCTTCTCTCTCATCCCCTTTGTCTCAAGAGTAATATTCTCAAGTGAAAGACCAGTGCAACAGCCAATAGTCTGATGGCCAGGGCTCTGGGGTCCCATCTGAGGCCTCTTCCTGTTATGTGGTGCTCCCTGAGTCAGCCCACGGAAAGACCCCTAGGACAGAGACGCACTCCCTGCCCTGTCAAGGGAGCCATGGGGCACGTACACTGGCACATAGCAGGGACACTTGCCCCCGACTTGTGGGGCGGGCAGGAGGGAAGAGATCAGGAAGGGCTTTCTCTGAGTAAATGAGTTTTAAATGAGCTCTGGAGAAGGACCGGAGTTGGCTAGACAAATGGGAGAGAGTCTGCTTAGGCTCCAAGTGAGAGAGAACGCTTTGTGGTCTGTGGAAGGGCAGAGGGTAAAGTGGGAGAGGTGGGGGGAGGGGCAGATGGTTTTGGTCTTTATCAGGCTATCTTAAGCTCTTCTGGAAGCTGTTGAAGGATTTAATCAAGGGAATAGCTGGGTGGGACTTACGTTTTAAAAGATTCTAAAGACCAAATAGTGTAGGCTGGGAAGCCATTTTGAAGGCTTTGGGCAGTATTTCAGGCTGAGCCGAAGGTGGTTAACACTAGCTTAAGGCAAATGCAGAGCAATGAGTATTCTGGAAAGAGGTTTGTATTTAGGAGGTAGAATCATGAGAGGACTTGATGATTGAATGGGGGCGAGGATGGCACTCAAGTTTCCTTATGATTGGACATACCAAAAGAGAGCCTGGTTTAACCACAAATATTCATTATTCATTCAACCTGCAGGCACTGAAGTGTCGCTGTGCTATGCATTAGGCTTGGGGTAGCAGTTCAGCAATGAAAATGGACCTGGGCCACCCTTCCAGTATGAGTATGGAAGAGAGACATTAAGCCCATGATTATTTAATGGGTGGTGAGTTCAGAGGAATTAACCTCATCTCAGGGGGCCTGGACAGCCTCTCTGAGGACATGACATACCTGTTACATAATGGGCTCTCAGCAGATTCTGCTGGAAAGAAACAAAGCTGAGACCAGCAAGGTGAGTAGATGTTAACTAGTGGAGAGAGAAGAAGGGGCTCTAAGCAAAAAAAAGGGCAGCGGCAGAGATGGAAGCTCTTAATGGATGTGGAAGGAGGCCCATGGTGGCTGGGGATGAGAAAGCCAGGGAGAGAATGGGCAAAGGGGACAGCTGAGCGTTGGAAGTTCTGCGGCCAGCCCAAGTGGAAGGCCCACAGAGGACTGGAGCTACTGCTCTGCCACTTAGAGCCCGGGGCCTTCAGGCCAGATACAGACCTGGGAGTCAGCCTGTGGAAGGTACCTGAAGCCCTGTGAGTGGGCACACTCAGGGAACGGGTATTGGGTGAGAAAGGTGATGCTGAGGAACAGCAGTATTGAAGGGGTGGCAAAAGAGAAGCCCAAAAAGGGATGAGGGGGCCAGAGAGGTCAGAGAAAATCCATGGGGGTTTGGAGGAGGAGGGGCTGGTCAAAGGGCCAAGAACTGCTGAAGACGGTCTGTTGGGTTTAACAAGGAGGAGGTCCTTGGAGACCAGGACAAGCACAGTGTCAGCAGAGACTGGGATGAAAGTCCAAGTGAGCACATGAGAAAGTGCTAGCAGCTTTTCTACTAAGTTTGGCCTGGGAGGGAGGAGGAGTAGGCTGTATGTAGCTGGAGGGCGGAGGTGGAGATGAAAGAACCATATGTACAGTGAGAGTCTGGACCCTCAGGGGATGCTTTTCCCCTGGTTTGGGGATTAAACTGGCTTCCAGTATGGGGAAAAGGAAAGTCAGGAGTGGTCCCATCAGGCAGTGGACACCCCCTCACCCATGTCTAGAAGCCTTGTTTGATAGCCTTGGAAATTTTCCTGGGAGCCTAAGAGAGCTACTATTGCATGTATAGTAAATTAGCATAAAACTTCACCAGCCAAGGGACTGTTGGGAAAGTTTTAGCCAACCCAAATTAATGAAAAGTCTGAATAATAGAACTCTGAAGGAAATGCAGTCTTTTCTTCCAAGGATATGCAGTGACCCCACTTACTGATGTTGCTAAATGTAGGTTTCAATTAGCAGATTATAAACTGCTGTTAAAAGCAAATGGTACAATTAAAACAGTGGCAGTGGTATTAAACAGTTATCTAACTATGCCGAAGCATCCCTTTGCAGTCTTCATACACTGTTCAACCTCGCTTTGAATAGTGTGAAGGAAAGCACAATTTATGTCCAAATTACACATTTTAAATATCAGGCTCCAAATTAATAAGGTTCTAAAGTACCTTTGAAACACCATCGCAGTTTTCATTTCCAAACACCATCTGGAACTGCTTCTCTTTTCCCTTTCATGGTTAATCCCGGGATATCATTCTGCAATGGCAGGGAGATTATTCTCTGTTTTGGTTGCCCAGGTCCACAGCTCAGGGGCCACAAAGCTGTTAGTGTCTTTAGGAGAGATATTTACAAACATTGGTTTGAGGTCTAGAGTATTTCAAGGGCCGGCTGAGGAGGAAAAGGAAACCAACTGAGATCGTGCGAGGCGGTGTGAGTGGAGTGCCAGCCGTCCACGGCTTGCATCAGGGGGTACTCTGCTGTAACTTCCTAACTGGAGAGTCACTCAGATCCCAGCCTGGTCTCCAGACAGTCCAGGGTGATAATGAGAGCAGAGTGAGAGAGGGAGATGGGAAAGGAAGGTGAGTAAGCACTGGGTCAGTTTTCATTTTGTTTGCACTCTGTCCTGTTCTGGTGTCCTCCCATTTCATAACTGAGATGTCTAAGGGAGAGTCATCCACCATTTTTAGCTAAGCCAACCTGAGCCCAGGGGAGCCTCCTGGGAGAGCCCCTGCCTTCCCTTCCAGCCCTGTCAGCAGCTAACTCCTCTGGGGGTTTTATCAGCAGCATGGCTTGAGAATTATAAAAATCTCACAGATCATCTAGTCCAACTTCCCACCCTATCTAGACATCCTGTCTCTGACAGAGACACACATCCCGCCTCTGGCTAAGTGATTCCAGAGAAGGGAGAACATTACCTCAGGAGGTAACTGATTCCATCTTTTGAAAGTTCTCCCTTCTAATAAACTGAAATCTGCCTTCTTGAAATTTCCACCCTGATATCTTGGTTCTACCCATTGAGCCCACAAGGGGAGTTAATACCCTGGTGGGTATCGCTGCTCTGGTTCCGGGTCACAGCATGGCTGCTCTCCTCTGAACAAGCTGCAGTTGAAAATCCTCCTTTCAAAATGCCCCTCAGGACGGAACCTGACACTCCAGATGGGGCCCGAGTGCCGAGCAGACTAGGACTATTATTTTCTTCTTCTCTGATTGAACTTTTGGAAATGCAGCCCAAGATTGCAGTAGCTTTTCTGGCAACCACATCTAGATTCTCTTGCTTCCCATTTAACTTTGAGTCAAAACCACTGGGGCTTTTTCACGTGAGAACCATTATTAAGCTCTGTCTTCCTGTCCTATATGCGTGTGATTTTTTTTTTTTTTTGCCTTAACCCAAGTGCAGTATTTACTCAATCTCAAAGTTTAAACACCATTTATTGATTACCCCCGTGTGCTCAGTGTTTTTTCATATTCCCGACGCCTCCCAGAATCCTGTAAGGATGACACTACCTCTGTTTTACAGATGGGGCAGTGAGGCTGGGAAAGGAATCCCCAGCCATCCCACGGTCTGAATTCTCATTGAGGTCTGGAGCCTCACGCTCTTAAGCCACTGCACATACTGGTTTTTTAAAGATCTCTTTGAACCCTGATACAGACATCCATTGTGTTTACAATCCTCAGTTTTGTGACATCCATAAATTTAACTTGCCTTCTAGGTCTTTTGCATGGTTTCCTAAACTTGGGTGGTGGATAGACTACTTTGAAGCCACGTTTTCCAGCCTCTGGGGCACAAAACCAATTTAGTGAGTCATAGCCGGCATTTAAAAAAAATGAAATAGAGTAGAAAAAAGGCCATTGCATGTAGCAAGGGCAAATTTTGTTTCAGGAAATTCTTACTACATGAGCACAGGACAGGGAAGTGTGTGTGAGTGTGTGTGCGCACACTGAGTCTTGATGTAAATTGTTTTTATAAGTGTGGTTCATGGTCCAAAGAGTTTAAATGCCACTGCTCTAAAGGGAAAATGTTTTTGAGTCAACTTAGATTGTTTTCATTATAAGGCTGCAACCGTGCTAAATGCACGTAAATCTGTTTATCAACTCATAGATCTAGTTCCTCTAAAATTAATTAAATATCTACAAAAAAGCCAGTAAAATTCTAGTCAGCATCATTCTAGGGGGACAGTGGTTGATTGATCCCAAATCACTGCTATCAGCATAAACCCAGCACAGACTTGACATCCGGGCCCCCATCTGGCTCCTTGAGTTCCGCACACCTACCCTGCAGTGCCTAGTGCCCAGCAACTTGATCCTCCCAGGCTTCTGAGGAGATGTCATCTCTCCCTTTGCACAGATGTATCATGAATTAGATATGCAGAATTAAGTTGTCTTAATTAGCCCACGTAGAGTGGTGCCACTTGGTACCAGTAGAGTTGTAAACATACACATAGGCCCAGAAATGTGCAAATCTTGGTTAAGCAAGTCACCCAGCGATCTTTAGTATATGTTCATTTTTAAAAAGATGATCATCACAGTGAAAACACAAGAATAAAACATTCTGGCCAAGAAAGCAAGAGCCTCTGAGGAGAAGCCTGCAGACCCTGGTCCTGGGACTCACCCCTAGTATGAGACCCTGGTTGACCTCGCAGCAGCAAACTCGTCAGGACGGCCTGGATCTCAGCACTTAGGTGGAAGCATGTTCAGCTTAGCCCCCAAACCAGACTGCCATCCTGCCTGCACTTCTTTCCTTCCTTGTTCATAAGAACATTTCAGTCAGATGCCTTGTTGATACAAAATATGTAGTGTATACCATTCTCTTGATGTAGCCATCCAGAACCCCATAAAAAAGAAACAGATTTGTTCAGCATGACTTGTTTTTGGCAACCCCATGCTTATTTCTTGTGATCACTGCCTCCTTACCTCGCTAATTGTAGTGCCATTTAGTCATTTTTTCTAGGATTTTGCTCAGGATCAATGTCTGTAATAGTTCAGGATCTACCTATGTGATTTTGCCCAGAGCTCCCCTCTGGCTCCTCACACAGTTTGCAAGTGTGCCTACAAAGTGTCTTCCCACTCCCGAGTGCAATTTCTGTGGCCTTAGGGCCTGGAAACCATTTAAGGCATTGGTGAGCACCTGTCCTGGGCTGCAGGTCCCCCTTTACCTTTTCTTTACTTTTTCCCATTTAAGAATCATTCTCCCGAATAGATAAACAAGATTATACTGTATAGCACAGGGAAATATGTACAAGATCTTGTGGTAGCTCACAGCGGAAAAAAATGCAACAATGAGTATATGTGTGTTCATGTATAACTGAAAAATTGTGCTCTACACTGGAAATTGACACATTGTAAAATGACTATAATTCAATAAAAAAAAGTTAAAAAAAAAAAAAAAGAATCATTCTCCCAAAGAGAGAAGCCAGAGACCAGCCAAAATGTGGGTGGTTCCACCTTCTCCCTGACCTCTGTCTATCCTCTTCTCTCCAGATGCCCATCAGGGGCTCCATGCCTGAGCCACTGCCTCTTTGAGTCTCTGAATAATATCCTTCTTGTTTCTGTACTTCCTGAAACCTACTTTCCAAAGGTCTAAGATACAAGTCTGACTCTCTGCTGGTGGTCTTTTTCTTAGTAATTTATAAAGTATAACATGGCTTAGATTCTTTCCCCCCAAATTCTCCTGATTTCCATTTTACTTATCTTGTATTCTTTTAGATCAGACTTAAGTTCAGAGTAGAGATTCCCTTCATTACTTCCTCAACGTTCTTTATTTTCCTTTATTTAAAACAAAAGTACAATAAGAGTGTATTCACTGTGGGCAAAATGAGAAAATACAGAAAAACAAGGGGGAAAAAGTGAAGCAAAAATCTACCACCAGGAGATTATGGCTTTTTGCATTTTAGCTTTTTTTTTTTTTAAGACTTTATCCTGCTATATTCATATATAGAAATATATGTACATTTAAGCAAAAATGGGATTTATTATATTTTCATTCTTCTCATTATATTCAGTTATTAGCTGTCCTAGTCTCGGGGATACCTGTGGGGTCATGCATCTTGTCATGTGTAAAACTGTAAATTCATTTAAAGCAATTACCCATATGCTATATAGAGATTGACACACGGGCCATTGCGCCTTTGTGGTGAAGGCTGAGTAGAAAGCACTCAAGACTTTTGCATGGAGTGGGGGTGTCCTCCTTGCCAGGGATTCTAGCCCAGTGATGCTTCTCTCCCAGGCTGGCTTGGCATCTGGCTACAGCAGGAGTGAGCAGGAAGCCTGGGTCAGAGCTACAGGATTAGCTGGGGGCTTCCCCACTCACCGTACAGTCTAGCTAGGGAGAGTCAGCAGTACCCACCAGAGAGGGCTCCATTAGGTGGCACAGCTTGGTGACTGCTACTCTATACAGTTTTAGTATAGTCTCACTGTTCTCCTAGACTTTATGATGGCTGGAGGGGACAGTCCAGTGGAGACAGGACCAGCTGTCCTTGTAGACCTTGATGGCTGAGTCTGCGGAGAGAAGAAGGTCGTCTACTGAAAAAGTTGTAGGGTAGCTAACCTTGAGTGGGGAAGTGTAGGGAAAGGTTATTAACCTCTCTTGGGGAAGCAGCAGCAAATAGAGGCAAAAAGGAAATCTGAGGCAAAAGGACTTGGGCTCCTTTGGTTCTTTTTGGGCATCATGGGTCTTACTCCATCTCTTTTCTTCCAGCAGATCCACAGACCAGCATGGCTGCCACTGCCGCTGTCAGTCCCAGTGACTACCTTCAGCCTGCCGCCTCCACCACCCAGGCGAGTAGGCAGTGTGTTCTGAGGGTTGGGGGCTGCATCGGCCTGGAAGGGCTCACTGCATCTGACATTAACCCACAACTGAAACTGTCCTGGCTCACTCTGACTACACAGAGGAGGGTTCAGTTTTCCACTTTTTCTGAACTAAAAAATGAAGGGCCACTTACCTAAAGGGCCACAGTTGGGTCAGGGGGAAAAGCAGGATGAAACTCAAGGGCCCTTCCACTAGACCCTGCTGGCCATAAAAGGAAAACAGAGGCTGTGACCCCACAGACCAGAGGCTCTTTCCTTGTAACTTGGAAAGAGCAGCCCTCCCGAGTCAAAAAAGTCACGTCCCAAGCACTGGAAAACACTTTTCCAGAGAGCTTATTCCTCCTGTTCCCCTCCCTTTCTCTGTCCCTCCCTCCCTTCCTCAGTGCTTCCTCAGTTGATGTTGTGGGCTACCGGAGCTCCGTCTACGAGCTGAAAATGATTCCACATCCCCTTTAGAAACAAGGCTGGTGGTCAGCTCAGGCTGTTAGTTCACCCTGTCAGAGGGTGCTTCTGGGGAGTTCCTTCCTGAGAAAGACATTTCCCACCCTTTCCCCCTTAATTACTCAGTGGAGAAACCAGCGGGGAAGGAGAGACAGGGGCCACTGCAGGGAGAGGATGCTGGCTCCCTGCCTGCCAGGTGAGGAGGAGCCTGCCAAGAGGAGAGGCTCCCAAAGGGCGGGGGTGCTGGGCAGCAGGCCCTCACGTCTCACTCTGCGTCTCCGCTTGGTGTTTTGCAGGACTCCCAGCCATCTCCCTTAGCCCTGCTTGCCGCAACATGTAGCAAAATTGGCCCTCCAGCTGTTGAAGCTGCAGTGACGCCTCCTGCTCCCCCCCAGCCCACACCACGGAAGCTCGTCCCTATTAAACCCGCCCCTCTCCCTCTCAGTCCCGGCAAGAATAGCTTTGGAATCTTGTCCTCCAAAGGAAACATACTTCAGATTCAGGGGTCACAACTGAGTGCGTCTTATCCCGGGGGGCAGCTGGTGTTCGCTATCCAGAATCCCACCATGATCAACAAGGGGTCCCGAGCGAATGCCAGCATCCAGTACCAGGCGGTCCCTCAGATTCAGGCCAGCAGTTCCCAGACCATCCAGGTACAGCCCAATCTCACCAACCAGATCCAGATCATCCCTGGCACCAACCAAGCCATCATCACCCCCTCACCATCCAGTCACAAGCCTGTCCCCATCAAGCCAGCCCCTGTCCAGAAGTCGAGTACGACCACCACCCCTGTGCAGAGCGGGGCCAATGTGGTAAAGCTGACAGGTGGGGGTGGCAACGTGACACTTACTCTGCCTGTCAACAACCTCGTGAACACCAGCGACACCGGGGCCCCCACTCAGCTCCTTGCGGAGAGCCCCCCTGCCCCACTGTCCAAGACTAACAAGAAAGCCAGGAAGAAGAGTCTTCCTGCCTCCCAGCCCCCCGTGGCTGTGGCTGAGCAGGTGGAGACGGTGCTGATCGAGACCACTGCGGACAACATCATCCAGGCGGGAAACAACCTGCTCATCGTTCAGAGCCCCGGTGGGGGCCAGCCAGCCGTGGTCCAGCAGGTCCAGGTGGTGCCCCCCAAGGCCGAGCAGCAGCAGGTGGTGCAGATCCCCCAGCAGGCCCTGCGGGTAGTGCAGGCGGCGTCCGCCACGCTACCCACCGTCCCCCAGAAGCCCTCCCAGAACTTTCAGATCCAGGCTGCCGAGCCGTCGCCTACTCAGGTAACGCGCGCACCCTCCGCACGCGCCTCCCTCTCCTCCTCAGCTCTGCCGCTCCCTTCCCCTCAGCTTGCTTTCCTCAATGATGCTGGTGCATCTCCCAGTCTGACCTGAGTGTTGGGAGTCAGTCGTTTGCAGTGGTCAGTGTCCTTTGGAGTGGGTAGTAAATGGCCATTTCTGCCAATTCAAAAGTGGGGTACCACTTATCTTTAGAAATCAGATGCAGCATACCTGTATGCCTATATTTTAGAAACCTCTACGGGAGACTTTTAGTGGGGCCATAGGTAGGGGGTGGATATATACTTTTTAATAATAAAGTTTATTTTTTATTCTAGAATTACATACCCAGAATGGTAGCAGGAATGAAAAAATTCCAGTCAGAACCATAGAATTTGATGTAAAGTAAGAAAATTAATGAGAAAAATGCTGATCGTTGTTAATGACAAGAAAAAAAACAGGAAGTAGCATTCTAGCTGTATAGCAGGAACACTTAGGCGAGATTCATCTGGGAAGCTAACTTTAACAAGAACTTCCTATTTTTGGCATTTATTAAGGTGCTGTAATACTCAGATTCATTTGGCTCTGCAAGGCAGGTTTTAGGCTTTGTGTGAGCCTAGTAAAGGCCGGAGATTGGGCCCATGCTGCAGAGGGAAAGCCTGGAACTCAGAGGAGTTGTCAAACATCCAGATCCCATAGAGCACAAATGACAAGAGCCAGGATCCAACTCAGATTTCTGGCCTCTACTTTTTCTCTTATTCCACCCAGGCTCATTGTGTCTTACATGTGGAAGGGGCCACAACTAAAATTGTACAAGGATTTTTTTTTAATACTAAAAAACAGCTCCTGCCACGGGGGAATTTATAATCCAGGTGTCTGTAGAGAGAACCGAGGCATCAGAGTGAGTGACAGCAGGGAGCTGTGCAGTCTTCTGGCAGAAGTGCCCTTGAATTTGAGCTGTGGACGTGGACAGTCATGCACGAGAAAATCTGAGGCCTGCCCTCAAATGCCTCCTTCCTCTGGCATATTACGTACCGCCAACTGATTTTCCATGAATCCTTTAATTTGTTACAACATGTGTGAGGTTCCCTTATCAGACCTACCTTAATGGTACAGGACTGAGGTGATACCCACTTAGGTGCCACATCCTCCTCAGTGCCTCCTGTCCCTTCTTTGATGTCCCAGGTCTTGAAACTGATGGAGGCAGGGCTTAAAATCAGGTCTTCCTAAGGAAATAATCAGACATACATAGAAAGATTTAGCAACATTATTTTTTAATGATAGCCTGAGGTGCAGTCTATTATCTAACTAAAACCCTATTAGCTGTAGATCTAGGCTGTTTCCAGTCTTACCATTAAATCCTAAAAGCGGCTCAAAGGATATACACATTTTAAAAATGTATTATACTCTGTACTAGAGAGACTGGCAATCCACAGCCCTGAGGTCAAATCTGGCCCCCTATCTGTTTTTGTAAATAAAGTGTAATTGGAACACAGAAATGCCCATTTATGCGGCTTTTGGACCACAAGGCAGAGGCCTCAGGACCCACATAGCCTAAGACATTTACTATCTGCTCTTTACTGAAAAAGTGTGTTGACCCCTGTTCTATATTGTGAAAAGAAAATGTTCTAGTAACAGAAACTTCAGATACGCAGAAAATAGCAACGATTTGCAAAAGTGGCATGTATCTGAAAACTGGGGATGAGATGCGTATTTATTAAGAGATAACACAGCCCTAAATAATCCAGGGATTAAAAATAACCCCAATCAAAATCACAGCAGGATTTTTTTTTAAACAAGTAACTTTTTTCCCCTGCATCATTTGAGTGTAAGTTGCCACCATGCCCCCAATTTTTTTGAATGTTTTATAGAAAGTGTGTAATTCTTACATGCAAGGAGGACATTCTGCATAACAGTGCAACCATCAAACAGAGGAAATTAGCCAAGAAGCATATAACGTCTAATTCAGAGACCCCATTCAGTTCTCACACTCGCCCCAGTAATTCCTTTGTGGCAAAAGGATCTCATCCAGTGTCATGCATTGCACTTACTTGTCACACCTCCTTAGTCTGTTTTGACCTGGAATAGTTCCTGAGTCTTCACTTGAAGTTCATGACCTTGACACTTAGAATGCTACGTGCCTTTGTAGAAAGTTCCTCAATTTAACTTTGTGTGGTGTTTCCTCATGGCTGCATGCAAGTTGTACAATTTTTTTTGCAGAAATATCACAGAAGTGATGCTGTGTTCTCACTGCATCCTAAAAGGGGGTGCGTGATTTTGACTTGTCTCATTACTGGTGATGATTAAAGTGATATTTGGCGGATTTCTGCCCCATAAAGTTACTTTTTTCTCTTTGTAATGGATTAGTATTTTGTAGGGAGATATTTTCTGTGTAAATAACTCATTCTGTTGCTGAAAGATCAGCCCCGTCCCTGACAAGCCAAATAACCCAGACACAAGGTCTTGGAGCTTAGAAGAAAAGAGGCAATTTTATTGCTTTGCCGGGCAAAGGGGACTCCCAGCAGACTAGTGCCTTCAAAACTGTGAATCCACCTTGGGGATGGGGTGGAGGGGGTTTATATAGCCATAACTCAAACAATAAAGCATTGATAACAAGCAACAGAATCATTTTCTCATCAGAAGACTTAGAATGGCGACATGATGCCTCCAGGCGACCGATTCTATAGAGGCCAGCGATTAGATCTCTTTATCTCTTTAAGCACTCAAGGTGTGGTCTTCTTGGTAATTCAGGCTATTTTGTAAGGTTAAAGTCCTGTGACCTTCTCCCTGGAGATTGACTCAGAGACCAAGCATGATTATAGTTTTTGATTACTGGAATAAAGTAGAAACAGTAAGATCAATAGCTTTAGTTTTAACAATGGGCCTGGAACTGTGAGTAGCAACCGGTCAGTCAGGTCAGTTGACTATTTTAAGGGCAAGCATAGGAATAAGCAATCTGTTAGCCTAAGTGCTGCCATTTTATTAATCCTCCTTCAATTCCTCATCAGACTTTTACCTACTTGTTTTACTATCTTTTACTGTGATAGAAATTTTTTAAATTAATTTTTTATTTTAGAGTAAGTTTATATTTACAGAAAAGTTGCAAAGGTAGTACAGAGGGTCTTACACCTCTCACTTGGGTTCCCCACCCTGCGCCACCTTGTTAAACATCTTGTATTACTGGGGTTCATGCGTCCCTAAGAAACTGACATTGGTACATTACTGTTCTCTAAACTCCAGACTTGATTGGATGTCACCAGTTTTCTATTCATGTCCTCTTTCTGTTCCCAGATCTGGTCCAAATACCTCATTGCAGTCAGTGGGCATGTCTCCCCAGGTCCCTCTGGTCGGATAGCTTCTCAGTCTTTGTTTTCCATGATCTTGACAGTGTAGAGACACATTGGTCAGGTATCCTATAAAATATCCTCCAGTCTGGGATTTTGGGTTTTGGAAAGACTACCACAGAGGTGAAATGTCCCTTCACGTCGCATTATACGAGGGGCACATGATGTCCACACAACGTCCCTGGTGATGTAACGTCCCTGATGTTAACTGTCATCACTTGGTTAAGGTGGTGTTTGGCAAGTTTCTTCATTTATCAAGTTGTTACTTTTCCCTTTCTTGATTCTTTGGAAGCAAGTTGCTAAGTCTCCCATCTTCAGGGGTGGGAGTGGGAGCAAGAATTAAGCTCTGTATCCTGGAAGGGAAAGCATCTACATAATATTTTTTGTAAATCTTCTATAAGGAAGATTTGCTTCTTCTCCATTTATTTATTTATTCGATCACTTATTTATATCAGAAGGGACTCATGTATATTTATTTTATACTCAGGGTTACAATCCAATACTGTGTTATTTATTTTGTTGCTCACGTTGTTCCAGCTTTGGCCACTTGAGCTTTCAGGTTGGCTCTTGTACCCCTTTTGACACATTCCCATCTCTCTCTTTTTTTTTTTTTTTTTTATCAGCTTTATTGAGTTAATTCACATACCATGAAATTTACCCTTTTAAAGTGCACAGCATAGTGAGTGGGCTTTAGCATATTCACAGAGTTATGCAACCATCACCACTATCTAATTTTAGAACATTTTCATCCCTCAAAAAGACCCCTTTAGTGGTCATTGCTCATTTCACCCTCACCTCAACCCCTGGCAACCACGAATCCATTTTCCATCTCTATAGATTTGCCTAATCTGGACATTTCGTGTAAATGGGTGATCTTTCGCAGTTGGCTTCTTTCACTTAGTATACTGTTTTCTAGGTTCATCCACGCTGTGGCATGTGTCAGTCTCTGGCTCTAACATGCATATTTTTAAGGCTTTGGATACATACTCCCAGACGTCTCTCAAGCAAGCCTAGACCACTTCACACCCTGATGTGACAACATGCCCCTCTTTCTCTGCTTTCTCACCAACAAAGAGCATTATATTTTATTTTTCCATCGTTGCCAGTCTGAATTTTGAGTCCTAAAGGCTGTTTTCATTTGTTTGACGAGCATTCACTGTATCTTCTGTGAGGTCATCATATAGCTTCCTTCTAATTCTTCAATTCGGAGATTTGGCATTATATTTTACCATGCTAAGTAAATTAAGTGTTTTGTTTCCAATCAACAGTCAACATTTGTCGGTTTAGTACAGGGACGCCATCACCCCTTTTTGTTGAGCGTAGGTTTGGGCTAGTTGGAGAAGACTTGGGTGGACGAGAGGCACTCCCACTTCTCACCTGGGCATCGAGGTGACACTGCATTGAAGGGTGGCGGAGCCAGGTCTCTCCAGAAGCACTGACTTTTCCTCTCTCAACCCTCCCAGGTCTACATCCGTACGCCTTCAGGTGAGGTACAAACAGTCCTTGTCCAGGACAGCCCCCCAGTGACAGCTGCAACCACCTCTACCACCACCTGTAGCAGCCCTGCGTCCCGTGCTGCCCATCTGAGTGGGACCGGCAAAAAGCACTCAGCCGCGATTCTCCGGAAAGAGCGTCCCCTGCCAAAGATTGCACCTGCTGGGAGCATCATCAGCCTGAACGCAGCTCAGCTGGCAGCGGCGGCCCAGGCCATGCAGACCATCAACATCAATGGTGTCCAGGTCCAGGGCGTCCCTGTCACCATCACCAACACTGGCGGTGAGGGAAGGCCCCTGGGCCAGGGCGTGGGCAGTGTGCTTGTGCACCCCGGACACGGGAACTGCGGGCCAGCCTGGGATTCCGAGTTACAACAGTGAGGCTATGCCCGACGGCTGCCTGGTCCTTTCCAGCTTAAAAGCATGTCCACTTAGCCCTTGCAGTAGCCCCGTGAGATAGTTTAAGACACGTGTTGACCTTACCTATACTCAGGAAAATTCTCCAACTAACATATAATTCAGAATAGTTTGGTGCAGACCAAAGATGAGTCTGTTTTTTCATCTGTAAAGGGGGTGACAGTTCCTATTTCACGGGATTAGGAAGGTTACATGTGTTAATACATTTAAGCTCTCTAAGATGGTGCCTGGCACATAGCAAGTTCTCAAAAATATTAGCTACTATGATTTTCATCCTTACCACATGCAGAAAGGAAGAAGGGAGTCAGGCTCCCTCCTCTGCCCCTTTGGGCTTCCTCGCTCTGGACTGTGCCCTCCTCCTCCCCACAGGGCAGCAGCAGCTGACGGTACAGAATGTTTCTGGGAACAACCTGACCATCAGTGGGCTGAGCCCCACCCAGATCCAGCTGCAGATGGAACAGGCCCTGGCTGGAGAGGCCCAGCCTGGGGAGAAGCGGCGCCGTATGGCCTGCACATGTCCCAACTGCAAGGATGGGGACAAGAGGTAAATCGAGGAGAAGGGCCAGGTGGCCAACCTGGCATATGCCCTGTGCCCCAGGCACTGCCTGGGACAGAGAGGGGACAAGGTAGCGGCTCCATGCCACCTGGCCTCCTCCCCCTTCTGGTGCTCTCTGACCTCACCCCACATCCTCTCTCCATCCTGTTGTGCCCCCTCTTCTGCCTCCTCGCTCTCTCTGCTTCCCATTCCCTCCACCCACCCTCAACCCAACTCCCAGGTCCGGAGAGCAGGGCAAGAAGAAGCATGTGTGCCACATCCCCGACTGCGGCAAGACTTTCCGTAAGACGTCCCTGCTGCGGGCTCACGTGCGCCTGCACACCGGCGAGCGGCCCTTTGTCTGCAACTGGTTCTTCTGTGGGAAGAGGTTCACGCGGAGTGATGAACTCCAGCGGCACGCCCGCACCCACACAGGTCTGCTCCCCCCACCCTGCCGCACCCTGCAGCACCCTCTGGCCCACATGGGCCTGCTCCTCACTCCCACCCCTACCCGCGTCTGCACCCACCCGGGTCTGCTCCCGGCCTCTCCGCCACCCCCACTCCACTGTCTCAGGACATTGATTCTTGGCCCTGCCAGTGAACTATCTCCCTGAGCAAGAGCTATAGACTGTCTTCTTGGGGTGCAGAATTACCCAGGAAATTCTCTCAGGCCATTCCTTTATTGCATTCCTTTACTGCTCCCAAAGTGAGCTCGCTTGCATGGCCCAGCCTTGATGACTTCTGCCATCGCCACAGTTATTTACGTAACAAACCCTGCCAATTGTGTGCCAGGCACTGTGCTACACGTTTTACCAATTAACTCATTTAATCCTCATAACGATTCTCTGGGAAGGGTACTCTGATTATGCTCATTTTACAGAGGCATGGAGGGGGCCAGGTCACACAGCTAGTGACTGGTGGCACTGGGTGCAACCCAGGCCCTCTGGCTCCCAAGTTCACATACTTAATCACTGTCCCACATTGCCTTTCCTACTATTATTTACCAAATGATTTTCCATAAATCATTTCACTGTTTTTACTCATTTATGTCCAATACAGTATTATTTTTGACATCACAGGCTTGAGATCATAGTTTAATGCTTTAATGTACTAGCAAATAAACACAAAACTATAAAATAGAAAAATCTTCCTCTATCTACCACCTGAGATTGTCTTGGCCTCTCCAGTGGCCCATGGCACATGCTGTGGGAACTGCTCTGCTATGGCCAGTGCCCCCAGTGAGCAGACCCCTGTCCTGGGGACACAAGACCCAGAGCTCTGGCTCAGGCCAGTATGGCGGGGCAGGTCATGTCCACTCCCTGCCGGCTAAAGAGTGAAAAGAGCAGCTGACCTGGCCCCGTGGGTGTGGTTCGGGCTAAGTTAGTTCTCAGGCTGGCAGGTGCGATGGGGAGGACGTTGAGTCAGAGGGACAAAGATCAGAAGAAGCAGGCGAAAGCCTACACCAGAAGCGCCCCGGGTGCGGGGACAGGAGTGCGGCGTGTGGCGGGGGGCAAGGGATGGACGGAGTGGGCTGGAAGGTACTGTGGGGGGTTTGCAGGGGTGGGAATGGAGAAAGGTTCAGATCAGTAGACCATGGGGAGCAGTCGTGTGAGCAGATGACATGGCCTCACGGGTGCCCCTCACACACGTGCCTCCTTTTTTGGGGCTGGTACAGTCTGGGCTCGTGGGCTGTAGGAGTGACGGGCATCTCCTCTTCCCAGGGGACAAACGCTTCGAGTGTGCCCAGTGTCAGAAGCGATTCATGAGGAGTGACCACCTCACCAAGCATTACAAGACACACCTGGTCACGAAGAACTTGTAAGGCCAACTGAGGCGGGAGGCCCCGCAGGTGCAGACCCACGCCTGTGTCCTGCCTGGGCCCCTAGCAGAAAGGAGGCCCACGGCTGCCATGGGCCCACCCTTGGCCCCCCCTCCTGTTCTGCGACTGTCCCCACAGGAAGGGGCTCTGCTGCCCCACACTCTCCTCCTTCTGAAGCCCCTTGGCTCCGCCCTGGCCCCCCCTCTCACCACAAGCTCCCGGCCTGCCCAGACCGCGGACACTGGCCGTGCCCAATGAGACGTTCTAAACCAGGACGAGTGGGAACCCTTATTTCCAAAGGAAAAACATGAATTTCACTCCGTCGAGGAGCAAAGTGAGCCCCCCCTCAACTCCCCTCTCCCAACACTGCCGGAGTCGCATCGTGCCATGCCCCTCCCTCCCCTGCACCTCCCTGGCCCCACCAGCCACTGCGGCAGCCCCTGTACCCAGGGCCCCGCTGGCATCCAGCCCCACCTCCGGAGAGGCTCCAGAGGCCGCCTCTACTCCACATGCCCAGCCCCGCCAGCTCTCCTCCAGCACATTCCAACTTTCTATTGAAAAAGGAAAGCTACCCACGGACTCCCTGATTTCCCCCTTTTTCTATGGAGAACGTTGCCTTATACTCTACTTCCGATGATGAACACTGTGTATTGTGTGTGCTTTAAAGAAGTTTTATTTAATTGCTCCCTTCTTTCTGTCCTTTGTTACTCACCTCCCCCATGCCTGCTTTCATTTTAGGGTTTTGGGGGGCAATGATGAGCATATGAATTTTTTTCTCACTCAGCAGTTCTCTTTTCTAAGTGACATAGCATTTCAACTCAGATCTGGATTCAGATAAAACATCTTCCCATCCTGAACCTCGTCCCTCTCCCCCTCATCTCCCCCACCCCAGCCAGCCCAAGCTCTACTTGTGTACAGTGTATATTGTATAATAGACAATTGTGTCTACTACATGTTTAAAAACATATTGCTTGTTATTTTTGAGGCTTTTAAATTAAACAAAAATCCAACTTTATTTTTAGTTGTAACTGCTTGAGGTATGTTTTATGAATTAAGTGACAGATTTGTTATCCTTTATTAACGATGTACTTTGTTGGTCAGCGCTGGGCTGACAAAAATTTTTTCTTGCTAATAAATCTAGTTGCCTGAGGCAAAGTCTGCAACATAGCAGTGCAGCTTCCTTTTGTCTTTTCCCTTGAAGAGCCCAGAGACGGGACTCCAGAGGAGGGAGCCCTGGTCTCTTGGAGCAACCCACACTTGCCCTCCTGACCTTGGCAAATCTAGGCTACAGCCTGAAAGGGCCTCAGCCGCACGGACCTCATGGCATTGGCACAGGCCCCCAGAGCACCTGAGTGGGACCTCAGAGGGCAGGGCCTGGTATGGGTGTTCCTGCTTTGTTCTTCTCTAAGCCAGTTTTGCCCAGATCAAAGCAGGCATACTCTGCCCATAGACTCAAGTCAACAGCAGTGCCTTCATTACCGGCAAGTGAATTCCTCCATTCAACTCTCCAACCCCTGGAGGAGGGCTTAGGCCTTATAGCTTGTTAGTAAGATGCTTGGGAGAGAAATCCAAAGGGATCTCGCCTCAGTCACTTCCAGAGGGGTAAAGAGTCTGGAGAAATCACAATTCCCCAAGATCCCTGTACAAGGTGGAGGGCCAGGCTGGAACCCAACCCTGCTCAAGAGAGAACCCTGGCCACAGATGGTTTTTCTTCTCTCCCCTCACCCCAGCACCCCAGGGAGGGTAGCTGGCTGATTGTGGTTTTAGCAAGTGCTGCAGATTTGAAATTTTGGTAGGGATATTTTGAGGGGCAGAGCTATTAGGAGGTCAGGGGTTGTGATGTTACGTAGGTTGAGATTAGAGCTAGCTCAGTACCTGTATTTAAGCCTAGCAGGGGCCTGACAAGCATCTGGGCTAAAGGGAGAGGTGAGTTGTTCTCAAGCATATAGAGAACAGTGTGTGCTTTTCTTTTAACGCCGCCTCTTAATCAGCCTCAAAAGGACACAGCCAGGGTGGCTGTTCTGTGCACGAGTGGCAAGGCTTGTCTGGAGCCATCCATCCCCTTACTCTGTTTCCTTCTCACCAGCCGCCTGTGTTTTTGCAAGCAAACAGCTTTTCCTTAGGGCTGGTCCACCCTCACATCAGCTGAAGAAATAAAAAGGAGATGGATCTCAGGTGGGTCATGGGTTCTCTGCCCCCAACACTTCTTTGTTAACAGGCAAGGAGACCCGTCCTATCCATATTTAAGCCCTTTGGGTGATACCAGACCAACTACTGAATCTACCCTGACATGGAAGTCTCTTAACTAGCCCAGCAGCCCTACATCTCAGTGCTGCACTGGCAGGAGGAGGAAGACAGGGGTATATTTAGCCACTCTTCATGCATGGATTGTGCAGCTAGAACACTGTCTTGCTGTGTTCTGGATCGGGATTGGTGGAGAGGAGGGAATATTAACAACTGACCTCTTCCTGCCACATGTTCCTGACTGGCTTTGCTCCCAGGAGCAAAGAACTGTCCTTTCCTGGGAGCTGATTCTAAGTCATGTGCTTTATGCTTCAAGTGCAGAAACTGACCTGACTCTTTGGCATCCTTTGGAAATGAGATGCCAGACCCGAGCAGGCAGGACAGTATGCTGGCCCTCAGGATTTCCCTTCTCCAGTGAGGCACATGGCTTCAAAGGTTATGCCTGATCATCTCTGCCTCCCCGGGGGTGCCTGAGTTAGAAAGGGAGTGGGAGAATGTACTCTGCCTTGCACGAAAGAATGGAGAGAACTTTTGGCAAATTAACCCTCATCTGCTTTAATCCATCTTTTATTTACTTGAGAGTTGCAGGGGGCAGGGACTGCTGACAGTGTGATGCAGCCCAAACTCACCCAAGGCCAGGGGCCTCCCCAGGACACCTGGTCGGCCCTGGTTGAAAGCCTGGGGCAGGCCACCCCAGCAGCTCCAGAGTGGGGACCACAAAGCCAGAGTTCCCTTCTCCCACCCCTCCCTCTCCAGGGTCCTGTACACCAAGGTCATCTCCCTCACCGCCCCCTCCTATCTGCTCAGTGATGCTCAAAGATGCGACTCATCCATCCCAGATACTAGGATTACAAACCTGAAAGAAAAGAAGGCTGAGGAAGATCCCCCTCTCCTGAAGGCACTTCCAGGCAAAGTACTTTTTTTCTCCCTTAACTAACTAGAAAATAAAGCTCTGCCTTCCTTCAAACTGTAATAGAAAAGAACAGATCTGACTGCATATTAGATCTGTTCCTTTGGCTTTAATCGTGTCCCCTGTTTTCTAGGCTTAGTCTTGCTAGCTCGGCACTCATATAAAGATAACAAATTGCAGAATAGAGAATAACATTTGTTTCATTGGAGCATTGTTTACAGGAGCACCATGAGCTGGCCCACATGGACAGCTCCAAGTACAGAATTCCTACACCAAGAAGTTTGCAACAATCAACCACACCCCTCCTCTATTTTTTCTATAAAAGGAGCCTGTATTCTGACTGTATTCTGAGGATGGTTCTCCATCATCTCGGTCTGCCCACTTTGTGAATAAAGTCACTATCCCTTGCCTCAACACCTCATCTCCTGATTTACTAGCCTGTCGTGTGGCGAGCAGAACGAGTTTGGACTCGGTAACAAAACTGCTTAGTCCACCTTGACAATCACATTTGGAGGGCCCTTTGAGGCCCCACACTTGAGTTTAATGATGAAAAGCACCTGCAGCATCTCAGGCCCCTGGACCCATGAGGGGCTTGTGGCTGATGGAATGTGGCTGAGGTCTCCGGGGTGGTGGAGCCTAGGGAACCTAACTTGGGGGTCAGACACTACCTTGGGACAGAGACCTCTTGTGACCTGACCAAGGTCTTTGGGGCTGGGATGAAGCTACTAAAGGAACTGCAATAATCTCAGGACAGGTGACAGCTAGGTTTCCTAGTGAAGAGGTCCTCAGGGAGTAATGCACAGGACGTGAGCCTGGGAGGATAGACTAAAGAATAGAGGTGTGGGTGAAGAGAAAGCAAAGCATGGAGGGGGAGGCAAAGAATAAGGGCTTGGAGAGGAACATCAAATACCTATTCATAGGGATCTTGGGCAAGAGGAAATGAAAAATGACCACAGGTCAGGCCAAACGGATCAACCAGAATTTCTCAAATGCAGCAAAGCAGCCGCCAGGTCATATCCTTTGGATCATCTGAGAACCCATCAGGCCTCCTCCTTCTGCTGGTGGCCCACTCTCTGATTAGCCAGTGCCGGGACTAAGACTGATGCCCTAGTAGCTCATTCAGCCTTGGAAAGCCTAACATCCCTCCGGCCAGCCTTCTCCCACCAGGTGCCAAAAACCCTGAGGCCCACTCACCAGGTACAGAGAAGCTTAAGAAAAGCAGTTTATGCATAAACATCACAGACGAGCATTTCCTAGCTGGAATTTTGAGAAGCCAGAGAAACTAAGTAGTTCCTCCCACGAAGGAGCTTCTAATGGGGAACATATATGAAAACGACGAGACATATTTGAGAAGCAATCCGTGAACACATGCAAAAGATCGTGTGAGGGGTTGACCACACGACCACAAGCAGGACACTTGGGTAAGGGTCAGCCTCTGCTTCTCCCTCTGGGTCCCCTCATAGCCATACTCAGGGCTCAGGCATCTGCTGGTAGGGGACCAGGTACACACCCATCTGTGCGTCCTGAGGTTCTAAGCTGAGTTTGTCCAAGGCTAGGCCCAAGAATTCCTGAGATTCGGGCCCCCAGCACATCCCTTCCACCTGCCGTCGGCCCCCTGGAAAGCTGGGTGCTGCACTGCAGGGGCAGCACTGCCACTCTCCCAGGCCCTCTTCCCTTCCCAGACATTCTCATCCTCCCCCGTGGCTTCCAGTGACACCTAAACCATCTCATCAGCCCAGACCACTCCCCCAGCTCGAGAAGTGCTTTTCAAACCCAATCAAACGTGGTTATCCCATAAATCCTCAGTCAGGTCTGATGGAGACTTCATCTTTCCCTTAAGCCTTCTCCTCCAACACACCCCCACTTCAAAGAACAGCACCATGCACTCCCCTAAAGCCATCCTGGTGAATCGAATCCCTCCTCTCCACCCCACATGCCCCAAACTCAGGTATCGGGCTGTCTGCTCCCAGCTCCCACTTAGACAAGCCCACAGCGTCATCCAATGTCTCCCTGCCAATGCCTCGCCCTCCTTCCCCTTCATCCACCTGGTCACCAGAGCCACAACCCAAAACACAAATCCAATCACTATGATATAATTGAAATATATCATTCAATCAAACAATTAGTTTAAAAGGTGACTTAAGAACATAAATGCAAAGGCATTAGAAGAGAACAGACCAAACAAATTGGTACTGCACAGCACAGGGAACTATATTCAGTATCTTGTAGTAACTTACGGTGAAAAAGAATATGAAAATGAATATATGTATGTTCCTATATAGCTGAAGCATTGTGCTGTACACCAGAAATTGACACAACATTGTAAACTGACTATACTTCAACATAAATACATCAAATGTAAAAGAGAGAAAGAGAGAGAATAGAATAGATGATGCAATCATGATATGAAATATGGGAAGAAAAAAAAAAAAGAAGGGAACAGGCCAGGCATAGTCCCTAAATGCACACACAGCCTTTTGTTGCATTTTGAGAAACCAGGGTGCCTCTCTGTACAATGCAGTATTGCAATATAGCTTCTATTCATTGAAGACTCTCAAGGAAAGATTAGTAATTTTACAAAGTTGGGAGGTGGTGTGGTGGGCAAAGCGTGTAAGAAAAAGTAAATGTAAAATGTAAAATTCATTTCTCCCACGCAGACAAACCCCTTGCTGGGGTTGCTGCAGTAGCAGCAGCACAACCAGAGGGTGTGTTCCCTCCTCTTGCTGGCACTGCGGGGCTGCTTTGTGATCTAGACACCAAATCCCACTAGCCAGAAAAGCACAACACAGCCTACTTATTATCTTTAAGACGAAGGGGGAATACCAGTTGCAGATTTCCTCACTGATTGCCAAAGATGGAAGAGGTTGTCCGAATCTAGCACTTTTTCTCTCTATCCACCCTTAAAAAACCAGGAATTAGACGCTATGGTTCGACTGCAACACAGGATAAAAACTTAGAATAGTTGCCTAAAAGCCTGGCCCTCACCACCTGCTGATCTTCAGCAGACACCGAGCCCCTCCTACATGTCTGGGCTGTTTTCTCACAGGCCAGTAGTATCTCACTCCAGAGAATCACACTGAGTTGTTCCCTCCTCCTGGCGTGCCTGTTCCATTGTCCATCTGGAGAATACTTGCTCATTAAGACGAATTCATCTGCTCCCTTTAAGAAGCCTTTCCTGACTATGTGACTCCTGGAAACCGGTTCCTCCTTTCTGCTCCCCTTTACCTTGCAAAAACATCTGTTAATGTTCCTGTAACTCCCTAGCTTACAGATCTGCCTCCTCCTATAGACTGTAAGCTCCTGTGCACAGGAACCATGTCATCTTCATCTTTGTATTCTCAGACCTAGCTCAGTGCCTGGTCCAAATCTTTAACAAATGTCTATCCCTGCTATACTGGCTCTTGGCTTTTAAGCAAACCATTCAAATGATCCTAGTCTTGGTGCCCTAGAATCTTGGGTCCAGGGTAGCATAGTCCAGCAGTGCTAAGAGTGTGGTCCCATGAACAAAACTGTCTGAGCTGAAGGGCACAATTACTCCTCACCCAAGTTCAAGTGTAAGGGACTCGGAGGAGGGGAGCAATGTTCATGTGTGGAAAGACAACCTCAAAAAGTCCTGTTAACTCTCTCTCAGTCGTGTTGATGGAGAAAAATGATAGCAACACAAAAAATTCCAGCCAGTGGAGAATCCATAGATCAACATGATTAAGCCTTGAGATGTGTATTATTTCTTTGCAACAAATTTGTCTTTCAGATTCTATTTGGCTCAAGCTACACGCACATAACAAAGGATGATAGGTATCTAATGTAGGGCTTTATGAAGCTTAGCTGTAATGCAGACACCTGGGCAGGACAGGAAGTTCCCCTTACCTGGCACAGTCCTGGGGTGCCTGCCTAAGTGGCCCTTGCAGCTCTCCTTCCTGCTGTTGGTGGAAATCAGGACTATAGAGAGGCCTTGACCCAAGGCAGCCCCAACCAGGTCAAAGCTGGAATGGGCACTGGCAGGTGTCCTATTTCTCAGCCCTAAGTCTACAGCCTGGAAGTGGCTTTGCCCAGCCACCTGCTCCCCTGTGCCCTCTGCTATGGCTGACACTGACCTGGGAATTAGACTCCAACTACCCAGAAAGGGCAAAATGTGAAAAGGGAAACTTGGCAAAGATGGGGGCGGCCCTGGAGGGCAATCATCCCATCTTCCAGAACACTGGTTAGTGTGAACTCCACTGCAACCACAAAAGGGGAAACCATGAGGAAAGGGATCAGCATGCTCTGACTAGAGTTAAAGAAATGAGACTGGAGAGAAGAGGTTCAGAGCTGGAAGAGGAAGACAGTTCTGCTCTGGGATGGCCAGATTTCCCTCTTCCCCTTTCCCTTTCAGCCATTTGCCTTTTCACCCCGTAGTCTTTTCCTGCACTTCCTCAGATTCAGAGTACCTCCCCACACTCACACACACACCACAGCACCTGTCCAGGAGTTCCACAAATCATTTCAACCTCTCCTACTCTCAAACCCCAATTTCTTCCCCCACCAGATCACCCCTTCCCGTATCTCCACATCATCTTGCCTCAGTCTGGCCCCTAATTCCATTTTCCGTTTGTCCTTTCCAGGCCACCAGCCTCCATGAGGGGGTACTTCCTGCACTAAACTGGCCTTCAGGTACCTACTAGGGACAGGCCACTTAACAGTGACCGCTCCCCTCAAGCCCCCAGCGGCTCATCCCCTGCCCCCCGCCTGGGCTGCTGCAATCCTTATACCTTTAACAAACCTCCACGTGCGTGTTAACGGCGGCGACAGCATTTCCTTGTCTCTCTGCTCCCGCCCCCGGAGGCGCCACCCATTGGCTGTCGGATTCCTCCGTTCTCGCTCTAATTGGCTTCGCTCCGGGAAAACTCTGACCAATGGCCTCTCCGTGCCTGGCTCCCTCCACTGACCCCGGGCTCCCATTGGCTCCGAAGACTTAGGTATTGGCCTGGCTTGGTGACTGGTAAACTCTTCCTTGCCCGGGTAGATTCCCCGGCTGAGAAACTGGTTCCGAACCCAACGGAACCCAGAGCGGAGCGACGCCGGGTCACGTGGCCGGCGGCCCCATGACGTGCGCGCTCCGGGGCGTCATCGTGACGTTCCGGCGACCCGCCGTGTGGCCCGGCTACCTCCGTTACCTGTGCAGCCGCGGTGCTGTCATGGACCTGGGACCGATGCGCAAGAATTACCGCGGGGACCGAGAGGTGCCGCCGCTCGGCAGGGCCTCCGCAGGGGCAGGGCACAGGGGACCCTTCATCTCCCGGGGGAAGAGAGTAGGAGGAACCCCCACTCCGAGGTTTCTGGTCCACCCCGTGGCGCTTGGGGTCACCTCCGTGGGAGAAGGGGAGTTCAAAGACAATCAATGGGGGAGGGGTTCTGAGGAAATGAGGATGAAGATGGACTCTAGAGGTAGCTTGTCGTAGGGGGCCAGGGCGAGCACTCGGGAAGGGGGCCGGTCTATGTGGAATCCTGCCGGTGGCTCCTCGCAATCCTTGGGCGGCTTACTCACCTTTCTGGGCCTCGGTTTCCTCACCTGTGAAGGGATAGTACAGCCCTCACGGAGATGTTATGGACTTTGATATTTGTGAAGTGCCTAGAACAGTGACAATCAGCTTATAATGTTTGATAAATAAATAACACATCGGGGAGGAGGACTAACGCAGGAGGGGAGGAGACAGCTCTTGGCTCTTACTGCCTTCAGTCCCTCACATACTACTTTTCCTCCTAAGGAGAGAAACCAAGAGAAATATTTTGGAATTGGGGCCCAGAATCTGGCTAACCAAATCTGTGTGAACATTTCCAGAAATGCTTATTAAACATGCAGTTTTTTCTTAAATCTCAGACCTACTGAATGAGAATTTCCAGGGTGGAGCCTAGGAATCTGTTGGGTTTTTTTTTTTTTTTTCTTTGGCTCTCCAGGTGATAGGTTTGACACCCATGACATGAAACCCTAATTTGGCCATCACTAGCTGTGGGACCTGGCAACTTATCCACCTTTTCATGCCTGTTTCCTCACCTACAAGAATGAGGCTAACAAAACCTACTTGCTGGGTACTGTTTTTTGGTATGAGATCATTGTTATGAGGACTAAATGAGTTAATATTTGAAATGGGTCTAGAACAGTGCTACATACACAGTAAGCACTATATGTATTTACTAAATGAAATAAAACTCTTCCTTCCCAGGCATTTGAAGAGACTCAGCTGACATCCCTGGACCCCATGAAGCAGTTTGCTGCCTGGTTTAAGGAGGCTGTTCAGTGTCCTGGCATAGGGGAAGCCAACGCCATGTGTCTGGCTACCTGTACCAGGTGGGCATAGCCGTGGCCCCTTCTGTGGGTAGGTACAGATGAAGTAGGAAACTTAGGAAGCTCCCAGTTTGATGGATGACAACTTTATGATTCTAGCTCTATTATTAACATGTTGTGTGGCCTTAGGTAAGTTACTTGTCCTCTCTGGGCCTCAGTATCCTTACCTGTAAACCAAAGACCAGACTTCACTCAGTTCCATTTCAGTGATAAAATGTAGTGCCTCAATCATCTCTGTCCTTGATGCATACCCCCCCCCACACACCATTGTCTCCCTCATCTCCCCATTTCTACAATTCCTATCTGCTCTTTAAGAGATAGATCTCCTGGAACCTTTGCATAAAGCTGTCTCACTCTCTTGAAATCTAGCACATCATTCAGTTGACAACCAATCATAAACCCCTTGAGACATCTCTTATATTAGCCTCTTATTCAATTCTTCTTGTCCCCCTGACCCCTCACTAGAGCATAAGGCCTTGAAGACAAGACTCTTGTCCTGTGCCCCTGGACATTCCCAAGTGCTTTGAGCAGAAGGCCTGTTGTAACTGTACATTCTGTGACCCCTAAGCATTGGCTGATTGCATCATTGTTGGTCACTTGCCCTTTGAGCCTGGTTAGTTTGCTTGGGCTGCCATAACAAAATACCACAGACTGAATGGCTTGAACAACAGAAATGTATTTTCTCACAGTTCCAGAGGCTGTAAGTCAAAGATCAAGGTGCTGTCAGAGTTGGTTTCTAGTGAGGCATCTCTTCTGGGCTTACAGATGGCCACCTTTTTGTTGTGTCCTCACATGGCCTTCCCTTTGTGTGTGCAGGGAAGACCTCTCTGGTGTCTCTTCCCCCTCTTATAAGGACACTAGTCCTACTGGATTAGAGTCCCACCTTTATTACCTCATTTAACCTTAATTACCTCCCTAAAAGCCCTATCTCCAAATACAGGCACACTGGGGGTAGAGGCTTCAAAACTGAATTTTAGGGGGACCCAGCTCAGCTAATAATAGGGCCCCAGGCAGTCGTGTCATACTTGTACCCCCAGGACAAATCCTCAGTGGGAATTTTTTTTTTTAGGGATATGAACCTTTATTTCACAACTTTGTCATAATTCACTTTCTAATGAGACATGTACTGAGGACATAGTTAAAAATACTGGGAAGGTGGGAATGGGTAGCCTGAGTGCCCAGACAGTGCAGAATAAGGGGGCACAGGTAGAGGGTACACAGGCATTCTGTGAGGAGGGGCGGTAACAGGGACATTGCAATGGGCTCTGACCATAGTCCTCTGATCTTTGCCCCAGAGATGGGAAGCCCTCTGCCCGCATGGTGCTGCTGAAGGGCTTTGGCAAGGATGGCTTCCGCTTCTTCACTAACTTCGAGAGTCGGAAGGCAAAGGAGCTGGTAAGGGGTCACAGTAAATCCTTCCTGGGCCTGCAGGGTCCAGCCCTCGCTTCCTTGGTCGCCTTCTCATGTCACCCCTGCCCCAAACCACTTGCTGGCTGTGCTCAGGCACTGTCCTGCCTGCAGGCCTTTGCACTTGGCGTTCTCTCTGCTGTGGATGAATGCTTTCTCTAACCACCACCACCTCTGCCATCTGTCTACCTAAATAGCGCCTGTGCCTTCGGGTCTCAGCCCCCATGCTACCTTCTCAGCAGAGCCTTCTGGACTCCCGTGCTGAGTCAGCCCCTGGAACTGTTTGCTGTTATTATAACTTGTCACTTTCCTTTCTGCCATTTTTTTAGTTCCTAACTGTGTGTGTCTTGATGGGATTATGATTAATGCCTGTGTCCGCTGCTAAACAGTAAGCTCTGTGGGGGCAGCGGCTGCACCTGTGGTATCTCTGTTATACCCGCCACAGCTCTCCGGGTGTCGAGCACAGAGTTGGCTCCTCATATGCGTTCAACTAATGCATCCAAAATGAGTGGCCCTCCCTGAGTCCAATACAGCCAGACGTGCATTTCAGAGGACTTGAAAATCTATGGGTGAGAGAAAGGGCAAGGCTCACTTTGGAGGCCATCTGACGCAGCTCTTCCGTTTACTGTGTGAACTTGGGCATGTTATTTAACCTCTCTGAGCCTGTCTCCACACCTGTAACACAAGGCCTTCCTTTGAGGATTTAAATGAGATGTTACAGTGAGTGCATCTGCAGTGGGCTCGCGCAGTGCAGACTCCCCGCCTTCCCCCTGTACGCTGGAGCATCCTCTTTCCTGTCTTGATGGCTACCTGTGGATTCTCTTTCATTTCCAGGATTCGAATCCCTTTGCTTCCCTTGTCTTCTACTGGGAGCCCCTAAACCGTCAGGTGAGCGAGCATTTGCAGGACAGCCTGGGGTGGGCTGGGGTAGGGGGGGCCTGAGTTTCTGGATGAGCTTGGTGGAGGGCCCCAGGGTGGGCAAACATCTTGCCTTTCAAATAGCTCTCACTTAGCTGGGCTAGTTGGAGTCAGACATGGTGGGGCAGTGAATGAAGAGAAAAACAGAGGCATGAGGCCTGTGCTGGAAGGGAGGGCAGGTAGCCTTGAATGCCATCTAACCAGGGCCATCCCTGAGCAGGTACGTGTGGAGGGTTCCGTGAAGAAGCTGCCCGAAGAGGAGGCCAAGTGCTACTTCCACTCCCGCCCCAAGAGCAGCCAGATTGGGGCTGTGGTCAGTCGTCAGAGTTCCGTGATCCCTGATCGGGAGGTGAGTGGGGCTCCTCTTCTGAGTGGTGAAGGCCTTGGCTCAGCCCCTGAGGCTGTCCCCAGAGGATGCCAGGGCCCTCTCTCTCCAGCAAAGTGAAATGGACTGTCTCCCTTGGGGGAGTGGGTATGCAGAGCAGGGAACTGGCCTCCCATGTCTGTCTGACCTTCCCGTTTGGACTGTGCTCCCGGAGGACAGATCCCAGCTGGCCTTGCTCACCTGCATCCCCAGCACCTGGCACAGAGCACATGCTCAGTGAGTGGTGATTAAATGAATCATTGACTGGGTCTGGCCCTTTCTCCATCTCCTTCCCCTGGACAGTATCTGAGAAAGAAAAATGAGGAACTGGAGCAGCTCTACCAGGAACAAGAGGTGCCGAAGCCACAATACTGGTAAGTGACACTTCGTGGCTGTGTAGAAAGGGACATTGGAACCCTCATGCTTACTTGAAGCCACCCTGTCTGTAGAATTAAAGATCTCCTCCTCCCTGGCAACCTTTGTCAGATGCACACCAGCAACTTCCTTCAAGGGGACCTGGGATGGCGTGGAGGGGTGAGGATGGCAGAGGGCAAATTGACCTGGCTAGAAAACTGCACACAGCACCAAAACCTCTGCTTCTCCTTGTAGGGGTGGCTACATTCTCTACCCACAGGTGATAGAGTTCTGGCAGGGCCAAACCAACCGCCTGCACGACCGGATCGTCTTTCGGCGGAGTCTACCGACAGGAGACTCCCCCCTGGGACCCATGACCCACCAAGGGGAGGAAGACTGGTTCTATGAGAGACTTGCGCCCTGACTCCCAACCTGCTGGTGCTGACTGGAGCTGGGGCAGTGCTAAGAGAGGGTATGGGATCGGAAGCCAGACCCTTCTAAGCTCAACCCATTTCCCTTCCCATCTCTTATATTCAGAGCTCTTCAGAGTTCATTGTCCAAGTTCTCTGTACTCAGCTGGTCTAGTGGAGTGTAACAAATGGAAAATAATCCCATAATATTTTCTTGACCTTGACTATGATTTATTGGAATAGCTCCCTCTAGGGGTAGCAGCTGGTGTGATTCCCTTTTCTGATGACAGAGGATGGGCCCTGAGCAGCCTCCTCGGCTGGGGTAACAATCACGTGAAAAGTCATACTGGCCAAAGCCGATTTGTCCCAGCATAAGCACCTGAGCCAATCTAGCCAATCGGTTTTTCTTGTCACCAAATTGAAATTTGAAGTGGAGAGACTCAGAGCATGGGAGTCATTGTAGCCAAGCCAATAATGGCAGCTAAGGAGCAACAGCCTCTGGTTGCTTTTCTTGCAATTCCCTATGTGGCCCTGGATCCCTCCTTCCCAAGTCTGGGCTGTGCAATTCCTCCTCCTACCTCAAAACACCCACTATCTCTAAAAGAGAAAAAAAAAATTTTTTTTTGGCTTAAACAAGCCAGAATCTATTTCTGTTGGTTACAACTAAAAGAACCTTAACTAACTCATTTACTAATAGGATATTTTTACAGCTCTTACCCAGCTGATAACTGCCTTCCATTACCTGAAGCACAGCAGTGTGGAAAAGAGACTAAATTGATTCTCTGCAGCTCCAAGGGACCCTTAGGTAAAAGTTGTGTAGAAGTAGATTTCATCTCAATATGGGAAGAGACTTCAAATGATTGGGGCTGCTCAAGAGGGAATAGGTCAGGTAATGTGTTCTGCCACTGTCAGTCAGGATGTTTTGTTAAAGGGACTTGTGCTGGTACCTATGGGCCAGAAAGATTTTAATCAAGCTTTACTTTCCATATTTGTTTATGAAAGCTATAAATATATATATGTATGTTTATGTGTATGTATATTATACATACTTTCCAGGTATAAAGTTAAATAATAGAGATTATGTCTTTCTGACACTCACACATCCCTTTCCCCTACTCCCACCTCTACCGATGACGACTCCCAGATCACTGGTTTCATCCGCACTGGAATTACCAGAGGAGCTTTAAAAACCCTGATGCCCAGTCCCACCCTCAGAGATGATTTAACCAGTGTGAGTGCAGCCTGGACTTTTGGAAATTTAAAAGTTTCCCCAGGAAATTCTGTGCAGCCAAGGTTGAGTCCCCTGGTAGTAGATCCTTGCTAACTGCAGTGTGGTCCACAGGCCAGCAGCACCAGCATCACTCTGGGGTGGAGCCCACCCCAGACCCACTGAATCCCATTCTGCATTTAACAGGACCCCCGACTCTCACCCCCAGATGCACTACCCTTAACCTCCAAACCAACCACCTCCCACCCTCACAGTTAGATTCTTCAGTAGCTCCCTGCTGAGGCCTGGGCTGAACTGTAGTATTTACTTTCCTTGAGCACAGGTCTGGTGACTAGGGACAACCTGGGTGAGTGGCCTACAGGCTGCAGAGAGGAGCCAGGCTGGGCAAATGTTTGCTATGACTAAGCCGGGATCAGAGAACTGACTATTCTTTGTACACATTGGCATTGAACTTGCTACCCTGTAAACTCTGCCTTGTTCTACTGTATGGGCGTGTGCTGTTATTGACTGCCTCTTCCAAGGGCCACCCCCTGGGTGTTGACCCCTCTTAAGCCTGTGTGCAGGAAGCCCAATGCTAACCCTGTGGCCACCTGCAGGAGAGCGTGCCTACCTTGTCCTGTTTGTGTTATTGGGGCCTGGGTATCCCTCTTGCTTTGAGCCTGGTCTCAGCTGTTCCCTTCCTTTTCTCTGTCTGACAATCACTGTGCCAAGTTTGTAATAAAAACTCATCAGCCTTGCATGATACTGATGTTCAGGCTAACCTGGTCTTGTCCCCTATCCCTCAGGAAGGAGGGGAGTTGGGGGATTTAAGCAACTCCTCCCACCTGGCTTCTCCCCTCAGGGGAGGTTGGGCGTCCAGCAGGGGGAGCCCGATGCCCAGGGTTGGCCCCTTCTGGGTGGTGCAGGGCAGTTCTGGCCGGCCCCTCCTGCCTCCCCCTTCCCCCACTTGGGTCCTGTCCCAGTGAAACTGTGGTCGATAACCCGTAGCCTCTCCCGGCTCCTGCACGTATTTGCACTCTCGATTCCTCCTCCTCCAGCCTCGTGAAAACTTGCAGGTGCCTGGCTCTGACTCCCTGGGAAGCCAGATCTCCCTCTGGCTTTTAGTACTTGCCCCCCACCCCCACCATCCGTCCCCCAGCTTAGGGATATATGTGGAGTTTTCCAGGAAGATTCCGGCAGACATCACTTTGGGATATGGAGCGGGCTCGCCTGCAAGGGGCAGAGGGGCCTGCAAGGGGCAGAGGGGCCTGCAGACTCATTCACCGAAGAGGGGTAATGGTGGCCATGTGGCATCAATATGAGGTCGAACCACAGGTCAGTGGCCCAGGGGCCCAGCCTCATCCCCCACTTGCCTCAGGGAACCTCAGAATGCGCTGAAGTGGCAGGTCCCTGCCATCTGGGGTTTTAGGAGACACTCAGCCTTGAAGCTGGTTCCAGAGTCTGGGCAGCCCCCTCCGATGGTGCCCACCTCCCAGGATCCCAAGGCCCAGGCATGGCCCCCTCTCACCCCACCTCCCCTTCTGCAGAAGGTGACTGTGCTCCTTTCCTTGTTCTCAGCCTCAGTTTCTCTCCCTGAGCAGATAAAAATCAAGGGTGGAAGGGGCTGTGTGACGCAGCGGTCACGTGCGCAACTCTGGCCTCCTGCACAACTCTGGCCTCGTGCACAGCTCTGGCCTCGGTCCCAGCTCCTCCGCTGTGAGCCCTGACCTGGGGCTAATGACTTGACCTCTCTAAGCCTTAGAGCTAAGGCACCTGGAAAATGGCGATGGTGACACCTGTCTCGGGTGATGAGAGGATTAAATGAGGAATCTCACGGGGTAATCGCCCCAGGGCCTGGCCTGTTGTGAGCCCTCTGTGTCAGCTGCTGACCCCAGGCAGGGCTGGAGGCCGGGGAAAGTCAGCTCCTCCACAGGAGGCTGTATGGATTGAGGAATTGGTGGGACCCTAGAAAGTTCCATGTGGTAGGGAGGGATAGGGGAGAGGCTTCAGGGAAGGCAGCACACCTGAGCCCGCCTTCCATCCCTTGGGCCCCTGGTCTCCCTCACTCATCCTCAGAGTTCCCTCTGGCCTGGGTGAGGCCACCTAACAAAGGCCCCCTTGTACAGGTCTGTTTGTTTGGGTAATAAATTTCCTGATTAAGGCTCCCTGGGGCGGGTGGCCCAGCAGCCTGCAAGGAGCTGACCTGGAAGCCACTGGATCACACTGTTTACTTGTCACCTTGCTCTCTCCCTTTTCCCACCAGGAGCTCCAGAGATTTGGCCAATTTTTTCCAGTTCCCAGCTTCTGGAGCTTGAGGAAGGTCTAGCCCTAACAGCATAGGGAGTAAGCTCTCTTCTCATCCTTAAGCGGAGGCTGTGGGCTATGGTGGAGATCCTTCATAAAGGAAAGAGAAGAAAACCTGTGTTCGCTGGGCTCCTACTATAGGACTGCTTATGGACCACTTACTACTGACCACTCCCTGTGACTCAGGTAGTATTATAGGCCCTTTTACAGAAGAGGAAACTGAGGCTCAGAGGAGATTGTTTGTTTGTTTGTTTTCAAAGTTCCTCAAATCAGCCATCTCCAGAAGGGGAAACCAGAATTTGAATCTTGATCCCAAACAGAACCACTGAGTCTGTGGGGTCAGTCACCAAACGTCTGTCTGCTCCATTCTCTTGGAGCCCCTGATGGCCCCTCTGTTGACCAGAAAGAACTGACTGCTGGGGTGTACATAGCTCCTTCCTTTGCTCTCTCCATCCCCAGATACTGCAGGAGGCTTGGTGGTGAAGTTAGTGACCCAGGTATTACATTTTACACCTGGGGACCCTTTCTCATGCTGGAAAGGAAGTTTAAGCACAAAGTTCCATTTTACTTACATGAAGGGAGTAAAGGCCTGAAAAACAGCATCTCAGTAAATGCAAGACAAGAGCATAAATAGTTTCTCTGCTTTTGCAGCATTGTTTATTACAAAAAGAGAAAAACCTACAATTATTTTTTTTAAACAAAATTCAAGGCTCCAGGACTCATCTCTGGGGCTGATCTGTCTTAAATACTAGTAGGGGGAGGAGGGGTTGGAGAACTGGCTGCTTTTAGCTCCTGCCAGAGCTCTCCCACCCCCTTTCGAGTTTGGACCCCTGGGGACAGTACAGCTTCCCTTTGAGGGTATGTGCGGGAACCTGAGGGGTCCCTCATCTGGCCTTCTGCAGGGTCCCCTCCCCGCTGCACTCGTGAGGGCAAAGTTCCAGGAAGTTTCCCACTTGAGTTAGTAGGTGAGCTCAAGTTCAGCACCTCCGCCTCAGCTCCAGGAAACCACCCACCATCACGTGGCTTCTGGAAAATATACTCTCAGAATTGACCCAAGGAACAGTCACAGGTAGAGAAAGAGAGGAGGAGCAGCAATTCAAACTCACCCTTGACCCTGTGCCCTGGGAGGGGAGGCGGGGAGGTCTGTCCGGCTCCTCCTCTCCACTCCTTGCCTTGGCCACCTCCCTGCCGGTGTTGCCACTGCTTTGAGGAGGGCTGTCCTTCCTGAGTGGGACTTTTCATCCTTGAATTGGAGTGCCTTTGTGTGTGGTGGGGGAGGGTGGGAGGGCCTGGGATCTCTCAGGCCTTCCAGAAAGCTGGAGCACATAAATACAAACTTAGAACCAGATATTTCCCGCCAGCAGGCTTCAACTACCCCATGGTTTCAGCTGTGGCCAAAAAAGGCCAGCGTGGCAAGCTCCTGTCTCAGATCCGGCTGATGGCAGGGAGCGAGGAGGTGGCTAGCATCCTCCTTGGCCCCCTTCACTGTCCTTTGCCCTCCCTGTCATCAAAGAGGTTGGAGTTCTCCGCCAGCGTGGCTCGGACTTTTTTCTTCTCCTTGAAGCGGCCCGAGTTGGAGACTTTGACGTGTTTGCCCTTTGTGCTCTTGTCCACAATCTTCTCCAGGCGGGTGTTAAAGTGGCTGTCAGGGTCCCCACCGTCAGGCCTCGGGGGCTCTGCGCTGCCCTCAGTTTGGGCATAGGTATCGGGGATCTCATATAGCACCTTGGGAGTGGATTTCTTTTTCCGGAGGAAAGTCAGCTTCCACCAACCAACTTCGGTCATGGCGCTTCCAGACCTGAGGGTGCTCTACAGGAATAGGGGTTGGGGAGAGAAAGGGGTCAGTGGGGAGAAGGGGCAGGTCGCTTGGAGCAGCCTTTTTAGTCTCCTAACCAGGGGCTCTTTTAATAGCCAGGATTGAAAGAGTTGAAGGAGGGGCCAAATGAACCCAGGATTCAGGTAAGTAATGTGATATTTTTGGAAAATATGAGGAGAGAGAGGGTCTGGGGAAGAGGTGGCCAAGAAAACACCCACGGGGAATCCATCTGAGCCAGGTGGAGGGGACAATGGGACAACCACACACCACTGTCATGCAGCTTTGAGACTCCAGGCCTGTCAGGGCTGCAGGAAGGTGAACAGCCTGCCCGGGGCACACAGCAACCAGGCCTTGGACACCTTCCCCAGCTCTTCCCGCTACACCTCCTGGCCCTGCTACCAGAAGTGGGCAGATACCAGCTGGTATCAGATGGACAGAAACACTCTGAGCATTTTGCTTGGAATTCATTACGAAATTAAATATTTATGTTGTTCAGAGTAATCTGGGCTTCCCAGTGATGACCAGCGGGACTAAAGGAGCAGCTGGGTTTTTTCTAACGGGGAGGAACCTGAGACTGAGAGTGGGAGGTCCTGGCAACTGTTCCAGCCTCATGACCTCTGGCAAGTTGTTTCTCTGGACCTCATTGTCCTCCCCTGTCCCTTCCAGCCTAACATTTAGTTCTAATGTTAATCTCTGCCCACGAGGTAGGCATGCTTTGCACGTAAACCTTATGGTAATGTAATAATTACTGAGGGATGGCTCCCTTTCACTGTACAGCTTCTGTGAAGACAGGGGTTTTAAGGGGATCTGAAAATTTGAAAAGAGGTCTGGGGGAGCCAAGAGGTACATGTGGGATGTGGTTATCACAGGCTGGATCCTCCATAAGGATACCCCACAGAGGTGGGGCAGGCAGGCTGAAATCCACAGACGACATGATGAATCCTGACACAGATGAGGCCTCACCTTTTACTAAGTTCCACCAAGTTGCCGTCTGAGCTAGTGGAAGTTCTGGCAGGAGAAGCTGCCTGGATGTCTCAAGAACAAGAGACAGTAGACTAAAGGAATTAAGATCAATGACAGAGCAGGCAGAGTGACTAGAGATGGAGACACTTCCAGGCCTGGAGAGGTTGGTGGTCTGGTTCTCAGGACCCTGGTGTGGGCTGAGAAGGTCCTGAGGAAGAAGGTACAGTAGTCACAGTTCACCAAAAAGCGAGCTGGGCAGCTGGCCCAAGCCCAGGCAAGTGTATCACCTCCTTTTAAAAACTGACGGTCTGAACTAAATTTTCTAAAAAGACCAGAAAGAAATCTGACAAGTAATTAACACCGGTTTTTGTTGTGCAGAAGGAGGAGGAGATATTTTCTCCTCCCTATTTATCTGATTCTCAGATTTTCCATATTGAGTATGGATTTTTTTTTTTTTAGAGGGGGAACATATCAAATTCAGGAAAAATGAAAGCAGGATGCTGACCTAGGCTTGAAATGATCTGAGTGCCTGCATCCATGCCCCCTTGCTGTTGTGGTCCCCTGTCGCTGCATACACCCATCTCCTTGCCCAGAGCACATGCCCAGGGGATTCCTTCCCACCTCTTTGTCCAGGAAGCAGATCCCACCTTGTCCCACGAGCTGAACTCAAGTAACAAGGGACTCCCAGGGAGATCTAGTACAGCTCCCACTTAGAAAGTGAAGGAGGAGTGAGTGGTCAGATAAATACTTTTAGGGCACCCTGGAGAGGTGAGCACTGAGGGGACAGCCTGAGAGCTTTGCTTTGGCAGCCTGCCCCATCTGGGCTTAGCACAGCCTTGCACGGAACTTGGTGTTCCAGAATGGGTTTCTGGAAGGAGCTGTGGGGAGGGCCAGGAAGGAGGGACGGGGCACTTGCCTGGCCTGTGGGTGCCCCAGTTGCCACCTGGTCTGGGGCAAGTCCCACAGCCCCACCACTGCCCATCCAGGGCTGCCAAGGAACTTGGGGAGTGGAGGATTCAGCTCTTGAATGACAGTAACCACCAAACTGCCTAGCTCCTTGAGACAACATGAATTCTGCTTATGCCGGTTAAAATATACCCGCTTTCACAGGTATTTGAACTTGGCATCCACTCTCCTTGGAGTAAAGGGAGCGATAGATCACAAGGAACTTGTCAGAAAACCACAAAGAGAGGTTGGAATAGCCCTGGGACCCTGCCCTGGGGCCTTCACCAAGGCACCAAGGCATCGGTGCCCTTGGCTCCTGGCCTTGAACTCTGGTCTGTCCAGGATGTTTTTCCGCCAGGCCTTACTGTCCTTTCTGTCCAGGAGGACATGTGAGCACATGTAAGCCCTTTAGGCAAGCCTGACCTATGCAGTCTGTTTGCAGAACAGATACATTAGTAGACTACTCTTTGTTTTACAAAATAACCCAGCTATAAGATTCTTTTAAATAGTGAACTACCCCTAAGATAGTATAAAATCTGATTTGCTTCAGAAAAAAAAAAGATATGCGAACCAAACTTTCCAGGTATCCAAAGTTGCAAAGAGCGAGATGCCTACAACTGCATATCCAGGCCTAATCACAGGAGGACTGGGGGGCCGGGGGAGGGGAGGTACTTGGGGTTTTGAACAGACCTAGAGTTTGATCTGCTTGTGCAGAGCCCTGAGCAGGCCAAGCTGAGGGCTGGGCCCTTGCCCTGGGGCCTTACAATCTATGGGATGATAGGAATCAGCCCTGAGGATGCCAGCTACACCTCCGTTATTTGCACAGCTTGAGAACCCACAAAGGGCCTTGGGACAGCCTGTCACCACCACCCCCATCCCGCTGCCTGTAGTGGTCAGCACCTTGGCATGCATGTGGGCACCCCAGGACAGCCCCCACCATGTCAGCTGGATTCTGTGCGCTGCTCTAAGAGCCTCGCCCAGGCTGGGCTGGGCCCCTACTGAGCTGGGACAAGTTAACCATTGACTGGGGCGGAGGTGGAAGAGTGGAAGGGGGTTGAGGGAGCAAGTCAGCTTCTATGTCGTAAGACAAAACCCAGGACCCCCATCTCTCTGCAGGGTCCCTGTGGTGCTTCTTCACTCTGCATAAGACTGCGGTACCCTGGATAGGACAGGGAGATGTTCCTACCAGACAGCCAGAAATGTCCTCCAGGCTGGAGGGGGAGGAGGTGGAAGGCCCCAGTTCAGCAAGAGTTAATAGTGAACTGCTCTGGAGTGAAACTTTCCCAGAAGGAGCTCTGCTGGAGGCCTGGATTGACTCCAAGAAGCCAGTGGGATGAGTTGAGCTCTGCCTGCCCACCTAGGGGGAGATGGGGGCCAGCAGGCATGCCTGGTTCCCCCTTCCAGCTGGGCTTGTCAGCCATGGAGGCAGAACTGGGTGCCCTGACAAGTCTGTGCTTTCTTTGGTTTCCCCACCTGCCCACCCTCCGCCTGTACCTGTAATCCCGACTGCTCCGGGCTGGAGGCGAGAGCTTCCCTAGAGAAGGAGCTGAGTGTAGGAGCTGCCCTGGAGGGAGACTTGGGAGGTGGCAGTGCCTCCGGGGTGCCGCGCCAGGCAAGACTCAGGCCAGGACAGCTGGGTAGGAGCAGCTGTGTGGCAGGTGCAGGAGAAACAGGTGCAGGAGCGGTACCTGCTCTGTTGCAGCTCCAGGAGTCAAGGTGAACCTGAAACCCAGCCCCTCCCGGCTAAGTAAACAGAAGCAGGAGCCGTCTTGGCTGATGAATATTCATCACCCCAGAAATCCAATCCCAGCGCCCCGTACCCACCCAGAAGCCAGGGTCCTCCAGGGACCGCCTAGCCTGGAGGAGGAAATCCCAGGGGAAGTCTGGGGTGGGAGGGGGTTGCGGGGGGAGAGACGTGGGAGCCTCTCTCCTCAGTTTCCCCCCTCTCAGGTGCCTGGTTGCACCCCACCGCTACAGCCAAGGTCAGCCCCACCCATTTCATGCCCCAAGGAGGCCAGACCCCTTTCCAGCATGAACTGCCACCTGGACTTTGCCCCAGGCACAATTTGGAAAGGGTTAAGGGCCGCTGCTCCCGCTGGCCCGGGAAGGATGGGGTGCACTCAGTTCCTTTGAACTCTGGAGTCGAAACCGGTCCCTGGTTAAACTGGTTGGCAGACCGGTTCCCAAGCTGTCTGCTCCCACCCTAAGCCTCAGGCGGGTGCTGGGTGGGGGGCTGTGGTTCTCCTGACCTGAAGGGCTTTCCTCAAGATCTCCCGAGGGGCAGGGGCGGGGGCATCAGCCCCTCCTTAGGCCAGGCTCTCCAGACCCAGTACAACCTCAAGCACCCTCATCCCCTTCTTCTCTCTCGGAGAGGTAGGCATCGGGGGCCTTGAAATCTTACCTTCCTCCACGGACTGGGTATGTGTGTACGTGAACTGTGTCATGTGCCAGGCTCGGAGCAAGGCACTGGGGAGAGAAAAGACATATAATTACCCTTTCCCTGGCTCTCCCTCCAAGTTACATTTTAAATTCTAACTAACCAAGTCTCAAACCTGCCCCATCATCACCAAGCCTGCTTCTACCTGGCTCAGTTTCTCATGGCCTCTTAGGTTGTGTTTGCCTCCATCTTATTTAGGGCCCCCTGCCCCCCAGCCTCAGGTGGACAGTCCTTCAAAGGCTCCCCATGGTCCATACAGGGATCCAATTGGCCTGGCCTTTCTGGGATGGGGCCCCTCCAGCCTCTGCAGCCTCCTCTCCCAGCCCTCCCTGAATGCGCACATTAGGCCTTTCTCTGCCTTCCATCCTGGGTACAGAGGCTGCTGGAGAAGGTGAGATTAGGAATGGCTTCCCTACTCCCTGTGTAAATCAAGACAAACTCCTATTCATCCCTCAAAGCCTGAATCAATATGCCCCCTAATCCACCAGGAATTTTCTTGTTCCTACAGGGCTTATTCACATGCTTCTATTAACCATGCTATACACCATGACTGATGATATATGTACACACACACACATATATGTACATAGATAGTACTGGCAATGATATAGTTGTGTATTTGCCTTCCTTATAGAATTTTAGCTCCTTGAGCCCAGAATTATCTATCAATGATTCAGACCTTACATAGTAAGCACTTAATGCAAGCTTTAAAACGCAAGTGAGAAACAACAGTATTGTCTTTAAGAAATTCTTAATGTAGCCAGTTGCCTTTGTCCCACTCTCCCTGGGGCAGGCAAATGTGAGAGAAAACCCATTTATTTCACTTCCTGTGGTTTTAGCTGCAGCAGACTTGCTATGAGGTTATCACCTCCCCGGGGGTCTATGTGAATTGAAGATATTGTTTTGTAAGTTTCCCCTGCCACTCTGAGAGGTATACACAGTTGTCCCAGGAAGGCACCCACAGCTTTCTAGATCTGTCACTTTCTCTGAAAGCCTGGTCTATCTGAGAGTGGAATGTCCAGCCCAGAAGACATCAGGAGAGGCTGAAAACTTACAGCTCAGGTCTTGGGAAGCTCCTGGAAGGACATTGGGAGAAGCACTAGCCCAAGGGACAGTAACCAAGGGCCAGCTCACCATTTCCATCTGTACAGGAGGGGGCTTGTGCGGGAAGCACTCATTCTGCCCACTCCAAAATGTAGGCCTCTCTGATGTCCACGACCCGGGGAGGCGCAGAATCCTGCTATCTCAGCTCCACACTTGAGAAGGAGCCCCAGTGGGCAGGATTCAGTGGACACCCATGTGGCCAGCCCTTCCAAGAACGTCACCAGGTCCAGGTGTGGTTGTGGAGGCGCCAACCCCCTCCCCGTCCTGGGAGGGACCAGCCTGGAAAGTCAGGCCCAACCCCTGACCTTTGGGAGATTTATTTCCTGGAGGAGCAGGGTTGGGAGGGGAGTTTGAGATAAGGCTAGAAACTATGATTATCCCTGAAACAGATTACCCCCACAAGGATGATTTATTGCTTTATAGTACTCTCCCCCTTTTAATGCACCTTCTTAAAACCAGCTCAAGTATGATATTCCATATACAAAGATGCAATGTGTGCATTTTCAGAAATTTGTCCTTGTTGAGTCAAGCAAGTAAAATACACCTGCGGGAGCCCCCAGGGACCTTGGTGCCCTGTTGGGGAACGTGGCCATGGGGCCACATTGGATTACAGGTCTAATCTGACCTGACAAATCTTTCCTATTTTACTGATCTCAGCTCAGGGATTAGATCTAATCTCCAGGGATATTTATTTCCCAAAGCAGGGGGAAGAGGGGGCTGCCATTCTCCTCAGCACTCCCCCTTCTCTGGGAGGCCAGGCAATAGGAGATCCTGGGGGTCCCCCAGCCAGGTCGGTGATAAGCGAGGCAAGGCCAAAGATTGGTTTGTGGGGGCTACACCAGGTGCAGCTGGAAGGCGGGCAGAGGTGGGTCTGAGGTGGGTGTTGAGGCTGCCATTGGAGAGGTTGCCACTCGTCCCTTCAGGGAGCCCTCAGTGGGCAGTGGGAGTATAAACAGCCAATATTCATGGGAACTGGGTTCCAGAATCTGCTCCAAATGTTCCACACGTGAGAACTCAGATCCTCTGAGTGTGTTCACCACATTACAGCCCGATTAGCAATCGTCCATTACTCTTTGTGTTAGTTACCTGTGGCCACTGTAACAAACTACCACAAACTCAAAGGCTTTAAACAACAGAAATGTATTCTCTCACAGTTCTGGAGGTCAGAAGTCCCAAATCAGTTTCACTGGCTAAGGCCAAGTTGTTAGAGGGGCCATGATCCCTCAGGGACACTCAGTTCCTTGCTACCTTCCTTGACTTGTGGCCACATCATTCCAATCTCTTCCTCCTCCATCTTCACATCACCATCTCCTCTTCCATGTGTCTAATCTCCCTCTGCCTCTCTCTTACAAGAACACTTGTGATAGTATTTAGGGTCCACTCGGATAACCCAGGGTGGTCCCCCCTCATGGCAAGATCCTTCCTTAATTACATCTGCAAAGACCCTTTTTCCAAATAAGGTCACATTCACAGTTTCCAGGGATGTGATGTGGACATCCTGGGGGGTGGCGGGGAGCATTTTTGGCCTGCCACACTCTTTGTTTTGACCATCTCTGTATTGTCAGAGTGTGGTAGACAATGAGTGTGCCAACCAGATCCCCTTTGAGGAGGGACTTGCTGCCTTCCTCAGCTGTCAGCCTCCAGCTGTCAGCAACTTCAGGGCCTGCCTCAGCTGCAGAGAGCCCCTCTCCCCAAAGCCTGCCCTTCTAGGGCAGCCTGCAGCCGGGATATGAAGTCCAGCCATTTCAGCCCCAGGAAGGGCACTTGGAGGGCCAATACTCAATCCAGATCTCCCCAGTAAACTCCCTGGCACTTTCTCAGGCCTGCATTACAGGTGGGTTTCTCCCTCTGCCCAATCCTACTTCTGTCTGCTTCCTCTCGTAGGAAGTGATCCCTAGTCAGCATCTTGCCCCCAGACCTTCACCTACCTCTGGTGAACATGACCTGAGGCACAGACAGGCATTTTAATACTTGCCAATATGATGGGAGCGAAGTCGTAATCTTTGTGCCTTTGTATTTGCATTTCCCTGGATTGAATAGTGTCCCCCCTAAATTCATGTCCACCCAGAACCCCAGAATGTGACCTTATTTGGAAATAGGATCTTGGCAGGTGTAATTAGTTCAGCTGAGGTTAGGTTAGGGTGGGCCCTCAATCCACGGACTAATGTCCTTATAGGAGGAGAGATACAGAGACACGCAGGGAGGACGCCATGTGACGACAGAGCGGAGGCTGGGGCGATGAAGCCACAATAGCAAGGGATTGTCTGCAACCACCAGAGGCCAAGCGAGAGGCACACAACAGACTGTCTCTCAGAGCCTTTGGAGGGACTCAACCTTGCTGACCCCTTGCTTTTAGACTCCTGGCCTCCAGAACTGTGAGAGAACATGGTTCTGATATTTTAAGGCACCTAGTTGGTGGGCATCTGTCCCAGCAGCCCTAGTTAATGACACACCTAATTTCTAATAAGACTGATCATCTTTTCATACATGTATTGGCCGTCTGGGCTTCCTGTTCTCTGAAAGGATCCTTTCTCAATGTAGAAAGACTTCTCCACCTGCCCATAGGACGCAGTAAAACAACACAACTGCATTTATGGGTTCCTGGACTCTCTGCACAATTCTCTATCTTTCCAGGCATCTGCTGCCTATGGGTTGGGAACCCTGGTCTATTGTATTAAATTTCAACCCTTTGTCATGGACCTGAGGGTTTTTCATTGTCTCACCTTGCCAATCTCTTCAATCTAATTTCTCTCCACTCTTCCCATAAACATCTCAGACTCCCACAATAAACTTCTTCTGGAACAGCCATGCTCTCTCTCTTATCTATGTGCTTTGTGGTGTTATTTACTCCCTGTTTCTAGAATGACATCCATCACTTACACTCCGCCCCTCTCTCCTCTCTCTTCTACTGCAATCCCCTTCCATCCTACAAGAATCAGTTCAAGTGGTACTTCCCTCAGGAGCCTGCTCTGATGGTTTTCCACCCCCTTCCCACGCCTTTGCCCTGAAATTGAGTTGGCTACTCCTTCCTTCTGTTCCCTGAGCACTCTGAGCATACCTCGTGTTTTGTTTGTACTGATTTTTTTAAGCACTGACTTTGCATGAGCACAGTGCTGGGCTCTGGGCGAGCTGTCATGGGACTTAGAATGTGGTGAGCCCTTCACAAATCATACTGTCACTTGCTTTGAGGGCTGGGACTATGTTTTCATGTTAAGGTCCCCAGCATCTTGGCAAATAGTGCCTGGCAAGTGGAGAGTACCTAACATTGAGCCATATGGGAAAGGAGGCTGATAGATGGAGCATTGGGCTGTGGACTTGGTTTCCCTCCCCTTGGAAGAGCAGATTCCCTCCACCTGCCATGATGGGAAGGGTGAAACAATAAAATGCAGTGGCATCCTGAGAAGATGACACCTTGGACCCAATTCACAAGGCCACCCAGTGAGTTGTTTTCCCCAAAAGACTAACAAAGGTGAAGGGATGAGGAGAGCATGGCTGGCCAGGGTTTATGGGGCAATTATTGGCCCCAGAGCACAACCCAGCTGACTGGCCCCTCATGGGCTTTCTGGCCTGTGCTTAACTCATGAAGCCAACCAGCCCTGATGTCTTCACCTTGAACTCTCCCCTCTAGTTCAAGTGACTCCAAGTCCTGAGCTGTAGAGGGAAGGGTGAGGAAAAGAGCGGGGAATACATAGCCCTCTTCCCAGACCGAGTGATCATGGTCCTCACTCACCACTAAGTGCCTTCCTGCACCTGCTGCACCTTCACTCCTTCCTTCCTTTACAAGCATCCACCAAGCACCTGACACTCCATGTCAGGTGTCACGCCAGGTGCTGGAGTTACAGAGATGAACTCTGCCCTCAAGATGCTCACTGACTAGTTGGGGAGATAGACTGAAAAAAAAACCACCCAGAGGTCACACTGCTAGCAGCAAGAGCCCCAGCTGAGAATGCTGAGTTTCCAGAGCTTTCAGAGTCTCCAGCAGGCAGATAGATACACACACACACACACACACACACACACACACACACACACCCTACAGTCAGTGTGGCTGTCAGCAAACACACAGAAGACGTGGACCATAAAGTAATAAACATATGGATTATCTGAATGTCAAGAGGAAACTTCTTTTTTATGGCCATGCCAGGAACATAAGCCATGGGCCTTCTTGCCCTGAATGGGGCGTGGTAATAAAGAACTTTGGAAAAGGGCAGGGACTACAAGGGTGGGGGTTCTAAGTGCCTGGCCCAACAACATGGAGAAAGTGGGAATCAGGCTGAAGAGGAGGGAGGAAGAGGCCCTCGGGCGGGAGGCTTTGGTGGCTGAGCTGTGTGAATGGAGGAGGTGGGTCTGCAGGGGAAATCACATCCCTCGGAGAAGAGCGCAGGCTGGGGAGCCAGGCAGGCCTGAATTTGAATCCCAGCCTCAGCAACCACCAGCTATGATCTTGGACAAGTTAGTTAACTACCTAAGCTTTGGTTCCCTTGCCTTTAAAATGTGGCTAATAACAGTACCCACATTTCAAGGTTGTTGGAAGGATCAAATTAGATAAGGCTTGTAAAACATTTAGATCTACCCTGGCACGCGACGCGTGACTATCACTTAATAAGCAAGTTAACAAGCACCACAAAGGATGGCGAGGCAGCCTGAACACATAGTACCCTGGGGCTCTGTACTTTCCTGTCCAAAGCTGCCACAGGCCTGCTCGCTCCTCCCCATCTGCCTCTGTGCTGCCTGCCCCTCCCCCAGACAGCATCCCACCTGCTAAATCAGCAGAGAATTGAGAGATTCCCAATTGGAAGCCCCCTACATCCTCTCCTTGCCACCTTCCAGATGATGGTGGCCCCAGGGACCTCGATGCCCTGGATGCCAGACCACTTGTGTGCTTATCTGCCCATCAGCCTTGAGGTGCTCTATGGCCTTGGAAAAGGACAAACGGTGCAGATACTGTGCAAAAACCACACTCCTATGCTCTCCGAGGCCACCACCCTCAGGCCAGCAGCTGGGCAGAACTGTTCTCAAACAGCCTTCTGTTCCACGTGAGTCACCCGGGGCACTGCCGGCTGGGGAGGTGGGTGGAGGTGAAGTGCCCGTGGTCTGCCTCCACCAACTCACCAGGGCTGGGCCTCCAGACTCACCCTGCCCTGCCCTGCCTGTTGGTTCAAGGAGGAGAGATGCACCTTGAGGGTGGGGCAGGGCCATGCTTCTTGGGATGTCCCAGGGAGCCAGGAGCACATAGTTGGAGCCCAGAAAGTGTTTGTTTAATCATGGGGGAGCCCCAGCAATTCCTACAGCCTGAGTCAGGACTCTTAAGATCGGAGCCAAATTCCCATGAGAGAGTCCTGAGGAGGCCCTTAGTTCTGCTCTATGAGCCATTTTTAGGGAAGTCTTTCAACCATTCTGTAACAATAATGATTAATGTTTCATACACAAACACAGAGTTTGCAAACAATGAGAAAATGTATGAAGGGAGGAGGGTATAGCTCAGTGGTAGAGCACATGCTTAGCACGCACAAAGTCCTGAGTTCAATCCCCGGCACCTCCATTAAAAAATAAATAAAAATGAATAAACCTAATTACCTCTCCCCCAAAAAACAAAAATAAACAAACAAAAAAGAAAATGTATGAAAGCATGCCATAAACTATAAAGAGTTATGTACATCTAGTATGTTTATTTATTTAAGCCTGTAAATAGGAATACTCTAAGATAGTCAGGGAGGAAACTGTGGCTGGCAGAGAGGTTATGGAAATGGTCCAAGATCTCACTAGGCAGGAATCTAGGTCTTCTCACTGTCCTATCACACCATGCAGCTCAATAAAAATTTATTGAGTCCCAAGTAATGCACTAAGGCAGAGGTGGAGGGGTCATTTGGAAAGAACCAGGCAGAGCCTCCTGGGGGAGCTAACAGCCTGGAAGGGGAGAGGTGCACACTGGCACACCCAGCCCTGGAGTTCCCCAGCCCATCTTCTCTCTTCACCCTACCAACTTCTTGCCCAGTCTCACTTGCTCCCTCAGCTTCAGCCAGCACCTGGACCACAGATCAGTCAGCCCGTGCTCTCCAAAGCTGTATCCCCAACTCCATGGCTTCCCTGAACTCCAGAGCTATAGACCCAAGTGCCTCCTGCACACTTTTCACCTGAGGGAGGTCTCCCAGCACCACCAACCCTACAAGTTCAAAGCTGACATACCATCCCCCTCAACCTTTGGCTCAGCACCCTGCATCCCTGTCTTAGATGGGGGTACTCCCATCTAACCACTTAGGTGTCATCCTTGCTGTCCCTCTCCCCCACCCACACAGCCGATTGCCAAGTCCTGTCCATTTTCCTCCAAAACACCTTTCAAATCCGGAACTTCTCTTCCTTCTCGTGCCTCTGTCCCAGGTCAGGCCCTAATCTAGCATAAAAACCTCCTGATAGTCTTCCTGTCTCCAGTCTTATCTCCCACACTTCCATCTTCTTTGCAGCCAATCTGTACAGGTCCCTCCCTACCTCAAGCCTCAAACCCTTAAACCTCTCCAGCGGTTCCTCTCTGTCTGCCAGTGTGAAGTCCAAGTTCCTTAATGAGGATATAAGATACGACCCTTCTGCCTTTAAATCTCTTCTCCAGTCACTCCCTACCTCGTACTTTCCACTGGACAGAGGCTGGCCTTTCCCTGCAGGGTTGGCATCATGAGTGCCAGACCTATGCGTGCCCTCTTGAAATCGTTCATATTTATAAACAAGGGGCCCTGCATTTTCATTTGGCACTGGACCCTGCCAATTATGTTGTCAGTTCCGGCTGCTTGTTCCCTGCACCTCTCTTGCAGTCTGTGGTCTGCAAAGCTTTGTCTGTACTCTCCTCCACCCGGAACACCCCTCTCACATCGCCCACTTTCTGCAGCTCTTCCTTTAACACTCAATTTAGGTGTTATCTTTGAGTCGCCTCCCTTGACCCTCCTCCCTCCCGTTCCCTTCCCTAATCACACAACACGTAGCAGGTGCTCAACACTTGTCTATTAGATAAACCGAATGAGATGGCAATGTGTGACAAGAGCGACAAGAGACCTCCAAACTAAGATCGATGGACTGTAAAGCAAGGCTAGACAAGAAGGCGTTTCTAAAGACCTGCAGGTCGCCCAGCGAGGCGCCAAGACCCTGTCCGCAAACGCGCTAATCCTTGGCGCAGAGGGCTCAGTGCCTGCCAGGCTGGAAGCGGCAGGGATCGGCTCTCGGGCGCCGCCTGCCGCGAACACGCCGTCACTGCAAGCCTTTCCTGGCGCCCCTGCCCCTCCCAAGCCCTGAGCCCGCCTCGCGTCTCCCATTGGCTGTCTCCTTTTCTCCCGCCCCTCCAGGGCTCAGCCACTAGGAGCCCCGTGGTGGGTGGGGCTTGAGTCCAGGGGTGGAGCTCGCGCCCCGATTGGCTCTGAGGAAGCCGGTGACGTGGCTCAAAAAGGCCAGTCTGTGCCTGAAGTGAGGCTCAGCCACACAATCGCTGAATTGGTGATAGGCGGGGCAGGTCTGGGTCTCTGGCCGGAAGCGGAAGTGGAGGGACGATGCAGGTCGGGGGACAGGAGCTGGGGAAATGGGGGGCTGGCCTGGGACCCTCTGGACTGAGTTCAACCCGTCCGTCTTTGACCTGCTTTTCGGGGCTCCCTCCCGGGCTCAGCCTTCCCCGGCCGGTCTTGCTGGCCCCGCAGGGTGGCTGTGGGGTCGGTGAAATGAGCGCGCGAGTGGCACGTCCCTTCCCAGCGCTCACGCCCTGTTCCCCGCCGTCTTTCCTGCCAGGACCATCAGCACGTGCCCATCGACATCCAGACCAACAAGCTGCTCGGTAGGAAGGGGCGCCCCCGCTCAGCCGACTGAAGGGGGAGGCCCGGTCCTTTGCCCCCTGTCACCAACAGCTGGAGCCCAGACATCCCAAGGTCTCTGTTGAGGCGCTGACCACTTGCCCTGTTCTATGCCCCCATCTGTGGCCCGACCTGCCTCTCTAAGAGGAGCGGGTCTGTACCTGACCTGCGTTTTCAGCTTCAACATTTATAACATGTGTTGTCAGTCATATCGTTCAGGCGCAGAGAGGGTAAGGGCTTACCTTAAAAATGGTCAGCTGTTGAATGATCTGAAATTAGAATCTAAGTCAGGCTCCAGCATCTTATGCTTTTTTTTTGTTGTTTAATGCCAGAAAGAAACCTCTTTTTTAAAACTTCCATCTCCTCTTGATTTTAGGAAGAAGAGGGACATAAAACCAGTTGGAAATAAAAGACTTTTTTTTTTTTTTAAATAAAAAAAACTTAGTGGCCAGGCCATCTCCCTGCTGTCTCTATCTGGTTTTACATACCTCCTTCCCAGTTCAGAGCCAGGGAAGGACTGCTTGATTCTGACCCGTCCAGGGCAAGTACACAGCTCCTGGATTTTTAAATCATCATTGGATTAATTGATTTGATGCTGGGTTTGTCATTAAGGTTACATATGTTTAACTGCCTCATGCCTTTGCTTCTTCTGTGACATCTACGGAATTTTTCTTGGTGAAGATTTTAGAGGAATACAGCAGAGGGAGTAAACTGGTAGCTAGAGTGGGACCCCGGTGTTTGGCCAGTTGGCAGATTTATTAAGATGGCCCCTTAGTGAGCTCCTTTAGCTTCATTTCGAATTTGTCCCAGCCCTTCAGCAGATGTACATTCTTGATGTATGTGCTTGTTATTGGTCATGAAAAGGACCAATGGAACCATAATCATGCACTGAGGGTCTCCTCTGTACCAGGTGCTGTTTTATGTAGATGGCATTGTGAAAATGAGGATCACTTATAACTTCTTGAGCCCTTGCATGTGCCAGGCACAGTGCCCAGTATTTTACCTTCATTCCCTCTAGTACTCAGTATCTTTATCATACCCATCTTACACGTAGGGAAACTGAGGCACAGGGAGGTTGAGAGACTTGCCAAAGAAAGTTGATAATTAGAAGCCAGGATCTTCTGACCACAAAGTCTAGCTCTTAGCTCTCTCCTACTGAGGAAATGTGCAGGGTTCTCATCCACCCACACCCTCTACTAAAAACACAAATCTGGGCCCAGAATCCAGGAGGTCAGTAACGTTGGTATACATGTGTGCAGGATGGTGTTTCACTGGTAAGAACAGACCAGTGTTACCTAGTCTTTAGGGCGCTGAAGGTATTAGGGGCTTTGCAGGCGTTCATTCATCTGGTCCTTGGCATAATCATCTTGTATTTTCCATTGTCATGGTTAATCCCAGCCCTGAGGAAGTGGAAGTTGAATAGCATTCTCTGTCAGTAAGAAAGATATAATTACTCATAGAAGCAAAAATACTGTGGAGAATTTAGAGTGGTCAAAAGTGGCACTTTGATGTCAGGACGAATGTAAAGTTTTTCTTTATCCCGGTGTCGAGGGAGTTGCTCTATAAAAGTCACACGGCGGATGAAGTCAGGTTGCCAGAGTCTGTTTAGCCCCAGGCATCCCTTTGGGTCTGTCTTCATTCCCATCCTCCTGTGACCCCCCGACACCTTACCGGATATGAATATAACTCTTAGCCAATGTCTTAGCCTATTTCACTTGAATCAGTGATGAAATTTTGGTCACGTGAATGGGAATGCGGTGATTTGGGTGTTTCTCATGCAGACTGGCTGGTGGACAGAAGGCACTGCAACCTGAAGTGGCAGAGTCTGGTGTTAACCATCCGAGAGAAGATCAATGCTGCCATCCAGGACATGCCGGAGAGCGAGGAGATCGCCCAGCTGCTCTCTGGGTCCTGTGAGTGTTTAGGGGCTACATTACTGGAACCCCCCTCTTTCCTGGGGTAGTATGTATCAGCTGGGCTGCTTCCTTTTGTTTAGCCACAGGACTAACCCCTAAAGAAAGAGGGATTTTTACTTGGGGGTATACGCGCTGGTTTCCAACACAAAGTAAGGAAGGGGAGGGCTGTGCCTGCCAGAGTTACTGGCATATTCACGAGTCAGCCATGTGTGTTGGCCAGAGTGGGTGGGGAAGAGACTGTAATCCCCAAAGTCTTTGCTCTTCCTTGCTTTCCAGACATTCACTACTTCCACTGCCTAAGAATCGTGGAGCTTCTCAAAGGCACTGAAGCCTCCACAAAAAATATTTTTGGCCGGTACTCCTCACAGCGAATGAAGGCAAGTGTGGGCGACAGTGGTAATGTGTAGCTGGAGACGTCTGGACCACGGGGTCAGAGCCCAGTCTGGTCTCTCTGAAGATCCACTGGAGATGCCAACGTGGAATATTTCCTGAACTTTCTCTGTTTCTCCATAGTTTATGCCAAAAGCAGGTCCTGCCCCTGGGTGTACATTTTCAGACCTGCTGCTTTGGGGAATCGCTCATTGGTGCCACACTCTTAAAATAAAGTGGGTGGTCCAGCCAGAATTATGAAGAAGGGCAAGGAGTTTGTGCCTGATGTGATGCAAAGAGTGGGAGAGCCTCCCCAGTTGGGGGATGGAGCTGGGATGCGGCTGCTGAGTGCTGTTCCGGCTCACTTCCCCTTTCTTTTCTTAGGACTGGCAGGAGATTGTAGCCCTGTATGAGAAGGACAACACCTACCTAGGTAAAGTGGCCCCACCTGGGAGGCCCAGCATCCATGGGGAAACCCACTCCCTGAGTTCTGAGACCCTGGGCTTCTGGGAGGCACAGTCCATGTCGGGGAAGAGGCTGGGATGTAGATGATTGTGAGGTGGGAAAAATAAATCCCATGAAGAGTGCTGGGAGGAGGACCGCCACCGGGCAGGTGGCATTTGCCGAGCCTGACCGAGCAGGTGTAGGGGGGTCTTCCACCGCTCACCTCTTGATGACTCACTCCCTCTGCTACCCTGAGCCGAAGAGGCACGGGTTGTCCTGGGGGCCATGTCAGATGCCTGAGAAAGTAACTAAAGGGCCAGCTGCAGTTTGGGTTGTTTTATAATAGTATAAATAATTATAGTAGTTAATATTTACTGAGCACCTACTAAATGCAAGGAATTGTACTTGTGTTTTATAAGGATTCTCTTCCTTCAATCCTCATGATACACACTATTGTCCCTGTTTTATAGAAGAGGATTGGGCCAGAGAGGTTAAATGACTGTCCTGGGATGCACAGGCAGGAAGGGGAGGAGCTGGGAGGCCAACCCTGTGCACTTTGTCACCACGCTGGGGAATATTTGTGTGAGTCCTTGGGGCATGCCTGCCTTATGATGTGGGAGCCTGGGGTGAACTTCCTGGGCCCTTCTCAGTTGAACTCTCCAGCCTCCTGGTTCGGAATGTCAACTACGAGATCCCCTCACTGAAGAAGCAGATCGCCAAGTGCCAGCAGCTGCAGCAAGAATACAGCCGCAAGGAGGAGGAGGGCCAGGCGGGGGCCGCTGAGATGCGGGAGCAGTTCTACCACTCGTGCAAGCAGTACGGCATCACGGTGAGCCCCCGGCATCATGGTGCGGGCATCGCGGTGAGGGCGTCCCAGTGAGCTGGCATCATGGTGAGCCAGTGTCACGGTAAGCCGGCATCACCGTGAGCTACCGCCGGGGAGGACAGACACCCGGGGCCTCTGTCTGTCTTCCTGGGCCCAACTCCTTTGCTTCTGGAAAGGGCTTCCCTCTCAGCCTGGTTGTGCCCTTCCTGGGCCAGTTTCTTGCCGATTGCTAGTCTTCAGGCGTTTTCTTTAATCTATTGGTCTCTGCTTCCCACCACCTGTGTCTGAGCCCACCTCTTCGGTCCTCTCTAGGGGGACAACGTCCGGAGAGAACTGCTGGCCCTGGTGAAGGACCTGCCGAGTCAGCTGGCCGAGATCGGGGCGGGGGCCCAGTCCCTAGGGGAAGCCATTGATCTGTACCAGGCCTGCGTGGGGTTTGTGTGTGAAAGGTAATGAGGGCTTCAGTTTCTCCTGAGCCAGGGGAGAGTTCACCTCCTCCCCCCGTCTGTGCTCTCTTCTCCACTTGAACCTGTGGCAGCCTTGCCCACTTGCCCTGATGGCCCAGGCTGAGCCCAGCGCTGGCTTCACATGTGGGCGGCAGGAGGGTCACTCGTGTGCTCTGTTGCAGCCCCGCAGAGCAGGTGTTGCCAATGCTGCGGTACGTGCAGACGCGGGGCAACTCCACGGTGTATGAGTGGAGGACCGGCTCGGAGCCCTCGGTGGTGGAGCGGCCGCACCTTGAGGAGCCTCCTGAGCAGGTGGAGGACGACGCGGTAAGACAGGCCGAGTGAGAGCCGCTTCCTCCCCTCAGACGTGGTCCAGGTCCAGTTTGAATCCAGAGTCCAGAGAGAAGAAAGGGGTATTCCTGTGAGAAGGCCCTACTTCTTTATTTTTCTGGCTTTCTTGAGACCAGGGAATAGATGAGCATTGAGGAGGGCCAGCAGGCGGGTGGGCTCTGAACTGGGATCGCTTCAGTCCCGTGAGCTCTCTGAAGATGGGCTATCCTTTGGGAAGCTTGGAGGCCGTTCCAGTTTCCACAGTGTGCTGGTGCTCCCTGCTGAGGCGGCTGAGGCCTAGGGGAAGGCCTCGGGGAATTGTTTTCTGTGAGCTAACACTTCTTTCCCCTTCTAGATTGACTGGGGCGACTTCGGGGTGGAGGCGGCGTCTGAAGGGGCTGACTCTGGCATCTCTGCCCAGGCTGTGGGAATTGACTGGGGCATCTCCCTGGAGTCCGACTCAAAGGTTAGCATGCCCTCTTGGTCCATCTCTCTGAGGACTTCCTGTGGTTGCTGCTTTGGTGATAAGAAAAGTATTATCTGTCTTTAAAGGCATCACTTGAAGTTCATAGCTCTCAGACCAGGTGTAGTCCAGAGGGAGACAGAGTTTCCGTAGTGACAGATCAGTGTTTTGACCTCTTTCTTCCAGTGTTTGGGGCAGGTGTGAGGGGATCGGCAGTTGGTACCCACAAAGCAGGGATGAGGGTAGCAACTTGCGTGGGCCCACACTGCCATCTTTGCCACTTCCGTCAGGGCTGCAAGTCCTTCATATGGTTGAAATGTGCCATCGCTGAACTTATTATTGAGGGCTTTGGTTTATTCTGGCTCCCTTTGCTGGGAGTAAGTTCTCCCTGCACCGCTGGGGTCCTTTGCTCTTTACCTAGGAAACAGGGGGTGATGAGATAGACTGGGGAGATGATGCCGCTGCTCTGCAGATCACAGTGCTGGAAGCCGGAACCCAGGGTGAGTGCACGGTCCCGGCAGCCCTGGCAGGGAGTGCCCCTGTGTGTCTAGAAACAAAAAATGCACTGCTAAGATTGGACTTCTTGAACATTTACCTGTTTTTTTCAAACTCTCGTTGATGATGGGATGGAGGGGGATGGAGAGAGGGATGGAGAGAAGTTCTTAAAATTAAGTCTATAAACCCTCAACTTTTTGGACACTGAATGAGGGTCTGCTGTTCTCTGCCGGGGGCGGGAGGCGGGGGCAGTTTGGGGGAGGTGTTTCCAAGTGCGCTGACCTACCCCTCTCCCAAGCTGAGAGGCTGTAGCCATGATCGCAGCCACTAGAGGGCAGTGCAGGACGGGACTTCACGCTCACCAGAGGGGAGGAACTTGCCATTCTTTGGAGCTCAGCTCTGTGGTCCTCCTCACAGATTGGGGTCAACTCTAGTGCCTGATTAGGGCTGAGACATGTGGGAAAGGGTAACCCCTCCGACTTGGGTTGGAACAGGAAGTGGCTTTAGTGCAGTCTGTGCCCATGTTCACCCACCAGGACTTCTCAAACTTAAGGGTCTTCTCCAGCCCTCAGCAACTTGATCACTTCTCTCTCCTCCTGGCAGCTCCAGAAGGTGTTGCTAGGGGCCCAGATGCTCTGACGCTTCTTGAATACCCCGAGACCCGGAATCAGTTCATTGATGAGCTCATGGAGGTACCTTTGTCCCCTGGGTGACGTGGGGGGAGGCCTGGCACCAGCATAGGCAGCATCATTCCAGACACCTGGCCTGACCCTTCCTGTATGCATGAAGGACGCTGAATGCTTTCCTTGTTCTGGAGCAGGGGCTCACATATCAGGATGCCCCCCTCCCCCGTTTGTCCAACAGTGTTAATCACGTACCTCCTAAGCCCCTGGTACCATCTGTAGGGGCTGAGCAGCGAACAAGACAGTTAGAGTTCTTGGCCTCATGGAGCTTACACTCTAGTGGGGAAGGCAGACAAGAAACAACACAAATAAGTAAAATATGTAGTATGTTAGGTGTTAACATCAGTGCTACGGAGAAAAAGAGAGCCAGGGAGGGAGATGGGGAGTGCTGGGAAGGGCTGTGGTTTTCTCTTGGTGGTCAGGGAAGGCCTTATTGCGAAGGTGATCCATAAGCTGAGACCTGCAGGGGTGCATAGAGAGCCAGGCCCATGTCAGGCAGAAGAGCTTTCCAGGCAGGGGGCCTAGCTGCAGGGGCATTGAGGTGGCAGTCTGCCCTGCACGTGTGACGAATAAGGAGGTGGCCGTGGCTGAGCAGGGGGCTGGGGGAAGGAGAAGAGCTCAGAGAGATGAAGGGAGTCGGAACTGTGGCTTTTACTCTGAGGGAACTAGGAGGTTTGGAGTGATGTGTTCTCGTTTGTGTATCATCCCTATGGCTAAGATGTCCTAGAGTAAGAGGCCAGTGTTCTTGGACCTTCTTTGTGGGACTGGGAAGCTGGGGGCCTTTGTTAATCTCTGGGTCTTCTCACTTCTTGGTGGCCTGCTGGCTGGGGAGGCCTCATGAAAGGCCTTGTCCTCACCAATCCAGTCCAGTTCCCTCTCTTTCTGCCCAGCACCCCCACTGCCAGCAAGGGGCTATAGGACGATAAAAGGGATCAAGTTTCTTTGGTCGAATAAGAGTGACAAGACATGTGGCTGGTTCTGATTCTTCCTAGCCTTTTCTTAATCCAGGGCTTCTCAAACATGGACTCCTGTTCCCTAAATCTCATTCTTCCTGTGGAGAGAAAATATCTTCACTGGGGCAGAGACAACCCTTTGAATCTCTGCATTGTAGTTATCTGACCCACAGGCTGGGAGGAAGGAGAGGGGTCTGTGGTGTGGTCAGGCTTGAGATAGCAATGGGGGACTGAAAGGTGGCAGGGGAGGCTGCCCCAAACTCCCATGTGATAATTGGTGAGTTTCCAGCAATAAAAGTGTTCAGAGAAAGTAACTCCACAACTAGAGGCTAACACTCAGCTTATTCTTCATTTTGAGCAGTCTGAGGGCCTAGCTTCTGAGTTCTTTTCTCGGTTTGAACCAAATCCTCTTCTGTCCTCAGCTCGAGATCTTCTTGTCCCAGAGAGCAGTGGAGATGAGTGAGGAGGCAGACATCCTGTCCGTGAGCCAGTTCCAGCTGGCTCCAGCCATCCTGCAGGGCCAGACCAAAGCGAAGATGGTCACCATGGTGTCGGCGCTGCAGGATCTCATTGGCCGGCTCACCAGTCTTCGAATGCAGCACCTGTTTATGATCCTGGCCTCACCGAGGTCTGGCTTTCCCCTTGATACTGGGCTGTTTGAGGGCAGGACCCTGCCATCTTGGGCATCCCTGACCTTGTCTCCTCCTCTCCATGACCCCTTAGACCTCATCCCTACCTCCCATAATGGCACCATCCCAACCGGGGATGGGGGTTCTCTTTGGGGCAAGGTGGGATGGTTTGATGTGGGCAGGCAGAACCTGCTTCCCAGGTAGGATAGGGAACCGGAAGTGGTTTTCCTTACAAGAAAAGATTGAAGGATGCGGAGGCTGAGAGCCAATTAGACACTTGGTTTCCCGGGGCTCACCTTTTCTAACAGTTGGACAGGGACGCTCAGGTTGCACAGTGACACCAAACACTTACCTGAGTGCCATGCCCAGGTATGTGGACCGAGTGACTGAGCTCCTCCAGCAGAAGCTGAAGCAGTCCCAGCTGCTGGCTCTGAAGAAGGAGCTGATGGTGCAGAAGCAACAGGAAGCGCTTCGGGAGCAGGCAGCCCTGGAGCCCAAGCTGGACCTGCTGCTGGAGAAGACCAGGGAGCTGCAGAAGCTGGTGAGCAGAAAGGCAGACCTGCCCGGTCCCCACAGAGCTGAGGCCCCCTGCCTCTGCCTCCCGCCCACTCGGTATCACTGTCTTTCAGATTGAGGCGGACATTTCCAAGAGGTACAACGGGCGCCCCGTGAACCTGATGGGAACCTCTCTGTGACACTGATCCCCGTTCTTCCTGCCAGTCTTCTCAGCCTTCAGGACAGAGGAGGGACTGACAGCCAGGGACCCCTCCCGACAAGAGGCCAGGCCAGCTGGAGGATGGAAAGCCCCTTGATGGAACCATCACCCAGATGGTGACCTTGGCACTCGCTGTAGTCTCTGCAAGAAGCTGTCTTGGTTGGTCCTGTGGCCCATCAGCCTGAAACCACAGCTTCTGCTCCTTCTCGTTATCTAGTTGGACTTAATAAAAGAGGAAAGGACCCTTGCTTCACTACTGATAGTGACCTTCGCTGGGCCTGGAATTGAGGCCGTGCCCACATTTCATGGGGTTCTTGATCCTGTGGAGTCTCAGGTTGGAGACTTTTCCTCTCTGCTCCTGGTGACAGGGAGGACCCCAGATTAGAATCTACAAATGGCTCAGCGAGGGACTCTGGGGTAGCTGAGTCAGCTGGGCCTCATTCTTTCCATAGCCAGGCCCAGACTGCCCCACTCAGGCCGGAAACCCAAGGGGAGCAGTCAAGTGGCAGCCTCGTTGGAGCCAGCAAAGCTGTATTTTCCTTTTAATCACAGCTTACCTCCAGGCAGAGGGAAAATGCGGTTTGGGGAGGAAGGGTCTGATAAACAAGGTGGAGACACGGGTTGTCACCTTCGCTAGCTGCCTGTCCACTTCCTCCCCGTAACTGCCTGCTCTGTGATTGGGTCGAGCCCACCCCAAGCTAGCACCCCTCTCTCCGGCCACCTACCCATCCCCATTTCCCAGGAAGGGTAGGGGTTGGGGGTGGCCGGCAATTCGATTTTAATTTCATAGCAGAGCAGTTGATTCATGGCTCTTTGTCGCTGGCGTTGACTCCCGTAATGACTTTCCATCAAAATGAAAAGTGGAGTGACACCACTCATTATTCCTGCTGCTTGTTATCTCAGTTCTGGGGAGGGCTGCCCCCTCCCTGCTGCCTTTCAGCCGTCCCGGACAGTGAGTGATGGCCCCTATTAATCACCGACCCCGCGGACTCTGGCGGACACACGCTATCCAGAGGAGAGAGAGATAAGGCAGCATGAACTGCTCGGAGCTGCTCCTATCAATTAATGTCAGCCCATCGCTTCCCCCCAATCTCTGCCCGTTCACCTCCTTTTGGGGGCATTGGAAGTCTAGGAATTGAAAGAGGAAAAATATTGGTGTAGAATGTCGAGGTAAAAGTGTCCTTGGAATAGAAGGGCATAAAGGGGCCTGAGTGGGTCGCATCCGGCCCTCAGCCGCCGTGAAGGCTCCCGGCCAGGGGAGCTGTTCCCGTCTCTGAGAGAATGTCTGCTACCTCCTGCCCCACCTGTTCGGCTGCTGACTCCACTGGCCTTCTGGCCTGCCTCTTGGAGCCACCATCCGCTCACCGAGGCATGCTGCCCTTGCCCGCTCGAAGGTCCCTCATCCAATCACCAGCTGTTACACAGGCTCTTTGCTCACTGGCTCAGGCTTTGGGGAGAAGCCCCGTGGTCATGTGACCATGGCAGGCTGGGTTCGGGCCTCCAAAGCTCTTGCTCCTGCCATTTCAGAGGAGCACCTTCCCTGCCTTCTCTGCCCTTCCTGGGGCCGACGGGTGACGTCAGGTGCGCTGAAGTTTGGCCATCTTCATAGGATGAGGAGTGGTTTATATAGCAGGTTTTCTCAGCAGATTTTGGCCACCTTGGGAAGGATGTGGCTAGAGGGCTATTCTTCAGAGGGATTAGGCCCATTTCACTGCTTATTTGGTGCGATGAAGGCCCACCCGGCCCCTAGGTTCACATAACTAGTTTCAGTCTTTTTGACTCTATATAACATTGGGTTTGTTCTCCAGAAACTTTAGTCCCATTTGCCTTTGACCCCGTGCTTCGCTTCCTGGGTCCCCCTCTCCTGACCACCCTAACACACTGAAGATCCCGACTGGCTGTTTGACCCCAAAGGAGGGCAGCTGTCTATTTCCCGTTTGCTCCTGGATTTCCACGAATGTCACTCTGATTAGGTAGGTTCCTGCTTGCTTTTCTCAGAATTGCCTCAGAGATCGTTGTGAGAATTAAATGAGTTAATAGACACAGAGCTCTCAGCACCTGGCACAGAGTAAGCGCTCACTGGACAAATGTGAGCCATTATTTTTGGTTTGTGAAACAGCGATAAGGACTCTCCATCCTGGTCTAACTTCCCTTTGGAAGAGGGAGGCGAGAGGCTCCTTGTGGAGCTTGGAGACCAAATTATGAGCAGTCATGTTTCTGGAATGGAAAAAAATAATTCAGGGAGAGAGAGAGAGAGAGAAGATGGGCCCAGATTATACCCTCAGAAGCTGTAGTTTGATGCAAGCTGTACTGCCAAGAGCACACTCTACTTTTATGTTAACTTCTATTTCACCTCTTTCCAAAGAAGATTTAAGGCTCTCACTACTTAACTGAGTCATTACCTGCTTCAGGTAAGCAAAGAGTCACCTTTCCAAAATCCTCTCACCCAGCTAAATCCAGCTGCTGGCCACGCCCCCTCTCCATGTCTCTGCTCAAATGAAGCCTTCCTGCGTAGACTCTACCCTGTCCTTCCGAAGTGTGCTTCTCAAAGTGTAGGATTCCTTTGCGCTGCAGCCTGCAACAGCTGACCATGAATGTGGGCTCGGAGTGCTAATGATTGCTCTTCTGGGTTCTGGCCACCCACTAAGGGTTTGCCTGGGAATGTGGGGTCCTGGACATCTAGGACTAGTCTCCCAATGCCAGTGCAGGGCAGGGAATTATCCACATCATTCAGACTGAAAATCTCACTCATCCAAAGAATTATCTGCTCCAATCATACTAAGTGAAGTAAATCAGACAAATATATGACATCAGTTATATGTGGAATCTTAAAAAATGATACAAGTGAACTTATTTACAAAACAGAAAAAACCTCACAGACATAGAAAACAAACTTATGGTTACTAAAGGGGAAAGGGTGGGGGAGAGATAAATTGGGAGCTTGCCATTAACAGATACACACTACTATACATAAAATAGATAAACAAGGACCTACTAGATAGCACAGGGAACTATATTCAATATCTTGTAATAACCTATATTGGAAAAGAATCTGAAAAAGAATACATATATGTATCTGAATCACTTTGCTGTACACCTGAAACTAACACAACATTGTAAATCAACTAAACTTAAAAAGGAAAGAAACAAAAAGAAGTTAAAAGGAATTATCTGCTCCAGAGAACTGGCTTGAAGCTAAGACCAAAAGAAAACACTGAATCCCAGGCCTTCAGGAACAGGAGCTAATCCTGCTGGTTCGTGTCTCTCTGTCTCCTCATTAATTCCCCAGGTGCTGCTCAGTTTCTCTAGAAACACGGGTCCTGTGGTTCTTCCCTGCCTTTTTTTCTTTGCGTGGCAGGGGAGGTTATTAGGTTTGTTTACTTAGTTTTAATGGAGGTACTGGGGATTGAACCTAGGACCTTGTGCATGCTAAGCACACACTCTACCACTGAGCTACATACCCTCTCCTGCCTTTCTCTGCCTTTTTATCCACACCTGCCTGTCCTGTTACTAATTCCTGTTTCATCTTTTAATTGCCACATGTTCACTTGTTTATTCTGCTCTCCTCCCCATTCCCATCCCCTCCTCCCACCCCCACCCCCACCCCGCCCCTGCCCAATTTAATCACAATAACCAGAAGACCACAGGCAAAGCAATGTGGTTGTGATTAGCATGTTCTCTAGGTCTGGACTGCCTGGGTCAAATCCAGGCTCCACTCTTGTGCCTTTGTGATCTTGGGTGAGTCCCTGGAACTCTCTGCACCTCATTTCCTTCACCTTGAAATGGGGCCCAAAATGCTGCCGACCTCAGGGGAGGTAGCTGTGGTGAGCATGTATAGCCCCTAGGTGATGCCTGGCACAGGAAGACTCAGCTGTCAGTTAGTGAGAGGGTGGAGGACTGGAAATATCCTGAGGTTAGAACCTTGTGTTCGGGTCCTGGTTCTGTATGTCCTAGACATCCCAACATGTCCCAAACCAACTCCATTGTCATCCACATCCCACACTGCATCCCTCTCCGATACCTCCTGTCTCTGCCCCCAAACTGAGCTGCTTAAGGGCAGGGAATGGGTCTTACTCATTTTTGTGTCCCCTTTGGAAAATCTCAGACTTAACTCTTCTGAACTTGAGTTGTCTAAATGATCTCTCAGTTGCTTTTGACCCCTAAAACATTATGATCACATGGCTTACAACTTAGCAAAAAAGGGAAGAGTCCCATAAAGCACTAAAACTTTGGGAAGAAAACTGGGTTTCTTTTTCTTTTTTATTTTAATTGAAGTATAGTCAGCTTACAACATTGTGTTAGTTTCTGGTGTACAGCATAGAGATTCAGTTTTATATATATATATATATATGTATATATATATATATATACACACTCCTTTTCGTATTTTTTTCATTATAGGCCATTACAAGGTATTGAATATAGTTCCCTGTGCTATACAGTAGGAACCTGCTGTTTATCAGAAAATTGGGTTTAAATAGGCTTTTTCAGTGAACCCGTGGTCAGACTAAAATCCGATCCACAGCTGTTCAGCGAGAGCGCCTGCTCTGAGGACCTTCTGGGCCTGTCTGTCCTCTCTGCCTGTTTGGGTGAGGGCTCTTCCAGGGGGGAGAGGACTGCCACCCCCTCGTCTTGCAGATTTCATTGCTACATAGACCCAGGTCTGTTGCCGAAACTGGGGTCATCCCCGCTTACTGACGGGCACCCACATGCCAGGCTCTGTGAACAAGCTTGTTCTGCACCAGGAGGAGTAATCAGGCCCTGGAGCTGCCATGCTGCCTGGCAGATCCCGGGGCCCCGCAGGAGGGTGTCGAGCCTGCCCCAGGGCTGTGGAGCCCGGGGTGCCAGCTGACCGCAGGCAGATAGATCTCCGTGTCCTCCAGATGCCCTTCTTCTCATCAGTGGGCAGGGCCCCTCTGGGTACATCGGCCCTGAGTAAACTCTTACCTACCCTGCCTGCCACCCTCCTCTCATTCCCCAGGCTCCAAAGAAAACCAGTTTGAATATTTAAACTTCTCCTGTGTGTCTAATAAAAAGTTCTGCACTATTTAACGCCCCAGCTATCCATTACTGTCGGTAGCTGCCCTCTCCCTCCCAGCCTTCCCCTCCCTTCCTCTCGCCCAAACCGTGCACAGCAAAGCCATTTGTCAAAGCGCTCGCCGCAGGCTGCGCTTGGCTGTGTCTGAAAGGACAAGCGCCCCACAGGGGGAGGCGGGGATGAATAAAGGGGCTATGCAAATTGCTGCTTAATCTGCAGAGAAACACCCAGGCTTTGGGGAGACGCTCATTACTTCTTTTAACTGTGATTAACGGGCAAATTAAACTCAAGCCCTTAACTCTCTCCTGGCAGAGGACTCGAATGCAGAGCCCTGGGCCGGAGCTGGTGGAGGGAGGCTCTTGTCTGTAGCTGCAGCCCCGGGGACTGGGATCCAGAAGCATAAGTCCTGTCTGTTCCTTATCCATGGTCCTCGTCATCATCAGTGGGGCAGGAGGGAGGGGAGCCCCAAATGAGTGGAAGCAGATCCAGCACAACTTAACACGTAAGGATGGGAGAACTCTGTGCCCTTTTGCTTTTCTTTCAGCCACTCGAGAAAGAGCAAGGTCATGGCCCTGGATTTGCTTCCCTTCTTTGCCCAATCGAAAAAAAAAAGTGAGAGAACCCCTAGACCTCACCTACTGATGAGAACCCCAAGACTTACTGATGGTTTGGCCAAAGTGGCTTTAGCCCCAATTCTGGGGCTGGAAATGTGTGTCTAAGGAAACTCCAGGTGTTCAACTCCAAAACTGACAGTGGGCCCTGGGAGGCAGGAAGAGGCAAAGAAGCAGGAGGTGGGCAGTGGACTGTTTTTATGGGAGTAGAGACCCTGGGAAGAGTCTTGCTACAGGTTATACAGGTTATAGGTCTACACGGTCGAATACCCAGGTTAGAAGGGATCAAAGATCCAAGGAATTGCTCTCTGTTTCTTACTCAATCCATGTGTTTGCACCTGTGTGTGTGTATGTGTGTGTGTGTGTGTGTGTTAAGACATCTGACCCAGCTCATAACTTAAAGTTTACCACTTTAACACTTTTTGTGGGTACAATTCAGTGGCATTAAGTGCCTTCATGTCGTAGTGCCACCGTCCCCACCACTCATCCCATCTGACTTTGCAGATTATCCAGCCATCCTTCCAGACCTATAATCACCTCTAACGAACGGCAACAAGTCTACTGACGCAGAACTCAGTAGGTAGAAGAGTTCTGTTTGAAATCAAGAAAATCGGAGAACACCAGCCGGAGTGCCAGGCTGTTGAAATGGAGGAGGGTTGGGTGGAAATCCTGTAGGGACTCCCCGTTAAACACAGGTCCCCCAAGCCTGAGTGATTAGGAGGTAAAAGATGACATACAATGGTGACAGGCTGTCCGTCAACCTGACGGGGCCGAGGAGAGACACGGCCTCGTATTTTATTTTGTCGTTGAGTGGATCAGTAGGTCTGTCATAGAAACCAGGTCTGACAGCTCGCTCGGCGACCAGCTCTCTTCTCTTAACTCCCGCAGCCCAGCTCCACCATCTATTAAAACATTCTGGGCTGTCAGGGATATTAAAAGGCTCTGTCACTCCTTCTTAAAACAGTCATAAATACAATCTGGACACGAGCATTTGGGCAGGAGCCCCAGTGCTGAATGGGAAGAGACAACAGTGGGTACGCCTGCCTTTCTTGACAGCCGAGGCTTTGGTGCAGCTCAAACAGGGAGCCATGGCCTCATCTCCCTTCTCTCTTGAATGCAAGAATCAGGGCCGTCTCCAATATCTGCTGAGGCCTGGTATTTGGAAACAACTGTTCTTGAGTGTAGGATGTGGCCTTGGGTAGCAACACCCCAGCCTCAGCTTACCTCTGGTTCCTGGTGCACGAGACCACACCTGTTCTGTCTGCCTGTGCAGCTGCTCCCTAGGCCTCCCCATGTGGTATGAGGATGGGGGTGGACAACAAGGTAATGACAGGGCCCCAAGTTCCTCCTCTATGATAGAGTTTGCCTCCTGTCCCTCTTCCCCCCTCCCCCCTCCATGCAGCCTCGTGACTGACCCACGTTGGTAGGTAGAGTCTTCAAGGGGCCAGAGGTGTCCCAGGTGGGCTCCTCGGAGTGCAGGCTGGAACTTGTAATGTTACCAGTTGGAGAACCCCGGTCCGCCCCAAATCCTTGAGTCTCTCCAAACTATGGGATCACAAATCTTCCTGCCTGGGAATCTCTAGCTCTCAAAGAGGCTGTTCCTTTCTACATCTCTGATAAGAACACAAGGTCTCTGGCTGCTGGCTAGGAGCTGGCCCCTTTTCAAGAGCATCCTCTTTGGGATAAAGGACGTTTCTCCAGCTTGCAGCAGGGATGCTGAGGCTTAGAGCCAAACACCAGCCACAATCTGACAGCAAATTCTGACTCTGGGTTCTACCTGTGTCCATTGGGCTGGGTATTCACCAGGTGCCTAGTTTACTGGAACATACAAAGGCCCTTTGTTGACATCAGGGCAGTGTGACATCGTGAACTGTCCTGTGTTCTGCCAACTCAGTGTTCAGTGGCTGAAATCACTTCCCACCCCAGCACTTCCAGTTAGCTTTGGGTATTTTTAAAACTACAGGCTACATTTTTTTTCCCGACAAAATTAACTTCTTAGCAGGTTTTTCCAAATATTTCATGTCAAGAAGTATCAGATTTTTATCCTTTCTTTCTACAATATTTATTAAATGCCTACCTTATTCTGTTGTGCAGCCACAGAGGGCAGAACTAGGCCTGTGTGTGGAGGGAGGGGGGAGGCTAGTTTCTCCCTAATATAAGGAAGCCCTCTCTGACAAAGGCGCCCCACGGGGCTCAGGTGAGGCAGCTCCCATCACTGGGAACCTTAGGCTGACACTGGCTGGACATGGGTGGGGACACTGCAGGGGATGGGAGATTGGGAGGAATGACTGAGAGTCAATGACTGGGGGCACTTGGTCTGTCCAGAGGCTGGACAAGGCCTAGCAGCTGTTTACCAGCTGCCTTCCATGTGGCCATCTCACAATTTAGTCCCAGATGGTCAGACCCCTCACCCTCAAAGGTCACAGGGCCAGCTGCAGGGTAGTGGGCAAACCCTTCTTTGCCCTGGTATCCCCCAGGCAGTGTCTGTGACCCCGCAGGCAGGATGTGGAGAGGAAGCCATGAGAGCGAGCCCAGCAGCCACACAGGTAGAGAAAGGCTCAGAGCTCTTCCCTTTGGCCCGCTCCCCTCTTCCTCCTGCTGACTTCCACTCCCACCCCCTCCTGCCGCCATCTCCTCCCATCTTCACCTGCCTCGCGTTCCCCCTCCCTCCTTTGCTCTCTTAACCCCCTCCCCTCCCCCACAGCCTCCCTCGTCTCCATGGCGATAAAAGGGGAGGTGGGGAGGGCTGTGCCCTGTATTTTGAGTCGCTCCATAATAGCCCCTTTCTCTGGAGACACAGGGGCTGCCTGTGGAACTAATCTCCCCCTGCCTATCAGCTCACAAAGGGCCAGGGAAGCCCCTCCCTCAGCCCGGCCGCCCTCGGTGACCCCGAGCTCGTTTCCGGGTGCGCTTCCAGCCCTCCGGGGCCTGCAGCTGGGCCTCTCTCACGGGATCCTGCACACAGGCAGGGTCACCCCGGCTGACCTCCCCCGAGGACAGAGGTCAAGCCCCCTCTGGGGTCTCTGATGTGATTGGAAGGGAGCTGAGGCGGAGGGAGGGGGAGGGGCGCGGGTGGGGAGGGAACCTTCTCTTTTAATGTAAAATTAAAAGACTCCCTATGCCTTCCTGTCTGTGCCTGTCTCAGGCTGGGTCCCCTGGCCTAGGACCCCACCCTTGGGAATCTGGGCATCTTAGACATGAATTCAACCTCTGGCAATGGGACTTTATCAAACCTGATCCAGGAGTATTAGAATCATAAAAATCCTGGCGTGGCCAGTGGGAGAAGCTGTTTGTATAGGGCAGCCGGGGTGCAGAGTCAGCCCTGGTTTTGACTCTGGCATTTGCTTGCTACAGTCTGCCTTTAGCTGCCTCTGGGCCTTGATATGCTTATTTGCAGAATGGAAACGTTTATAGCACCAACCTCATGGGTAACATCATAAGTGAGATCACGCACACAACATGTTTCTTAGCACAGTGCCGGGCTCAGAGGAGGTACTCTGGGTACCATAGCTGTGACTGTGTTAGGCAGGAAGGAGTTTTCAGGCTTTGGGAATCATCCACTTAGCTTAGGCCAGGAGATCCCTGTCTTGGACAGTTAAAGATGGAGGAGGCACCATCCCCAGAGAAGAATATTCAAGGCAGCGTAGCAGGTGGAAACAGACTGGGAAGTTAAAATGGCTGGGGCTGAGTCCCAGCTCCACCACCTATCAGCTACAAGACCTGACTTTCCTTATATGTAGAATGGGATAATAATAATAGTACCCATCGCCCAGGGTTATTATGAAGATCAAATGGTTTAACATATGCCAAGTGCTCAGAAGGGAACCTAGCTCTTCCACGCTACATAAATGTTAGTTATGAGAGTTATTGATGTTACTATTATTAGGTCTCCATGGACCTGATTTTCCAGAACAGTGCTTATTTCAAATATTCTAAGCCTTTGGCCCTACAAGTCCCCTCTCTTCCATGTCACACAGCATGTTCTGATTTCTGGCAAGGAATAATATATAGTCCCTCTCACTTGCTCAGCTGATGAAAAAAAAAAAAACGCATATTTTGCCTATATAGACAGCAGCTCTAAACAAGGGACACAGCTAACCCAGAAGGGAGTAATTGGCCCCTTATAAAACAAAGCCAAATGAAAGATAGGAGTTCAGAAAGGTCGAAGGAGGTCTGGTGGGAGATCCTGACAGCTCTCCTAACCTGCCCAACTTATTACTGGAATCATTTCAAGAGATAATTTAATGTTTCCCCTCGGTGGCCCTGTTTGCTCCTGCAGGGAAAAATAAATAAATAAACATACCCAACCATCTCAACCAACACATGCTTTATGAGAACATCACTTGCTAGTTTTTAATGACACAGTTATTAATATAACTGTCCCGGCACCTCCCCTACATCTGATCACTGGTGAATTATGGGCCTTGAATTCTGATGGCTGCTCCCATGATTGCAAACAGTTCCACCGGGTCCTGACAAGAAGGAAGAATCAGCCTTTCCCACGCAGGGGGAATTCCGAGGTTGGAGCAGTGGCCTGCTGCCCCAATGTTGGGAGCAGGGAAACTTGGGGAGCGTGGCTGAGGGTTGCGGCAGGTGGGTGGGAAAGAACTCCCCCAGGCGGGGCAGGAAGGCACCTGTCGGGTGTGGTGGTGGAGAGAGCCCTTGACTGAGGGTTCGGAGACCTCACTTGAGCACTGTCCTCTGATCTGGGATCAAGCCCAGTCTCCCACTATCCAGGACTTCATTTCTTCACCTATGAAATAGGGATTTTAAAAAATTCTTTTTTCCCTTTGCCATTTTAAGCCATTTATAATGTGCCAGGCGCCGTGCTAAGTGCTTTAGGTTAGTATTACCTTTTTTTTTTTTTTAACAAATCTTCATAATCAACGTATATGATAATACTAGTTTAACACCCATGTAGCAGATAAGGACACTCAAGCTCCCAGAAATTCAAAAGCTTGCCCGAGGTCACACAGTTGGAAAGCAGGAATGCTGGTTTGCAACCTCAGTTTGTCTGAGTCTAAGGCCCAAGCCCCTAATGGTCGGCTACCCTGCCTTCCTGGAACAGTAATGCCTGTCCTCCCTCCTGGCAGGACGAGGAGAGTCAGAAGCACCCATGGGAGTGGCAAGGCGCTGTCAAGCGCACAGGTGGTGGTGTGAAAGTCTTCCTCAACAGAAGGCAGGAGAAGAGGCTGGGGTGGGATGAACTGAGACTGGAGGCACGGACAACCAGAGGAAGCTGGCAACATCCCCAGGAGACTGAATTTAGCAACGAGCAGTCCACATCATAGCAATACTCACTTCGGAAGAAAGTGTGAGAGTTGATTTCATTTGACAGTTGCGGATAGGCAATGGAAGGGGAGGATATTCTCATATTCTGAGTCTTCCCACCCTTATCAAGGGATTTTTTATCCTGGCCTTGCTGGGTCATCCTCAGAGGCTCTGCACTGCGCAGGGCTCTGGTCCAGTTGAGCGGGGCAGATGCTGCAGTTTCCTGCTACCCAGGACTCTGGCACCACAAAGAGCTGAGAAGCCTGGAGAAAGTGAGGCCCCCAAGGAGAAGCCCACCACCCTTAGGCCCTGGGAGTTCAACCACAGTAGGGAGTTGGTGGAGCTGGGATGAGGGCACAGAGGTGGCCAGGGGCTGTGGAGAGTGGGGACAGACTATCCCCCCCATGCCCTTTCTGGCCTGGCCTAGGTTTGCCAGCCAGGAGGGGCAGCTTCAGGCCAAGACCAGCTGCTTAGTATTCTGCTCAGGCCCCTGCCTGGCCTCCTGGCTCCCTCTCTGCCGGAGGGGCCTCCTCCCCCAGCCCAGTCCAGGCCATGCATTATCCTTGCAAGATTGAGGGCCTAATGGAGGCTATCAGCACGGGGGAGCCACTCCATCCAGGCTTAGGAAGGAGGACAGAGACGTGCTGGTTGGTTCCTTTGCCCACCCTGAGATCGGGGTGCACTTGAGGGGGCCCCTGGAACTAAGGAGGGGCTCCAGGAGCCTGGTCTGGGCAGGCGCTGGACAACTTCAGCCCAGGAGGAGGCACTGCAAAATCCCTCTCCTCCTTTCCATAGGATACCCTCGACATCCGACATCCGGGGCCCTGTGGGGAGACCCCAGCCACTGCCAGCTCTCCTGAAGGACTTTCTGCATGCTTTCGGGAGGGGAGGGCATGCTCCCACCCCGATCCCACCCCCTCGCCTGACTGCCAGCTGGCGGGCGTTGGAGCCAGCCTTCCACTGCCCATTGTTCCTCAGCTCTCCTCCCACAGTGGGAGGTGGGGGGCTGAGCCTGCCCCCCCCCCAGGTCAGGAGCTCAGGGCAGCCCCTCCCCTCCCTGGGCTTCAAAGGCCCAGAGCGACTAACCCTTGCCACAGTGGGGCCTCTCCTCTGGGAGCTGTGGAGGAGGCAGCTGCCCCCAAAGCAGCAGTCAGCAGCTCCTGGGAGTGAGTAGAGCAGGCCAGGAGGTGATCTTGGGCATGTAGGAGGTCAAATGAGGAGAGGTCCCAAGGCAGAGGACTGCGAAAAGCCTGGGGATGGAGGAGAGGCTGCAGAGGTGATAGCAATACTGTAACAATACGTCTGCTATCAAGAGCAGCTAAAACTTTGTGAACACTCCTGGTGGACCAGTTCCTGTGTTTCCCATGCGTCATGTCCTTTCATCCCAACAGGAGCTGGTACTACTAGATCTACTTTGCATAGAGGGAGAAAATCAGGCTCAGAGAGGTTGAGTAACTTACCCGGGCTCACACAGGGAGGATCTAAACAAGATTTGGACTTACGTTGTTTGAATCTGGGACCTCGCTGCTAACCAGTGCTGGGCCACTGTCATAGGCAGCTGGGAGGGAAAACGGAGTGGGTCACAGGCAGCCACCACAGAACACATACCTGACTTCATATCAGCAAAATATGTGTTTCTTGCCAATCCAGGGATCCAAGAGGCAATTGTTTTCACTGAGCCAAATAGGTAGGGACTCTTTTCCTTCATTTTCCAGCCCTTCTCCTCCTTCTAAGCTTCTTTATTCCTCCTCTACTATCCTTTACTCTCAGGCTAACAGTCTCTCCTCCCACCATCTGCTCCCAAGATGGCCGACACTGCCCACCTTGCTTCCCCGGGAATGGATGGGTCCAGGACTCATCCCTCCCCCAGGTGCTGTAATTTGAGGGGCTGCCCAGCTGGAATGGACGCAAGGCCTCCCCAGTCTGCCCTCCCGCCACTGTGAGTTAGCTGGCCTCTGCCCTCTGCCCTCTGCCCTCTTCTGCCATTAACCCTGTCACCTGCCGGACATCAGCCCCCAGGCCCAGTCTGTCAACCGTGGCCAAAGATGGATGGGGGGCGGCTGGGAAGCATAAGCAGCGACCCCTTAATGAGATCTGGTGGGGGAGGGCTGGGCTCTGTCGGGCAGCAGCAGGGCCAGGTTGGCGATAGGGGCCCTTGCTGGGTGTGACTCATGTTCCTTCAGTTGAGGGAACAGTGGAGTGGGAAGCGGCAGGACAGGCTTGCGGGCCACAGGATTCTGTTGCCACCTCCCCCCACCCTCCCTCCACCTCCACTGGCAACCAGACGGGAGCGGGAGAGACGGGCAGAGGCTGGGAAAAAAGATGATCCCTCCACCTCTCATTCCTTCTCCTTGGCACCGTGACCCCAGCTCCTCAGGAAGAAACACAGACACAAAGAATCACTAGGAAACAGGAGACCAGCTGCCTGGCTGGGCGGCCCCAAGGCAATCCTGGGAGACTTCACAGCTCCTATCCATATACAGGGATATCGGCAGGAGGGAGCCTTTGTGGGGTGTTGTCTATAGAGTGGGGAGCATCTTCAGGTGTACAAGGAAAGGGCCCTTTTGAAGCAAGCAAAAGAGTGGGACAACGGGGAGGGGAGGAGAAGCAGCGCTATTGAGTGGTGTCCTACACGTTTTCCCCTTAGTGATTCATGGAATTTTAAAAGAAAAAAATGCTAGAAAGCATTGATTCTAACCGTTCATCATACAGACGGGGAAACTGACACCGTAGAGAGGCGTAGAGACCCACCCAAATGAGTAGCAGAGCCAGAGCTGGAACCCGGGTTCTAGAAGACCAAGCCCCTTTGCTTGGCCTCGCACCACTCCTTCCGTGCTTCTTACCCAGTAAGAACATAAAGCAGCTGCTAAAATGCTCATCCCCGGGCTTGTCTGAAAGGGCCACTTCTCCCCCAGTTCTTCCCCCACCTCCCTCACCACACACAATACGTTGCCCAAGGGCTTTCAGCAGGTGTGGGAGGTAGACTGACTTGGAGAAAGGGGGTGAGGGTGCTACCCTCGTCAGTCACCCCAGGTAGGAGTGAGGAGTAATTCATTCCCTTGAGGATGTGAATGAGGTTGGTTGAAAATAGGGCTCTTTGAGTTTGAGGGGCTTTTGATTTTGTTTTTTTTGTTTTTTTTTTCCCCACCTCCATGAAGACTAAGAGGAAGTTTAGTCTTTGCTGGGTACCCAGCAAAGGTTGGCCGCAAAACCCTCTGGCCACTATTTTGACATTTTCCATCCCGAGAGCCACAGTGCCTTGGTGCTGCCTGTGATGATTTCTGGTTTCCCTCCCAGCTGCGTAGTTCAGGCTGTGTGGGACTTGTGGTGCGGCATCAGGAGGCTTGGATTCGGGTCCTGGTTAGCTGTATGACCCTCAGCAACTCCTTGAATATTTCTGGGCCTCAATCACCTCATCTTTAAAAAGTTTTGCTAGACAACGGTGTTCACACTTCTTTGAATAGAAGGACCAGAGCTTGTGCTGTGACTTGCTGACTTGAACTGGCTCCCTAGAGCTCCCCAACCTGTTATGTGCATTTCCCAACTTTGCACTAGGTGACTTCCAGTTAGTAGCTTGAAATGGGCTTTGGTGGGAGTATTTACACCACAGAAATTGACAAATGCTACAAACTGGAGCTTCTCCATCCCACCCCAGTGAGAGCCAGCTGTTAAACTTTTACCAGCACGCTAGAATTCTAAGATGTTAGGTATTAAAAAAGAGAAAAGAAGAACTGCTTTGGCTGAAGCCGAAGTACTCCATCCCCACCAAACTTTGCCCCAATCCAGTACTTGAAAAAACTGTCATACCAGAAGGCTGAGATTTGTTCCAGCTCTAAATTCTGCAGGTAGAAGTAACAGGTCACAGAGGGAGAATGAAGAACAATCAAGAAGTTTGGGTTTTAGGACTGTATTTAGCTAATCAAGACCTGACTGTTTGGGCAAGTCAGCCTTGACGAGTCAGGAAGCCACTCCTGGAATCGCTTAACCCTGCAGGTCCTAGGCCTTTGGTGGCCTCTGGAGCAGTCTGGCACCAGATCTCTCACTGGGAGGCTGCAGGATGAGACTGCTATAGGGGAGGGCACTGGCACCCATCCCCTCTCCCTGCCTCATCTCCCCACCGCTGTCCCCCTGACCTCCTGGGTGAAAGGAAGTGACGTGCCACTTGGGTGCATCCAGGTGCAGGGAGAGCTGGAGCCTCTGGGGGCTGCCAACCAGGAGAGGTGGAGACCAGAATTCAAACGGGTCTCAACCCTTGGCTCCTGCCGTCCTGATCTTGACAAGTTTTGCATTTCACTACCATTTTGTGGAATGGGGCTGCTCAATTAAACATTACAATCATATTCATTTAAAATTTGGTCTTTCCAATGGGGCAAGTAGAGGGTGGTCAGCAGGGACCTGAGCCTCATTCAGCCTGTGGTGAGAGGGGCCCACTTGACCAGCGGGCTTCACGCCTGCATTTGCCGAGGCTCTGTGAAGAATGCAGAAGTAATATTCCCAAAGCTTGCTTTCTTTCAGGCCTCTTGGAATCAGCCAGACTGATTCATTCTTGCGGGGGTAGAGAAGCAAAAGAAAAGAAAAACAAATGTTTGTAGCTGAAGGAATCCTGGCATTTAATCTAGTGGTTCCTAAATCTACCAATCATCAGAATTACCTGGGAAGACTTTTAAAATACAGTTTCTTACCCCTGCCCCTAGGCTTACTGATTTAAAAGTCTCCAGCGGGGGAGAGGTTCTGGTGTTTGGTTCACTCTCAAGAGGGTCACTCTCTTGGCTGCCTGCAGTGGAGACAGAAGGCTGCAATCAGTGCTGACCATCAATTAGACTTTGTGTCTTTCTATTTCTAAAGGAGATTTCCTCATTTTCCCTTAGCAAATACAGAAAGATTTTTAAGGTTCTTCCCTACAGCTAACCTAAATCTTCACTGTGTTTCTAGCTCTCTCATCTGTGTAACAGCTTTACTGATGACTTTTGGAGTTGGCCTGCATGCAAAATGTTCTGGATTTATTTCTTCATTCCACAAAAATTAATTCAGCACCTACTAAATGCCAAGTCCTATGTTTGGTGCTGGGGAGACAGTGATGAGTGAAATGGACTTGATCCTTGGTCTTTGAGCTTACAGCCTTGTGAGGGAGTCAGAATTAAACTAGCAATGTTGGGATGCGGGGTAGGAGATGTTGGGTCTGGGGAGACGGGGTGGAGGAGAGCATCCTGAAGAAATGAGAGGGGCTGTGGCCTTAGGATAGTCTGAGAAGGAGGATGGAAGGTTGGGGAGCATAGTTCCTGGCAGAGAACAGCATGTGCGGGGCTGAAGGTAGGACAGCAGCGTGGGCCTCCAAGAACCATACAGCTGAACCTTTCCGTCATTTCTATGGTGCTTCCCAGAAACCTCTCCAAAGCTCCTCCATGACTCTCTGGGCTCCATGGAGTCCAGAGCAAGACAAAGAACTTTTGTCTCATCAGCTGAGCTATAATGAGAGACTGACCCCCAGGTTCTTTATTTATGCATCCGGCTCGGAGCTGGCTTTTGTAAGAGCGGCACTGTATTACCCGCTCACAGTCAGCCATGCATTTTACAATAATTCCACATTGTCTGCCTTGGATTTTATTTGCGCCTAACTTCCCTTTCAGCTTTCTTTTTAAAAGCCTTGCCTCTTTGCTCCCTTTTACTCATCTCTTTCTTTGAAGTGGAACACATCGAGAACATGTGGGTTTCAGGGAAATCTGCCATCCCCAGGGTCCTTCTCCAATGAAATGCAGGTCAGACTGAGATTTGGAGTTGAAAGCTGATTAGTCTAAATGCTCACATCTTAGAAAGTCTAACCAATCTGCCTATCAAGGCTGCTGATCCCATCCTGTCTTATTTGCTGCTGAGGAGCTGGGGAGGTGGGGGCGAGGCAGGGGAGGCGCGGATGGGCGCAGAGTCAGCGTCAGACAATGATGTGCCAGGCAGAATAGCATCTTTGCATAGTGCCTCCTGGAAGGAGGGTGGTGGGGAGGGGGCATGGGAGCCATGCCAACAGACGGGTCCGCCTGGGTCCCTGACTAAACCAACTAACCCTTCCCAAGCCGATCTGCCTGCACGAGGGGCCAGAGCCCATTATTCTTCCCTGAGATCTTAGTGAAGCAATAGGGGCCACGAAGGAATTCACTGGTCAGTATTAGTTTGGTGGGTGGGAGCAGGGAGGTCAGGAGGGGCAGGCTCGGGGGTGGGTTTGCTTGGATGAGCCCGTGGGATCTGAGCCAGCCCAGGCGGGAAGAAGGGTGGTTTGGCATTCTCCTGCAGTTACCAGGCCTCCGCTCCTGCCAGGCTGCTGGTGTGCAGAGCCCAGCCCCCTCCCCAAAGAGCCCCAGAGAGGGGCCAGGAGAGGGGGGAAGGCCACCCGTGGCCTTGTGAGGCTGAAGCACAGGCTCCTTCCTCAGCTGCCAGGGAAGAATTTAATTACCAATTAAAGCCCCCTCCATCTGTTTCGGGCCTGCCAGAGAGCTCTCTCTACCCTTTAATTACATCTCTGACAACAATTTAACTCAATTAGCTGGTAAACACAGCAGAATGCAGGCAACCCAGGGCACCCTCTCGTCCCTGCCATCTGTCTGTCCGTCTCATGCTTTCCCCCCTCGCTCTCAGTCTGTCTGTCCTGTCCCTGCATCCGTATCTCATTTTGATTCCCCCCTTCAGTTTTCTCTTTTCCTTCTGTCTATCTTCTCCAGCACCTCTTGTCTGGCTTACACCAGCTGGGTTTTTTCCCTGATCTTTGTCATTCCATCTTCCTTTCCCATCTTTTTGTCCGTCCCTTTCCCCTACTCTGTCTTGCTGCATTCATTCCAACTTTCTCCCCTTCTCTGCAGGCCAGTCTCCTTGAGCCCTCTTTTTCTGTTCCTCCTCCCAAGCTTCTTTCTCTTGCTCGGCTATCCCTTCAGCAATTAAGTGAATCCATCCCTTTCAAAGTCTCTTCTTTGAGTCTCCCTCCTGGTTGGTTTCCCTACCCTTTACCATCTCCTTTTGTTTTGTCCACTTAACGCAGACAAATGTCAGCTGGAGGATTTAGCCAGTCACTGGCTCAGAGCTTTATGTGTATTATTTGGTCGAATCTTTACAAAAATTCTGTGAAGTAGGTATAATTATTCCCATTTTACAAGTGGTATAATTGATGCTCTGAGAGATTTTACAACTTGCCCAAGGTCACCAAGCTTGCAATGGATAGAACAAGGATTCAAACCCAGGTCTGTTAACTCCAGTGCTGAATAAGAGAGATGGCCCCTGTGAGGGGGGCAGCTTTGTGGATACCAGGGGGAGCCTGAATATTGGGGGAAAGGCCCTGTGTTGCTGAAATGAAGGGCAAAGCAATTAGGTTCCCAGTTAACTTTGGGTGAAAATTAGGGATGATTTCTGAGAATCTAACTTCACTATGTCTGCGGAGGGAAATTTCCAGATTCTAATTTGCCACTGTATTGAAGTTTTCCAGTCCCCTAAGAAAGTTAAAAATGTCTAGGACCCGAAGGAGTAGGAGAGAAGGACAGAGAGAAACCAGTAGGCTATAATTATCCTAGCAACCCTCTCCTGGAATGAGGCAGGGGGAGGGCGGAGGAAGGGCAGCCTGATCCGTCTTGTGGACAGGCAGGGACATGATGGAGACCCCAGGTCAGCCAGGTAGTCACATGGCTGCGGTTCAGGCAGACCCCAGCCAGATAAAACTCATCTGCTTTCTTCCCCCGTCCTTCCTCAGCTGACTAATCATTCTTCCTGTGATTAAAACAGAAAAGAATTGGGGGGAGACTACAGCAGAGAAGGGGAGCCTATTTCTTATCTCTGTTTTTTACCTTCCTTTGGTTTTAAGATGTGCAGTCCATCCGCAGGGGTTAGGGTCACTTGGGGTTTAGAACTCACACACCTCTACCCATTTTCTGCCACCTGAAGCAGGAGGGCTGGGATCTCAACTAAACTCCTGAAATGTAGGACTTGTACTCTGAAAGCAATTGGAAATACGGGTTAGAGTCAGCCACGGTAGGGAGACTGGCACATCACCTAAAATTTCGTTACAGATCTCTCAAGGGAAGTCCCATTCTGTAGGCAGACATGAAAAATTCTGGGCAGAGGCAACCAGGGCATAGATGGGGGACTGGAATAGAGGCAGGGGTAGAGAAGCAGAACTCAGAATGTGGGGTTCCTTATCCAAGCTTCCCAAGCCTTATACAAACAGTGGGTTTGTAGGCAGATTATGTAAACATGGTATAATAAAGACCACAGAGTAATGAGGTTGGTGGATTGTTTTTTTCTAAACAGACACATGATTCCCTAGAATTTCAGAGTTCAAAGTACTACAGAGGTCTGTCTAACCCAGAGTCCTTCCTGTTGCAAGAATTCTTATTACAGTAGCCATGATAATATCTGTCTTTGAATACTTCCAATGACAGGGAACTCACTACCTCACAAGGTAATCCTTTTCCATTTTCAGACTATTGTAACGTTTAGACAATTCTTTCTCATATTAAGTTTCCCTGTAATCCCCATCCTTCTGTCCTATTTTAACCTTGTGAAGTAATGGGGAACATGTAAACTTTTCCTCCTCAGTTCAGTGCCAATCCAATGTCTAGAAGGCAACTGATAGGAACCTCAGTTCCTTCAGCTATTCCTCAAATGCTCTCATTTCAAAATCTCACTATTCTCTTTCTCTGTCTACCCCTTTTCATTAGCAAGTTATTTATAAATACTGCCGCAGGCCTAAACTGAATGCTCTAGATTAAGTCCAATGGGCACATGACAGAGAAATACTATTACCTCCCTTAATCTAGATATTGTATTTTTCATTAATGCAGCTCAGAATCTACAACTTTTTATGGCGACCACAGATCATAGGAGCCTCTGTCACATATCAGCATTTTGAGGTTGCAGTCAACTAAACTTGTTTGTTTTGGTAAATGCCACCCTTTGGGCTATGTCGTCCCCATCTCTACTGAGTTAATGCTTTTAGTGATAAACATATAACTTATTTAACCCTTTTATCATATTTTGGGGGAGGAGGTAATTAGGTTTATTTATTTATTTATTTATTGAAGTATAGTCAGTTACAATATGTCAGTTTCTGGTGCACAGCACAATGTTCCACCCACACATATACATACGTATATTCCTTTTCATATTTATTTATTTTAATGGAGGTACTGGGGATTGAATCCAGGACCTTGGGTATCACTCTACCTCCCTACTCGCCCCCACTTCATTTAATCCTTTTAAATTTCACCCTGCTCAGTTCAATTTAACTAACACTGATGGAACATTACCATGTTAAACTAGGTTCAATTTGGGCCAGGGTTTCCATCCTACTGAGGTCTAAGACCCTGAGCCTGTCACCCAGAATATTAACCAGTCCTGTATCCTCCACAGATCTGATGAGCTTGTCTTTCATATCTTCATCCAACTTCCCATAAAGCTGGAAGAGGTGTGCCTCCTAAGAGGACTATTTTGAAAGGATCAATGTCTAAATGAGTCTCTCCTTCAAATGGAGGATAGAGTTGGTTTTTTGGCTTTAATTTTGGTAAATTTCAAATAGAGAAGAATATCAAAAATAGTACAAAGAACTCCCATTTGCCCTTTATCCAGATTCATTCACTGTTTACATTTACCTCCATTTGCTTTATCCCTTTCTATCCACATGTTTACAAATGCATATTTTTTCCGAGCTTTTTGAGAGTAAGTTGGAGACCCCATGTCCCTTTACCCCTAAATACTTAAGTATGTATTTCCTTAGAACAAAGGCATTCTTTTTTTTAAACATTTTTTATTGAGTTATAGTCAGTTTACAATGTTGTGTCAATTTCCAGCGTAGAGCACAATTTTTCAGTTATACATGAACATGCATATATTATTGTCGCATTCTTTTTCGCTGTGAGCTACCACAAGATCTTGTATAAATTTCCCTGTGCTGTGCAGTATAATCTTGTTTATTCTACATATGCCTGTCAGTATCTACAAATTTCGAACTCCCAGTCTATCCCTTCCCACCCCCCTCAAAGGCATTCTCTTATACAAACAACCTCAGTATAGTTATCAAAATCCAGAAATTTCACATTGCTGCAAGACTATTATGTAATTCACACTCCATATTCAAATTCCAGCAGCTTTCTCTGTAATGTCCTTTATAGCTATTTCCACCCCCACCTCCCTCCACCCCCAGTTGAAGAGCCAGTCTAGGATCCCGCATGGCATTCAGTAGTCAAGCTCTTTATAGGAGGCTGTGGTTTTATTTCAACACTTCGCTAAAAGCAGTTTGGAAACTTTTTTGAAAAATGCCAACCTAAGAAAAACAAAGCATCCCACCTTCCAAGGATGAAGATCTAGTACCTCTGAGGACAGCAAAACAAATGTGCCGCAGACTCTGAAGGTAATTCCCATGAAGCCTTTTGCAAATGTTTTAAGCAATGGAAGCATTTGTAACAAGTGCAGCCACCTGGTGAGATGACTTTGGAGGGAACAGCCTCAAAGAGAGGAATGACTCCTAGAGCGTTTGCTTATAAATTTGCCTCATGATTTGATAGTCAAACTGCACACAACTTTAGAGTTGCAGCTCCCAGAGAACAGGGTCCACACATTCTTCCTGGCCCATTTGTTAAAAGTACTGGGCTGCTGTAGCTGAGCCCCAGGCTTTGCCCCCCAAAAGGGCTATTTATACTTGCCAGAGGATGAACCCTTAACCTCTAAGGTCAGTCATGAGGGAGGTAGGTGGGCAAACGAAGATGTACAGGGTAATCAATTCCCAACAACTCAAAACACATGTCACACTGATGGAGGATGGATAACACTGACTTCCCACCTACTCACTCCATAATGGACACACAGTAAATATGAAAAGCACATCAATGAGCCCGTGGCAGCAGGCTGTACAGTGATCTGCTGAATTAAGGCAACTTGGGCTCCAACCAGAATTCAAGGTAATGCTGACCAAACAATGTTTCTGTCGATTTCCTCCCCTGCGCCCATGTTCAAAGCCTTAGAGCTTAGTGCTTAATGAATCTCCTTCTCCCTGTCTGTCTTTCTAACATCCAGTCAGTTACCAAACTTTTTCACATTTTTCATATTTACTCTTTCCTCTCCATTCTGGTCCAGGTCCTACTTTACCAGCTCCTTGGTCTCCAGTCTCTCTCCTATTGATTCATTCTATGCACCATCACTAGATTAATCTTCTCTTAAATATATATATATATATTACACACACACACACACTCACACATATATACACATATCTCCCCATATCTCCTCAAGTTTCCATTTCAGATCCAACCAAACTCACTCATCAATGAGCAAGCCTTCTTCTTGGCCTTTGCTCTTGCCATCCATTCCCCTCTCTACCCCATTCCATCCTCACTTCCTTAGAGACTGGGCTCCATGGCTCTTTTTGCGGGGGTGGGGGGGTCCCAAGCTCCAAGTCCTGCGACCCTTCTCTCAGAGCTGAGTGTTGAAAGCATCTGGCATTTATACTACTTTTTTGGCACTTGGCACGAGTGTAAACTCTTCAAGAGCAGACATCATATTTATCTCTCTTCCCATCTTCGAGTTCATGTAATGCTGCCATTTGCATAATTGGAACACAATGCATGTTCAGTGTTGGTGATCATGGAATTTGTTTGAAAAGGGTCAATAACCAAATAATATAACAGCCAACATGTATTGAACACATAATAACCATCAGTCACAGTACTATACACTTTGTGTGGATTATCTAATTTATCCCTTCCACAACCCAGTGATCCAGGGACAATTATAATCCTCCTTTAAACTGGGGATGAGGAAACTGGGGCTCAGAGAAGCTAAGGAAGTTACCCATGGTCATCCAATTAGTGAGAGGAAAAACCAGGATCCAATCCAGATGGTCTAATTTCAGAGCCATGGCTCTAAACCACCATCCTTCAGCCACCAAAATGGTTACACCCTCACCCCAAGACTTTAAATAATAATAATTGTGATGTTGATAAGAAATAAAAATCTTCCAAGGAAATTGAGGCTCTGATCTGCTCACACAGCTTTTTTAAGTTTAATAACTTCACTCTTGCAAAGCTCTTTAGGCATATAAATTCAATCCTATCTTATAAAAGAAAATGAAATGAGCTGCTAAGTCACATTTAAATTTGGCCTGGGCTTTAAAGGACTACATTCTTCTTTTTATTTTGCTTTTTTTAGGCAAAGAATAATAAAGAGAAAGTCTACATTTTCGGACCCGCTCCTGTGTTTCTGAATCTATAATTTTCAACTTCCCCCCACATTCCCAGTGGGCTGGGGCTGAGGAGGATTTGGTGGGGAGGATGGAAAAGGAGTAGGGCTGTGTTTTCTCACAATTCAGGTCAAGTTTGGGGTTCCAAAGGGGCTCTCAGTTCCCTCCACAGAAGAGACAAAACAGAACGCATTGTATGTGTTCAGACTATTCAAAGAAGACATCTCAGCAAGGCAGATCCTATCACAGACAGCTGATGTCACCAAGAGAGGAGGGGAAGATGGAGGAAAGAAACAACAGAAGAGACAAAGAGAAAGGAGGGAAGATGGAGCAAAAAGAGAAGATGGGAAATAGGGCAGAGAAGGTGAGAGCAAAGAGAGAACAGTGGAGGAAAGAAAGAAGGATTTGGAGCCATGCTCCTTTCTTCCATCCCTGAACCCTCTGGTGAAAGCTTCTCGGCCCTCCCTGTAACCCAGAGGGGACATACACCCTCACCCTCCACCCTCCGGTACTGTCCCGGGGCCCCCAGTTTGCAAACAGGGAAGACTTGTAAACAGTTTGCAAAAATTTCCTCCGGTTTCTCCAGGAGTTGCCTGTTTCTTGGGGCCATTCCTTTCCCTGCAGCCCTCCGGGAGTTTCCTCCCCGCAGACCCCAGCCAGACTCCAGCAGCCCCCACCCTCTCCTCCATTCCCCCAGCTCTCCGGAGGGGCTTGCGTCTCCCTGATGCGCTCCGGTCTCTGTCTGAGCCATCCATCAAGGGTGGCAGGCTGAGGGAAACATGAAAAAGAGCCTATTTGGCTATTAACATCCCCTCCCGCTTTGTTGTCTCTCTCCTCCCCACTCCCCTTCCAGCCCCCCACCCCACCCCTCCCTTTTCCCTTTTGCGGGAAACAAAACCAGACTGACAAGCTGAAGACTCAAACATTAATCAAACTGCGCTCCGGAACAACCTTTCCCTCGCATTAATAAATACATTTGCGGCCCCTCATTGGACAGTTGGCCTAATTTGTTTCTTTTTTGCGGGGTAGGGGGAGCAGCCGCGCCCGCGCCCCCTGGCTCCCAGCAGCCCAGTGCAAAGCAGATGTTCCGCCGCGGACGCGGAGCAGCGCCGAGCCGCGCGCCCCGGAGGCCGCGGTTGCCATGGCGACGGTCGGGCCGCCTGCTGTCGCCGAGCACGCTGTCTCGCCCGCTCAGTGATTACCTCCATCTCCGCAGCGTTCGCCATACGGCCCGGATTCTAATCAGATCCCCTCCCCCTCCTCCCTGCCGCCTGGCGGCGCCCACCCTCCTCTGCCCAGCCCTGTAGCCCGCCGGCTCCCACATCCTTGGGACTCATTAAGAACTGCGGGTGCATCCCTCATAGTGCTGAAGCAAGGGGGGTGAGAGTGGGCGAGCGGCCGTGCACGCCCGTGTTTAGGAATGACTGGCCCCCCTTGGGAAGAGGTTCTGTGCACCTGAGGCCATCTTTGGTGGCACTGGAACCCCAGGGTCCAGCTCCTAGTACTGTCCCCTGGAGATTCCTCCTCCTTCTCCTTCTTGGTTATGTTGAGGCAGGTCACCCGAGGTCCCCAAGAGAGAGGTGAGGCAGGCAACCCTAGTCCCTCTCCACCTGGGCAGGACCCTTCCATTCTGATTCTGAAAGTGCTAGGAGTGATTTCTTCTGCACAGACTGTAGGTGAGGAAGTTTCTGGAGCAATCAGAGCATCAGTCCAAGCTGCGCTCCTGTGTTAAACCCAGTGGTTTCTCAGACTAACAGGAGTGGATACGCACAAGTCTGTTACTCAAATATTGCAGGCCTGGCCTGACATAGGTCCATGTTACTTTGACTCTCTCCCCATCACATACACAGTGTGCTCTCCAGGCTGCCAGGCCTGGTGGTCTGTAGGTCTATAGGTGGTCTCAGCTACACTCCCAGCCCACAGCCTTACAAGCAGTACACGTGTACCTTCTCCAGGCTTGGCAGTGGTCAAGAGGCAGTTGTGAGGCCTCAGGGCCTTGGGGTACTTGGAGATCTCTCTGTTGGGGGAGGAGGGTCCTCTTCCTCAGACTTTGAGACTTTATTCCAAAACCCCAAACATAGCCCCCTTTCCAAGCATCACTGGCTTCAGGAGAAATAGGGTATTAACAGAGGCCACAGGCAAAGGTGGACACACGTGGGCACAGGGGCTGGGGATGAGGCCAGCATGGAATCAAAGCAAAACATGTGGGACAGAGGGCAGAGTCCACATTCCAGGCTAAACCACAAGCCAGGAAATGCAAGGTGGTTAGAGCAAAGACAATTTTCCTTAAAGGAGGGAAACTCTCAGAGTGTCAAGAAGTGTTAAAGTTCTCAACCACGCTAGGGAAAGCTCGCTTAAACACTCCCACGATGTTCAAAACGCCAGTGTCCCCCCAGGGTTTGCCTGCAAAGTCCTGAACAATATCAGCGAATAAGAAGAAATGCTACTTGAGGCCCTGTCTCCTGAGTCGACCAGGAATCCTCATGTTAGAGCCGGAGGACTTTTAGAGATCTAGAACAATCTTTATCTGTCAAAGGATGAGAAGACATAGACAGAGAGGGGTCATAACTGGCCCAAGATCCCACAGTTAGCCAAGAGTGGAAGCAGTCTCTGCTGTTTGCCATGGGGGCCCCTGGTGCCCCCCCCCCCACTTCCTCTCTCAGAGGCAACTGGCTGGGAAACTGGTTTCCAAGAGGCACAGGGAGAATCCCAAAAATCTCAGGCCCTTCCAAGCCCCACGTCACCCTGTCTCCTGAAGGCTTGTCACCTGAAGGCAGCACTACTGGAGTGACAGCTCCCATTGGCTGGCTAGCCCAGGGCCCCTCTGGGGGTGGTGGGTGGGGAGGGAGCTTTTGTGGGGCCTCCCTCAGTCGATTGTCTGCAGCTCTGTCTTTGTCTGTCACTCAGAAGTGAACCGGTTGGGGGAGAGGTCAGGCTGGTTGGTGGATGGGGAGAAAGAGACCTGTCCCTCTCAGAGAGGGCTGGGGAAGAAGAGGGTGATGGGGGGCAATGCAGTTCCATCAACCTCCTCATCCCCACGCCCTCCAACACCCCCCGCCCCCAATCCCCTAGGGAACTCCAGACTGCTCATTTTAGGACCAGGGCAGCAACTGCCCACAAAGACTCTTCTTGCCATGTGAAATCTTGGGTCCCCATTGGAGATCTACTCCCTTACTCTGCCCTGTCTAGAAGAAGGGGCTGTGAGGGAGTCTAACTCAAACCTACTAGGAGGGGGGTTCCACTGTGCCCCCCATTCCACACAACTGCCTTTCAGACCACTCTTGTGCTTGCCTGCCTGCCTGCCCCTGTTTGCCTCATCATGTTCCCCAGGTTCCCCCATCCCGGCGCTGTAATTCTGCACCGATTCATCCCCTGAGAGCCCGTTTTCAGACTGCCCTAGCTTCCACTGTACACTGCCCCATCTCCCCAGATTGTGCGGTTTCCAGGCTTCCCTTGTCCCCCCTGCACATGAATCTGTCTCCCCAGATTCGATTGTTTTCAGGCTTCTCTCTCTGCCCCCCTGTACACGAACTGTCTCCCCAGATCCTACTGTTTCCAGGTTCCCCCATGTTTCCCAGGTACACAAATTGGCCTCCCTGGGTCCAGCAGTTTCCAGAACCCCCTTGCTCTCTCACTAGGCAGTTCCATCTCCCTAGATTCAGCCGTTTTCAGGCTCCCCTCATTTGCCCTGTACACGGATTCCTCTCCCAGGTTCTGCTGTTTCCAGGCTCCCCTATTTCCCTTGTACACGGATCAGCCTCTAGCTTATGTTGATCCCAGCTGCCTAAGGGATTCAGTAGGTTTAAGAAGAGTGGAAGGAAGAAGAGTCAGAAAGAGGAGGAGAAAGATTGTCATCAGGGAGGCTCCTTATTTCTCTTGCCAGCCAGAGATCTAAGCAGCTTGTACACAGCAGCCTCTGAGCCTCTGACTCTACAAATAGCTCCAATGAGCTGATCTGCCCTGGGACACCCCAGTTCCCCCCTCCCTGCTGCTGCCCAGGGTCTGAGCTTTAATCTAAGCGTCCTCTGGAGGGGATGTTGGAGGGGATGCTTGTGCGTGCACGCAGCAGGGCAGGCAAGAGGCTTCCCAAGCCCTGGGCTGTCTCTAGCCTCCCACCCCATCTCTCCCCTGCCACTTCCTCCTTGCCTTCCTAGCCCCTCTTTGTCTCTTTCCTACCAGCTGCATCTTATCTCCTCTCAATTTATTCAGCTAGAACTTAAAGGAGACTCCAAATGCAACCCTAGGACAAAGGAGATACAGAGCTAGAGACACACACTTTTTCCCCCCCAGCTTTTCAGGATGGAGTAGTATTAATCTCAGGTCCAAAAATTCATTCTGTGCCTGGATTAGCATCCTGGCATGCTTCTGCAGCCTCCATAAACACTTGTTTCATCCTTGTTGCTTGGAGACAGATGCCCTGCATCCTAATTCTTCTTGAGAGGGAAGGTGGGAAGGGGGGTTGGCACAGTGTTCTCCAAGGCTTTCCAGGATTCTTACCTTCTCTGATTCATTTCAGTATTGCCCCCAAAGCTTCTACTGGAATCTAGGGAAGTGTGTCTGATTCTCCATATCTTTCCTCCGCTCACATACCCATCCACATACCCGTAAGCCTAATCCCAGCCATTTTGTCAGTCATGGTGCTCCATCTTGCTGGTTCCAGCAAACATTCTGGGTTTACTGGGAACAAACAGGAAGGCAGGCCTGCTGGGTCCAGGGCAGTGCCCTAACAGAAGAAAGATATTTCTTCAAAGTAAAGCCCGTGGGACTTCAGACCTCACTGCTTTTGCTTCCAGGACCAGAAAGCAGCTTCAGTTTTCCCACCTGTCAAGTGGGGATGACATACCAGCCTACCTCACAGTGGTAGGGAGTTTAAATACAATTACAAATGTGGAGGAAACAGAATTCTTTTACAGAACTTGACAAGTGTGAGTTATTTATATTAATCCTATTTAAAGAAACCTGTGCATATTCTGCCTTTTGTGTATAAGTTCTCCTTTCTTTGTTTGAAAATAAATGCAGTCAATGACATTCATTTATTAATTTCATTATTTAAAAAAAAACACAATTGAGTTGCTGCACCTTGAAACTGTATGAACCCTATAGACAGGTGTTAATACTCACTGAAATGTAGGTTTAAAATACATGGATTTTAATGTATGTAAATTGTACCTCAATAAATCCGATTGAAAACATGAAAAGAAAATGTGAATTGGGGTTTTGAATGAGTAAGCCCCATTTTTTAAAAAATTGCCCAAGAAGGCACTCCTTGTCCTGAGAATTCTATGTATAAATGTTAGGTTCTGATGCTCTGCAGAGAGCATGGGGTCAGTGGGGCATACGGAAGTGAGCAGGGTTTCAGAAACCCTCATTGCTGTCCCAGCTCTGTCACTTGTTAGCTGTGTGACACCTGGTAAGTCATCCTTTAAGCTTCACTTTCCTTGTCTGAGGGTCTTTAGCTTGTTCTCCCAGGATCACCCAACTTCCAAATCTGAAGTGTTCAAAAGGGTGGGGGTGGGGTCTGGCTTTCTTGACAGTGTACTCATCGGAGGCCCTGTGTTCTCAGCACAATTGCCCCTGCCCAGCTCCTAGAGAAGGTGCCCCACTTCTCCCCAAACCCTCCCCCCAACACCACCAATCCCCCACTTCCCTGGCAAGGTTCTGCTCTGTGGTCTAGGGGATCTCTAGGAATGGACTCCAATACTCAGCCCTGTGGGAATAACTGCCTCCCGTAGGTGGTAGAGATGCCTGCTAGAGCGAGTTCTTGCACACCCTTCCACAGCCCCATCCTGATCCCAGCTTGGCCAGGAAGGAAGTGGGCTTGTCTTCTGGCGCCATCTCCTGGGCAGACCTGTGAGAGCCCATTCTATTTACAGTCATTCAAAGAATGCTGATATTTCTTGGTTTTGGAAGTTTTGTTTTGTTTTGAATCTCATTTGCTTCCCCATAACCAAGAGTTCTGAATTCTGGACTTTCCCAGCCACTTCTTAGGAGAGAATGTTCCAGGTGCCCTCTAACCATCCACAGGGCTGGACCCTCCCGCGTGGTAGGGATGATCCCTAATCCATGGAGACCTAGGAGCAGCTGGGGCCAGTCTCTTTCAATCATTCCATCAGTGAACCCATGTCTCCACATATGTCCCCATATGCCCCCAACATACCCACCCTAGGAACCCCTGTCAATCACTAAGAAGCTGTTGCCTGGAAGCAGGGGCATAGCCTCCATGACTTTCAGAGCTTTCTTCCATCCCCAAGTTTTCCTGGGTGAGGGCCCATTGCAGCCATGAGAATAAGATACATATTTTCAATGCCTTAAAAATCAGGTGTCTCGATAAAGAGAAATTGTGGGTCTGGTCAAATGGAATCAGATCTCTCTTGTTATTTCTTTTTCCTTTATTTGATCTGTGTGTGTGTGTGTGTGTGTGTGTGTGTCTATTTTTAGAATGAGCATAAGTGAGGGTGATAAGAGGTCACCAAATATATAAACTGTAAAGTGGATTTATTACTTAAAATATTTTTATTGAGGTGTAGGTGATGTATAATATTATAGGAGTTTCAGGTGTACAACATAGTGATTCACAATTTTTAAAGGTTATGCTCCACTATAGTTATAAAATGTTGGTTATATTCCCTGTGCGGTACAATATATCCTTGTAGTTTATTTATTTTACACGTAGTAGTTTGTACTTCTTAATCCTCTAACCCTATTTTGCCCCTCCCCCTTCTCTTTCCCCACTGCTATGTCACTGATTTATTACTTTTTAACATACTTTCAGAATGTAAATGTCAAATCATCATCCCTAACAAAGTGGTCTCTTTTTTTGTTGTTGCTGTTTTTTGGGGGGGAGCAATAATTAGATTTATTTGTTTATTTGTCTATGGAGGTACTGGGGATTGAACCCAGGACCTCGTGCATGCTAAGTATGTGCTCTACCACTGAGCTATGCCCTCCCCCCAAAATGGTCCCTTTGGAAGCCCTGTTGTGGAATGATTGCCTGAAACTATCTGAATGAATTCAAAAGCACTAACTCTTCAAACTCTGAGTGGACTTGATTTTTGCAAGCTGTTTGGTGACAAGATGCACAATCAAGCTGGATGGCACTGTTTAGATAAAGAACGAGAAGTGATTATAATGAAAATGATTGTCTTCTGTGTGTCTTGCCCTGACCCTAAATTCTTATTTCCTTCTTCAATCCACATTCCACGTTGCTGGCAGAGTTCTTTGCAAAACGCAGAATCGATATCATGTAACTGCTTGAAAATCTTTAATGCTCCCTATCACCTCCAGAATACAAACCAAGCTCTGTGGTTGGGGCAAAGAGCAGTAGGCAATGAAGACAGACCAGTATGGGTTTAAAAATCTCACCTGGGCCCTGAGGCAAATTATCCAAATTCTTGGGCCCTCAATTGTAAAAACAGGGCTAACAGAGTCCATTTAGTTAGGTTGTTTTGAAGACAACAGTATTTCTAAGGTGCACAGAGTAGTCAACTCAGTAAACAGCAGATTCTTTAGCATGGCATTCAGTGCTCACATTGATCCAGTCACTACTTGTTGAGGGAGAAGCTTTATGTCTCAACACACCCCAGCCTCCCACAGAGACACACATCCTCCATTTGGGCTGCCTGCGCCTGCCTGCAATTCCTGATGGAGATTCTCTCCCTCTTTGCTTTGCTTATACTATCTCTCCCTTTGTAGTGTCTCTTTCCCCAACTTCCTTCTATCAAATACTACGTAACACACCATCTCTTCTGTCAATGCTTATGATTTCTGCATATACAACTTTGTTCCCAGTCAAGTTGTGACCTTGTTGGGTCAGGAACTGTGTCTTCCAATTTACCTTAGAAGCTCCCACCAACCCCCAGCAAGGTGTCTGGCTCAGAACAGCCAGTTAGTAAATGTCTATTGAAATAATTTATTCCAAAAGAAACTTTATTTTACTACTACTATTATTGTTTTTATCAACACTGCTTTTCTTTACCGGAGAGTCCATTTTGAGGGGCAGCACTCGTCTGTATGTACAGTATAAAGTCTACATGTATTTCATAATCACTCATTTCTTCGGATCCTCAATCTGATATTTTCTGGTTTTAGTTGATAGAGATAAAGAAGAGATTAGGAAACAGATGAAGACCATACAAATGTTGACCGTCGAGTAAAATTGGTGGCAATTTGATTACTTTTTTCTTTTTTTTTAATTGAAGTAATGACTTACCTACAGGAAAGAACATATGTCTTAAGTGTAAGCTCTGTGAATTTTTACCACCACTTAGAGCAAGACAAAGAACACCATTTGATTTTTAGAAGGTATTTCTACCTTGAAATAGTCCTTGAATCTCTCTCCTTTCAACCTTCTACCCCTACCCCACTGCCACATTTGGGCCCAGTCACTTGCTAATCCATCTCCCTCCCTTTCTTTCCCTAATGCCTGGCTCCTGGCAAAAACTCGAATATTTGAATAAGTGAATGAATGAATGAACAAACGGAGCACACGAATATTGTTACACGAATGATATCCAGTTAAGAGGGAAAGGGAGGTCCATAGAGTTGTGCCCAAACTACTTTGGGTAAATTATTCACCTTTGCCTACATCAGGTTCCGGAGTTGAAGGATGTCTATTAGGCATCAGGGATAAGATTTTTTTCTCAGTAGCGTTCAAAGGGAGATTGAGAGCACAGAAGTTTGAGCCTTAGGCCAGCCTCCAGCTCATCCTCCACCCGCTCTCAGGCCTGGTTGGTCCCGCTTTAGCCAAAGCAGACGCCCTCTCGGTCGCGGTCCGTTCAGCGGGGAGCCATCCATCACTGTCCGGATGCAGGCCAATCCGACCAGCTCTGCCTTCCTGCCAGCCAATGGCCGGAAAGCAGGGGGCGTGTGGAGTCAGAGAGGGGGCCAAGGGCTCAGGGTGGTAAAAAGAGGGTTCGAGGGCTTGACGTTACTACCTTTCTGTCCCCAGCCCGGTCTAGGTGTGGCTAGCGTTCCCCGTGCACCCGAGCCCCGGCCAGTGCTTCGGTGTACGCCCTCTGGCTGGGCCTGAGCCTCTGGGGCTCTTTCTGAAGTTCCCTGATGCCAATTCAGCAGGAGGAAAGGGGGCGCCCTTAAGCCCTATTCCCCACAGATACTCGAGACCCACTGAGTCGTCCACTAGAGCAGAAAGGCGGGGAGGGGCCCCGGGGTTGAGAGCAGACGGGAAGGCAGGCCCCGGGGGCCTCTCCGGCCCGGAACCGCCAACTGCCCTTCCCGAAAACCGGTCGCGGGCAGACGGCGCCCCCGCCGGCGCCAGCTCCACGCTACCCTCCGCGCCCGCAGGCTCGCGCCCGAGGCCGCGCTCATTAGACGTCGGAGGGGCGAGGGGATGGCCGGGACCAGCGGACAGAGCTCGAGGCAGACTGCCAGGCCCTCCTTTCTGGCGGCTCTGCGGGGCTGCGGGCGCCGAGGAGGGGCCAGGGGCGCGTGGGCCCTTCGCCTCAGCCCCGGGAAAGCCGGGCCTGTAAACTTGGCATCCCCGGGAAGGGGCGGCACCCCTGCCCTTCCAGGCTCTCTGGGTCTCCCCGCGATTCTGCGCAGCCCTCTGCGCTGCCCTCTCCCCGCCTCCCGGCGTGGGTTGGCTGCTTCGCTGCGGCCACCTTCCCCGAAATCCTTGGCCACAGCTGGCGGGGACAGCTTTCTGGTTGCCTCTCCCCACTGCCACGCCCCCTCGGCTCATTCCTCTTAAGCCGGTACAGTCCCTGTGTGGGCGAGGGGTTCGGACAGCCCTAGGGCAGAAAGTGCGGGAAACCCACCCCTCTCAGCAATTCCCCCTCCCAAGCCCGGCTCTGAGAAAACTGTTGGAAATACTTTAACCTTTCAGAGCCTCGTGTGCCCCTCCATAAAATGGGGATAGCATCGCATAATCCATAGGATTCGGTGAACCATTTTGTGCAAAGCGCCAGGCCTTGCCAGTCTAGTCCGTGCACAATTGGAATTGCAGAACCCAGGGTGGGCGCGGCCGGGTTCCTAGGAACTGAATTTGCCCCTCCGGTTCTCGCAGTTGTTTACAGGAGGTGGATGGAGCCGGGCACCGGATGAGGCCGCACTTTTGCCAAAGTATTTCTGGAAAATTTCTCATTTCCCGTCGCTACACTGGCTCCTGAACTCTACAGCATTTAATTGCATACTTTTTTTCCCCCCTTTTGGAGTTGCCTTTTTACATTATTTACTGGAATGGTTATGTACGCAGTATTTACAATCTATTTGTTTACATAACTATATCTTTTTCATTTCCTCTAATTACAGAAGTAGTCATGCCCATTATAAATATCCAATCCTGGAGAGTTTTATAATGTAGGATGTGATAACCCGCAGTGACTGCCTCTATTAACACCCAGGGTTCGCCGATTTTTTTCTGCAACCGCTGGCGGAAATTCGTGAGCCCGAGCTGGCTGGGAGCTAGCAGGGCGGGTTCAGCGTGCTGGTTGCTGGGACAACGCCCTGCCACGCGGGTGGGAGACCAGCGATTAACTCGCTGGAGCAAGGGTCGGTCCCGCCCTGGGGGCGGAGTTAGTAGGGGGAGAGGGACCTGAGGGAGCGCTTTTCCCTCTAGGTGGCGCTATAGGATCGCGGATACGGTCCTGGGACGGCGCTCCCCTTGGCGGTGGGCAACATCGAGGGGCGGAGCCGGGGGCGGGACGTGGACCCGCGGCTGCAGAGATGGAGGGAACCGAGCTGAATGGGGCGGAACGTTAAGACACTCTTACGGACTTCTGTACAGGATACATAAAGTGTACGTGTCAGAGAAAGGGAGAAAGGGAGAGGTTCTGGGATGGAGAGAGAAGGGGAGTCGTGTCGCCCCGAAAGTCACTCCATTCTTCGCATTTGCCCCTAGGATCCTCCTCCGCCCGTCTCTCCCTCTGAACCTGCAATTCTTCACACCCTCGGGCGCACCGGGTGCTCTGGACACAAATGCACGGTGGACCTGGCCATTGCTTCCTCGCCCCTAGCATCCGGGCCTAGCCATGGCGAGCTTGCAGGGCTCTAGTGCCCAGGGTAATTGCCAGCATAGGAATTCCGCGGTCCCGAGAATGCCAAGAAAAACAGGCGTGCTGTTCCTCAGTTTTTCTGGAGGAAGCCTTCCGCCCTTCCCTTCTGGAGGCTGATAATGGAAAAAGTGACTCAAAGAATCCCTAGCGGGGCCACCATGTCTGTACCATCTTCTGTTCTCCTTTTCCCCCCAAATACACATTCCTCCCACCATAACTCTTTTATCATGTCACACAATCATACCCAGCCCTCCCCACCACATATTGGGTCCGAGTATCAGTGTCATACCCCCTCACTATGTTAAATTGTTCCCTTTTCATTGACCCACCCCTCTCCCCAATCACACAACCACAAGGATGCATGGTGCTGGGCATTCTGAAGACAAGCCACGCAGAGTGCAGAAGCCCTTATCAGAACACGCACACACACTCTTCCCAGGCCAAGAGAGAAGGAGACCACTGGCAGGAGATAAAAGCAGGTTTATTTGTGCTCTGGGGCCAGGGATGCCTAAGGTCTGAGTAAAGGCAGCTCAGCTGGTTCTCACGGCAGAAAGGGCAGGCCAGGGCAGTGAGAAGGCGTGACTCAATGCTGAAGCCAAATCTTTGCATCTCAGAGTCCCTGGCCAGAGACCTCTGGAGTCAGTTCTGGGAGGGCCCGGGGATATAGAGGGGTCTCCAGTGTCCCCTGGGGTCTTTGTGCTTTTGCCAGGATTTGGGGGGGAATGATCTGGGGGTAGGGAGCCTTGAATGCACAGCCTTCATTTCAGTAACGACCATTTAATTTGTTCCTTGGCAGACTGAAGAACCTGGGTGGGGCGGGGTGTGGAAGGTTGAGAGAATTACTAGGGGGAATGTCAAGTATGTTAACAACTGCAGTGAGGGGGAGGTCTACAGCCACCTTCTCTAAGTGTCCCTGCAATCCCCGGTCATTAGGTGGCAGCAGCTCACCTCTGCCTGGTTTCAGTGGGGACAGGCCATCAAGACTGAATGAGCAGCTCACACTGGCTGCAGCCAACCACCAGTCCAGGCCAGAACCTGCCCAGCCCTCCAGTTCCTGCATCTGCAGCCAGGGTGTGCCAGCAGCCCTGTCTCCCCCGCACCAGGCCATGCGAGCTCCCGCCCACAGTGCCACATCCGGGCAGAGACGCCCTGGCCTGACGCTTCCTGAGCCCAGACACCTCAGCAAACCCCTAGCTCTGGCCTGGGCTGGCAGTGTATCCTCAACACCCCACCCAACCTGCTGCTGATGTGGCACAGCTGGCAAAGGGTTCCTGGCCAGAGTCTGCCGGGGGACACCTGCGCTCAAATGTGTTCACTCTCACATCCTGCTGAAATGGCCTCAGTCCCATGTTTATACAAATCCATGACAACATGGTGGGGACCCCAGGTATGTCCCTCAGATGGCTCCTCCAGCCATCAAGCCTCATTCCTTTCTGAAGAAGCCCCATCCCACACTGTGTGTCCCTTCCTCCTGCCCTCTCTTAGGGACAGCTTAGCCCTGGGGTTCTCCTTCTCCCAGCTGGAATCTAACTTTCTCTTCTTTCCATCTCCCATTCACTACCTGCAACTTCCTTGGTTTTTACTCAAGAATTTCATTTAAAGTGCTATGTCTTCATTCTTTCTCCCTTTGGAAAATAGGATCTGTGCTAAGAGCTTTCCATGTATTAGCTCATCTAATTCTCATAATAACTCTGTGAGGAATGTCATGTGATTATGTGAGGCCCAGAGAGGTTGAGGAACTTGCCCTCAGTGACCCAGCTTGTAGGTGATAAGGTCGAACATATATCCTGGGATGACTCACGCCAGCAGCCCTGTTCTTAACTGCCCTGCTCTTTGCTCCTTAACCTCCTTGGCCTGAGAATTGCCACAGGGCTGCATTCACCTCAGTGGGGTAGGAAGAGGCATGGGGAACCGGGAAGGGGAGAGGCAGAGTAGGCACAAAGGGCAGTCACCGGACAGTGGGCACCACTCCTGGGGCTCCACACGGGACGGCACAGGCCCATCTCGGCCTGGGCCACCACAGCAGGAGGAAGTTAGTGCCAGGGCAGGAAGCTCCATAAAAGCAGGGTTAGTCTGGGCAGAGAGACCTGTGGGCAGACAGAATGGAGGCCAAGCCTGACAAGCAGGAAGTCTGCACACTGGGAAACCAGTCAGGCCACAGATCTGGAAACCTCCCCCCTGCCCCACATGCACCCCTCAGACAGGACCACGGCGGGGACTGGCAGGGGTAGACTTTTCCACAGTCAGGTCACTCAGGACAAGGTGGCAAGTGGTGAGGATTAGACCCTGTCATGGGTCTAAGGGTCTCTTAACAATCTCAGTGTTCACCTTAAACAGCTAGGGGTGAGGGTTTGGAGGAAAACTCTCTTTGGTATCTTCTCCGGTCTGGAGGAAGCATCAGAAGCCTGAGCTCCCAGACTGCCTTGGGGAACAAGTGACCCAGCTCTCTCCAGGGTGGGCTCATCCTGGGTTTCAATCCAACTACATCAAGCCAGAGATGAGGTGAGCTGCTGGGAAGTCATCCATCATTTATTAATACCCAGCTCCACATCACCTCGGGGACCCTAGAAGCCTCCAATGACTGTCTCTAAGAGGTGGCCTGTCACTGCCTCATCCGTTCCCCCCTGAACCCCTGATTTCTCAGCTTTGACAGCCCCCTGGGTCCCCTCTGGGATGCTCTGCTTTCCTCTCTCTAACCCATTTCTGACCAAGGCAGACAGAGGGGGCCTACCTGGGCCACGCTGTGTTCAGTCAAGCTGCTGTCATCTGCCTGCAGGGAAGCAGAGTCAAAGGTGGTCAAGCCAGGGCAAGGGTATTGGATGAAGAAAGAGAGGCGAAGGAAAGAGGCTTGTGGGGGGCAGCGGTGAGGGGAGGCAGTGATTAGAGGATCACAAACTGGATGTGTATCACACTTAGTGGAAGTCCTAGGGCCTGTCATTTAGAAGCCAGGACCCCCAAGGCCGTCTATGGTGTAAGGTGGGCAAGAGATTGATGGGGGAATAAAGATGAGAGGAAAGGTTTCATCCAAACATGAGAAGCCAAACTAGGCAGGGAGATTCCATCTACACCCCAACTCCAGCTCCAAGCCCAAGGCAGCCACCTGGTGTCTCTCTGAGGACTGATTTATTTCCCCAGTCGGTGCTTTCCACCAGGGAGGATGGTGAGGTGTTTGTCTCTCTCTACAGGGGGAGAGGACAGAGATCTCTTTTACTAACCAATACCCCCCAGACTGCCACTCCCTCTACAAATGCATCTGCTTACTGGTTTCTTCTGCTGGAGGAGCTTGTACTCCCACCATCCGGGTCCTGCAGCCCAGACACAGGGAAGACAGGAGGTGGGGAGGATGGGAAGGGCAGCCTGGGGGAGGTAGGAGTGAGGGGGGATACAGCGTGACTCTTACCCTAAAATTCACTTTCTGGATCACTTGCTGGGGGTCACTCTCCAGAATCACACTACAAGATGAGAGAAACCAGGAGGAAAATTAACCACATGCTTCGCCCCTCTGCCTCCTTTCCTTGCTAAGCCCTTCCCTCCCTTGCCATATCCTGCAACATCCTCCCCTCAAGGTACCTTACTGCTGCTATTGCTCAAGTTAGAACTCCCTCACCACGGAAAGCCTTCAGCCCAGATTCTCACACACTTGAGCAAACACTTAGAGGTCAGGTGAGGGCAGTCCAGTCTAGAACGATCAGGTTGTCAAAAGCAGGGGTTCAAAAACTCAAGAGCTCTAGAAAATTCACTTCACCTCTGAGTCTAGGGATGGATTCAGGTGCAGTGAAGGGGGGGAGGCCCCTCTGAGGTCTCTATCTTGTTTCACTATTATTTTATACCATGGAACTCCCAAAATCAGAACCTACCTTCCCTTTTGATAGACCCAAACGTGGAGGCTTTTCTCAGCTAGTTGGCAACTCTCTCATGCCCTGGGGGTGCTCTGGGGCCATGTGTGGGTATGTGCAGGGGTGAGGGCTGGTCACTGTGGGGTAGGGCCCATGGGGACTGAGTGAGGCTCCTCCAGGGCAGAAGGAAGTGAACAAACACTTCTTGAGAGCCTCTTCCAGGCTCCTCACAGAGGCACTTGCAGCCCCAGGTCCCTCACCAGAGGTCCTTTACACAGACATCCCAGGCCGAGGCTCCAGTTCAGCTATTACCTCCACTAACACTTCCCTGATTTTTTTTTTTCCATTTAGTAGATTTTTTATCTACTATTTTTATGTATGTGTGTATATATACACATACACATTTTTATTGAAGTATAGCTCCTGATTTTCACTGGAGGGAAACTGTGAGTCCCTCAGCAGGCAGAAACTGGGCCTACTAGGGTTACAGACCAGAAGCTGATAAAGTTTACAACCTCTCTTGCAAGGAAGGGCCCCTTTTAAGGCCCTGCACCTCATTTTGTATCTGTAATTGCGTGTATGTGAGTTTTACTTAAAGAGGTTCCACCGAAGTGTATTCACAAATCGTATATTCCACAAGACCTGGTCTTATTCCCCTCACTGTTCAGTCCTAGCAGTTAGCACAAGGCCTTGCAGTAGCAGGGGGTCAACAGCTACAGAGCGAAGGAGGGAGGATTCCACAGTACCCCAGCCCCAGAGCCTCTGCCCCCCGGCAGTGTGGTATAGGGCCATGGAAAGAGCAGTCTCTCAAAACACGTACATGGCTTTAAATCTCGGCCCTGCCACTCCCTCGCCACGTAATCTTGGGCAAGTCACTTGAATCTCTGAGCCTGTTTCCTCATCAGTAAAATGGATGTAATGATAAGAGGCATGTGGATGTCTTCAAGGTGAGCAGTTTCCATTATCCTTTGCCCCAGAGCCAGAACTTTTTTTTCTCCCTGAATATTGCCCCCCAAGGAAATTCACTAACCAACCCTTCTCATAAGAGCTCCCAGCTTCCTAAGGATATAATTGTATACCAACAGGAGGAAACGTTTATAGAAAGAGAACCATGAGCTTCACCTGCATAACCTCATTTAACCCCACACCCTTTGAGGTGGTTCCTTTATCATCACCATTTGAAAGATGGAGAAAATACGGAAAATAAGGAACTGGCCCAGGTCATGCATCTAGCCAGTGTTGGAAAGGTCATCTAAGAGCGGGAGGTGTGGTGGTAGCAGGGCTATGCCTGAGTGAAGTCTTTCCAGGGAGGGGCAAGTTTCTGTGCTGCCTGCTTTTCCTGGGCACTGGAGAGCAAACCGTTCCCCCCAGACCCTGCCTAGTCAACAACCAGCCATAGTTTGACATCAGATTACTTTCTTGTGTGCTTGACTTTGGCCTACACTGAAGTCAGTCTCCAAACTCATGAGTGGCATGGGGGGATGGGATCACCGGGAATATGCTGCAGGAAGGGAGGGAGAAGTTGGCCAGAGAGCCAACAATGTGCTGGGTGCAATCGAGAGCTGATGACCCCCAAAGGCACCTCCTGCTGTGAGTGTCCCTGACCAGCCCCTCTCTCCCCACTCCTCACCCGCCATCCACGATCTCATCCAGCACCAGGAAGGCTCCGTCCATGTTCTCCAGCAACCAGCGCTTCTCCACGTTCTTCCTGAAGGCAGACACAGCTTCAGAACCTCCCCGCAGTCAGGAGGAGCTGGGTCCCCGCCTAGGTGGGCAGACCCTCTCTCTCCAAAGATTGCCTCACTTCCCACCCTGCCACAACAAGCACAGGAAGGAGAATGTCAAGGGCAGTGAAGGCAGCACCTGTGCAAGGGATTCCAGCACAAAGGCTCTGCTTCTGTCAGCTCCCCCTACCCAACCTCCCACACTTTGGTCACTGACCCTATGCCCACCCTAAGGTATTTCATAGCAGTTCAGTTCAGCTCTACCATAGTTAATTGTGTTGACTGCGGACATTTATCGTTGGGTTATCCGAGTTCGGCTTGCCCAGGCTAGATCACTGAATCGGGGTGGAGTGAAAACCACCCTGAGCTTCAAGTCAAACCTGAATTTGAATCTCTGCTCTGACATAAATAGCTTGTAACCTCAGGCAAATCACTTAGCTTCTTTAGGTCTCATTTTCTGGCTATAGCCACGTGTGATCAGGTAAAAGGCAGGGGCCTTGCAGTAGGATGCTCTGGCTCCAGCCTTAGTCTTGTGGGGACCTCAGGAGAAAACCAGGTAGGAAGGGCCCTGCCTCTGTGATGTATCAAGGCCTAAGGGGATGGGGGCCTTGGAGGACAGAGGACATCACTTACATCACTCACCTTAACACGTGGTTCAGGGACTCAAACAGGCAAGTGAGCACAGACATGAGCATCAGCTGGGGGTGGGCCGACACGGGAGGAGGAAAACAAGAGACTTGAGTTTGAGAAGGCCGAAAGGGAACCTCAGAGCCTATCTGTGTGGGCAGTGGTGGGCAGCTGTCCCTTTTCCCATAGGACAGGGCTGGAGCCTGAATGCAGCCTGACCTGAGAGGGCGCCTCCCCGTGTTTGGGTTGGGAAGCACTGGAGTGCCCACTGTGGGAAACTGAGTACATCCTTCTCCAGTGATGTTTAAGAAACAAAGTGAGGTCCTGGGTTCAGTCCCCAGTACCTCCATTAAAAAAAAAAAAAGAAAGAAAAATAAAAAGACAGAAACAAAGGGTCCCTACAGAGGACTTCATTTCTGGTACCCAAGGAATCTAAGGGGCATCATGGGTATGAATTGTTCCAAAAAGAACCATTCTGGCTGCTCCCAGTCCCCCAAAGCCTAGAAGGAGAGGTACCAACAGTGAGCCTTCAGAGCCCAGCTTCTACCCCAGACTCTAAGCCATTCCCCCACAGACAGACCCTCCTTGTCACCCCAACCTCCTGAATTCACCTCATTCTCGGAGGATGAGCCCACCACATACAGGAAGAGGTCAATGCTGCTCTTGTAGACGATGGTCATGCCCCCCAAAAACGCAATCTCACCTGGAAGTGAAGGGAACTTTCAGTCTGGTCACCTCTGCCTGATCCCTTGTCCCCATCTCCAGCTCTGCACCTCTCCCTCTATTTCTTTCTTCCCTTTCCAAAGAAACTTTAGAAAGCCTAGAACCTTTGGAAAGATGAGCACTAGGGACACCACCATTAGGCTACTCTGTGTCCCTTCCCCCAAGACTCCACTCCTTTTCTAGCAACTGACTGCCTCATTCCGAGGAGTCAACAAACCCCGTTCAAGGTCAACCTTCCACCCCCATATGCAATGCCTTGCACCAGCCCCAGGCTGGTGGGGGACCCACAACACAGTTGTCCTCTTCCACTGAGGGAGAGGTTCAGGTGTGCTGGAAGGTGGGGGGGGGGTTGGTTTGAGAAGAAGGGGAGTGAAGGCACACTGGAGGAAGGGAGAAAAGAACAGCTGGGAAGGAGAGAAAAAGCACCTCTGAAGAAGAAAGAATGCCCTGTGGGTGTGTGAGGCCGATGGGGACAGATGTGTCCAGATGGAGAAGATGACGTTGTGCATCTGAGGGTTCTGGGCGAGGAAGAGGCGGACACTTACTGTCAGTCCGGCTGGTCTTGTTGAAGACATTTTTCTCGAAGGCCATCTGCTCCTTCATGGAGGGGAATGTGTCATCATAATACTATGAGAAAGGGAAGGAGAAAAGGTGACAGCTGTTCCACAGGGCCTGGATGGATGGCAGGGAGTGGTGGGTGCTAGCCAAGCGGGACTCTGTTGCCGTTCCCCGTCTCCTCTTTACTGCCCTCTTGGTCCATCTGCTCATTGTTTCCCCATAAATACAAATTCTGAGCAAAGAAAGTCATAGAAAGGAGAAGAATTCTGAGGCCTGCTTTTGGAGTTCTCTCCTGATTTCTTGGAGGCCTCTGAACATTCAGCAGATGTGCAGTGAGCTAAAGACTGGCATGGTCACTTGGTCACAGTTTCTACACTAACCGGAGTTTGCAGGAAAGATGGCAGAGCCAGGGGCCCTTTAACACAATAACAATCACAACAGCAACTTTATTATCCACATTATAGAGATGGGGAAACTGAGATGTGAAGAAGTCAGGTAGCTCCCCTGACATCTCACAGTTGTAAGGGGCAGAGCTGGGTTTCAACAGCAACGATGGTCTGACCTCAGACAGGGTTATGGTGAAGATTAAATGTCTAAGGAAAAGTTCCCAGCACACACCGCCTAAGTTAATCAATGCCGTTTTGTTTGGGTTTGCTGACTCTCTGACTCAGCTTCTGCATCTGAACATGGATGTGAGCTGCTGGGAGGAAGCCCTGGTATTGGTACTGCTGAGCTACCTCGGACCATCTGCTGGGGCAAGGGATGCTCAGCTCAGCTTTCAATCTCCTGCATGTGGATTTTGCCACTTAGGACCCCATCTGCAAAATAGTAGTCTCCCTGCCAGCCACTGCTGTGGTGAACAAGTTCATTTGAATGCCATGAAGACAAAAAGTTTCAGCCTCAAACAAATGAAAAATCTATAATGCATTTCATAACTAGTTTAGGTACTACAGCTCTACTCTACTTAATTGTGTTGATGGTAAACATTTATTTTTGGATTATTCTAGTTTGGTTTATCCTGGCCATGTTCACTAGGATAGAAGCAAAATAACTGTGCAGTGAACTGCAGTGAAAAACCGCCCTACTAAGCCTCAAGTCAAAATACCTGAGTTTGGACCTCTGTTCTCATATTAGTATCTGTGACCACCTCAGGCAACTCACTGAGCTTCCCTACACCGCATTTTCCTCATTTGTGAAATGAAAGTTGGATTACATAGTCTCTAAAGTCCTGTCTGGTTCTAAAGGTTTAGTGGTAACCGAGCTGTAGAAGAAAAGTGGAGGTTGCTTGTTTAGAATTTGGGGACTAGAACTCCTGGGTCCCAGGCCAGTGGAAAGGATGGGGAGAAGACATGGTAGGGAACATGAGTAGAAAGAGACTAGACAGGCTTCCCCTTCAGGGACCAGCAGTCTGACAAGGCAGGAGGATGGACAGGATGACCTTTGGAAGGGTCTCAGCTGAGATGCTCTGAGTCACAGAGTCTACAGTGGGGTCTCTGTGACAGGAGACAGAAGAGTCCCTTCTGTGCTTGGGGCTGTGGCACAGGGTCTTCAGGGGCCCTCCGGTGAGGGCGGGAGGTTACCTTGGCCAGCAGGCGGTGTCCGTCATTATCTAGGATGAAAACAGCCTTGATGGTGTAGAGGGAAGGTTCCTGCAACTGACATGGGGGAAGAGCTCCGTTGGCCCCTGACTCAAGGCAGACTCCCTGTCATTGGCTCTATGGGATCTGCTGGCACCAGGAGTCCATCCTCAGGCACCAGCAACCCCAGCCACAAAGGTCCACAGCTGGTTCCGGCCCAACCCTGTGCCACGTGGGCCACTTGGGTGCCCTGCTCCTCTCCCAGGCAGATGTTCCACTGCAGGCCCGGATTGGGCGCTGTGCCCATGGGGTGCAGAAGGTCCTTCCGGGCCCAAGTTCTGTCATGCACTGACTGCTCCAGAGCCCGAGTCGGAGTGTATCACAGAACCTGGGCCGGGGGGGACAGCGGCGCCGAGCCTCCTCCTCCTCCAGCGGCCCTCGGCCGAAGCTGGACCCGCGCTCTCCGCGCGCCCCCAGCCCCCCGGCCCGGGTGGCCTCCAGAAGCACGCCCGACAGCCCACGGCCCGGGACGGCCCCTCTGCTCCCGGGACCTCCGGGAGAAGCGCAATCCAGCTCGGCCGAGCCGTGCCCCAGCCCGCTCCGACTGCGGCAGAACTTCGCCCGCGCGGACGCAGACCGGCCTCCTCGAGAACTTTTCTGCCTGTGCGGGCGCCGCCCCTCCCCGGCCCGTCCTGGCGGCACCAAGTTCCCTGGCGTCCGGCGAGCGGCTCGCGAGCTGGCGCACCCCCCCCCCACGCCCCCAGCCTCTCTGGCTCCCGCCGCCCGCTCCGTACCCGCAGCCCCGCGGGCTCCCCGGCTCGGACGGGCGGCGCCGGGCCCCCGGCCCGGGCAGCCGCGGCCCCCTCCCCCGGGTGCGGACGTGGCCAGGCCTCCGGCCGCTGCATTCCGCTCGCCGCCTCGCGCTGACAGAGCCGCCCCGCCCCGCGCCCGCCGCCCCCCGAGGCCGCCGCCCGCTCCCTCCCCGGCGGCCGCCGGCCTCGCGCCCGCCCCCCTCTGCCCCTCCGCGCGGGTGCTTCCTTTCCCCGCGGCCTTTTCCTCCTCGCCCCCTCTTCCCGCCCTCTCCGCCTGCGCCCACACCCCAGCCCTCCTCCCCCCACCTCTCCTTTCCCTCGCCCTCCGCCCCTCAAAGCCCAGAGCTCTCGGCATCCTCCGTGTCCCAGGACCGGCCCCTCTTTCCCCTCCTAACCTCTCTGGCTTGTGGGTTTGGTTTGCATCGACGTCCGCAGACTGTCGTGAGGCCAGCAGAAAACACGGGCGAAGTCCAGTCTGTCTTTTGACTCCTGGTAGGTACCGTGGGGACAGATGTATCAGGTCATCCTTTGGGTCTCAGAGACAGCTTCTAGCAGTGGGAGCCGATGAGGACAGTTCTAGAGGAACCCCTCTGTGCAGAAGAAGTTCTCCCACTCCTCTCACACGACCTGGGCAAGGGAGCCATGGTGCCCGGACACCTCAGCAGAATTCTCCCAAGACACAGGCACGACAGGACACAATCTGAAACGAGACAGATGCCTAGCAGCATAAATGCTCCACCAGTGAATGGCGTCAGGCTTTGCCATGTTTGGGTGCCTTTGGTCTGAGTATACCAGAGGACAAGCTTTCCCTTCAGGATCCTCGAGGCCAGTGGCAGATTCACACTTGAAGGGTACGGAGTTCACAGTACTTACCCATTTACCCATCACAACACCAGGCGTGCATTTTACACTTCAACACTATCCCATACATTATCTAAGAGGGCTCACACCTGTGAAGTAGGTGGTCTCACCCCCATTTTAAGGAAAGGGAGGCTCCAGGTTTATGTGACCTTTTCAAGACTGTTTAGCTAATAAATAGTTGCATGGAGGTGGAACCCAGGTTTCAGACTAAAAATTTCCTCCCTCTTCTTCTCTTCAGGTCCTCTTATGCTGGGTGCCACACTCCCTCATCCCAGATGGCTGGGGGATGGGATTTTCCTCTGCTGACTAGTACCAAGTCTTCTCATTCTTCATCTCAACTTCAGTGTCATCTCTAAAAGACCCTCTCTGACAAGCACCGAATCTAACTTCGTAGGTCTCTGCTGTCCCAGTTTCTAGCTCAGCACCCTACATATTTCTTTTATTGTACTTTTCTTAATCTCTAAATATCATTTTTACTAATTTGCCCTAGACAGAGCCTGGCACGTAATAGGTCCGACGAAACCATATTTTATATGCTGGACAAAGTCTGAGTGCCGTGTAGCAGGTACGTTTTTAGCCACTGTGATGGAACAGTAGCCAACATAAGATCTTTGCTCGCATGGAGCTTATTCAAGTGTTTGTGTGTGCACGAATTTCTGTGCAAGACAGAAAATACACAGGTAAATGAATAAAATAGATATGTGAGCTGGTGATAAGTGCTATGAAGAAAAATAGAGCAGGAATGGGTATCAGGAATGTAAGGGGTGGGGAGAGGCTGGGCAGTATGCCAGTTTCATGAGGGTCATTTGAGAAAGCCTTCAAGAAGGTGACATTTGAACAAAGAGCCGAAGGAGGTGAGGGAGCGAGCCACACAGACATCTGAGGAAACATCTATCGCACCTCCTTTTGTGATGACTTAGAAGGCATCTGAATCTTCCCTGCAGGCTACCAGAGCTATAATAATGAACATTAATCAGCGCTACTTGGTATAATGAGGGGAGAAAACACAGTACTTTATTTGTTTGGATTCCAGATCATCAGAAGTGATGTCAGTGGTCATGTCAGCTCAATATGTTATTAAAAATACTGATTTGATTATTTTGATGCTTTAATATTTCTGTGAGCTAGTCCATTATTAGCTCATATTTACAAAGACAGCACCAGAAAGCTTCCAGTGGCATTTCCTAGCCTCTGTGTGGCATATGGTACCCACAGTGGGAGAGGGTCAGCTTGTAGAAGAAGGGAGGAGGAAGACAGGGGACCTAGAGAGCTGGTATGCTCTGCAGAGAGAGGTAGGTGGGTAGTTAGTTACAGGAGAGTGGTTGACAAGACACTGGAGAGAGGTAGAGGGGTGGGGGGTGAGAGAAGGCTGGGAAGGAAGTTGAGGACCTACAAATCCTCAGCACCACCACCTGCACCACCTGGGTTGCTATTGTTAAAGTCACCAGGATCTCTTTACCGCTTAAGTGCAGTGGTGACTAAGTAAATTCAGTGTGCTCAAGTAGAACTTTTCAAGGAAGAGATTTTTCCCCAATGATGGCTCCTCCCCAGTCTCCCTCAACAGAGACCCCAGAACTCCTTTCCCTCCTCTGGGCCCCACTTTGATGGGATTCTGTGTAAAAGCACAAGGTCCATGTGTAGTGTCAGGACAGTGTCTCCCATGGAGCATCACCCCAAAAGGACTTAAGTGTAAGCCTGGCAGCCCTTGAGAAGCGTGTAAGTGCAGCAGAAGAGAAGACCCTGGAGAGCCTCCCGGAATGAGGAAGCCAGAGCTGGGTTCAAAAGCAGTTTCCTTGCTGTTTCTCAGCTCTCAGCTTCCTTGGGTTGGGGTGGGGGAGCCCAGGGGGTAGGTGCTGTGTGCAACTCTACCAGCTGGGGTCTATGGAGGAGCTGGACTCAGAATGTTGCCAAGTCCAAACTTGTTCTGCTCGCTGCATGCCAGGCCAATAAATCGGGAGACAAGGTGTTGGGGCAAGGAATAATGACTTTATTCGGAAAGCTGGCAGACCGAGAGGATGGCAGACGAATGTCATGGAGAACAATCCGACTCCAGTCAGAATACAGGCTCCTTTTATACAAACAAACAAAAACTGGGGAGGAGGTGTGGTTCGTTGTTGCAAACTTCTTGCTGCAGGAATTCTTTGTTCTTGTAGGTGTCCCTGTGGGTCAGGCCATGGTGTCCCTGTAAACCTCCAACAAGCAAAGGTTATTCTCTATTTTGCAACTTGCCAACTCTACATAAACATAGAAGTGCTAACATCCTTAAAAGGTCAGAGCCCCTAGAATAGGCTCTCCTGTATATTTCAGGCTAAAGGCAACATTGTTTTACAAAAGGTGCACAGCTAGCAAAACAGCCTAGAAAGCAGGGCACAGTGGTTAAAACTAAAGGAACAGACCCAATATAGAGTCAGATTTGTTCTCCTTTATTACAAGAATTGGTAGTAAAAACACATACACATATGTCTCTGCCCTTTGGCGTCTCTAGGAGCCTAGTGATTCAAAAGTGTCCCCTCTGGGCCTTGGTGTATCTTGGAGGTGAGACCATCCCATTTCCTCTGACTCACCCGCCTGCTGCCGTATTCTGTGCTGTCTGTCCTAGGATTTTAGCATCTGTTCTTGTGTGAGAAGAAGAAACAGCTCCCTCGGGTAACAGCCTCTCTCTATCCTTCCTGCTATAATGTCAAGAGGGGGAGGTGTGTGTGTAGTGTGAGGTGTGTGCTTGTGGAATCCTCCAGAGAGAAAACAAAAGCTTCCCTGCTCTGTCGGCAGGATGTTTCCAGTTGACCATTCTAAGGACAGCTCTCATTTCTGCAACATGTTTGGCTTTCTCTGGGATAACGTTGTAGAGAGTTGAGTGAGAAAGGGACCTCACACTTAGCTCTACCCATGCATGAATGGCTTTATACACAGGATCTGATTTTTAAATGTGAATATGTACATTGTCATCTCCATTTTAGTTCAGGAGGGCCCAAATAATACGTGGCAGAGCCAGACTTGAACGCAACTCTGAATCCAAAATATCCACTCCCCCCCCCCCCAGTAGTACCTTGCTGATTATGACATGCCGCACTGAGAGCTATACAAAGCAAATTACCCAACATTGTTTGGGACAGTGTGGTGAGACGTACGGGATGGCCGAACCCAGCTTCATGAGATGTTACACCAAGGCATGAGTGACCAATGAGGCGTTTTCATTGGATAGGTCCAGGAAGACAACATGTTACGACTGAGAAGGAGGACATCCTAAAGTCAGGTGGTGATTCTAGTCTGTGCTTGTGCATTATCGCTGCTGTTCTTTTTTACCCAACTTGGATTCCTGCTCCAAGCTAGTGATTCTCTACTCTGGCTGCACATAAGAATCACCTGAGGAGCTTTTACAAAATCCTGACGCCCCAGGCTGCTCTGAGAGACTGTGATTTAATTGGTTGGGGGTGGGACCTGGGCACTGATAGCTTTTACAAGTCCCCCAGGTGATTCTAATGTGCAGCCAGGGTTGAGAAGCAATCTTCTAAGACAGCCATGGGAAGAGTGTACAGGGAAGAGGCTAGCTTGCAGAAGAGCTTTACCTCTTTTGATGGTTTAATGGTAACAAGCTTGCTAATGATGTTTACCATGTAAGAAAGGGGGCCAGATGTCTGAATTAGTTGGAAAACTAATTGATTTCCTTGCAAAACAGGGTAACGTTTAGTATTGACAGGATGTAATCCTAGAATCTCTCAGAAGGGCGGTAAGGAAATCTCAGGCAGCCATTTCATCCATTCTGTTGGAATACTTGCAAATTGGAGAGTGAGAAGTATTTATATAGACTAGGGACATTTAAAAACATGTTTATGCCGTCTGAGATGGCCTGCACTCTATGGAGTGTGCAATCTCCCTGAATAGATCTACTTTCATCTTAAAAAAATAAAAATAATTTTAAAGAAAGGAAAACTAATGGGCAACCAGAATAGCAGAAAGATTGGGTTTCCCCTTGGGGAAAAAGGCAATTTCTGCCATTCCACAAGAACTCTGAGCCGCAGCCAGCCTGCCTTCCCACGTTCCCTCCTCTGAGGGTTTCCTGGCAGGTGTCATTCTCTCAGGATGACTGGAGGATGGATGTGCCTGCTGGTGGCAGCAAAAGCTTTTCCTGAGGAGGAAGGTGGGTCAACATATCAGATTTCAGTGTAGTTAACTGGCTCTTTTTATGACCCTAAATCCCTGTGTATTAGAACTAACCCTCTTTCTGGCTTCCCACTGCCTTCTCTCCTCTCCTGAGCAGCCTGGAGTCTCCCCGTCAAGGCCTGGTTCTACTGATGGCTCTCAGCCTCTCCCTTAGGGAGCAAGTGCATGCGCTCACTTTTTCCAGTGGTCTTCTCCCTCTGACTTAATGGATAAACCAGGACTGATGACACATCAGCACGGGATCTTTCTTTTGCTTCTTGGGTAATTGTCCTATTAACAGCTGTCCCAGGCAAAGAGGGGGGAGGAGGAGTGTTGTGGGGGAGGGAGGCGGGTAGCTTCCCCGGTGAAGATGGATACACCCTGGATTTCACAAGGTTAATCAGTGGGTTCTGCGAAGGAGGTTTGCACCTGCTCAGTTCAGACTTGACCTGGAACTCTAGACAGAGTAGAAGACAGTATTTCAATCTCCACCCTCCAAGGAAAATATTAAATATCCTGGACGCCCACACCGTGCCAGGCCTAACCACCTGCTGCTGAGACTTTATTTGCACCTACATTCTCCTCAGCCCTTGCAATGGGCCAGAAATTGTTTTCCCCTTTTTCTTCCCATCTTTCTGTAACTGCTGAGCAGGAAATTTTTTCAAACTACCCTGTCGTTCTTTAATCCAATAATACAGTTCCTGATCCATCTCTCTCCCAGTTTACACTCACTTATTATACACATTTAAACACAGTCCCTGAAGCTGGGAGGCAAAAGAAAAGGAACAGGATAGTGTGGGCAAAAACAAAAGACTCTACACCTCTCCCACCCCCTTCTCTAAGGATTAACATGGAGCCCCTCCTATTCTCAGAGCCTGCTGCTCTCTCCACAGCCAGGACCCCAGAAAGGAGAGAAAGGAAAGGAGAGGATGGACAAGAGCGCTATCTCAACAAAGCTATAAGCCATTAAAGTGACCAAATGAATTTAGGCTTTCAAAGTGTCACGAGAGTATCACATGTTATCTCCCCAGTGTGGCAGTCCCACCCACAAATGCCATTTCAGTGAATATTTATCTTGATTCTTGTAAGTCTTATATACACTACATGACTTTATTTCTTATCCCAGGCAGCTGGTACCCAGCTATGTAGCTCAAAAGAAACTTGGAAAATACAAATGGACTGTCCCACTGTTGGTGCTAAGGTTCCCTGACTCCCCATATAGGATTGCCCAGTTGTTGCTTTTTCAAAACTATGACAGGGTTTAAAATTGTTCTGTATTTGCTGTGTCAAACAGGTGGCCACTTTTAGTATGCAATTTTTCCTTCTGTCTTCTTAAAATAGTCTTGTATTAAAGCCTGGTAACTTTAGTCTACTCTTGATATCTTTTAATGCTGTGGTTTTAAAATATTTCCTTTTCAATCCCGTTGATACATTTTTAGTTACCAATCACACCTTAACTTCTTTCTTATCCAATGGTAGTATTTACCTTTGTGGTCTTATTCAGGGGCTGAATGATCAACCATTTTCTTGATAACATGCCATATTCTTCAAAATCACACTTCCTCCAAGTATTAGTTTCTGATTTTAACAGGAACTTAATTTTTTAAAAGTTTACTTTTATTGTAGTGTAGCTGAGTTACAATGTTAGCTTCAGGTGTGCAGCAAAGTGATTCAGTTATACATATTTTTCAGATTCTTTTCCATTATGTTATTATAAGAAATTGAATATAGTTCCCTGTGCTATACAGTAGGTCCTTGTTGTTTATATATGGTAATATAATAGGAAATTTAAATCACAGGCCTACCTGCTTGAGTTCCCCTTCAATTAGTCAGCAAGTATTTATTGTGTCTACTAAGTTGCAGGCACTGTTCTAGGTGTTGAAAACTAAATAGCTGATGCACAAAACTCTAGTCCTTATGGAGTTTATATTCTAGCACTCCCTGGGAGACAAATAGTAAAATGAAAAAAATGAAGCACATTCTCTCTGAAAGGGTAACTGGCTCAGTTTTCTGACGATTCAATTAATGAATGCTGCTGTACACTTCTACATGGTGAAAGTCCTTAGTCTGTGAACTAACCCAAATGAAGCTGCCTAACTCTCCAGACACGTGATGGGCTCGATGTTCTCATCAAATGAGTTACCAGCTGGCCTTGTCCTTGGTTGTACAAGGACCAATGACTTGCCCGCTAGATTACGAGAGAGTCAAGAATTTGAGCCAATGCCTCCTTGTCCCACAGCTGGGAACAACAGCAGATTCAACATACTAAACTCAGTGACTGCCTAAAAGTGATCTCCGCACCAGCAGCATTAAAACTACCCTTGTGGTTTAATAAACAGTCAAGTTTATCATGCTGCCACCCCAAAATAAGGGTATCAGAATCTCTGGAGCAGTGCCTCAAAATTTGCCAGCTTCCCCAAGTGATGTTGGGGGTGAAATAATACTTGAAAAATCACAAAAGATGTTGCCGAGGTGAAACTGGAGAACACTAGAAACTGAGGAAATTTCCTGAAAAGCAAAACTAAGCTCCATGGGAGCTTGGCAGGGGAGACTAGAGAGAGGAAGAGCTCTTCCGGGTGTTTCTATCGTGACAAAAACACTGATTATGCCGTATCTCTTACACTCCCAATGTCCCACTACTGTCGTGGCAACCTGTCCACAGGGCTGCTGCCACGATGCGACCCTTGCTCCAGACAAATAGTGCAAAGGTCCCTGGCTGGCGAGGGGCGATATGCCAGGCCCGCATGGAACGGAAGCTGGGGGAGCGGGTTCCGCTGCCAGCACCCAAGATGGCGGCACGAGCGTCCCCACATGCGAAACACATGCTCTGTGCCCCACCTCAGCCGCTCAGGTCTCACAGGACTTTTGCAAGTCATCGTGGGAACCCTCAAGGGGGGATTCCGCGCTCCGACGGCGATACCACCTCTTATTACTGGCCGTAAGCCCTTATACCCCCGCCAAACGATGCACTGGAAGCGCTCAGCTTGTTTCCTTTACTACGCGCCCAGCCTGTAATACCTCCTGCGGCCGGCGGACGGAGGAAGTCCAGAACGCCGGGAGACAGGCCCTTCGCCCCTTTTATTGGCCGGCCTACGCCGCGGGGTGGGCCTATATGTCCATTGGGCCGTGGACCATGTCAGTCTTGGGAAATTGGTATAGGAAGGAGGAGGCACACTCAGCCCATTGGGCTCTCTCTGCTGTCAATCAAAGCGACATCCGGCGATGGCCGCGGTCTCGCCTCGTCGATTGGAGGAACGTGTTCCTGGGACGCGGAGGGCGGGCTTCCGAGTGAGGTGGAAAGAGGGGGCGGGAGGGAAGCAGAGGCTGGCGAGCTCTAGGCCGGCCGGCTGTGGCGGCGGCAAGGCCTGGACTCGGGTTGAGGGCCTGCTGTGGCGGCAGCGGCGGACGCCGAGCTCAGCAGCGGGTATCAGGCACATTCTTTTCCCTGACGGGAGGGGCGCAGCACCGTGGGGCCGAGGCTTATGGGGTGAAGGGCGGCGGGGTGGAGCTGAGGGGCAGGAGGCGGGAGCGGGCGGCCAAACCGAGTGCGCGTCGAGGCCAGGCCCTGGCCCTGGCGGGGAGGGGCCGAGAGGCCGTGGAGAAAGCCGGCTCCGGCGTGGGTTGGACTGGGGAGGGCTGAGGGCCTGAGAAGGCGTGGTGTTAGGCCCGGGCTTGGGAGCGGGGTGGGGCCACAGGGGCGGAGGGTGGGGTGGGGTTTGGCTGTAAGGGAGGGTCAAGGCCAGGAAAGTAGCACTTGTTCGCTGCTGTTCCAGAAGGCTAGAAGCCGAGGCGCCAGGAGCGGCATGGCGACTTGGTCCCAGCCGGACTCGGGTATCCGGGGCAGGGTGGGACCGGGCTCAGACCTGGCCTTACTCGGTCTTTAAGAGACCTTGTCCGGTTTCTTGTACTTAATTAGCTCTTGGGAGGTTTTAGTAATAAATTGTGTGAGAACTTGAAGGTAGCGTAAGCAGGAATTCTGGGTCGCAGTTGTGTTTACTCTAACCAGATAAGGGTGTGTGTGTGTGTGTGTGTGTGTAGATCCCACTTTAAGGGGGCGTGTGTGTGTGTATGTGTGTGGGTAGACCCCTCTTTTCCCTTTAGGGTTAAGTTGGTACATGGGTCACAACAGTGAAGAGGAGAGAGCTATGTCTTAGTTTCTGAGGGTAATGGAAGCTCAAAAGTAGAGGCTAGAAACTGAAAGGCAGATTTACTCCCTCCCCACTTGGCTATCTGGGTTGAGGACTGGGTCATATCCTTCTGCTTTGGCTCAGAAGGTCAAGTGAATAAAAATAAAATTTGTCTATTCCAATTCAGGACCAAATAATCCTGCCTTAGGGCCCCCTCATCCCTGTTAGTACCCCTCATTTTTTTTTTTAATGTGAGTGATAGGAAAGGGAAATCAGATTTCAAAGTTGGGAAAACAAAAAGGCTTACTGTGATGTGGTGGTTGTCCTCTTGTCCTTTTACACTCTCACCCATTAATCTCCCTCCCCTTTAGAACTTAAAGGGACAAGAATTGTAGGCAGTTTTCTCGCGAGAGATGGGAAACTTTCTTTCAAGATAGGAAATGGACTTCTCAAGCTAAAAATAGAAGTGGGTAGTGTGTGTATGGGGTTGGGGGAGGGTTAGTAAATCAGACATGTAAAATATTTTGGATGCTCTGGGCATTATCAGCTTATCCAAAATGAGCTACCTTTTAAGATGTTTCAAGATTAATATCTAGAAACTAAGACCCTTTGTGAGCAATATCTTCCTTTCATAGTTGTCTGTAACAGGTTTCTGTTTTTGTTTCTCTGGGAGTATAATAATTGACTTATTTTTTAATAAAAAATAAAAGTGGCCTTTTAATGTGTTTTCTACCTTTTGCCTTGATCATGGCATGAAAATTATGGAATCTTATTCTCTTGCTTTTTTGATTGCTATTGCAGGTTTCTCTGGAAACCCCCCTGGTAAGTGTGGAGGAGGCGGGACACTCTGACCCAAGACAAAAGGCCTGTAGCTCCAGCCAAAGAAAATAAACCTTAGGAGGGAGAAGGAAAAAAAAAAATCCATCAGCTGTTCCTGAGAACAGCCTGCATTGGAATCTACAGAGAGAGGCCAGCTAACGTGAGTGAGGAAGTGACTGTATGTGGACTGTGGAGACAGTGAGTCACGTGGGCCCTGAGGGCCTGGACTGGGTTAGGAACAGTTGTACTTCCAGAGGTGAGGTATCAAGAAGGGAAAAGTGAATGTGGTCTGGAGTGTGGCCTTGGATCCAAGGGGTGTGCTTTCATCTGAGGCCATCAAGGAGCTGCCAGGGTGGGGTACAGAGTTTGGCACTGAGGCGGGTAACTTGCTGGCTGGAGCAGCAGAGCAGTGGCCTTGATTTATCTTTTGGAAGATTTAAAAACCAAAAAGCATAAACATTCTGGTCCTTCAGCAATGCTTTCTCTGAAGAAATACTTTACGGAAGGACTCCTCCAGTTCACCATTCTGCTCAGTTTGATTGGGGTGCGGGTGGACGTGGATACTTACCTGACCTCACAGCTCCCCCCGCTCCGGGAGATCATCCTGGGGCCCAGTTCTGCCTATACTCAGACCCAGTTCCACAACCTGAGGAATACCTTGGATGGCTATGGTATCCACCCCAAGAGCATAGACCTGGACAATTACTTCACTGCCCGGCGGCTCCTCAGTCAGGTGAGGGCCCTGGACAGGTTCCAGGTGCCGACCACTGAGGTTAACGCCTGGCTGGTCCACCGGGATCCGGAGGGGTCTGTCTCTGGCAGCCAGCCTAGCTCAGGCCTCACCCTCGAGAGTTCCAGTGGTCTCCAAGATGTGACCGGCCCAGACAACGGGGTGCGAGAAAGCGAAACGGAGCAGGGATTCAGTGAAGATTTGGAGGATTTGGGGGCTGTGGCCCCTCCAGTCAGTGGAGACTTAACCAAAGAGGTTAGTGGCTACATGGAGGGATGGGTGGGAAGGATCTGTGGTTGGGGGGATGGGCTGGTCCTGAAGGAGTGTGGTCATAATACTAACCCCTGTAAAGAACCAGAGAGGTTGCAGGGGGATTTCAGGCGTTGTTCTTTAATAAGAATGGGCTGAATTGTCTGATGGATTGGGGGCTGGGAGCATTTTCCTTGTGTTGAACCATTGACCTACCTCTAAATGTACTGTCAGGGCAGTAGGAGGTTCCTAGAACATGCCTGTGTGTTTACTGCTTAGATTTCAACATGACTCCTGGAGGCCTGGTGTGGGGGAGGGAATCATGTTGTGATGGGCTTTGATGCAGTGTGTATCTGTTGCTAAGACACAAATATTTTGTGGACTGTTGCCTTGTACCTCCCCCCATATCAAAACACACATATGTATCCTGACGTTCTCCTCCTTTGTGGTCAGGCCTGTTGTTGTAAGGTCCTGATAAGTCGGCTCTCCTGGGCCTGAGCCAAGGGGTAGATTTAGATAGTTATTCTTGGCCAGGAGAGGGCCAAAGCTCCCTTTTTTTGCTAAAGGCTCACTGCAGGGCATAGGGATGGGAGCTAGAAGAGAAGCTGCGTTCTGCTGCTGAAGTCAGCTTGCTTTGAGCTGTTAGACATCTTAACTCCTTACATGTGGCTGGCATACTGTTTTGGGCAGAAGGTGATGCATTTGTCTTTAATGATGTTAAATGGCGTCTGCTTTCCCTGCCCCACCAATGTAATAAGACTGCTATGAGCTCTGTGTTTGGCCTTGGCTTGCGACTCAGTCTTAAGAAACTTCAAAAAAGGTCCACTGTTCTTGCCTGTCTGTTAGGGAAAGAGGAGGCTGGATTGCACTGGGCTGGGTTTTCCAAAGCTGAGTCTTGTGTGGGGATGGGGTAGATGTTTGGGAAGAGGGGATGTGGAGGTATTTAAAAAGTTTTACAGATGCTGTAGAACTTGGCTTTTTCTGCCTACCAGTCAGACCAGATTTTGCCCTTCATCCTGTGTTCGAGCCCATTCCTGAGCTCAGTTCTCAGAATGTTAGTGACTGTCAGTGTGTGACTTCTCTGGGCCAGTGGTCCTTAACTGGAGGTGACTTTTGCCCCTTACGGGACATGTGGCAGTATCTAGAGATGGTTTTGGTTGTCACAACTGGAGAAGGTGCTGTTGGCATCTAGTGGGGAGAGGCATGGGATGCCACTAAATTTCCTAAAAAGCATAGGACAGCCCCCAGATGAGAGACTGATCTGGCCCCAAGTGTCAGTAGTGCCAGGGTTGCTTTATGCTCAGCTGGCTTATACTGGAATTACTTTGAGAGAGACTAGAATCACCTGAGTATGGGAGCCATTAACAGTCCTTACCTTTCAGTGTGTCTATTCTGAGATTCTAACAGTGCCCCTGGGAACTTTACATCTCTTCTGCTTCCTCTGTTCTTTTTCCTTCAAATGGGCCCCAGTCTTGGTACAGTGATCTGAAGAAGTATGCCTTCCAGCCTCCTCTTCCATCCTCCTGCCCCATGGTAGTTCCTTGAGGGGCAGGTATGACTGGGCTTGGGAATCCTACTTGTGGAGCTTCATTCCTCTTCCTGCAGGGACCTCTCCTGGGATAGGATGGGATGTTGTGAATATAATTGTTTGGGGTGGAGTCGGATGGGATGGTACTTCGACCTTGCTTCCCTCTGTTTGTTGGCCTTTTTGAAGGTTGTGCTTTGACTGACCCCAAGTCTTCATTGCTCCCTGTGAGGGCTGGAGGTAGGTCAGCATTAGGGGCCCAGGCTAGGTATGGGGGAAGGGAGGATTATTATGTGTCTGGAACAACATTTCCTCAGCAACTCAGGGATAAAAATACCCAGGTCCAGAGCATGTGACAGGCACTGCTGGAGCTGGTATTATCCCCAGGGTGGCAGCTCTCTCCTGCTGCCAGGCCTGTTCGATGGACAGCTATAGCCCAGGCCCTTGTCAGGGATAGGATTCCCCTCGAGGTTGGCACTCTGCCCAGAGCAGGGGGGTGGCCTGTGTACAGCTCTTTGCAGGCGAGCGGGAGCGCTCTGCGACCGAGAACATACTGTCCCTGACCTGACCTTAGGCTCAAGGGGAGCAGCAGTGAGGATGGGAGCTGGAATTGTGACCTTGCATCTGTCAGGGGCTTCTTTCCTGCTTTAGAGATGTGAGCCAGGGCTCAGGTAGAGAGTGCTCATGAACAAAGCGTGGGGTAAGGAGAGTGGGGGACACATTTGTGTCCAGGACGTTGTGGAGCACCTGTCTCCTTCAGTGCTGGCCTTCAGGCCTGTGTCGCCTTCTTCTTGCCTGGGGCTAGACCTGGCCGGCACTGTCACATCGCTGCATGTGGAAAGATGGCTTTCCCTCTTCCTCTCTTCTGGCCTGTTGTAGGGTGACAAATCCCCTGGCTCCTAGTGGATCTGGGTGCACTGGGTTCCTGCCCAGCTTAGCTTTGATCCTTGGGCTTGAGGACAACTGGCCACAGCCCTCCTGAGGACTGGGAAAACTACTTCCACTTCCAGGGAAGAACTTAGATTCCCGGAGAAGCTGTGGGGAGGAGTGTCTGCCCAGTCCTGAGTGGGCTGGGTAAGCAGGATGCGACAGGAGGGAGAGTGGCACCCCTTCCCCCCAGGGCTCTCTCACTGCGCCACCCCGGCTGGCTGACTGGGCTGGGTGGGGCTGCCCGCCCCTGGGTGCGTCTCCTTGAGGAGACGGAGGCGGCCCAGGGATGGGCTGGTTCCTTGCGGCAGCTTCTCCAGCTGCCCTGGTGCAGAGATTGGCTCCCGGCGGCAGCTAGGTAACAGGCGGTGGGAGGGGATTGGCTCCTTCCGCATCTCCAGCGGAGACTTGGGGGAGGAGATTGGCTCTCGTCGCAGCCTAGGTAACGACAGTGGGAGGGGATTGGCTCTTTCCGCAGCCCAGCTGCTGACCTGGGGGAGGGGATTGGCTCTCTGCAGCCTCAGCAGTGACCTGCGGGGTGGGAGGGGGAGGGGATTGGCTCCTTGCTGCAGCCTAGGTAACAAGTTTGGGGGGCGTGGGGAGGGGGAGAGAGGGAGGAGCGGGAGGATAGGCCCAGGAGGGAGCTTGCTTTCCTCTGCAGCTTGAGCACGGAGCATGGGGTGGGAGTCCCATCTCACTGCAGCCTCTGCGGTGAGCTCAGGGTGGGGGCTGCCGGGCGCCTGAGTGGAACTGGGGTTGTGAGGTGGGAGGGGGCTGCTTCAGGATGGAGGAAGGGGGCTGGGCTGGGCCGCCCAGGCAGCAGCACGGGTGGGGCACCCTCCTCAGGCCCCTCGGAGCTAGCAAGGGGCCACCCTTCCAGCCTGGTGCGCTCCCTGCAAGCCAAGAGCTACTTGCAGCCCCCTGTTCGGCTGCCCGGCACCGGCTGCCCTGGGGCTCACCTCGCAGACCATGACCCGCCTGGACCGAAGCTCTCACAGTGGTGGGGACCATGCCAAAGGGAGCCGGCCCCTTAACTCTTTGGTGGCTGGTCACCGGGTGGCCCAGCCCCCCTCTGCTCCTGGGTCCAGGGCTTCTGTTCAGGTTGGTGTATGTGGGGAGACTACAGGGAGAGGTACATCTGGGAGGTCTCAGGATCAGGGAGGGTTATGGTGGGAAAGGGATACCTGGGCAGGGCTAGGGAGGTGGGGCTAAGCTAAGGATTTTGCTTTCTGGAAAGTATGTCTTTTAACCTCTGAATGGAAGGCAGCAGTTTACGGTTTCTTCAGCCACAGCGGGCAGCATGTATAGGAAGCCCAAATATCTCTTACTTATTGGGGTTCTAGGCTGGTGGTAGTGGGGGTGGCAGTTGGAGCAGGAACTGATCAGGAGCTGCCAGGGTAGAGTAGGAGGAAGGCATTTTGGTGCCCATGGTGGCAGTTGTGGCTGGGCGGTGATGGGGGCTATGTCCTTGAGTGGGTTGACTGATGGGAGTCAGTGAGTCCTGGGGTGTGGTAAGGGAGTGAGCACTGGTGTGAGGGGACACTGTGGGGCTGGCCTTGGCAGGGGTGGGGTGCCCAGTGAGGATCATCTGACTGCCTGAGGCTCTCCTGGGATTGAGGCAGCTTGCTGGCATCAGCTGAGAGTGGGCATTCTGGCAGGGATGGATCTTGAGGTGAGCCTGGGCTTTAGTAGTTGTGGGTGTTCAGCCTTACTCCTGCCTCAGCCAGGGAGTAGGGAATGGCTGTAGGAAGGGCTGGAGACAGCCTGTGGTTGTCATTGGTTGCATCAGGTGGTTGCAAATGCAGGGATTTTCCTCTCCAGTCCACCCCACCCCTTTATGCAAATGAAATGGCACCATAGGCTGATGCAAGCCTGGCCACCACGAAGCAATTCTGCGTGACAGTTCCCCCTTGCTTGCCATGGCCAGCTTCCTACAAATCAAGTTTTAAGGGATTCCCGTTCCTGAAATGAGAAGTGTCTCCTGATTCTCCCTTCCTTCTTGAGCAGTGGTGAGATGGCCCTGCCTTTTGGCCTGGCTGTGTCTCTGGTCCAGATCTTAAGCCCACAGACCTGTATAGTGGTGGTCATACTAGTGGTTTTGCTAGCTCTTTTTTTTTTCTTTTTTGGAGGCTGGTCTCTGGAAATGGATGAATGAAGCCTTGCTAGTATGGAGGGGCCAGGGGCTAGAGGCTGGCAGGTATAGAATGGGAGGGGCCTCACCCCGGAGTAATCAGAGTGATGCTAGGAGGGACCTCTGAGGGAAAGGACAGGGAGGAGTCCCTAGACCCCAGAGCTAAAGTCGCGGTCATCTGTCTTTCAGGACATAGATCTGATTGACATCCTTTGGCGGCAGGATATTGACCTGGGGGCTGGGCGTGAGATTTTTGACTACAGTCATCGCCAGAAGGAGCAAGATGTGGATAAGGAACTGCAAGATGGAGCAGAGCAGGAGGACACTTGGCCAAGCGAGGGTGCAGAAGCTCTGGCACGAAATCTGCTAGTGGATGGAGAGACTGGGGAGAGCTTCCCTGCACAGGTACTCCCAGCTCTGCTCACTTCTAGAAACTTCTTTTTAGAGAAAAGTTGTGTCTGTGAGATGGGCCTGAATGTATACGTTGGGTTGGGTCTCTAAATCACAGTGAGTGGACTGAGGAATCGGGCAGGGAAGAGCAGCAGAAGCACAGGGGCCACGCCTCGTAACGAACTGCACGCTGGAGGCAGAGTGCCTAGCAGCTTTCTGCTTGCATCAGGACTCTTCCTCTCACTCTGTTCTCTCCTGAAGTTTGGGACTCAGGGCTAGCTGATAGCCTAGGAACAGAGAGAGAGTGTAGGCCTGCGACCACGCAGGTCCTCCTTTAAGCTTCCCTTTGGAAAGGCTGGGAAAGAGGCTTCAGCCCACAGGCAGTCAAGGCCCAGGTCAGTCAGACTTACAGTTGCTGTTGCCACAGGTGCCTGGTGGGGAGGACCAGACAGCCCTGTCCCTGAAAGAGTGCCTTAGGCTGCTGGAGGCCACCTGCCCCTTTGGGGAGAATGCTGAGGTGAGCAGGACTCCAGGGAGAGCCCACTGAGCCAGCAGGGCAGCCTGCACATGGTGTGTCTCTCTGTGACTGTCTAAGGGGCCAGCTCTTGGTGCTGGCCTCCTCCTGGCTGCTGGGGGTGAGTTCAGAGGAAGGAAGGATCAGGACCTTAAGTAGTCTCTGGGAGGTGAGCAGAAAGTAGTCTTTCCTTCTCCCCTGTTAAACCCTCTGTGTTTTGCCTTAGTTTCCAGCAGACATTTCCAGCATAACAGAAGCAGTGCCTAGTGAGAGTGAGCCCCCAGGTCTTCAGAACAACCTTTTGTCTCCTCTCCTGACTGAGACTGAGTCGCCGTTTGATTTGGAACAGCAGTGGCAAGATCTCATGTCCATCATGGAAATGCAGGTAGGATTATCAGGACTGGGCACAAATCTAACTCCATGTGGGGTATCTTTATACTCAGTTGCTTTTTCACTTTTATGAAAAGAGGAGCCTCTCTGATGCATAGGAAAGTAGGGACTCTGGTAACTGTCCAGGCGTCTCCTTGGGGCAGTAGGGCCTGGGGTCAGGATTGGGGTCTGGGTTAAAGCCCCAGGGCTGAGCTTCTAAAGCAGGTGCACCTTCTTCCTTTCCCTTCAGGCAGATTATCACTTGGCCGGGTGCTTCCAAGGTTTAGCATTAATAAGAGCTGACATGCCTGCAGTGCCTTACAGTACAGCCCTTGTCATCTCACTTGGCCCTCACAATCATCTAGTCAGCCCTTTATTATTTTAAAGGTGAGGACATTGAATTTCAAAGAGAGGTTGAGTGAAATGCTCCTGGTCACACAGCAAGTGGTGCAGCTAGGCTTTCTCACTCCAAGGCTGCGTGTTCCTTTCACTGTGCTGATTTTGTAGTAAAGAGGTAGTCAGTATTAGGTGTTTTCTTCTTCTCCCTCCGTTATGGGGGAATCTGGCCAAACGTGACCTGGAACTGATCAGTCGTGTGTTAGGGTAGGATCTGCAGGGAGGAACCCGACTCTGCCAGGCCTGACGGATCAAGTGGGGCCAGGAGCTGATGCCATGGGCTCTGGTTTCCAGTCTCCTGCCTTTACTCCCATGCAGCCATGCCAGTGTTGGGTGCCTGCTAGTGTGAGCCCCCAGCCACACCTGAGTGAATGGTGATGCTCTTCTCCCCTCCCAGGCCATGGAAGTGAACACATCAACAAGTGAAATCCTGTATAATGCCCCTCCTGGAGACCCACTGAGCACCAACTACAGCCTTGCCCCCAACACTCCCATCAATCAGAATGTCAGCCTGCATCAGGCATCCCTGGGAGGCTGCAGCCAGGACTTCTCACTCTTCAGCCCCGAGGTGGAGAGCCTGCCTGTGGCCAGCAGCTCCACACTGCTCCCGCTGGTCCCCAGCAATTCCACCAGCCTCAACTCCACCTTTGGCTCCACCAACCTGGCAGGGCTCTTCTTTCCGGCCCAGCTCAACAGCACAGCCAACGACACAGCAGTCCCTGAGCTGCCTGACCCGCTGGGGGGTCTTTTAGATGAAGCCATGCTGGATGAGATCAGCCTGATGGACCTGGCCATTGAAGAAGGCTTTAACCCCGTGCAGGCCTCCCAGCTTGAAGAAGAATTTGACTCTGACTCAGGCCTTTCCTTGGACTCCAGCCATAGCCCTTCCTCCCTGAGCAGCTCTGAAGGCAGCTCTTCCTCCTCCTCTTCCTCTTCCTCCTCCTCCTCCTCCTCCTCCACTTCTTCCTCAGCCTCTTCCTCCTTTTCTGAGGAGGGTGCCGTTGGCTACAGCTCTGACTCTGAGACCTTGGATCTGGAAGAGGCCGAGGGCGCTGTGGGCTACCAGCCCGAGTATTCCAAGTTCTGCCGCATGAGCTACCAGGATCCGTCTCAGCTCTCCTGCCTGCCCTACTTGGAGCACGTGGGCCACAATCACACGTACAACATGGCGCCCAGTGCCCTCGACTCTGCTGACCTGCCACCACCCAGTGCCCTCAAGAAAGGCAGCAAGGATAAGCAGGCTGACTTCCTGGACAAGCAGATGAGCCGGGATGAGCATCGAGCCCGAGCCATGAAGATCCCCTTCACCAATGACAAGATCATCAACCTGCCGGTGGAGGAATTCAACGAGCTGCTGTCCAAATACCAGTTGAGTGAGGCCCAGCTGAGCCTCATCCGTGACATCCGGCGCCGCGGCAAGAACAAGATGGCGGCGCAGAACTGCCGCAAGCGCAAGCTGGACACCATCCTGAACCTGGAGCGCGACGTGGAGGACCTGCAGCGCGACAAAGCCCGACTGCTGCGGGAGAAGGTGGAGTTTCTTCGCTCCCTGCGGCAGATGAAGCAGAAGGTCCAGAGCCTGTACCAGGAGGTGTTTGGGCGGCTGCGGGATGAGAACGGGCGGCCCTACTCGCCCAGCCAGTACGCGCTCCAGTACGCCGGGGACGGCAGCGTCCTCCTCATTCCCCGCACCTTGGCCGACCAGCAGGCCCGGCGGCAGGAGAGGAAGCCAAAGGACCGGAGAAAGTGAGCCTGGGGAGGAAGGGGGGTTGACGCTCACCAAGATGGAAACTGGAGAAGGGCTGGGCCTGGACCTGGACCTACAGCGGGGACTTTAATGCCTTCTTATCCAATAGATCTTCTCAGATGGGATGACTGCGGGTCAGCGGACAGGAAGAGGCAGGCGCAGGCGCTGTCTGGCTCAGCTTCCCCCACTGTGGGAGGGGGTGGAAGTGGCCAGACCATTTGGGTGGACAGGGTCCTCGCCCCTACCCGTTTCCTTTGAGGGAAGGGTGGTGCTGGCATTGCTGGAGGCCAACAAAAGGGAAGGAAGGGACTTGGGAGAGGAGAGGAGGAAAGTAGTAGAAAGTCTCATTCCTGGAAGGAAGGAATAAAAAAAAAAAAAAAAAAAAACCCAAAAAATCAAAGCGGGAGGAAAATCACAGGGCAGGTTAAGGTTGGCTCTCGCCAGGATTCCAGGCTGCAGGTTTTAAGTGGGACTAAGTCATTGATGTGAGTAAACCCCACTTAACCCCAGCGGAGGGTGGAACACGGTGGGTTCTGGGAGGTGGCGGGGCTGTGAACTCTTTCTGTTCCTGCACTTTGGTAAACCTGAAGGGAGTTCTTGGATATCTCCTGTGAGGTTACAGTCATAGGGGAGCCACTGGGACCCAACACTGGCTTGGAGGGTTAGGGTCAAAGGTTAGAGTGAACAGGAAAGGGTCATGAGGCCCCGTGTTGCAGCAGCCCCAACACCAAGCATGTCACTCACTGCCCTGCCGTCCGTCTTACGTGCCCAGTCAGCCCCGAGCTGAGGCTCCCGCGTCTCCATCAGAGCCTGCATGCGAACGCTGTTCCTTCCCGCCCACGTGCCCCCACTCCTCACTGGCTGCCTGGAGCTCTTCTGCAGCTGGGTTGCTGGCAGAGCCCCTAGTGCTGGGCCTGCAGCCTCTTGGGGGCTGCTCTGAGGCAGGGGGATGTGGAGAAGCCAGGCAGTATTCAGCACAACACTGGGGAGTGACCCTGCCCTCAGGCCTCCCCTACCAACAACTGGGCTTGTCACTGGAAAAAAGAAACTATGAAACCCAGCAGCAACAACAAAAACTAATTCTCTTAGAGTTTCTTGCGCTTTGATTTTTTTAGGGCTTGAGCCCTGTTTCACTTATAGGGTCTAGAATGCTTGTGTTGAGTAAAAAGGAGATACCCCAATATTCAAAGCTGCTAAATGTTCTCTTTGCCATAAAGACTCCGTGTAACCATGTGAACACTTGGGATTTTTCTCCTCTGTCCCGAGGTCTCCGTCTGCTTTCTTTTTTGGGTTTCTTTCTAGGAAAATGAGAAGTGCATGTAATGGGGGCTGAGGGTACCCCTCCTGTAGGCTCTTGGCCACAGGCAGTTTCTCGGCACCCCCAGCTTAGTAAGGGCTCCTGGAGGACTGCCTAGGGGAGGCAGAGAGGGGAGTGCCAAGATGGCCAGGTGGTTCCAGGACCACAGTGTCTTTATTTCTGTTTGCCACTGCTGCCCCTACTCGTGCCTGGCTCTGGAGCATTGTCTGCCCAGATCAGCAGGAGTGAGTTGAAGTGGGGGAAGCACTGATTCTTCTCCCCACTGCGGGGGTGGGGGGAATTCTAAATGAGCAGTAGGGATAGAAGGCATGAGCCTGGAAAGTGCTTTTATAAATTATTTTCCTTGTAGATTTTATTTTTAATTTATCTCTGTGACCTGCCAGGGAGAGGAGAGAGAGAGATGCTGTGAGCACATGACAAAATAAAATAAAATAAAATGGATGATTCATTCTCAAGTGCAGTTTTTCCCTACTTTGAATTTAAGTTGAGAGTAAAGGAAACAGGCCCCATGAGGGACAGGACTGGTCATTGTGTGGCTAAGGCAGAGCTCTCTTGGGAAGGTGGGTGGAGAGCAGGGGAGGTTGGCAATGAAGAATTTAGAAATGCAAAAGAAAAGGTTTAAATAGTGTCAAACCTTCCAATCAGGTGTTACGTACCTTTTTGCAGGGTTTGCCAGCTGAATCCTTTTAGAGGAAGGATTCAGAATCTTTTTGGCCTTTCTGATAGGACTAGGTGAGGTGGGTGTTATCACCCAGCCCAGTTCCTTACTTGTCCACCCGCGGCACACTGCATTTTTAATATTGATTGTGCAGTTATTTCGCTGGTGGCCGCACCTCCCAAGGGGGTGCATAGCATTGGAGTATAGTCACACTGAACAACTGTGATGGTGAAAACCTGAGATATCTACAGAACCAGCATATGACAAGCACTTCATGGTAACACCAGGACCATGAACTAGAGAAGCAGAAAGCCAGACCTCAGGGTTTAAGGCACTGGAAAGCTACCCTAGCTGAGCTGACCAGAATCTGTTCTCCCTCAAAAAATGAAAAGCCTGTGAAAGCTGAATGCTTTAAGGTACTGGGTGGTTGCTGGAACCTGCCACATGCCCACCTAGGGGTAGATGCTTAACAAACGCCCAAGTACTGAACACTCACCTGACAGTCTCTGAGATTGGACGAAGTTTAGGACCAGAAGCTGTGAATCCCCATCATGGAACCTATGATCTTGAACTCCCATGTACCACTGTGTGACCTGGCTCAGCCTAGTCCTTTAATGATGCTACTAGAGTATATCCTAAGGGCTGGAATAGAATTCTAGGAATAATACCAAGCTCTTAACTTGTTTCAGTTTATAATGGCTTCCCCCCCTCCATCTAGTTAGAAGGGGTTGGTCCTATCAAACGAGATCTTTCTTAATTAGTACTTAACTTATGACTGCAAGCCAAATAAAACTAAGATTCTTAAAGGAGGGGGAAAAATGGCTAAAAGTTAAGTTGCAAAAACTTAATTCATGCTGTTAAGAAATATTATTTATAGAAGAGTAAACTGACAAGTAAAATCCAGAGTAATGTTTTTGTATCCCTTCTAGAAATGTGTATATGTATTTTTGTTTACTACACAATTAGGCTATAACTTTTCTCTTGCAACTTTTAAAACATTTTAAAGATTTTAAAAGAAAAATTCCTCTTACCCCTCTTTGCTAGTGTTGCCTCTGATCTGAGAGTCTATTTTGTTCACCCCCCCCCCTTCCCCCATGTCCCCTTATGGAGGGATGTACAGTTGTGTCTGGGAGCATGCTGATTAGCTGGGGCTTGGGGCCAAGTTGGTCAACACTGTCGTGGGACTGACCTCTTTTTGCTGTTGGCAGGTGGAGTGGGTGTTCTAGCTCAAGGCTTTTTCTGGCAGTAAGATATGAGGACTCAAGTAAGGTCTGTGAAAGCTGCTGCACCTGGAACAGGAAGTGAGGGAGGGCGATGCTTATCACAAGATGAGCAGGCCTCAGGTTTAAGTAAGAACCAAACTTCAGGGTGACCTGACCTGCTTGTGTGGGGGTTGAAGGCTTGTTTTGTCTTGACTTTAGTCAAGACAAACTGATTTCCCTACACATCTTAAATCATGTAAGGCAACGGAAACAGACCCATTTGTTTCAAGCTCTGCCCTGCACACATCTCACTAATGAAGCCAGGCCTATTTCAGTATCAAAATTAGAATCTAGAACTGGGGGGGGGGGGGGAATAGTAATCTAGAGACATGCTCAGTGTTATCAAGACCTGGCCTCCACAGCTGACTCCTCACCCTTAATAGGAAAAGCTGAACAGCAAAGAAAAAGCCAGTGAACGGGAAGTACTTTCCATGAGTCCTGCCTTCGTCAGGCTGCCTTCATCCCTGCTTTTACTACCCGCAGCAATTACCAGACCTTGCTGCTCTTCAGGTTTGTTTGGCAAATAACTGGGAAAACAAGTGCCTTGCAGAAAAAAACCCTTCTTCCACTTTTATTTCTCACACACAGGTTGGGCATCCTCCTTGCCTCTAGTTCTGAACTTTGTAGTAGAGAATAAGCATGTGGGGACTCTGGGATACATGTGAAACTTAACACCTTATTTGGGTTCTAGTCCTTTTTCTGTCCAGGACATATTTGAAGTTCATGTCTGCCTGAATTAGCTGAGAAACAGAATCTAGTGTACAAGTTGTCTCCAGTGGAGGGAGAGTAGGGGACCTTGCTGAACAGGTGTGTTTTCATCAGTTGGACAGAAACCCTTGTCTTCTTTATTGAGTGTGCAGAAACACCAAAGAGAGTCTTAAAGCTGGTTCCTTTCTAATCTAACTGCAGAGTGCAGTAGGTTGCATAGTATTTACTTAATTCCAGATGCTATTTCTACCAAGAAAACTTCTAAATCACTTGGGGAGAGGTGGAGAAAAGATCAAGAGTTAGTGTTCTGCCTTTTGTTTTAAACACAAATGTAATGAGGCTAATTGAGTTGCCTTTAGCCTTCTAGACCTCACTAGGGGCTGACGCAGTAACGGAAACTGGGCCCATGTCCCAGAGCCAGGCCCCAAAGTTGCCCAGCCTGACCTGTGGCTGTGCAAACAGTAAACAGGGCAGGAGTGGTCAAAGTCAACTAGGATTTAAAAATCCACGTGGGGTAAACAGTGACTCTGGTACTACCACAAACCACCATGTAAACCAACAAGGTCACAATGCAGACTCAGACCTGCTGGTGAATTAACACAAGTTATTGAATGTAAGCAAAAACTGGTCAGCACATATTATAAACTTCGCGTTTCAGCCATGCCTCAAGAGTCCTGCCACCTCATGGCCTAAGCAAAAGTCTTAGAAACAGACTCCTTGCTCTACTTGCCCCACAGAGCAGGGCTAACTATGCTTTTCATCCCAGGATGATTTTATTTCAGATTTACTTTCAGTATTCAGCAGTTTTCAATGGGAAGCTCTGAAGGCCAAGGTCGATTAAACGTCCTGAGCAACTCTGAACACACTGGCCAGGAAAGCAGTAACTTTGGGAGAAAACCTCATTGCTGGACAGTCAAGCCACAACTGTGCAGATCAGAGACTGACAGTTGTCTGAGGATCTTAAGCTCCCTTATCAGACGTCCTTAACTACCCACCAGAACACGAGGATGTCTCTACCTACTGCTAAAAGGCAAGGTGAAGCCAAGACTCCTTCCTCTACTAAGCTGAATGCTGGCCTGGTTGCAGTATTTGTTATTTCAATCAAATTCTACCGAAGGGAAAACACTGAGCCTGGACTTAGTTCAGCCCTATCATTTCTAAGTTTTAAATGAGACTGTCCTCATGAGATGATCCAACTTGCACATCAGATTAATATGAATACCAATCAGATGACTTGATCAGATAAATTTGATCTCAAACAGAACCCAGCTCCATACATAGTTCAGGATTTGGAAGCCACTGCAGAAATTAGGATTTCAGAGTTTCAATTCCACCAAATTATTTTGGAGTAGCAATTTCTTCTATAATTTCTCTTTCTCTAGAGGGAAAATAATCACTTTATAACACAGATTCCCAGTGCCACAGGCCATAAAGATGTGCTGTGTACATGTGGTCCCAGTGGCTATGGGTTAAAATCAAATTGAGCTGAGCCTTAATCAGTTCTAGAATGTCAGATTTTATTTGAAAGTAAGTACTTAAAAACTTAACTATTAAAAATTCAGAATTGAGAGTCAAAACTTTCAAATGCCATTGAAAAGAAAGTTATTCCTGAGCATTGTCAGTTGACAGTATTTCTGTGGTCATTATACTGTGTCCATTTACTGACTTGAAACTCAACTGAAGGCAGTGAAGGAGCAAGGTATTTTCTTTGGCTTTGCCACTTCTGATGATTCTGTCACCAAATTAGTAAACTCTTGTTCTTTTGTAATGGTAACAAAGATAACCCATCTCCTCTTCAACTCCTGGTCTACAATAATGCAATTTCATTGAAGCCGTCCAACGAACATTTTTTGCACTGCCTGAAGAAATGCTCTCCAAATACTTTCTGAAGCAGACTTAAGATGTGTTGTGCCTATTATATATAAAGAGTATTATTTTTGCATGCACTTGTGGCTTCAACAATCACTCAAGAAAAATTTGTCCTTAAACTTTGAATCTAGAAATGTGAATATCAGCTTTTAAAGATAACAAAATTGTGTATCATCTTCACTTCCATTTTCATTGCATGCATTCAAATTCGGTGTCTTCCCTGGGGAAGAATGATACGGTTTTACAAGGGCTCCAGAATGCCAGCAGTGATAGTGAAGTCGGTTCCAAGGGTTAAGGCTAAGGCTGAATAGCAGCCCATTCTGGACATACACTAAAGCTGAATGAAGGCTGATTTCAGTCTATCTGATGCAGAACAGAACCAGAACATATCTGTCCACCCCAACTCTCTAAACTGGCTATAGACTGCTCTGCCGCTGGACACACTCAGACCTCTACATAAAAAGGTCTCCCCAGTTCCACTTTACTTATGTCTCCCAAAACTCCTAGCAGGCTTTTTGAAAAAACCTATGTATCTACACATCAGTTTATCTGGAACAAATGCTTTGCACTAGTGAGCAGAGCTGAACTAATCTTAATGGAAATCCCATTTCCCCTTTTATAAGTGACAAGAATCTAGTCCCATTTTGGCTCTAGAATTAAAGGCAGAAAACAATGTTAAGAAAATGGATGATATTTCAATTCATTGATCAAACATGGGACCAATTTCTGAAAAATTTGGAGAAGTAGACGTTCCCTAAGGCCACACAAATCTATGAAATACAAGAACCAGGATCTAAACCTAACTCAAAATGACATGTTTCCAAACATCACAGTTTGGAAGTGCTGTCAGGTCACAGAGTGCAAAACAAACTTTGAACAATATGGACACAATGATATGACAATCTTTATAAATCTCTGTAGCAACTATAAATGCCCAATGAGCATTTACTAAATTAATATGGTAGACCACTCAAAGATTCACACCAGGCACCAGATTTTCAAGCCTATAGCATTTAAGAAATAAGACCATCCCAAGTGTCAACGTTGTTCCCAAACAGACCAAATCTATAAGGTAATAAAAGGCAAGGAGGATTTCTGGCAAGGCAAGGAGGATTTCTGGCAAGACAAGACAAAATCAAGGATTATAAATCTATAGTTTTATTAAGACAAAAACTGACAGTGTTGGTATGAAGTTTACATTTAAACAAAGTTTTCACAGAAACCTAACAACATGCCTAAAAAGATTTAAAACGGAGTTCTAAATGCAGGTCTAGATGATGTCAAGAACCGATGGATCTCATAATGAGACAGCATTTTGGGTATTAATTCTTAGGATTAAAAAAAATTTTTTTTTGTTTTGTTTTAAAGTGAACCACTGCCCCAGTATGAAAGTTTAATCTCCTCCTGAGACTAGGGCTTTTGAAATCATTCAACTCTTGAAGTGTGATTCAGTGAACTTGTGCTGTCAGTGACTAAACTCTGCAACCAATGGTTTCAGAGTTTAAAGTTCAAAAAACAGAGGGTGTAATAGTTTTTCACCCTAAGAGCCCAGGCCCTTGTCTTTTTCCTACTCTCCCACCTCCTTACTACCCTCTGCTCCTCCCCAAATACCTCAGCCAGTGGCTTGGATGGACAAGCTAGTATTTGTAACTTCATAACTGGAAAATAAAGGATCTTCTTGTCAATTTCAAGAATTAGCACCTCTAAGACAGAATGATCTCCCTGTGTATACGCTCCAATAGGACATTTCCTCCTCAGTTTCCATCCCCCAAATGGCAGCTTTGGTAACTTCTTAACTGGCTTAGTCTTTTGCTGGGAATAGCATTAAGCTCAGGCAGGGAACACCCTGGCTTATAGGTTTCAAGCATTCACAGCTTTTAAATAGTCTCTCACAGTCCTCATTTAGGTTGCCAATGACATTTTTGGAAAAGATAAAATATTTGGGACACAGAACCGAATCATTGTTAGTTGCTCCTTCTTTCCTTTGTTTCACCATTTCCCCAATCAAGCCCCAAATTTTAACAAAAATGATCCTACTCATCTCCCTTCCTTCCCCCCCCAGCCCTCCCACCCCCAAATAATACACCAGTAATAGCCAAAAACTACACACATGCTACGCTGTAAAAATGCAGTTAACACTATTGGGAAGAAGGCTGTGGGTTGTGGAGATGCTCTTTGAAGATCTACAGTTATCTTTTGCTCTCCCACACCTCATTCTGCAAGTTTTGTCCTTCATAGAAGGCCGTCTGCTTTTCTCAGCAAAGTGCAGAACAGGTTGCCTTAAAACACTGACCCTCCTTCCCCTCCACCGGGATGGGTGTGCAAACTATACAGCATGGAACGGCTTAAAGCACTTGGGCTGCTGTAGGGCACAGAAACTATACTGGCTCTTCAAAGGACATCTTCTCAAGCCACCTCTATGGTGTCAAGACAAGTAGAACTCCTTCTTTCCCCGCTTGAAACCCACAGTCAGATGTGACAGGGGCTGGTACTGAGGAGAGTTAATTCTTGTCATCTTTTTTGTCATCATCCTCTGAGGGGTAGGAATGCCACGTCAGCCTTTCCTCATAGAAGGATATGACAACCTGTGGGCACTTGACATTGGCTTCCTTGGCAGGGACCAGGTCAGCCTCATCAGAGTTTTTCCTGTAGAACAAAGCAGAGAGACTTTGAGAGCAGGTGCTGGTGGTCTCCTAACTTGGATCACCCAAGGGATTAGACTTTAAAAAAATTTATTCCAGAAGAGCAGGCCAGGGAAGGATAACAACATGGCCCAAGCAGCATTTAGTCAAGTGGCATCCTCAGAGCTCCTATTGAAAATGCCCTCTGGATGTCTTTGTTTTTTAAAAGTTAACTCTTATCTATAACATCTGGAACCTCTAGGAAAGGCAAAAACAAAAACAAAGCAAAGCATGACTCTCAGGTTCTCTGAGAGAATAAGAGAGGCTACAATGCTCTTTTCAAAGCCATATCCCAGCTGCTAAAAGCCCATGAGAGATGCTGGCTTTGTAATAGGATTTAATATCATGTTAGATAATAAGATTTATTACCAATCTGGCATTGACCAGAGCCAATGCAGGTGGACACTTTCTTGCTGACTCATAATCATACTGTTTAACATCACCAAACACCATGCTCACACAGATATGCTACCACTCCCAGGTGCTTTGAAATGGTGCTTCAACACGGGAGGCAGAAATAAAGGGATTGTCACATAATTCTCTTATTTTTCTGAATTTTAAAATCCTCTCAAAAATTGAAAACCACATACATACTACAAGGATTTAGGAGTAAGATCTATCTTCAGATCATTGGAAATACCCTAGCCAGAAGCAGTAGGATAGGGCAGGCAGCAGACATGCAAGATGGGATCTCTGACGAGGCACTACCCCAAACTTGGAACCCCAGCAACAGGTAACCCAAAGCCACACAGCCCCATGGAACCAGAGAAGAATAAGCCAGTAAGGTATGTTTTCGAACAATGGATTCAACAGAATGGGAGGGAAAGGAGTATAATAGTATGGGAACCTGAAGCAGGCTGCCCCTTGCTGACAATTCAGCAACACCCTTCTGAGGTCATTCAGTCATTTCACTACAGAGAAATATTAGTTACTTTGGGAAATGAACAAGTATCTCCACTCTCCAAGAAAATCACTTTAAAAATGAACTTGGTTTTATAATCAACATCCAATCTTAACTTGCAGAATTACATTCATCTATAACCTTCACACACACTAGTCAGTCAACCAAAGGAGTGTAATCTTATGCAATGTGGAGATACTACTGTTGTTCAGACTAGTCACAAACACAGAGAAAGTGTATTCTAATTGGAATGAATTAACTCCTGGTATTAATTCTTTTCCCCCAAATGCAGCTCCTTAAAAATGAACTTTTCTCATACAGGCTAGCAATAAATCAGCTAAAAGAAAGTCAGATTCAGTAAACACCTAAGGAATGTATGGGAAGAAAACAGAGGTTTAGCCAGTTGTGACATAAGACTTAAGTGTTAAGTTAGGTCTCTCCCGCTAGAGAGGAGAAGAATTAGTACAGAGTTTCAGAGAAGGTCCTAGATTGACAAAGGATGAAGCCCTCAGAATGCTGCCTTCCTTAGCAAAGGCTTAGAATTATTCACTCCTAATTTATATTTTAAGGATAATGATTGAGCTCCACTTTGGGGCAGGGGTGGGGGGAACACAGGCATTTCCAACAAGCAAGAAAAAGGGAAGCCCTCCTTTTGGATAGACAGAGAATTTGGGGTTAATTAGAGTTCTTAAGATTCTCAAGACAACTGGTTTGATTATGAGGTTTCATGAAGTATTACTACCATTGGTATCTAAACTTAAATGGAAAAAAGTAGGCTTCTCTATGCTCATTAGAGTAAAAGGGCCTTGCTGACCCCTGCTGGCAGATCCTGCAACTGTAGAATGTGCACAAACTGGAAAGGATGTAACAGTCAAGGACAAAGGAAGAGCTACAGAAATTCTTTCCTAACCCTGAGAAGTTGACAGAATTTTTGATCCTGGGGCCAGCCAGATCTTTATTAAGGAGGTGACAGAAGGGAAGGGTAGTTCAATCACATTTCTTCATGTACAAAAGGGAAATGTGATTCTTCCCCATACCATTTACATTCTAGATTTTCTCCCACCTCCTAAAATAATGGGCAAAGATCTGAGAATCCTAAGGGCCCCTACCTATAACTCATGAGTCCAGGCTGGCAGAGAGGCCAAGGGTCACTATCGAAGGACTATGCCATCTTAAAGATTCCACACCTGGGCAACTGGAATTTCAAACGTCCAGCCCTTTTTTCCTCTGGCGTGGAACAGATGGGGAGAAGAAAAAGACAACCACACAGAGCCACTGGCAGCCACTCACCATTTCATCAGGAACATGAGTTCTCCACTGGAGTCTGTAGCTCCAATAATCCGCTCCGGCTCCAAACCCCGAGCAAAGCCTCGTGGCTTTTCAGACTGTAAAAACCAAACAGATGGAATAATTTTAACTATATGGGACTGTTCCCCAGACTGGAGCCACTCCTGTTTCTCTGATAATGTAATCAAACCCTTTTGCCAATATTTCACCATTCTTTTGGCTCTAAGTCACAGGTCTTTTAGAATCCTGAGTCTGAAGTACTTGAGGTTTCCTCATATGTAAAAAGGGACATACATCTCAAGCAAAATGTATGTTCACCACTGTCTCTTCACCTTCAAAAGATAACTTACTTTAAGGTATTGAATTGATTAAAACAGCAACCTCAAACCTGTAATGATTAAAACATTGAAAGCAATCTACTCAGGAATGAATTCCCTTGCACTTATTGTTCTTAAACCTCGGATAAAATAAAAGTAGATTATGTGGCTTCACGAGAGTGAGCTCCCAAACACATTTTAAGCATTAGCCTATCCAAGAATCCAAAAGGACTAAGATGGCTGCTGAGATCCAAAAAGCAGCAGAACAAAAGTGCTTAAACTATCTGGCTCTCAGCTTCTTTGACAGCAGCATGAATTTTGGGGTAGTAAGAATTCTTACTTCTAGCCTTACCTCTTCTTTCTTCTTCTTTGGTTTGCTCTCCTCCCCCTTATCTTCAGAATCAGAATCGGCTTTGCGCTTGCCTGCCTCTGATTTATCTGTCTCGTGTGCTGTTTTCTGTGACTGCAGAAACTCCGCAATGAGGTCAGGGCAATCCAGGTTCTCTTCTGGCTCCCATGTGTTGTCCTCACTGAAACCAGAGGCACACGAGTCACACTTTCCGCTCAAAGTTACACATTCAGAGTAACGGTAAGCACAGGAGGGCAAGAGCTGGTGTCCTTGGAATAGAGGAGCTAATGATAACAAATAACTAGATCCTGTCCAAGACCAAGAACCTGACAAAGCTGAAATTTCTTGGGAGATGGTAGGGACATTTTAGTACAAATTGAAATCTTAGAATCTTGCCTCCTTCAAAAGAAAGTTATTTTCTCTTCGCAAACTTGGATCAATCTAAAGCCACAAACAAAACTGCTTCTCAGAAATCACCGTCTTGTGTAAATAGCACTTTGTATATGTAGTCATTTTCCTAATTAGACTAGAAGCCGTGAAGGCCAGGCCTGAGTAACACTGTACCCATCAGAGCACCTGAGCTCTTACACGTTACCAGTCTCCTGAGAAATAGTTGGTGACCAAATGAATGGCTTTTCCTGGGGCAATGAAACTCACTCTGAGAATCCCTTCCACTTTAGGAGGTACTCCACTTTGCCCTTCACCACTCGACGGTCAAGAACTTTCTCCACCACATATTCTTCTTCCTCCTCTTCTAGCACCTCCTCCACTTTCTTCTTGTTTTGTTTTTTCCCCATAGTGCCCGCCAGCTTTCTGGTATAAAGGGTGACACTGCTAAAATGATAAAAGGAAATAAAAAGGACACTAAGGCACACTTTTCTTAGGTGAATATTTGGATGGTAAGAAAAGCAAGGATACCAGAGATGACTTTAATAGTGCATGCTGCTATGTTATGGCTATTCATCTTCAATACACAATAATTTTGATATGTTCAGCTAGAAAGTTTCCTACAACAGCTCCAACTAATCTGACAGCAAAACTTTATTCCTGCATATCCACTTGAAACTTTTACACCCATTCTAAGTCATAAAATCTCACAATACCTTTACTTATGGTATCTAAAATGTTACATTAATTCAAAAGAAAAGCAATCCTCCTAAAAATCAGGTAGGTACATACATCAAACCTATATACATATAACCTCAGATCCATATGTTCTCCTGTTCTCTGAATGTTTTCCAGTTTCATCATAATATTGGATTTGGTTTTTTACTGTGTGAAATGGCACATCCTATTTATTAAACATCTAGTTTAATTTTCTCTTTTGTATACGCACATATATAATCCAGTCTTCTGCACTGTTAAAACATCATCTCTTTTGAGTCCCTTTAAGGTTCTGTATGCAGTCTTCCTGAATGCCACCATTAATTTATAATTTGCTAGTTTCTTGTTAACTTTTTACCCTACTTTTTACTTCTAAGGCTGAGAAAGATCCATAAAAATGCCAGAATGACCATGAAATTCTCTAAACTGGAGCACCAAAAGAATTTGGAAGTAAGTAGGGAGAAAAAAAAGGTAGTTACCACAGATAACAGAACCTGAATTTATTCTTCTGTAAAATACATCATCAGGCTGGGAACTTTCAACCTTCAAGGGTTTTTCCAGTGCTAAAATTCCAGTCTCCTATAAATCTATTTTCTTTAGTCCTTCATATAACTATTTTGACTGCTGGGAGGCATAAAGCCTTATGATTACAGATGTGTCAATAGGTGGCGCCATAAGATATCAATACAACAAAATTGATCTAAAAAACTGGCTGAAATCTACAAATTGATGAATCAGTTCCCAAGAATGAAATACAAAGAATCAAGAGTAAGGCAGATGATCCAAGACAAAAAAGTAGTTACTATTATGTTTCATGTCTGAATTTAAGGCAATGCCAATTTGGGATTAAACTGGTTATCCCTAGCATCCTTAAGAAAAGAAATCTTACTTAGTGAAAGTAGAAACTCTTCTAAATATTTTTAAACTGACATGTGTAGACACAATGTATTTTAGAAAGAGTTCATCTACAGACTATACGAAATATAACAAATCTTTCATAAAAGTCAGGCTCACTGTTATCTACAGATAACAGTATCTACAGATGCTTAGGTTTATATTCTTGAGATTTTTCTTACATCTGCATATATAAGCAATACTGACTTACAGAAACAAACATTTGTTTGGCTACTAAAAAATCCTAGATATTGCTGAACACTGGAGATTCAAGAGAATAAGCAATGGTCCCTGCCTTCCTGAAAAAAAGAAAAATTGGTAAGAAAAAACGTAGATACCTCTTCCACTAACGGTATTCCAAACTTTTGCTGAGTGGCACAAACAGATGTTTTCTGAGGTGATTTTAGTGTGGCCTAAGGCAACACCCAAGGCCCCACACACTTCAAAACCAATTCTGTGCTAAGATTCTTTCTCTCCATTTGCATACCAAAGACTGCTTTCCTTCCTCCCCAGCCCCTCTGTCTTTTAGAGAAAGTACCCCATGAGTTTTCCTTCCCTTCTGTTACTGAACAGACTAATCAGTGGATTGAATGGTAACTCTGGCTAATTATTGGCTAGCTTCACTGTTCTCTGACTCAGAGGCCGTTGTTTCTTCCTGGAGGGAGATGCTTTCAGGTTTTCAGAATTCTGATTGCCATGACAAGTGTTATTTAATGAGAAGAAAAAAAAATCTAATTTTCCTTTTGGATAAATGCAGTAGTGCCTGCTGCCAAGAACAAGCGCTACTCCCTGCTTGCTTCTTTCACTGTCAGTTGAAGGGGTAGCAAGATTCATCAAGAGTCTGGTTACAGTGCAAAGAAAAATAAACTGACACCTTTAGATAACAAAGGGTACCACAACTCCCCACATTAATTTGGACTTGGAAATTTGAAGATACTCCCTTTCTCAACAGCCAGAGGGAAACAATGGGTTACAGACAATCCAAAACCAACAACTGTCCCCTAGTAACCCCTTTTCCAAGTAATTAAATTTAAGAAAGTAAAGGAAAGGCATTCTATCACTCTGGCTTCAGAACTGAGACCTATTTAAGGCTCTGTGTTGTCTACATTAATAGCTATATTTGTCTTACAAAAAGAAACCACATTGAATACTGCCCATCTGATCCTGCTACTGTGGACCTAAAAGGTCAGGACAGCTCCTAGCTTATCTCTATCTACTGCAGGCCTCTCCTCCCCTTATTAAGGAGGAAGAGTCACAGAAAAGAGTAAGAATATGATTTAATCCTCTAGTTTAGGCAAAGAAAACCCCCAAATAAGGGAAATCTAAAGTAAGGCCTCTTGATTTTCATCTTTACTCACTTAAACTTACTGTCTTAAGGGAAACTCAAATGAGAAGTGAAGAATGCAGAAAACAGACTCCAATTTCTCTGAGTCTTCTTAACTGGTCAAGCACCTGTCTCCAGAGGTTGGATTCTTTATATTGGATATTCCGAAATCAATGTGAGTTTTTTCCATATTCATAGGTACTTCTTTGGGGTCCTAAACAAACCATTTGTCAAACTCAGTAGAGGATGGGATTAAATACAAACCCCATTCTTCCTATAGAATCTAGCACCTTCAAATGAGCCAAGAGCCCCCTTAAATATTATGACAGGCCAATTATTTGCATATAGTTTCCAAATGGATTATTTCAAGAGAAACTCCCTCTCCCCAAATATGACAATCTCCAGATATCAGCAGGGACATCTGGAAGGAGGGCTCTCAACTGGAATTGTTTGACAAGGATATTTTAAAGTAACTCAGATCAGCACACTAGCATAATGGAGAAATGCCTTTAGTCAATGCTATTTGCCACTCCCCCTAAGCATCCTTGCAACCAAATTATGGCATAGAAGTGCCATGATCATTGAATAAAGGGTCGGGATATATGCTAGAACATCACAAGGTGTACAAAAAGGCAAACAGTTCTAGATTAGCTCAGACATACTACATCCTTCTTCTTAAGGCTCATCATGATGATGCAGACAAAAAACCTGGTTAGTTGAGCTGCTACACTTTTTATCTAAATACTGAGTCTGCCACATTTTAAGATGCCTAGAAAAATAATACTTTACATTTGTATTGCACTTTACAGTTTACTACCATGTTATCTCATTTGATCCTCAAAACCATCCTGTAAAACAAACCATTCAGATGTTACTGACACCTCAGATGTAGATGAAATAATTCTTCTAAGGTCACACAATCAACAAAAAGTACAGCACTTCAGTATGGACGTCTCCTGGCAGGGCTGGGCTAATGGCCCTGCTGCATACACAGAACTAGGAGCGAGCTACACACTTACATGGAGATTTCCCTCCAGCCTGTACAAGGAAAGGACAGAGAGGTCTCTTAACTTGGCTTCTCCCTACAATTTGTTATCAGTAAATGACAAGTGACTGATAATTTCTTTCAGAAAAGACCTTGGAAAGTATATTAAAAAACTACTGATTTTTCGTTACTGGAACGTGAAGGTTTTCTTTGCTAATTAAATCAGCAGGCAGTAACAAAGCTTTGGTTTTTAGGGTCCCAGCAGTCTTCTGAGTCTTTTAAATTGACAAGTGCTAGATGGTGTGGAATTTTTTAAGTTAAGCACCTAGCAAGTAGGCCAGAGAGAACTACTGAGAAAATGCCAATTTTAAGAACCCCAAATTCTTCTACAGTGTCAGTGTCATGAAGAGCAAGAATCATGAACTCATAGCTCTTTTAAGAGAAAAAAAAAAAAAAAAGCAGTTGCGATTCTCCTGGACACCTCCACTCCTGCAGTTAGGAGCCTGAAAATGAAAAAGAGGAACAGTGCTACTTTGCAGGCAGAAGGTAGTGAAGTATTAGACACAAGATTAGGCATTGCGCTTCTAAATACAGGCATACTTCCAGACCACTTTGATAAAGCAAGTCTCACAATTTTTTGGTTTCCCAGGGCAAATAAAAGTTTACACTATACTGTAGTCTATTAAGTGTGCAATAGCATTATGTCTGAAAAAACAATATACATACCTTAATGAAAAAATACTTCCAGAGGGAGGATATAGCTCAGTGGTAGATTGCATGCCTAGCATGCAGGAGGTCCTGGGTTCAATCCCCAGTACCTCCACTAAAAAAACAAATAAGTAAACCTAATTCCCAACCCCCCCCCCCAAAAGTAAGTTAAAAAACATTTAAAAAAATACTGGTAAAAATGCTAACCATCCATCTGAACCTTCAGCAAGTCATCATCTTCTTGCTAATGACTGGTCTTGCGTTGATACTGATGGCTGCTAATTGATTAGGGTTATGGTCTCTGAAAGTTTGGGGTGGCTGTGGCAGTTTTTAAAAATAAGACAATGAAGTTCTGCCATATCAACTGACTCTTCCTTTCACGAATGATTTCTCTGTAGCATTCAGTGCTGTTTGATAGCATTTTACCCACAGAACTTCTTTCAAAATTGGAGTCAGTCCTCAAATCCGCTGCTGCTTTATCGAATTAGTTTATGTAAGATTCTAAATCCTTTGTTGTCATTTCAACAATCTTTACATCTTCGCCAGGAGTAGACTCCATCTTAAGAAACCACTTTTTTTTTTTTTTTTTTTTTTGCTCAACAGTAAGAAGCAACTCCTCATCCGCTGAAGTTTTATCATGAGGCTGCAGCAATTCAGTCACCTCTTCAGGCTCCACTTCTAATTCTACTTCTCTTGCTATTTCCACCACCTGTGCACTTCCTTCACTTGAGGTCTTGAACCTCTCAAAGTCATCCATGAAGGCTGGGAATTAACTTTTTCCAAACTCTTATTACTTTTGCTATTTTGACCTCTTCCCATGAATCACAAATGTTATGGCATCTAGAATGGTGAATCCTTTCCAGAAGGTTTTCAATTTACTTTGCCCGGATCCAACAGAGGAATCACTATCTATGGCAGCTATAGCGTTACAAAATGTATTTCTTAAATAATAAGACCTGAAAGTCAAAATGACTCCTTGACCCAAGAGCTGCGGAATGATGTGTTCACAGGCACATGATTTAGCACATTTATCTTGTTGTACATCTCCATCAGGGCTCCTGGGTGACCTAGTGTGTTGCCAATGAACAGTAATATTTTGAAAGAAATCTTTTGTTCTGAGTAGTAGGCCTTAACAGTGGGCTTACAGCAATATAACTTTATTGTGTGCAACCTGTTTCACACCAAGTACTAGTTTTTCCATGTGAAATAAGTTAAGATTTAAAATAATAAAGTTAGAGTTAAGGACTGTTGTTCTATTGTTAAGCAACAAAAAAGGCTGAAGAGAGTTTTTGTCTGAAACTGGAAGACAGAACAGTCTGGAAAAAAGATACGAGGAAAGGACCACATGTTGCTAAAACTGAAAAAGCAGTTTTGGGAACCATGCTGTAAACTTCATGTGCTGTCATCCAGGCTTTGTTGTTACATTTACAGAGCACAAGAGTAGACTGAGCATAATTTGTAAGGACTCCAGGATTTTCAGAATGGTAAATGAGCAGTGGCTTCAACTTAAAGCCACCAGTTGCATTAGCCCTTAACAAGAGAATCAGCCTGTTCTTTCAAGACAGGCACTGACTTTTCCTCCCTAGCTATTAAAGTCCTAGCTGGAATCTTTTCCCAGTGGGAGGCTGTTTCATCTACATTGAAAATCTGTTTGTTTAGTATAGCCAAACCCATTAATTGTCTCAGCTAGATCTTCTGGGTAACTTTCTACAGCTTCTACCTCAGCACTTGTTACTTCAGTTGCACTTTTATGTTATAGGGACAGTTTCTTTCCTTAAACCTTATGAACCAACCTCTGCTGGCTTCAAACTCTTCTGCAGCTACCTCACCTTTCTAGGCCTCCACAGAATCGAAGAGAGTTAGGCCTTTTCTGGATTACACCTTGGCTTAAGGGAATGTTGTGGCTGATTTGATCTTCTATCCAGACCACTCAAACTTTCTACATAGGAGCAAGAAGGCGGTTTTGTTTTCTTACCATGTGAGGCTCACTGGAGTAGCACTTCTAATTTCCTTCAGTAACTTTTCCTTTGCGTTCAAAACTTCGCTAACTGGCGCAAGAGGCCCATCTTTTGGCCCATCTTGGCTTTCAACGTGCCTTTCTTATTAAATTTAATCATCTCTACCTTCTGATTTAAAGTGAGAGATGTGCAGCTTTTCCTTTCACTTGAACTGTAGAGATCACTGTAGTGTTATTAAGACTTAACTTCAATATTCCTTGTATCTCAGGGAATAGGGAGGTCTGAGGAGGGAGAAATGGGGGAACAGCTCGCAGATTAAGCTCTGCCATCTTACATGGGCATGGTTTGTGATGCCCGAAAACAATTACAATAGTAACATCGAAGGATCACTGATCACAGATCTCTATGGCAAACATAGTAATAATGAAAAAGTTAGAAATATTGTGAGTATTACTAAAACGTGACAGATATGAGCAAATGCTGCTGCAAAAAATGGCACTGATGGACATGCCTGACACAGAGTTGTCACAAACCTTCAATTCATTTTTAAAAAATGCAACATTTGTGAAGCACAGTAAAGCTAAGTGCAATAAAGCAAAGTATGCCTGTGGCTAGTTCCAGTGAAAGGATATGAGGAAGATCTGAGGAAACAATGTGAGCGTAGCTCCTGGTTGCCATCATATACATGAATTATAAAGATCCCAGCAACTTCCATAATGATTTCCTGCCAGCTTGAAAGATCAAACTCCAGGGCGAAGGGTATAACTCAGTGGCAGAATGTGTGCTTAGCATGCACAATGTCCTGGGTTCAATCGCCAGTACTTCCATTAAAATAAATAAAAATAAACCTACATTAAAATAAATAAAAATAAACCTAAGTACGTCTCCCCTACAAAAAAATACAATAAAATAAAGGGATTGTTTCATACCCTATAAAATTAAAAAAAAGAAAAAGAAGAAGAAAGATCAAATTCCAGATGTGAGGACAAGACAGGATCCAGAGACCTCTGAAACCAGACCAGTAGGGATTTTTAGGTAAATGCTAAGGTGAAACATTTAGTATGTTGGTGTGATGAGGTAACCATCTGTACTACAGAAGAATTCACAGGAGAACAGACCTTGAGTAGAGAACTTTCACATATATGAGAATCAGAATCACCTCTGGAGTTTATAAATACAGATGCCCAGATTCAATGAATCAGAAAGCAGGGTGTGTGTATGTGTATTATTTAAAAAAAATTTTTTTCTAATTGTCATATAACACATGTATTCAAATTCAATTACAAACATACTTTATGTAGGAAGTTCCCTAGCCCCAAACTTGTCAAGGCCTGTTTTTGTTTTTCTATACATAAACTGACCAGATGTACATATGTGAAAATAGATATTTTAATTCTACAGTCTGCCTTTTTATGTAATGTAATGTACCTTTGACATTGTTCCATAAAGATCTCCTTTCTTAAGCTGCATAGTATTTCATATTGTATGGACACACCATACTCCAACCATTCACCTAGTGATGAAAATTTGGGTTGTTTCCAGTTTTTTATTATTGCAACACAATGCTGCTTTGACCATGGCATTTGCATCTTTAAAAGCTCCTTAGGCGATCTAATGCACATCCCTGGATAAAAGCCATTGCTATAAGAGGACTGGCAGAAACTACATTCCTCAGGTGAAACCACACACACTATTTCAGACATAAATCAATTCTCACAGTTAAAGGGAGGTGAACATTCTACTTTCTCCAAAAATTTAGAATAAGGCTGGAACAATAAAGTAATAACTGATGTTCCTGAAAACAAAACCTTCTCTATATCATATTCAACATCATTCACTCTAGACCTTTGCTGCATTAACAATGAAACTGGAAGACCATTGCTTGAAAGATCCACATAGTTTCTTTCACCAGAAGCTAGTATGAGCACCAGAAGCATATCTTTCCTGCCCCTGACCTCTCAAAACAACTTTATGCCTACAGGGGGTTAAATATTTACTGCATAATTCAGTTCCCTCATCTGTAAAATAGGTGTAAAAACCCTCCTTTGAGGCAAGCTTTTATGATCTTCTGGCATTCATTATCTATTTATATATTCATATATATGTCCTAATTATTAGATTATTTACTGCTTTAAGCATAAGGATAACTCTCTGAAATCCAGTGCATTAGGAACTCAAAGAGAAAATACCATTTTTGTTCTATGTATACTGGCTGAAATTCGTGGCAAAGTTTTTCTAAACAGCAGAGCAGCTCCAGAATACACTCAAGGAGGACCCAAGTCTGGCTGGTATGAATGAACCAGTAACTACAAAACAGAGAAACCAAGATCTCATTTCTAGAAGACTGAGTCAGAAGAGCTGCCAGAAACTGAGAAATCACATTTCACATACCCAAAGCGTAGGAATTTCTTATGTTCTTCCTATTATTTTGCCCAGGCAGGAAAATAAAGTAACAAAGCCCTTTAGTAAATGGCAAAAGATAAGTAAGAAAAAGGAAGCAAAAAGGATATAAACAATGGGAAATTTCAATAGAATTATTTACAAAAAGAATTTTAAGGTATCTGAAGACCTGCACCAATACCAAAAACCAGTTTTAAAGATTCATATGGTAAAGTTCTATAACAAACTTCAGAAGTTGTGATTTCAGGGTCTGATTTTACAGATATACTTTCAAAAAAAGCCAGTCCCCCAATTAAATGAACAATGGTCTAAGAATTCATATAGCTTTTACTGAGTTCAAGACAAAATCATGACAATCCTTGATTTCTCTCCACCCATACTCCATATCCAGTCTCTTACTATATCCTGTTGATTTTATATCTTAAGTATCTTTCAATTTATACATTTTTTTCTGGTTCCACTATTACCATCCTATTCCAAGCAACCACCATCTCTTGCCTGGATAACTCCTAACCCAATTCATTCTCGATACTAGCCACTGACGTAAAAATGCAGACCTCTTCATATTATTATCTGTGGGCATTTGAGCTGAAGACCACTGTTCCTAACCTATCAATCACAGTTACCTTGTCCTTTGCCTTGTACTTCATTTGACCAACTCCCTTAGCTAAAATGTCACTATCAGAAGCTTAACTCTTCCTATGAACATGCCCTTAGAGTAATCATTCATTTAACAGTTATCTATTGAGCACCTATTATGTGAGGTGCTAGAAAAATGGGGTGAACAAGACAGACAAAACCTCTGGTCTCTTAGAGTTTCATATATATATTATTGTAGATAATATTAATATTATATTAATTTAATATTAATATTAATGTAGATACTGGGGATTGAACCCAGGACCTCATACATGCTTAGCATGCGCTCTATCACTGAGCTATACTCAACCCCCTCAGAGTTTATATTCTAATGTGGACAAAGAAGTGAGCATGAGAGGGAGTGTATGCGTGTACATATGTGCAGAGTACAGCACAGACAAGAAGCAACAAATCATTAGTGATAAATGCTATAAAGAAAATATCTTCAGATTAAGTAACAGAGGCCTAAATAACAAGGGGACAAGTCAGCAAAAATAAGAAAAACACACCAAATTTAGGGAATAGTGGGTTCAAAATCCTACGGTGAGAAGAGCTTGCTTTATTTGGGAAAAGAAGTAGAAAGAGTTAAATTGAGGGAGCAGCAGATAATGATAATTACTGTGCGTATCATTCCCCACTTTGCTCCTTCTTTCTTCTAGCTCCTTTTTCCATTCCTTGTTTTCTTTAGCCCTCTTTTGCCTCTAGCTTAGGTTTAAGACCAAGTCAGTTAACGGCTATAAAAGTTTATAACCACAGCTCTACTAGCTTTTAATACCATCTATTAAACAATCAAATCAATAAGCATTTGCTAAGAGTCTGTGTGGAATAAAGGGCGACCAATTCACCCCAGCTAAAGCACTGAAAGCTTCTGAAAGTTTCACATCTCAGGAACCCCCTCAGACCCAGGCAAATGGACCTGTCTGGCCAGGCTAGAAGGATATGCTGACACACAAGAAGTACAGGCTTTTGAAAACCCCATAAGGGTAAGTAAAAACACAATAATTTCATTGAATACTTAACACTTAACGCATAGAAAAGCACTTAATCGAATCATCACAACAACTCTATTAAGCCCATTTCACAACTGAGGAAACTAAGGCTTTCTGAAGCAAAGAAAATTTCCCAAAGTCTCCCAAGGGTAAGACACAGAGCCAGGACTGAAAGACAAAAACATACAAAAAAGGTAAACAATGCAACTAAAGTTCAATGAGAAATGACAGGAGTAGGTAATAAGTAAAAGAAATATAAGCAGTAACAAGTAACCACAAAAGCACTATTTGGAGGAATGGCTAGGGTGATTAGGAAAGGTTCTGAAAAGTTGGGATTGCAGCAGGGCTCCAACAGCATTTGAAAAGGTGAACTAGAGGGAGGCAGTTTGGCCCAAGGAACAACTGTGAACAAAAGCAATGAGGCACTGCTGAGGTAGACTGTGTAAACAATTTGGGTGGGAGTAGACTGAATAGGAAAGTGAGAGGTAACTGCTAAAAATTTTTCAACAAAGTCTCCTTCCTTAAAAGGACAAACTCCTCAGTATAAAATCTAACACCCTTTGGTTCCAACCATTCCATACTCCTACTTCCCTCCAAAACCTACAGTCCTGTCAAAACAGAGAACTATAACCTGAACACATCCTGCACATTTCTTCCATGCCTGGCTTTGCTCATTATTAAAAAGTATGTTCCTGTCCAAGACCAGTAGTCAAAATCCTACCTATCCTTTAAGACTCAGCTTAAATGCTACTTCTTCCATGAAGCCTATCCAACTTAGCCAAATATTTCTCTTTTTCTTGTGGTGCCCAAAGCATTCTGTTTCTATTTTCAACTCACTCAATTAAAAGTAGGTCTAGGTCTGGTGTAAGGTGTTGAACTTTATATGGGTCATAAGGATGGATGGCTCAGACTCAGATAACCAGGGAAAAAGCCCCAGCTTTTTAGGGAATGATCAGCAAATAAATCGGATCTACAAGACCTAAATGGAAAATAAGGAAGAAAGAAGTATCTTTGCTGAGCATTAGCAACTACATATCAGTCATCAAAAGGCAGGTGAAGGCATGTGTAGTATATTCACTTTGTAGTCCTGACTCATGTTTCTAAACTGCTTTTAGTTTGTTAGCTGTAGCTGTTTGTGAGGCAAATGCTTTCCAGATGGAAAACTTTACGGAGCAGAAAACAAGAACTTGTGCCACATACCCAGTGAGCAGGAGCTTCATTTTTAAAAGAATGCCTGCCCCTGAATTCCAGGATCTAGGACTAGAATACCGGTGTGTAAATTTTGTCTGAGACGTGTCCAGAAACTTAGCTAACTTCTTTTCATTGTGCTGATGTAAATGAAACTATAGATATGGCTTGGGTTGGGAGGCCACAGGGATCTGCAAATATCAGTAAGACACAGTGATACCTGAAGCAAATCTTAGTTTCAAATGAAATAAAAACAATCATTTTACTGACACTAATCTCTCAAACACCATAGTTCTGTTAAGCCCTCAATGTGTTAGCTATTATTAAAGAGAAAGACACAATTTCACAAATTAGGTTGCCCCCTTTTGGTCAGCAAATCATAAAAGCTTAAAGGCAAAAAGATTTATTCAAGTTACTCAACTCAAATACTTACAGGATCTGAATTTTTGTCCTTATTCAAATAACTTCTCTAGTTAACCTTGGAAACGCTATTCAATTTCTCAACAGACATCGCTGTAAGTACTATATATCTTTCTGTTGAAACCCAGAACCTCGGTCCTCTCCTAGTCCCTTGTCTAAAGTATTTAAAATTGTGACCTGCACAACCTGCACACCTTTTCTGTGTTTAATATGAGGGTAAGTATATTAAAAATGGAGGCTAAGACAAGCATGTCAAGGGCAACAGTTTTACTCTGCCAAACGTCATAGAGTAAAAACAGGTAAACTGATTACATAAATGTACATCAAGTCATTCTGCTGACTAACACATGGAACTCTTAGAAAGGATCTAAAAGCCCTATCCATTTATTCAACAATATGAATGGTCAACTATGTGCCAGACACTTAAATAAACAAGAAGCACGGCCCCATGTTATGTAAGTCCATAAACTAGCCGTTAGCATTTTATTCCAAAAACTCTTCAGAGAAATAATCAATGATGCAAATTTATCAAATCTAATGCAAAATCTGTTATACCATCAGAAATAGTACATGAAAAAGGGAGAGTTCGAGGGATAAACTACTAGAAAACGACAAAAATGCATCAATTCTTTTTCTCAACGGTGTGAACTGAAAAAGAAATTTTCCTAGTCTCTAAAATGGGCACAAGACATAATGGTTGCTTCTTTTCTTGAGATGTATGATTAGAAAATTAGCATCCTGCAGTCAAAATGCAGGGTAGGGTACCCTTACTTGGTCTCCTTTACTCAAGAACCTAGAAGCACCAAGCTACACACTAGTTACATGTTTAGTGAAAAACAATTTAGAACATAGCAACCAAAGAAAAATGGTACCACAGGGAAAACTGGAAATGACTGAACATCCTGAACTGCCCTAAAGGTGTGACCGGTTCCAACAATGTACTCTTCAATCTTACCATTTTCCATATAAATGTCTGAAAGCACCTTGGAACACAGGCGGTAATTTCCCAATTGTATTAATGCATCTATTCCAAAACCTTGGGCCTTTCAGAACTATTCCAAAATACCGACCTGATTCTTAACATAATTGTGGAGGATATCTTATCCCTGGCCAGGGGTTCTAGCATACTGATTTTTTTGTAAATACCACCAGTTGAGACCAACCAATACATGTTTGAATATAAAAGCAATCCAAGAAAAATCTTCACCAGAAGTTCTGAAGAAGGGGTAAAGTATTGCTCCCTTTGTATTCAAATTTTCCAGCAAGGACAAGCTGGCTAAAAAAACTTTTAAGAGCCCAAGGAGGGAAAAATCTCACAAACTTTCCCTGTCTCCCAATTTCCCACATCATCTCACAATCTCTCACTAACTTACTTCATTCCTTAAATATTAACTCATTAACATTTCTACAATTCGCTGCCCTTTGTAATCAGTAAAAATCACAGATAAAAACTTATTGAACTAATTATGAATCAAAGCAAGAGCTACACTTGGACTTTTTAACTCCCTAAAGGAATCACAGAGTGAAGGTAGTAGGACACCTGGAAAAGGGAAGAAAGTGTTCCGTCCTTTCTCCACACATTATTCCTACAGCCTACCCATCGGGAAGCAAGGGCGGTCGGTTTTCCCCTTTTCTCTTCACACGTCACAGAAATACCCTCGATACCTCCGTCCCACTTGCCCCTGTAGCAGCTCCTCCCCTCTAGAGCCCAGCGAGGCAAAATACTACTCCTTCTAGCCCCAATTTATTCAACAGATCTCCTCTCCTGGTAGCACACTCTGGGCTGCCCAGCCCCCTCTTAAAATTTCCTCGAAGTTACGCTCCCTAGTCCTGCTAGCGGAATTCCTCTGGCAGCCCCGGCACGACCCAATATTCTCAGGTTACAATTTTTAAACCGCGGGTCTCGCAGTCGTCAACCCACCCCACACTTGTCCAAGCATCCAGGCCGCCCCGTCCGTCTCCTTCCCAATTTACTCAGTGTTTCCTCTTCAGCCCAATCCCGCAGCCGCCCACCCAAAAAAGCAGCATTGTCCAGGCCCGAAGAGCGACCCGCAAGTGCTCGGCCCACCGCGAATCGCTTCAATCTCTAGCTCAGTAGACGCCGCCCCGCCCTCTCCATCCTTCTGGCGCGCGTCGCCAGACCCCCCAGCGCCCCGCGGAGGGCTCGGCGCGGGACGCGGGCGCGCTCCCCGCTCCCAACCGCTGCCGCGAGCGCGCGGCCCCTCACGAAGCTCCCGCCGCCACTGCGCGCCTTCCCCACCGCTTCCCCGCCTCTAGCGGGCTCTTTACCTCAGAGCAGCGCCCACGAGCCCGAGAAGAATCGGTGCCGCGCTACTGGCGCGTCGCGTCGGGCCGGCCGGGGGAGTGGCGACCAGGAAAGCAACAAGCCGGGTGACCGCGGTGGAGCCCCTCACTGAAGCGGCGTACCGCAGGCCCCAGCCAACGGCCCTCCCCTCAGCCGAACAAAAGAGCCTCGCACTCTGCGCTGCCCGCCGACCGCACTGCGCAGGCGCGACGACCCGCCGCACAGCACTATGGGATTTGGAGTCCTTTGGAGACTACAAGACCCGAGGTGCTGCGCGCCTTCCACGCCGTCACGCACAGTTTGCGAGGGTTTCAGGCAGTTTTAGTTCTTAAACTCTTAGTGTCGAAGGAGCTGTAGCTTAGAAGGCTGCAACCTGGAAAGTTAAAGCATGTAGTTTTACAAGGGAATCTCTTGATGCCTAGTCTGAAAAATCAAATCAAGTCCTGGACAGTAAGTAGTTCACATCCTCGAAAAATCGGAATCTAACAGGTTTCTCATCGGAGCTTTATCAAATCTCCAATCTGTGTAATCCTCAATTTACGCCTCCTCAAATCTCTGTAAGACGCCTGCTTCTCAGCGTTGGTTACTTCCCCTTCGAGTCCTTCCCTGACCCCTTAGACTCGGTTAGGTCCCGCTGGTAGGTGTTATCCTGGCACCCTGAACTTCCCCTTTCTCATGGCTGAGCCAATGTGTGGCTTAGTGCCGAACCCTCTAGTCTCCATGAGCACCACTCCTTCACCTAGCCTCCCCAAAGAATCAGAGAAATAGGGAAAACACATGTTTGTTATTCTTTGTGATAAATGTTCCAGTTCTCCTGATTCCAACTGTCGCCAAAAATGTTCACATGGAAATTCGGTCTCTCAGCATAATATTTACCCCACTTTACTGTCATTAGCTAATGTCTGTCTGCTCTCGTCGACTCTAAACTCCACTCCAGGAAGGGCAGAAACCTTGGCTCAGTACAGTCAAGCAATATTTGTTGAATAAACGATTAAGTGAATTAATATGTTCTATCTCACAGAAAATGGGGGTGATCAAGCTTTCCTTCGTGACTTTAATTCACATCAGATTCGTGGGTTTGTTTTTTTTTTTAATCTCTCCCTTACTCCTCTTTTCCCTATCCAACCAGGAACAAAATAGATAGAATTTCTACCAGAAGATGTCTTTATTGCCCTTACTTTGATATTCTACTCAGAGGGGAAAGAGAAAGGCAACTAGTCCACCGCACTCCACCCCCCCCCCCCCCAGAATGCATTTATGTAACAGTTTTGCTGAGCCAGGTACTGTGCAGGGGTTCTGGAGAATTGCCATGTAAGAAACCCGTCCCAGCAATATCATAATAGAGTTTTGCTAAAAAGGCTGTAAGAGCAGAGACGAGGGTGGTTCTTCCTGAGACATTATTGGGTTGAATGTCTAGGAAGAAGCAAAAATTTACCCACTCACTCCCTCCTGAAGTGTCCTATTATGTTTTTTAATAACTTTAATGATGAGACAACTAGTTGTCATAATGTTAGCTACTCTTTGCCCCAGTGCTAGGAATTTTGAGTCCTTGATTAATCTTATTTAATCCTTACAACTCTGGGAGGTAGAATTGCTATTTCCATTTTGCAGAAAAGGCTCAGAGGCTGCATAACCTGTCCAAAGGCATTCGGCAAGAAAGTGGTGGAATCAAGATCTGACGTTATTTCTAACTCCAAAACCATATTCCTGCCTGCATAAAATGCTGCCATCCCCAATTCCTCACATTGAGCTGGATTCTGCTTCTCCATGTAAATGCCACCTATTCCCCTACTTATGGCTTCTGCAGCAGCACAGTTCTCTTTCTGTTAACCTAATTCCTCTTTCATATCGTCCTTCTAGTATCGAAATTCAGCCTTCATGTTCCCTAAGGTCTCTCTTTTCTAAGCTAAATGTCACCATTTTCTTAAACAGTACATCAGAGCACAAGTTTCAGATTTAGCCCATCCATGTTAAATTCTGCCTCTAATGTGCATATTTCAAGGCAGAGGGAGCCAACACGGCCCTGTTGCTTTACACCATTCTTGAATTAAGGGAGTCAAAAGTCACCTCTTTTTAGGTAGCAGAGCACCACCGGTTTATGCTAATCTGCAATCAACTAGGAGCTCACTTGTTAATCATCTATTCTGGAATTCTGCCAGGATGGTTGTCAAACTCTCAAGCCTAAAATCGCTGCATTAACAACATCTTTTTTGAAAGTCTTTTGGGGTTAAATGGGTTTCGTTCTTGTCTCTTCCCGTAAGAATGATGACATTTCATGTAGTTCATACCTTCAGGGGTTCTTTTCTTTCTAAGGATAATGGCAACTCAATCATAATCATCTTACTCAAGACAACATTTGAAGTGACACTGCCTCATGCCCAACAGGAAATGTGTCTGTCACACGAAGCTTCCAAAATCACAAGGAATATGGCGAAAGGAGGAAGTGTGATGTTGCAAAAAAGAACAAGGACTTGGTATCAGGCTGAACTGGATCCAATTCTCTATTATTTGCCTGCTGTGTAACTTTGGACAAGCTGCTTAACTTCACTGAGCCTCAGCTTCCTTGAAAATCTAAAAGATGAAAATATTATTTAAGACCTACCTTGCAGCATTTCTGTAGGATTAACAGTAATGTGTAAAGGGGATGGCACCTTGCTGACACTCAGTAAACAGTAGTTATGTTAAGTACAGTAGATAGCTGCTTCTGAGACGTGATTTAAGCAGCAGAAGTAGAGGACTTTTAAAATATTTTCCTCTGCATTGTCTGAAATTCTTTGTTTCATTTCCCCCAATTTAAAAAGTTGTGGTAAAATATATAAAACAAAAAATTTACCATCGTAACCATTTTAAGTGTACATTCATAGTTGTACGTCCATCACCACCATCCATCTCCATAACTTTTCTCATCTTGTGAAACTGAAACTATACCCATTAAAGAATAGCTCCCTATTCCTTCCTTTCCCCAGGCCCTGGCAATCACCATTCTACTTTCTGTCTCTACAATTTTGACTATTCTAAATACTCATATAAATGGAATCATACAGTATTTGTCTTTTTGCGAGTGGCCTATTTCATTTAGCATAATGTTCTCAAGGTTCATAGGGACATATGGTGTAGCATATGTCAAAATTTCCTTCCCTTTTAAGGCTGAAGAATATCCCATTTTTTTGTATATATCACAATTTGCTTATCCATTCATCTGTTGTTAGACACTTGGGTTGCTTTCACGTTTTAGCTATTGTGAATAATGCTGCTAAAAACATGGATGTACAAATAATCTCTTTGAGACCCTGCTTTCAATTCTTTTGGTTATATTCCCAGCAGTGGAATTGCTGGATCATATGGTAATTCTATTTTTAGTTTTTCTTTTTTTTTAGGAAATCCACACTGTTTTCCAGTGGCTCTATCATTTTACATCCCCACCAACAGTGCACAAGGGTTCCAGTTTCTCCACACCTTCACGTTTGTTGTCTTCTGGGTTTTTGTTTTGTTTTTTGGGTTTTTTTCTTTTTTTGATAGTAGTCGTCCTAATGGGTGTGAGATTCTTTGTTTCATTTTGACTACTACTTGAAATTCTATTGTTAAAGATTTTTATTCATTTGGGGTTAACAAGTATTCTCTTTTAAAAGGCAAATATACTTGAGAGCTACCTGTCTCTCTTACCTCCCCAGGTCAGTCTGATTCTCACATGACTTCCTGGTAGTAACTGGACTCTAATTAAAACCTATACCCCTCAAATCATGCACCCAGAGCCCTGACATTGATCGGTATTTTTTCTCAAGTGAAGAGATCACTGCTTGGAGTGCTGTGATTTGCTAGCGTTTCAGGTACAGTACGGATTGGCCCCATCACCAAATGTTAGAAATTATTGTTGAAAAAATAAGCTAGAGATGGGGTACTGCCTGTTTGTGAAACCTGTATTACATTAAAATTATTTAATGGAGGGGAGGGTATAGCTCAAGTGGTAGAGCGCATGTTTAGCATGCAGGAGCTCCTGGGTTCAATCCCCAGTACCTTTAAAAATAAAGAAATAAATAAACCTAATTACATTCCCTCCCCCCTCAAAAAAAAAAAAACCCATATAAATAAATCACTCTTCAAAAAATATTTTAAAAATTACTTAATGAACTTATATAAAAACACTTATTGAGTAATATGTTGGGTAGTGAGGCTAAGCCCTTATATTTCTTAGGATATAAGCTCCAACAGTTCAGGGTATTTTTCTGTTTAACTCACTGCTTTACTTTTTTTTTTTTTTTTTTTTTTCTTGGCGGCTTAGGTGTATTTTATTGGTTTTCTCACTGCTTTACTTTTAACATCTAAAACAGTGCCTAAACCATAGAAAGGGCTCAGTAAGTATTTGTTGAATGAGAGGATACATTCTACAGATATAACCTATGGTTCTCCAAGTGTAGTCCACAGACTCTGGGAGTGCCTGGGATGCTTTCAGGGAGTCTGCATGGTCAAGACTATTTTCATAATAATACTAAGACATTATTTGCTCTTTTTCACTGTGTTGGTCTTTTCACTGATGGTACAAAAGTGGATAAAACTGCTGGCATCGTAGCATGAATCAAGGCAGTGTGGCACCACCTTGTACCAGATTTGTATTCTTCATTGTCACACCTATGCAGTAAAAGAATTAAGAAGCCACTTTCACTTAAGAGTATCCTTGATAAAGCAGTACCAATGATTAATTTTATGAATCTCTCTCCTAGAGTATACGTGTTTTTAATGTTCTATGTGCTGAAATGGAAGATGTACACAAAGCATTTCTGCTGCTTACTGAAGTACAGGATTGTGCAATTGTTTGAGATGTGTGAGCTGAACTAGCTGCTTTTTTTCATAGAATACCATTTTTATTTGAAAGAATGACTGACAGAAAAACTGGGTATTCAGACTTGGATATTTGAATGAAATGAGCCTGCCACTTCAAGGAAAATCACTGAAGGGAAGTATTTCTGCCAATGATAACATTTGAGCTTTCAGGCAAAAATTATAATTTTGGAAAGGGGAAATTTCACAAATCTGAAGTTTGTGAAGGGGAGCAGAATGTGCCACCCCAAAATATGCTAATTTGGCACGTGGATTATTTGAGCTAAAGGTAATAACACCCAACAGACTCAGGACAAATTTTCACCTCTCCCAAACTACCTAAAAGAATTTAGTTAGGGGGCCTGTAGCAAAAAGCTATTGCCAGAGATAACTTTTTTATCTGAAAGATCTGTCACCGTGGCTGGGCAAACTTCTAATAACCAAACATATGCTCTTCTCGTTCAGTGAATTGCCCTCGCAGCTTTGAAGCCCAGGCCCCTATCCCATTCTTCAGCTCAGGATGGCATGTATGTCTCAATTGCCTTATATGGGTCTCATTTTTAGGGGGCTCCCCTAAGTATAAAATTGGTTTTTCTCCTGTTAGTTTGTCTTACGTCTCAGTTTAATTAGTAGACCAGCCAAAGAACCAGAGGGAAGAAGGGAAAGTTTTCTGCCCCTACATGAAAATGTGGTATCCACCAGTAAGCTTAGCTTCATAAGACTGATGAGATCAGTGATGATTTTAATATATGTGATTTTAAAAATATTGAATAATAAAATGCACCCACATTTGGAAGATCTGTGTAACTCAGGAAACCAATATTTTCCAAATGGTTTCAGATTTCCCACTGCAACTAACCTTTAAGAAACTACCTAATTTGTTGAGTTTTCCTAGTATCAAAGATTATCCACAACTATCTGAGAAGGTTTAAAATACTCCTCCCTTTTCCACCTATGTATCTGTGTGACAACGTACTTTCTTCATTTCCTAGTCCAAAACAACAGCACAACAGAGAGAATGGGGAAGCAAATATCAGAATCCCAGCTGTTTTCTATTAAGCCAAACATGAAAGATATTTGCAAAATTGTAATATAATGCTACTCTACTTAGCAATTTTTGTTTTGGAAAGTGTATTTATATTTCATAAAATATATTAACATGTAATGGTTTATTATTATTGTTTTAGGTGAATAAAAATTTTAAGAAATTTTAATTGTAATATCTGATCTGGTGACTATAGCACATAAACCAAAGCTCTTTGGGTTCCTTAATCATTTGTAAGAATGTGAAGGGATCCTGAGAGCAACAGTTTGAGAAAAGCTGCTTTGAGGTACGTGCACCTTACCTTATGAGGATCTCTACCTTACAGAAGAGGAAACAAAGATTTAAGACCATTTTAAGGCCGACATGGTCAGTGTAGTACTGGGTAGGTATTGTACTCAGGTCATCTAACTCCAGAGCTTGCATCTGTTACCTTAACTTTTTCTTTGATATTACGTTTACTAAAATTATCTTTATGCAGGTAGTTAACAGATACTTAAATAATGTTAAAGAAAAAAAAAAAAAAGCCCTCATCAACAGATTTTTCTTTATTGCTAACTAGCTGCACGATCCTTCCTTCGGCTTGTTTCCCAAGTGGAACTGGTGTGTGCTCGCCCGTCCCAGTTCGCTCGGACCATCTAGTTTTCCAATCTGACTTGGCATCGGCTTGATAATTCCGCTGGGGAGCTGCAACCTACGAGGCTCAAATGGGAACTCTCTCTGGACTTAGCGAGCCCCCAGTGCTCAAGATCTCGTACCTCTCCCTCGCACCTCTGGGCCCTCTTCCGGACCTTTAGGGACGCCCCTGGTCGCTGATTGGCTGGACCTGACAACGATGGGCGGGACGCGGCTCTGGATTGGACGTTAGAGGCCCTAGGCACCTCCCTCCGCCTGCGTGCACCCTGCAGCGCCCCTAGTGGCGGGGAATCCGGACTCCAGCCCGGGCCCGGGCAGGCCCGAACGAGCCGCCCGGGCTCGCGCCTGCCACTGAGAACCCCGGCCTGCGGGGGCGGGGTGTCCTGGGCACCCAGGATTGGTGTGTCAGCAGCCTTCTCCCGTCGTGCACCGGGGCATCGGCCGCTCACCCGGAAGGAGAAGCCCAGGCTCTGACTACATGGTGGGGCGCTGGCGGTGTCTCTGTGGGCAGTGGGCGCTGCTCTCAGGTGAGAGGACGTGGGCGGGGCCGCGGGGAGTGGGTGCTCTCAGGTGAGGGCCGCGGGCTTGAGCCGCAGCAGCGGCGCTTGGGCTGGGACCTTGCTTGACATCCTAGGGAAGGAGCAGTCTCACCTCCCGGGATGAAGGCGGGTGCTTGCTCGGCATCCAAGGAAGGAAACTTGGCTTTCCCATTTATTTTTAAAGTATAAAGTAGCTTTCCTTCCCACTACCCAAGCTTAGTCGGCAAATGAGAGTAAGGACTATATGGACCTTTTTGCTCCTAGGTTTTTTAAGAATGCAGGGGGAGTGGCTGGAGTAAAAGAGTTTGGGGACATTTCTTCAAACGCTAGGACTAGGAGTAATGGCAAGTATTTTACGGGGACACAGGAGGCACTTGCGCTAGATTGTGGTCGCCTTTCTATTCTTAACTTCCATATGGAAAGAGTGGCGAGTTACAAGTAAACAAAAGGATGGAGCAGAGCTGCTTGATTGAGAACAGGTAGAGCTTGGTCAGACGGGAGCTGCTTCTACCAGCTGTAGGTGTTTAGGAAGGAGAGCTTATTGAGTTGCCATCTGTAGAATGGCGAAGAATGAGTAAGAAGGGATGGGAGTCTCGGTGGCTCTATATACTTTTATCATCTCATTTGTTTTTTAATGTATCTTAAGTATTTTGAATGAGAGGGGAAATGGTGGCGCTAAAGCCTTGGATTGTTACCTTGAATTGTTAAGACTTTCGATTGTTATGACATTCTTTTACAAGGAATCTACTTTGTAAACAGCAAACAACTGGGTTTTCCCTGGAGATATGCTGCTGGTACATGTGGAGAAAAAAACTTCAGATGTGATTAAAAGGGCCCAGGAAATGTAGCTAGTGCTGAATGAGTTGCATAAGTAGCTGAGAGGGTCACTGACTCTGTCCTTATTTGGATGACACATGGATCCATCTCCCAGATTATATAGAGAGCTAAAATTAAGAACTTCCTCCTTCCCCTCCAAGGGCAGAAAGGCGCTTCAAATGAGGAGAGGCATCTACAGGGAGGAAGCTGATGGAGAATAATAGTTGCTAGAAATTATTACTTGAAGTCTAGGTTTTTGTGTTTGTTCCAGTGTTTTAAAGGAAACTCTAAATGAAACTTTCTTAGAGGCCTTTAGATGTAAATTATTCAGTATTTTGGGTGTCCTAGGATTTTTTTTCAAAGCCAGTTTATAGCTATTTGTTTGTAAGTGGTATGAGCTTCAAAGGAGAGAGGAACTCGCCCTCGGACGTGGTGCAGAGCCCGCGACTGATGAGCATTTAGTTACTAAATTATGGTCCTGAATTTGGCAGACCTTTCAAGGCACAGGAGATGTGAGAGCTCCACTGAGAGTGTGGATGACGATGATTTCCTTGTCATCATCTTTCCTGTCATTACTTTTGTGAAAAGACACTTTAGTGTATTTAACTCTCTGCTCCTGTGCTGGCAGTTTACCAAATGCCTGAAAATAGAAAAAAAAAAATCCTGTTTTAATCCAGAGTGGTTAATTTGCTCACAGTAAGTTGGCCTGCCTTGTTTTGTCACAGGCATTTGCCTGCTTACATCCAGGATGTTATACATTAGTTGTTACAGAATTGGAATTTCTTACCTTTCAGTTCAGGACCCCTTTGTGGTGGATGACTGCATCAGATGAAAAATCAAAATGTCAGCAAGAATACTGTTTAAGATGGTATTGCAATCACAAAAATCTCCAGTTTGCTAGACGGTGTAGTCTGACTTTGTCCTGTATCACGCAGCCTCGTCTCTGTGTGCGGTGTCTGTGCAGAGAGACCTTTTGGTATATTGGGAAGGACTGGGAAAGCTGTGTGCTCTTCTAATTTTGTGGTGTAAATGAGTTCCTCTTCTCTTGAAATGTTAGCCTTGTGTTAGTACAACATAAAATAGAAGGAAACTCATTACACGCTCTTCTAATGGTAAGGCAGAACTAATAAGAGAATGTGTTTAAAATTAATTGTGGGACTGTAAAAATGAGTGGGTGTGTGAATGGGCACGGGGTGGGAGGAGAGGGAGCGCTTAGAGATAGTCTTGTTTTCCCAGGAGCCAGCCTGGATCGTTTGTTGGCAGTACATATTGGCTGAAGTCAGTTTTCATTTCAAGGTAAATTGGAAAGGGAAATTAAAGCTTATTGTTCTGCACTTAGGAGAAGAGGGTGGAGGCAGCAGCCAGAGTGGATGCTGCTGGTGTGGTTCTAGGAGCAACAAGATTAGTGCTGTATTTTAACAGAAGGTGACATCATGGGCCCCTTTGGACTTGAATAACCCTGTGCTGCAGCCTTCATGATCCCCTTGTCGGAGTGGGCGATGTCGCTGCACATGTAAACTGCCACACTGGGGGAAATCAGTGGCTTAGGCTTTAATGAATCTTTGCAAAGGAGCGGAAAACATCCTGAGTCGACCTGTGCAGCTGTGGGGTGCTTGGGCAGAGGTACAAACTGGGTGGCATGTCGCAAGAGAGGAAATGATTAGACCCATTGGCTTGGGTTCCCGAGATCGGATTAGGTAAGGTCACAACTGGGCAGCCCACTCAGGTGCCCCTGGAACTCTCCAACTCTGAGGTTTACCTCCGAGGCAGTGACTGTGCTTAGCAAGACAAAGAGAGATTTAGGTGCACTGGTGTTTGTGGGGGCCTGGTTGTCTCTAAGCATCCAGGAGGGGGCGATGTGAGGCTCCCTGGCAGAGCTGTGCTGTGTGTGCCCATAGACACTGCCTGCCTGCAGTCCTCAGGAAGAAAGATTTTACAACCCAGACTGCCTGTTCTGGCTGCCTGAGGCGACACTGTGCAGACCTGAACGTGTTTTGCCCAGAGGTGGTCTGGTTCAGGGTCCCCGCTGCTGTGGTCTGAGAAGGGAGGCAAATCCCCCAGGGCTTTCAACTTTGCACTGAGCTTAGGTGGGGGAATTTTTTGCTTCCTCTTAAGTTTTACACAAGAACAAAAAAAGGTGCCTGGCTTTCCCCGGGGGGGGGGGGGGGGCGTGTCGATGACAGTTTCAGGGTTTTGCCCTGAGTGATAAGAGCAGAAGCATACTAACAGTGACGGCCCTGTGTCTTCTGTCCCTCCTCAGGTGTTCCCTTCCAATGGGCTTTTGGTGTAGGATGTTGGAGAACCAAGAGCAGGAGGTAAGCATGTGGTCACCAGGAACAGGTGGGTAAAAGTTTGAGGGGATTTGGGAGATTTGAATATTGCTTAGCAGTGTTCTTCTGACAGTAACACCCAGGTGGTTTTGATGAGCTCAAAGTAAAGCCAGAAGGAAATAGTAGAAAAGGTGTTACTGGGAAATGGGGTTCCATTTTCACTAACTTTTCCATTCGTTGGAATGTACTAGAATGTAAGCTTCATAAGGGCAAGGATTTTTGTCTCTTCATGTTCTACGCCAGGTGCCTTAGAACAGTGCCTGCCACCTAGAGGGTGGTCGGTAAATATTTGTTGAATTGAATGAATAAATGAACAAATGAACGAGAGTTGAGGCTGGGTGGAAAAGTCTGGCAACCTGTGTGTCAAAGCTGCCTTACCGTGGAGCTGAGCTGAAGCTGAAGGAGCGTTTCTTACCTCCAGGAGGTGATCACTGTGCGTGTTCAGGACCCCCGTGTGCAGAATGAGGGCTCCTGGAATTCATATGTGGATTATAAGATATTTCTTCACGTAAGTGCATCAAACTTCAGTATTGGGGTCAACGCCGTCCAGGGCTGAAGGCCAGTGCTGAGTCAACCTATTTGTGGATGTTTTGACAGAAGAAAAGGAGGAAGGAGAGGAAAGAGAGCCTGGAGTTGCCTTCAGGCTGCTTGGAGCCCCTGGTCAGGACTGTGGCTTGGTGGCTTGGGTCCTCAGCCAGAGTGACTGGGGGGAGTTCATGTGAACTTGGACTTTTTCCACTAAACCCTTTTCGTGTGCTTCTGCCTGTAGACCAACAGCAAGGCCTTTACTGCCAAGACGTCCTGTGTGCGTCGCCGCTACCGGGAGTTTGTGTGGCTGAGAAAGCAGCTGCAGAGAAATGCTGGTTTAGTGTGAGTTTGCTCTTGCTTCCTCCTTGGCTCCGACTCTGGCTTTTTAGGTGCTTACTTGGCAACTGGAATTGACGATGAAGAAAACTTGGCATGTACTAAGGAAATTCAGAAATGTGCTCTTAAATTATATTTTCAAGTCAGTGAAAAAAGTAAAGACAGAGGTCTTATGTCTGATATTTTGACCTAACAAAGCCAAACAAATAACAAAAATCTTTTTCTTGTTTTATATCATGGGACTAAACAAATGTACTGCTAGCTTTTTAAGTGTGCCTATTGCTGGTTGTCAGGAACTTTTTAGTGCCTGGACTATTTTGACAGGTGGTGTTCCTGTCCATTTGATATGTAAAAATTGTTTGTTTGTTTGTTTGTTTTTACTTTTTTGTGTGGGGACCTTTATCCAGAGATATGAGACTGAGAGCCTCAGGAAAACAGTGTTGTTCACTCCTCACTTACATCCTCCAAATAGTCCTAAAACCATGGAGACTGTTTAGAACACAACTCCACCACAGCGTGGGCACTCAACGCTCTGGTGACTGTTGATGACCAGGCCAGTTAGTTAACGTGTGGGACTGAGGAGGCCACTGTCATGAGTCAGGCCCTCATAAGCCAGTAGGCACTTCCTCTGAGCAGATCCTGCACCGTCCAGTCTGGCTTGTTGTTGTTAAAGCATGTGGCATGCATGCTTCATCGGAGAGGCTAGAGAGGCTTAAAGAGTTTGCGGATGATTTGCTGCAACTCAGCTACCTCTAGAAAATTCCAAGCATGTACCTTCTGGGATTGGAGAAGGTGGTCGTAATTTACACACAAGGACTCAACATTCTGCATGTCTCCATGTCCAAGTTTCTTCCTTTTAAAGTAATAGCTGATGGTGGGAGTGGGTTTTGTAACCAGTGTAGTTTAGCGGCATGCAGTTTTTAAGTCAGAGACTTGGCGTGGATACCAGCTCTGCTGCTTGCTATGCTGTGTGACTTTGGGAAATTTACTAAACTTGGGTTCTATTCCTTAACACTCAGATGGGGGCACTGATACCTTTCTTGTGGGGTTTTGGGGAGGATTAAATGAAGTGAGGTTTGTAAGCCAGCACGGTGCCTGACACGCAGCGTGCTGTCAGTCGGTGTGGGCCCCCTTCCCCTGCCACCTTATTAAGTGCTATTTGTATTGATTTGTGCCTCTTTTTAGGGAATTTGCTTGATCAGGGGCTGGAATGACTGTCTTGGATGATACGCTTAACTTGGGTGTTACATTATGTGATCTCACAGGCCTGTACCAGAACTTCCTGGGAAGTCAACCTTCTTTGGCAGCTCAGATGAGTTCATTGAGAAGCGGAGACAAGGTCTGCAGCACTTCCTCGAAAAGTGAGTGTGCTTGGCGGCCTGGCACTTGCCTCCTGGAGAGAGGGCGGGGTGTGGGGAGGTGCTGGGCCGGGCGGCCCCTGGAACACGGAGGCACGCACGTGTTAGGTGCTTTTGTCGCACCCTCATGCCTTCAGTGCTCACTCAGGCCAAAGCCCTTCAGAGGACAGAGCTGGGGAGAGCCACTGCTCAGAGTGATGCGCTGTGTTGCCCTATCTGTGTTTGCCCAGAGTCCTGCAGAGTGTGGTCCTCCTGTCAGACAGCCAGTTACACCTTTTCCTGCAAAGCCAGCTCTCGGTGCCTGAGATAGAAGCCTGTGTCCAGGGCCGAAGCCCCATGTCCGTTTCCGACGCCATTCTTCACTATGCTATGTCAAACTGTGGCTGGGCCCAGGAAGAGAGGCGGGGCTCTTCTCACCTGGCTAAAGGAGACCCCCCGCCTAAGAGGTAACTGCAGACTCTTTTCTGAAGCACCAGGGGCTGGGGATGCTGTGACCTGGGCCCATGAGGTATCCACTGGTAGAGAAAGTCATGTCACAGGGCTGGTAGCCTTTCAGAAGAGGCCCGTGCACATCCCATGTTCTCTCCCACGCCCAGGGTTCTGTGGGGGCTGGGGGCCCATCCCTGGGGAGCAGGCTCTCCTATTGGAACCTGGGGAGAAAGAACAGAAGGCTTTCTTATTTGTTTTGTTCTTTATCCACTACCCCTCACCCCCGTTTTCTTTAAAAAACAACTTTATTGAAATACAATTCACATACATAAAATTCACCCTTTTAGTGTACAGTTCAGTAGTTTTTAGTTTATTCACAAAGTTGTGCAGCCATCAGTCACCACAGTCAACTCTAGAACAATTTCATCACCCCAGAAGAAGTCGTGTACTCATCAGCAGTGACTCCCCATTTTCCCCGCCCCCCAGCCCTGGCCACCACTGTCTACTTTCTGTGTCTATGGATTCATCCATTCTGGACATTTCACACAGATGGAGTCCCATGATATGTGGTCTTTTGTGACTGGCTTCTCTCACTTAGCGCACTTCCACGGTGCATCCGCATTGTGTGTGTGTCAGCACTTTATTCCTTTCTATGGCTGAGTAATACTCTGCCATGTGGCTAGACCTCCTTTTGATGTCCATTCACTTGTGTTTGTCCTTTCATTTTTGTTCATCTGTTCATGCCCTTTGTTTCCCTTTCCCACTCTTTTCCAGTTGCTGCTTTCTTCCAAGATCAGGCAGGAGGAACTCTTCCTCACCGCCTCCTGGGGAAGAAAAGGACCACTTCGAGGTGTGGACTCCTGTTGTTGACTCTGAGGCGCCTTCCTTGGAGAGCCCCCCGCTCCCGCCGCCCTCCTCCCTGCCATGCTGTGGTTTTGCAAGACCTGATGAGGGAATCTCTGCTCCTCAGCCTGTGAGGAGGGCCGTGGGAGGCGACCATGCTGTGCCTTTGGACCCTGGTCAGTTGGAAATAGCTTTAGAAAAGTGAGCTCTGGTCAGAGCACTGGGTTGTGCTCTGAGGCGGACGAAGAAGACATGAGCAGGGAGACTTGCTCAGGTGGGGCCGGGCACAGGCAGGTGGTGGGGAGGCTGGGCTGCTTTGTGTCGTCCCATTGCCTCTGCTCGGGATTGGGCGCGTGGAGGGCGGTCACGACAACTCCTCAAGCTTCCTCCATAGGAATAGACACTGTGCGGATGCTTATAAGTTAAGCACAAGGCCCAGGGGTTGTTGGTTTTGAACTGAACTCCATATTTACTCTCCTGGAGCTGAATTTCTTTAGAGGTTTGTTAATGGGCCCAGGAGCACTGTCTCAGGTGACCGGTTTTGGGGATCTGTAGGTGGCAGGTTTTAAGCTGCCGTATTGAATATTGTTCCACCAGAAATGCTTGTGCACTGTATTCCCACTGGCTCTGTTTTTGCTGCAGCCCCTGGAGCACTTTGTTTCTGGGAGGCTGGCCCCTTGCCTACCTCCTTGCATGGCAGGGGGGTGAATATTTATTCTCCCACCTCCTTGCTTTCCCTCCACTAACATCACTGAACGGAACGGTGCTGTGAGGCCTGTCGCTGGGGTTTCCTGTGCATCCCAAGACCTCAGCCTGGCTGTGTGGGGCCTGAGACCCATGAAATAGCTCAAGGCCATCCATGAAAGACAAGGGGCCAGAGGAGAGGGAACGGCCCAGGGGGCTTTGTTTTGGAAAGGCTGCCCTGGGCTGTCACTGTCTCTCTGGTTATAAAGCAGAGACGTGACTGTCTTCTCTGCAGGGTTAGCATGGGCTCCTTTCTTTTTCGAATCCTTTTCTTCTCCCTTAGTAATAGCTCCCTGCCCCCAGGGCTTCAGCCACCACGGTGTCCCTCTGCTGTGATGCAGGGAGGCCGTATGTTCAATCCAGTGGCGTGCAGGGGCTTTGTTTCTGCCTGGAGAGAGGGCTCTGGGGATGGAGATGAGGAACAACACGCCTTCCTTCAGACAATGAGGCATTCTGCCCTCCTGCTGCCGTAATTCTCTCCACCGAGAGCCAGAGCTGCGAGGAGGTGAGTGCCACTGGCATTCTGCCTCGCTCTGCACTTGGGTTTGCGTGTGTGGTTCTTCTTCTCGCCCGCTCCCCCCTCTGGCCATCCCACCCTGTCCCCGGGCTCTTTTACTACCAGCCTATGCTGTGGGACTGTCATGGCATTTAGTTCAGAGTTGAGGGGCTTTGGCCTGAAATAAAATTCAAGTATTTAAGACTGTTGTGGCAATTGGTGTCTAACAAGCTGTAGCAGTGGAGGAGGGAGTGAGGGCTTCCATAAATCATGAGTTTATCAGCGTGGAAATAATGGTTCAGAACCGTGCGTGGCAGCTCTCCTGCATTGTGTGTGCAGCTCAAGTTCACCATTGGAGGAAGAATTGCCTTCCAAAGAGCTAGGATCCAGCTCTTCTCACAGTTCTGGGCACGAACCTTGTTAGGTGTAATTTACCTGATGCCGCTTCCATCCTCGCAGCCTGTCTGCGGTGCCAGGTGCTGAAAGAGAAATAAAGTTTGTCAACAGGCAGATGCAGAGTCCTGGCTGGGACGCATCTCTCTTTCCTGCCCGCCTCCCCTGGGTCTCTCCTTTATATGATGCAGCAGAGCAAGGCGAGGATAGAAAACCCACAGAGGCAAATCCAAAATGTCAAAAGAAGTTCATTTAAAAGGGGAAAAAAACTCCATACACAACCCTCACAAAAACCCGACAGATGCTAAGCTAATGGCATCCGCTCTGCCGATTGGTGGGGATGACTCATGAATATTAATGAGTCCAATGCTCCAAATGGTGCAGCTGTGAACCCAGCTGTGCCTGAAGCTCTCTGATCTCGAAACTTCCAGACAGGAGCCGGAGGTGGTCTGTGTCAATTCCCTACTCAGCCAAAAAACAGCAAGCTGGGTTGGCCTTCTTCTAGTTCGCTCCTTTCTTCCTGGAGTTGGTGCTCAGCAGCTCGTTCTGCCAGCAGGGTAGGCTGCTGGGACAGCAGGAGCCATTCAGAGACACGGATGCGATTTTTCTGACTGCCGGCTTTTTTAATGATCCATTAACAACCGTACATCCAACAGCACCTCAGTTAATCTAAGGCCAGGCACCATCCCCTCACTGTCTTGCGCAGAGTTGAGTGTAGGCCATGGAAGGAGATGTCCTGAGGGGAAGAGTTTTTCTAAGAACACAGGCCTGGAGTTACCAGAAAAATAAAGATGGATTTTCCTCTCCATTTAGGCAGTACCATCTGCTCACGTTTTGCTCTGTCCCTGTGTGTACTGAGGGCTGGCCACCGTGGTTGATGGCCTCTGTATGGAAGATGGGGGGTGCTAACGGGGGAGGGGTTGGTCCATGGAGCTGCTTTGTAGAATGGAAGTATTTTTTGTTAGAATTTAGATTTGAAGTAGGTTCTGTGCCTGATTTATAGTCACCTTTCTTCTGACAGCTCCTTCCATGGCCCAAGTCTAGTCATCTGTTACCCAGGATAAGTGATTCCAAGCTCATGGGTTTTGTTTTGTGGAAGGAGGGGTGTGTGTGTATGTGAGTGGAGGAGGGGGTAGGTTTTCATGTATGAAAGTAGTAAGTTTCATACGCATCGTTTTATTTGACCACAGTGCCCAGTGAGGAGAGCAGGCAAGTATTAAACCCATTTTCTAGCTGAGGAAACTGGGCTGAGCATGGTTTTTAAAAGGCATGTTTTTAGATGGTGGTAGAATATACTCATGTGAGAGGTACTTCCCAGATTCTATAAAATAAGGTGTTTTTTTACCCCCAAAAAACTTAAAAAAAAAACCCCGCCACTACTTGAGGGAAAAAAAAATTCCCTCTGCAAAACTTTTCAGAGTTGTTCTTAGAAATCAGAGCTCCTCCACAATCCTCAGTTTTCTGACCGTTAAAGCTTTAGAGCCACACCCCCAAGTCCTAGGTACCCTGTACCCCCTCTGGTAGCTTTGCCTAGGAGATGACTTTTTAACAGTCTGATTGGACACTCAGCTCCGTGTTTGTGAATTTGTTTATATGCCTCAGCTCTTGCTGAATATTTTTAACACCTTAGGGGTTGGGAGGATGCAAGGTTGGAGGTAGGAGTGGAAACAGACCAGCTCCTGGCCTGCCTCGTAGAGGCCCCAGGAGTGTTCATTAGGGGCTCGTGTGGCATCTGCGGATTTGTGTGGGAGCCGCCAGCTGAGATGCAGCTAAAGCCAAGCAGGTAGCCACTGCAGCGCAGGATGGTGTGTCCTCAGTTGTACCTGGGCACTGATCATAAGCCGCCTCTCCTGGGTAGCCCTCTGCCAGCAGGTACTGAGCCCTGTAGAGGGCGCATGGCCTGGTTCAAGGTAAGCTTTCTCTGAACTGTGGATGAGCATCCCTCTTCCTGCTCTCTTTACCACTTCTTTCCTGAGGGTTTCCTCAGTCTGCGTTGGAAGCCCCCACCCACCTCCTATCTCGTCTGCTCCCTGCCCCAGCTCTTCTAAGAAACTCTTTTCAGGAACTGCTGTGAAGACCAGGTATGCATATGGCTTACCACAGGGCAGGGCAGCAGGGGCCAGTCCTAGCATCTTCTAGAGAAATAATTTATGGGGGAAACCAGTTCCAGCACAGTAATGGCTGGATTTGGAGCTTAGAAAGCTGGAACCTCAAATTTCAAGATAAATAAACATGGACCATTTCTGTTCAAAAGTATAATAAGAGCCACACATTTTAGGAGATGGCGCGCTCCTGACTCAGTGAGCAGAGTGAATGTACTTCCATTTAGGGGAGACCTGGTCCGTTTCCACAAGCAAAAGAGAAAAACAAGGGGAACTGACATTGCCGTGAAAGAGGCAGGAAGGACGAGCGGGGTGAATGAGATGCGAAGCTAGTGGGAGAACGAAAGGACTCCCCGAAAGTCTTCAAGGATTTTTTCCCCCTGGGAAGAGCAGGAACACGAGACGCTGCTGTTATCTTTGGGTTATGGGAAGCTGCCAGTCAAGACTTCTCCTCTGTGGCTGTCAAGTCCCTTCTTCCTGTCTTCAGCCAAGCACTTTTTCCTTCAAGCCATCCTTTCGAATCTAGTTACATCCCTCGTAAGTGCTCTAGCCCTGTGTGTGTCCCTTCCCCTGGTGGCCGTGTTGGTGTGAGAAGCCAGGCCACTAGCAGCCTGACCGAATCCCTCCAGCAGAAGGCCCAGAGTAGTGAGAGCCCGAGGTGGTTTGCTGGAGGCGATGCAACCTGCCTGCTATGAGCTACCAGACTTAGATATATTCTACCAATTAGGGCACATCTGTTAGCAGCGCTGAAAGGCGGGCACTGTCTCTTTAAGATCCATCCCACTCCTCTCCTTGAGTGATGAGGGCTGGGATCACAGGGGAGTCAGATGCTGATTAAACAGTCCTACTGCCGCGCTCTGTTAGAAAATTACTGTAATTATGATCTAGTCCCAGCAGAGGGATGAGTTCCAATTCTGCTAATAACCCTTCCAGGTGCCTCAGACTCAGGGCCCAGGGGAGGCAGCACCGACAGCGCTCTGGCTGGCATCGGGGCCAGCAGTGGCCCTCCTGACCGGCCTCTGCAGGCAAGGACGACAAAAACACCAGACCCCTCATCTCTTGGGTTTTGGTGGTTTTGCTTTATTTTTTCGATTCTTGACAGAGCTCCTAGGAGTCTTTTTGTATGAGAAAACTTTCCCCTAAGCTAACACAAAGGACCAGGAGAATCACAGCCGTGAGATGACAGTCTGTCCTGACTCCCCACTTCTGCCCTGGATCTGCCGTCCCCAGCGCGAAGCGCAGGGACCCGGCGCGGGCCCTTGGCTGCAGCGGCCTGCGGTGCCCTTTCTGTAAACCTGTTTCTTGCTCTGAAGTAGTACACGGTGTCCAACTCCGTCCTGGTCAAGACTTCCTTTTAGACTTCTGCCACAGAAACAGGGAAACAAGGATGGTAACCTCCGCGCTCCAAACAGCAGGGACTGGCTGTGACGGAGCTCTAAATCATCAAGTACTGGCTTCTCCATTCAAGCACCATTCTTACAGTGCAAACCTGCAGCCCTGCAGGCCAGTAAGTCTCAAAGGCTCCCGTGGAGCATGAGGGCTGGCTTGCTGGTTCTTAAACCCTGAGGAATTCATGGCATTTAAACTCTGTGTCTTCCCAACCTAGCCATAAACTTCCCCCATCACACAGTCCAGTGACTAAAGTTAAAACTTCTAGAAGGCAGGGCAGTTTCTCTGTGCTTGGCCCTCCGCACACCCAAATGCCCTGAAGCAGTGGTTCTCAACCAGGGGTGGTTTTGTTCCCAGGGGACCTTGGACAATGTCTAGAAACATTTTTAGTTGTCAGAATGGGAGGGGGGACTGGAGGGGCCAGTAGTACTGGCATCTACTGGATAGAGACCAGGGGTGCTGCTTAACATCCAGCGGTGCCCCCAGGAACTGTAAAATTATCTGGCCCAAATGTCAGTAGTGCCAGGTTGAGAAGCCTTGTATTAATGGAGTGAAGTAAGCTCCAAGTTCTCTCCCACAAACTTCCACTGCACTGCCTTGGAGATGTTGAAGAAATGCTCTCAATTCTCCAGATGCTAGGTGTTTTCCGGAAGGAGGAAGATATTAATGACAGGCCCAGCAGAGCGCCCACCCACCGGAGGCATCCAGTAAATGTAGGCGGGGGTGCATGTGCCACCCTGGTGATTCAGGGCAGAGCAATGCCAGTGCCTGACTGTGGGCAAAAGGGAGGAGTCTGTAGCCTGTTTTCTGTTCCATGATCATGTGTCGGGGATAAAAGGTGGCCAGCTGCTCACCATCAGGTTAAGAGTGTCTACAGTGGAACCAGATGCCCTCTTTGAGGACCAGCACTAGAAGAGAAGCCTCTTGGAAGTCACTCCCATCCCTGGAGGCAAGGACTTGGGATACTGTTGCCCAGAGCCACAAAAATGCTTCCCTCCGTGGCACACTGCCAAGTGGCGGGGTGGTGGGCTGTGATGGGTCCCATGAGGGAAATGAACACACACAGCTGCTGACAGCTGGTCAGCCCCACAAGCAGCTCTACACCAGAGATACCAGGCCTCTCAGAACAGCCTGGGAATCAGGGAAAGAAAGCCTAGTTGGCAGAGTTTGCCTAGGAGCCGGGTCTGCTGGGGAGAGGACTTCGTTAGAAGGGAGGTTGCCAAGCGTTGTACCAGGAGAGCCAGGTCATCTCTGTCTACCGTGCCCTCCTCTGCTGACTTGGCAACCCATTCTGCCATAGTTTTTAAGTGACCACTCATCTCAGTTTATACCTGAGGTCATGGCATCCTTATTAATAATGTCCCCTTTCAGTCTCAAAAATGTCTCCATTTGGAAAATTATATAGTTGCTCTATTAACTGTACTTTAGTTTCCTCTAACACTATAGGGTTTTTTGGTTTTTTTGGGGGGAGGCATTATATTTATAAAAGGTTTTGGTACAAAATGGGCTGCATCTTAAAATATATCATTATTTGAATCTCAAAAGCACTGCAAAAAGGTGGTCATCAATTCATTCTAACTGAAAAAAAAAAAACCCTCAAAAAACAAAAGCACGTTTTCTGAACAGTTAGTTTTGGATAGGAAAATAGGGAGAATAATTCAAATCCTTTGAAGAAGAAAAATCTGTTTTAGTTGTAAGTTTCAAACTCCCTACCCAATCTCTGTAAATTCTAACGGGAATGAAATAGCTGGGCAGGAGGGAGGGGCAGGCAAAGGACTATGGTAATCCACAAACTAGAAAATTAGTTTGAGTCACTGGGCTGGGTAGCAGGGATCATCCTCTGTGTAGACAGCTGCTTTCTCTAAAGTCAGCGCCACAGATTTTTGCTGATGGCTCTGGGGATTAGCAAATCAGTGCCACTCAAGATTTATCCTTCCAGACTTGCTCCTGGTGGGGAGACCTTCAGGGAAAGCTTCCTTTTGGGCAAAGATTAAAGCACCTCTGTCCCTGGCATCTAAGAGTTTTATTCTTAAAATGAGAGAAAAAAGTTCAAAAAAGAAATAAAAATTTAAAAAAAGAGAAAAAAGAACAGTGGTTTCTGTCTCTTTTCTTTCTTGCTTCTCTTTAACTCCTTTCTCAGACTGGTTTTTAAAGGCAGGACTGTGTCCCGCGCCACCCCACCCCATCCCGCCCCCGCGTATTATCTCGCTCTTTGCATTGACACCACTGCTTTATTGTGATGTAAGCGGCTGGTGTGAAATGTGGATTTTGGAAATGTGTCACTGGAGGTGTCTCACCACAATAGAACTCAAGTGATTCAATAAGCAGAGCAGCAGACTGAGATTTTCAAGAATCCCTCGTTTCATTTCCTCTTCGACAGCAGATTTTGTGTGATTTTTTTCTTCAAGTCACCACCTTTCAGATCCTCAGTTTTGCCACTTGCAAAGACTAACTGATTACAAATAAGGTGGTGCAATCAAGCAAGCTAAAGTGCTAAAAAACAATGATAACTTGAAATTTAGGCTGTTCCTTACATATTACATTTAGATAAAGTATCTGTTTCTAACAGGAGGGAGGACATCTAGTTGGCACCACCCTTTGGCACTGCTCTCACTTTAAATGGAATCAAACTGTCTGGGTTTAGGGAATGAGACAATAGGAATTCTCTTCTCTTTCCCATTTTTATTCACCAGAGGGAAAGATGTATTTGGATTTGAATTAAGTACAGATTTCTAAGAGATATAACAGGCCATCGTATGGGAAAATTTAATACTGAGATAGTTGCAAAACAATGTGCTATTTTAATATATGGATGACAGAGGAAACACACTGGAAATGTATTTTTAATGAAATGTAGCTGAAAGACTGCTTTCAGAGCATTTAGTATTCTCAGATATCAGCCTGGATGATGCAGGCCAAACTGTATCAGCCTCAGGTCAGATTATCCAATGGATGCCAGTAAGCCCTGTGTAAATTATTATTTATCTGTAAAAGGCAGCTACACCTTTGCTTCTTAAATATAGGATCTTCGCTTTCTTGCTTTCTTATTTTCTCTCCTTTACATAAAATCAAAGAACGGAAAAAGCCTTCCACTCTTACCCTCTCCTGTTTCATGTGCCAGAGCAATTAATGGCTGTTAAGAAGCCATCGTACGTATAATGTGGTTAGTTAAGTGGTCTAATGCCCCAGTTATCCAGTTAGTCACAGGCAGTAAGGTGGGGATTTGGTTAGTGGAGTCAAACAGAGAAGCAGTAATCTCATTAGCCAGTTGCTTTCTGAGGCTGTTGGCTGAGATGGTGGCTGTGGAATTGAGTAGGGGAGTGGTTCTGCTAGGTGACGTTTAGCTTCAGGCAGACTGTAGGAATCTGCTGCTTCTAAAAGGTCTCCTTCAGAACTTTCCCCTGACAAAGAAGACCCTTTGTCTGTAGATAGTCTCATTAACCCTTTGAACTGGCTGTGTCTTTTCCAGCATGTAACAATGTCTGAGATAGTCAGATGGCTATGGACTAGATTCCCAATTAGTCCATTTGTTTGTATCTTTCAGGGCCAATCCACTTTACTTTTTCTCTAAGGTTTACAGCTAGAAGGGCCAGAAGTCTGAGTGTGGTGCAATGGATGGAGATGCCAAAAGCCCTTTGCAGTTTGGCAAATGGTTGTTTCCTTAGGTCCACGGATAGAGAAGGAACTACTGCACTAAGGGGGTTTTGTTTTAAATACTGGAAGCCAGCGGCCATGCCACTGAGAGAGTGTTGCACTGGGTAGAGAGTGGAGAAGTACCTTGACCTTGCTCCGCTCCACCCGCCCCCCGCCCCAGATAACCTGCTCTTCCTCTTCTGGTTTCCCCTTTTCTGGTGTCTCTGTCATAGAAAAGTGGCACAATGGTGTTTGTTCTCTCCTCTTAGCCACCAAAACTTCCAGACTTGGGTCCCTGAGGGTTCTCCAGGGAGGGGGCAACCTGGGGCACAGAGGTGCTTCTGTTTGCTCCCTCTGTTAATCACTTTAGAACAATGCCCATTGTCTTTACCAGTAGGTTGGGATTGGTGCAAAGCTTCCTAAAACGGAAGGCAATTGGTTCCCTTTGGCTCATCTGCTCATCTGCTGCCACCTAGTGGTCACTTCTCCTTTGGCACCCTGTGTAAAGTGGAGGGGACATTATGGACAGTTCTGTACTGACTTTTATCTCACTTTTCTTTCCCTCCCAGACTTAAATTGTCCCCTTTTCTTACTTCTTTATCCATCACATTATACAAAACACTTCCTTCTGTTTTACTCCTGGGTCAGAAAAAACTGGAAATGGATAGCTAGCATAGGATATTTTGAGAAACTTGGAATCCACTGACAACATCCTTTATTGCTCCCAGTTTCTTTCTTTGGTGATGTGAAATGATCTTACTGCAGGGCTATAATATAGTTGTTACAGAAGTGAGGCAGGCTCCCACCAATCCAGGAGTTCTCCAAATAGGCAACTGTGGAGATAAAATTTCTATAGCTGCTAAGTTGTCCATCTCTCAAAATTTCTCTTGTAGTGAGTCAGGCAATAAAAATAACTAAAACTTATCGAGTAGTTACTATGTGCCAGGAGGTGTTCTAGGTACCTTATACATCTTAACTTCTTTAGTCTCCTAATGACCCAGTGAGATGGAGTACACCCCTTCTAAAAATGAGGAAGTTGTGGCATAAATGGTCAAGTAACTTGCTCTAGAGAATATATGTAGTAAATGGGGAACTGGGATTTATTCCTAGGCTATCTGGTTCCTGAGTTTATGTTCTTTTTTGTTGGGGGGAGGTAATTAGGTTTATTTATTTATTGTTTGTTTAACAGAGGTACAGGGGATTGAACTTAGGAACTCATGCATGCTAAGCATGTGCTCTACCACTAAAGCTATAGCCTCTCCCCTCAGAGTTTACGTTCTTAACTATTATGTTTTGCTGCCTCTTCAAGGCACAGATAACCCAATGGTCATGAGTTAGGTATGGGCAATAGGAAAAGGAGACAAGCCCTTCCCAAAGCACTTCTTGGCCTACAGGACACAGTGGGGTTGTTAACTGAGGCCCCAAAAGGAACTCTCCAATGTGCTGACTACACACACACACACACACACACACACACACACAACCAAGTAGGCAATGAAAGGAAGTCTGAGAAGCCAACCAGAGGCTGGGCAAGCCTGGGGTGTGGAGATGGTTCAGCCCCTAAAGACAACTGCACGTCCTCCTGTTTGTCTGGGCTTTTGTTTTATCTCGACGCTTTGCGGGTGATGAGAATGCCCAGAGCCAGCATTCTGATACCATTACAATAAGAAACACAACACCATCACACATGGCAAGCAGCCAAATCTGAGGTTTATTCGTGCTTTTCAAGCCAGCCAAAGCAACCAGCAACTTCCTCCTCCAAAGGTTTCCTTCTCTCACCTTCTCTGTGACAAGGCTGTGGAGAAGGCAGAAGTAGATGTGTGGACATGTTTAGAGATGGGCTCAGCTCTGAGGAGGCAGGTTTAGTAACAGGTCTGCTGAACGTGCCTCTTCTCGCTTGTCTTATTGGTGGTTTACTGTTCCTGCACGTGTCGGAGGCTTCAGTCTCTTCCCTACAGAGAAGAGTCCACGGTGTTGGTGGGCTGGCGGGGGAGGGAGTGGGAGCTCTGGATGAACAGTTTCTTCATAAAGGCAGGGTGGAATGAAGGATATATGTCCTAAAGAAGGAAAAATACATACATTTGCTTTTATGATTTGAAATATAGACAGTATAAAAGGGCAGAGAGTAAAAGGTGTCTCCCTCCTACCCTGTCTCACAGTCATGCCGTTTCTCCATCCTTGGAGACAACCAGGAGACAATCGTCTTTCACCTTCCAGTGGTATCTCATACATAGAGAAGCAATTGCAGACTCCCTTTTTAAACTAATGGAGCAAATCAGGCCTTCCTTTCTTCTCTGTTTCTCCCCTTACCAACATATCTGAGAATGTATTCCATATGTGCAGAGAGCATCCTTTCTTTCCTTCTTTTATTTTTTTTTTTTATTTTACTGTTGCATAGTATTAAATTCTATGAACTACTCCAGTTACCTGATGAGGCCTCTATTGAACAGTTAGGTCACTTCCAAACAGTTAGGTTTGCTATTACAGACAACCTTGCTTGTGTATCATTGTGCAAGTGCAGCTGCAGGATAAACCCCTGGATGTGGAATTGCTGGGTCAGAGAGAACGAGGAGATAAACAGTCTGTCATTAAATAAAAGACTGAGTGAAGGAGGGTGAATTTATTTAGATTTGACAGGAGAATTCCAACTCTTCTGCCCTCGTGGCCCGGAAGTGGAGTCCTCACTGGGGAAGTCATAAAGTCAGAACTTGAGCGAAAGGCCTGAGCTGATGGTTCATGCGTGTACACGGGCATCGGAGAGGACGATCGCTCCTTCTGTATATTCCTAAATGAACCACTCAGCTGCTGCTGCACACTCGCGTGGGCCCTGGTCTGAAAGATTCTAAGGCCCGTTTGTATCACTGTCACACATGTCATCCTTCACCCCCAGCAACAAAGGCTGCTTCCTTTTAAGGCGGGGAGGTGGAGCTAGAGACATCGTGCTAGCCTTGGGTGCCCTCCATCACTAGCCTAATTCTAGTCCTGTTGTTACCCCACTCAAAGCAAACACTCCACTGTTTTAAAGCATGATGTGGTTCTTGCTTAGAAAACGCAAGCCATATTCTTTTTTTTAAAAAAAAATTTTAATGGAGGTCCTTGGAATTGAACCCAGGACCTTATGCATGCTAAGCACGCACCCTACCACTGAGCTATACTCACCTCCCTGCAAGCCATATTCTTTATTACCTAAAATTTAATTTGATTATGTTCCCTAGGAATCCTCATACTGGTTTCCTAGTCTTGGTCAATCACATTGCAATACATGGGCATCTGGGGGAAAGGGTGCCCTGGATTTGAGAGCTTTGGATAAAGAGTCCCGACCTATCCTTGTGGTAAAAATTTCGAGCTGTCCTCCAATATCCATTCTCCCTTTTTAATTTGTTAATGAACACCTCTGCCCCGCACCTCCACTTTTAAGCTGGCCACAGGTTCTACCTAGAAGAAAGCTGTCTTTGCAGCTTGATGTGTCTGTATGTCTAATTTCTGGCCAATGGGATGTAGGTAGAAGTGGTGTGTGCAACACCCATGAAGTGTCCTTAAAAGGAGAGGGTGTGCTCTTCTCCTTCCATTCTATCTTTCCTGCTGGGTAGGATACAGACGTGGTAGCTGGAACTGGAGCATCCACCTTGGGCCTTGAAGTAACCCTGGGAATGTTGACCACATACAGTAGGGCAAAAAGAGAAGGTCCCTAGGACCTGGATACCTTGGATTACTTACCTCCAGATTTTTACAGAAGATAAAAATGAATTTCTATATTAATTAAATCGCTGTTGAGTCTTCTGTCACATGCATTTGAAGCTAATCCTGACTGACACAGTTCCCCAATTTAGGACAAACAAATACAGTGGTGTTTGTTTTTCTTATCTTCTTTCAGTGGTGAATTACTAGCATCGCTTTTGGAAATGAAGAAAAACGATCTCACTGGGAACTCCCATGCTTCACAGAGAAACAAAGGCGTGGCCAACAAATTTGCTGGCAAAGTTGTCATACCTGGGCCTCATCTTTCCTCCACTTCAAAGGCGGTGGTGAGATAGTCCTTTGGAACAATCCCAACGAGGCTGTTCAGTTCTCCTACCCACCAGCCATACATGTTATACTCCTGAAAAATGAGAAGATGATGGTTTCAGCTGGAATTTGTCATGCTTCTGTTAATCTTTGCTAATCTGTTAATGGTTGCGTAGGAGATCCTGTTTCTTTGTTGATCGTTAACACCCCAATGGGATTACTAAATTAAAAAAAGAAGAGGAGAGCAAACTCTGCTTTCCTTTTGCCATCTTTCTGTCTACATTGTAAATTTAGCTCATTTGGGGCCCTTGCTGAACCTAAAAGACATGTCTGTTATCAAGCAGAGTGGAATAGCTTCTTCAGGGAAAGTTGGGCACACCCTAAAGTGCCAGACCACCGAAAATATTCAGGGAGTCAGGTCATAGTTCAAATCAATAATATTTACCAGCATCTTCTATGTGCAAAGTGCTGTCTGAGTTCCCATGAGACAGATAATGATGAATCAGAGCACTGCTTACTCCCTGGGAGTTTACAGCATAGAGTAATGGGCTCTGGAGTCAGACAGACTGGGATCTAGTCCCCACTTGGTCATTTAGTAGCCATGTGACCGGAGGGTCTCCTAGCTTTAACTTCCTCTTTTGCCAGAGTAGGGATACTATCACCCCTCCCCTGTGTCGTGGGGATGTAAGTGACGCACAGACGTGAAAACAATTCAAAGCGTCTGATACGTAGGAGGTGCTCTGAACATCAGGTTCCTCCCCTGGAAGGAGTATGTCAATAACGGCGGGACAGAAGAAACACAGAGAGGAGCAAACAAGAAAGGGAAATGAGAGGGTTTAAAAGAAGGGCAGTCACAGGGCTGAGACCAGAGCTCCCCGAATACAGAAGAGCTTCTCAAAAGCAGAGCAGATGCTGGCATTATGGGATTATTCCTGAAAGCACCAGAACATGTTTTCCTTCTTTGAAGGAAGTGACATTTAGGAATACGTGGGAAATATATGTATCCCAGTTCAACTGGATTTGGGTCCCATGGAGCTGTCTGCCTTTTGCACACCTGGCTGCTGAGTTCTAGGGAAAAAAGGAAGACCACCAGGTTGGTGACACAATCAAATTACGAGTCAACTGGTTATTTGTTTCTTTTTGATAATGTATCTCCCCTCCTCCTCTCCCCTTCCTCTTAGCCGCTGACCTCTTTTCCACCTTCAAAGAGGAAAGAGCAGCCATCAGATATGTCAAACTTCAGTCCCCCAAACAGGAACTTACCACCCTTCTTTCCAATAAACTGGAGGAGGTGTCCCTCCCCTGGGTTAAGACTGTCCCTCACAACACGCACCTGTAACCCTTCACTTTCCTTCTTTCTTAGAGACGACGTTCTGAGAAGTCTGACCTCTGCCTCTAATGTAAATGGCTCCTTCCATCAGCACTGAAATGTGTTCAAGTTTCCTTCATCTTTGAAAACAATTATTAGATAGTCCCCACCACATGTCGATTTCCCATTTTGACTAGTCTATGCTGACTGTCAATTCACAGTCCAATTTATGGAAAGAATTTATTTCACTTACTGCCCCAACTTCTTGCTTTCTATTCACTCTTCAAGCCACTCGAACTGGGCTTCTGCTTCCATCACTCCACTTACACTTCCTCTCCGTGGTCTCCTACAACCTCCTTACTGCTCAGATTCTACGGGTACTTTTCAGTCCTACCTTACTTGATCCCCCAGCAGTGCTGGTACTATGTTCCCTTCCTGAGGCATTTTCTGCTCTTAGTTTCTATAATTATACTCTGCTGGTTTCCCTCCTCCCTCTGGTTGCTTCTTTTCATTCTCCTCATCTTCCTCTATCCCTCCTTTTAATGTGGTTTTCCAGGGTTCTGTCCTGGCCTTCTTCTGACTTGATGTGCTTTCTTTGAGCAATCTTATACATCTCTGTGGTTTGGCCACCATGTCTGTGGGAAGGACTCACACCATCGCTGCAGCCCAGATCTCAGAGTTGGATCCCAATACCCAAGTGCATGTCCATCAAGCTGCTCAAACTCAGTATGTCCTAAATTTAACTATCATCTTGCCTCTCTCTCCATTCCCAAACTATCTTTACCTCCTGTGTTCTCCATCTCAGTGAGTGGCACCACTATTCACTCAGTTACTCAAGCCAGAAATCCAAGAGTCATTCCCGATTCCACCCTCCTCTTCCAATCAGACCTTGAGTTCTGTCAATTCTCCTTCCAGAATATTACTGGAAGCCACCGACTTCTCTCCATTCCCACTGCCAACACCCTAGAGTCACATCACTGTCATATCTCGTGAGGACTACAGAAACAACCTCCAAGTTGCTTCCTGTATCTCCATTCTTGTTCCCCTCCAATCTATTCTGCATTCTGCAGCGAAAATCTAAAAGGCACGCTGATAATCTCACTGCTCTGTTTGAAGCCTTTATGTGAGTTCCTACTGCCTATTGTCAACTTCTTAAAAAGATGGACAAGGCTCTGCATGACCTAGTCCCTCTTACTGCCCAGCATTGTCATTTGTCCCCTAAATCTAGTGACCCTTAGTAAGATAGTACTTGTCTCCACTACTCTCTCTCACCTTGGAGCCTTTCCTCTGCCTGTTTAGCCTCTACGTCCCTCCTCTCTTTTTGTGGGGCTCACTCCTAAGCAGATTTCAATTCCTGAGTCTCTCTAGACTCTCCAGAAGCCTCTCCTCACCACTCTCTGACTGTGTGCGGGCCCAACTCTGTGGTCCACAGTGCTGTGCCCTGTGCTTCCCTGGAAATGAATTCATCACACTGCCTTGTATCTGCCTGCCTCTGCCTCAGTGCCAATCACTAGGTGGAAAGTTCTGTGAGAGCTGGGGCCTTGTTGGTTTTATCTGCGCTTGTGTTCCCAGGACTCAACATGGTGCCTGGCACAGAATGGGGCCCCTCAAAAACCTTGTTAAATGAGGTTATGAAGAAATGAAGGGAGCAGTGGGGATTTATACTCTCAGTTGAGCAGATTTAGTTACAACCAACTTCAAGATAGTCCCTGGTGACTGAACTGGTCGTGGCAGTAAGAGAGCAACTGCCTTTGGAGACAGTTTCCCCAAATGGCTCCCTAAGTATCATGAAGAGAGCCTCAGACGCCGTAAGAAGTGAGACGACTGAGTTGATCCTAAAAGGAACAGGGAATCACCTTTTAAAAATCAGTCTTAAATAAATGAACGCGCCCACCTCCTCACTCCCACTGTCCTCACCACACCTTCTCACTGCCTCCCTCCCTCCCCAGGAGGCCAGCTTCCCCTACGGTCCGGTCCGCACCGCCTAGTGGGAAATTACCCAGAATTCCTCAGCCTGTGCCTGTCGGGACATTTCAAAGCTGCTCCTGGTCCAAGTCACATTACTGTCCATTTCCCAGCACTGATGTTAGGGCAGTTTCTGCCTGAAGTTTTCTTGCAGTGTTGCCCTGCATTAGCAGGTCGCTGCAATGGCTGTGTCTACAGGGCCTCCCTGTGCTGGGGAAACGCATACTCTGCCTTCCTCTCTCACTCTGGCTCTTAAAAACTCTAGCTTTAGCTCTTCTGCCATTTCGCTGGCAAGGGGTGGGCACAATGTTGTCTGACAGTCTTTAGCTCGAAGTCAGCTTGCTTCAATGTGTGTGAAGTGCGGTCTTCCACCTGCCAGATGCTGTCATCTTCATCACCTGAGGGGCTCAGACAGGGTGTTCTCTCCCTAGGGACTGCTCAAGACTTCCTGCTCCGACTCACACTTGGCAGCATCCCCCTTTAGCTGTAACGCCAGGAGCAGGGACCGAGCCTGGGGAAGGTGCTCTGCCAACTCGAAGACGGTGCAAATAAGAAGCAGATGAGGCACAGCAGGACACCTGCAAAGGCCGGGCTCCCAGTCAGCGCGCTCTTGCTGGAGGGGAACACTGACCCTGCCGGTTGCAGATGTAGTCGGCTCACCGCAGCGGTGAGAACCGGAATGAGGGAAATCAACTCTCTGCCCTTCAAAACAAAAGAGCAGGCGTAAGGAAGATGGTACAGTCTCGGAGACCACAGGATGTATCCTGCTGGGGTAGCCCAAGAGCTTAATCAAAGGTCTAGGCATCTGACTGTCTTTCCAGATTTCATCCCTTGGCTGGATGCTCAAAAAAGGCTGCAGGGCTGAGATATTTAAAGCATGAATGGAAAATTTCTAGCCTTCTCTTTCCCTCTCACCCCCCATGCATTGCTCCAGCCCAGTCTGAACACCACGAGGTATTTTAAAATAATTTCTACTTTGATGAATTGCTGGGGAGTCCACAATTGCTCATAATCAAAGGGAGAAAAATGCAAATGAGATCCGGCCGAGAACTATCACCACCAAACGTTTATTTCACTGCACAGTGCCAAAAAGAATTAAAACAACATTAAACTCACAGCAATCATGTTTAAGCCCTCGTTTCCAAGTGCCAAATTGCACCACTCTGGATCATACAGATGTTCGTTAATTATGCTAATTTTTATTAAACTATTAAAATGGAGAGAGTACTGGCTCAGCCAGGCAGACCCCAGCTCTGAATGAACTCTGCTCTTGTCTAGAGGTGCTAATTTACTGCATTTTTATTAAGTTGCTGATTCTTGGATTTTAGTTTTGGGATGGCAGAGAACTGAATTCCTGGGATCAACATTTTCAGTAAAGTTTGACTTCTTTTTGCCCAAATGTTTGGAAGGATCCACAGGAAAAATGCCTGAGACGCTCCCAGGAGACCTGAAACCCTCAATGCGGGAGTGTTTCTACCTTTCGGGTGGGGATGCACACCTGTAAGTGACAATTTGTTAGGGAATCAGAATTATACAGGCTCCCCATTCTCTATAAGATGGTAATTATACAAAATTGTTAATTGAACATGCTTTAATAACTGTAATAAAAAGTTATTTAAAAAAACCCCAAACCCTTTACATAAGTGCTTGCTTCTTGCCACAAAGTCTTGTAAAGTCCTTCACTCAAAAATAGTACAATGTGTGATTTGTCCTCATTATGAATATTTCTAGGCTTGATTAAACATCGCTTTCCTCAACACCAAACCTGCCCTTCCTCCTTGAACCCTCAAACGGAGTCTTAAAAATGAAGGTTGGTTATTTGGACTCCGTTATCTGGTTGGAGATGCTGTTGGCCTGGATGAGCAGAGTATTGAGGGAACCTGAAACAGACACAGCACTCACCATCAGCAACAATCAAAAGTGTTTATGGGGGATTGAGCACTGCCATAAAAGGATTTATGCTGCTAATCTCCATCAGCAAGGAAAAAAAAAAAAAAAAAAACCAACAAAAAACCCCATACCAAACCTGCCATAAAAAGAACAGCAAATTCTATAAACAAAAAGCAGTATGGCCACCAAGCACGGGCACGTTGCACAGCGTGACGCTGCCTCCAGTGGTTTCCTATTGCTGTTTATAGTTTCAAGACTATCATGGACCTCCTCAGTGCTCCTCCTGTCACAGGGCCCTGAGTCCCTGTGTGGTGCTGCAAATACCCTGTCAGTAGGTGTCAGGGGATATCAGGGGGAAAGCCAGCAGGCGCCTATCATAAGCCTTAAAAGAGATTAAATACCCCTACTCCATGATTGCTACATTTTAATTTCTCTCCTCCCTGCTGGTTCCTATTTGTATAAGCTCTTCCATGGCTCCCCTGGAGTAGCACAGACATGACCTGGAATGACCATCCCGTCTTGGGATGAGAATTCAATTTCTAGGCTCAGTGAATCCTAGGCTGTTCCAACAAAAGGAAATCACCATCCTCTAGGGCACAGATTCTTAAACTGGAGACTCTGAACCCCTGGCCCGTCTGTGGATGGACATGAAGGGATCTTTGAACTCTTTGAAACTGGTGTAAATTTGTGCACATGGGTACATGTGTCTGTCCTTGGGGTGAGGCTCAGACCTTTCAGCAGATTCTCAAAGGGTTTATGAACCCCCTACAGTTTACCAACCAGCACTTTAGGGGGAAAATACAATGATCCTTATGGCCTGGATCTGCACTTTGGCCAAGTGAGGCCATCTCCACCCCAACCCCCGGCCCCTTTTACATATAGTGAAAGCAAACCAAGAATCCTGCCATGCTGGGTCTCCTAGGCTTCGGCCCCCAGCTGCCGAGTCTCTTCCTTCCTCCAGGGCTGACCAGACTTGCTTATCCCTTCTAAGGCCCCATCTCTTTAAACTGCGACTCAAAAGTTGTGTTGTTTCCTCAGAGCTTCCATTCAAATCTACGTGATGGCTTTTGGAGCAAGCTGCTTGACACCTCACTGTCAGTTCCCCTGAGAATGTTCCTGATGGAAACGTTCTCTTTTCACTTTGAATTGGGCTCCAATAAGCCTCTGTGGAACAAGATTCCCAGAAAATGTCTCATACTTTTGTTCTTTTAACTATCAAACTTCACTATATCAATGCCTGTAAACAAGAGAATTCCCCTTCAAGAGAGCAATCAATCAGCCCCTAACATGAAAGATCAATAAATGCTTGATATATGTATGGGAAAGGCCAATCAATCACAGAATTATTGGTTTATGATTGCTTATTTCTCTTATTAGTGCTTGTGCATCATACATTATCATTAGTAAAGATGGAAAATTTGAATTCCTAAGCAGAGTAGATGGTAATATTCCAAGGCCAGCCAAAAACAATATATTTTTACTCTGGATTGACCTACAATTTCTCTACTAAAATCCAGCTTTGGAAATGTAATGCTTTCAAAAGTTATTAAGTAAACTGAGGGCTCTAACTCAGCCCCCTTCCAACTGCTGAGAAAAACAGGGCTGGGAACAGGAATTGGTCACCACAAACAGGTTCCCGCTTTTCAGGACAAATGGTTTTATGAAGAGATTTTGCTGAAGGAGAAAGGAAGTGGTCAGTTGGGTGGACAGTAGATTAGTGCTGTTGGAACCCGTGAAAGGATCAGAGCACAATGCTTGGCGGCCTCTCTAGGTTGTTTCACATCGTGTTTTAAGTTCTTGGCAGTCATTTTTTTTTCCATTATTTGGAGTTTTGGTCTATAAATTATAATAAAAATGAACCATTAAATTGGCCTCAATTGAACCAGTTTTATTAATTGTTAACATTTCAGGGAACCTGCTAACTTGGAGGCTGATGAGCCTGGATCTGGGGCAGGGGGGCAGGGAGGCATGTGAATCTAAGAAAAGGACACGGAAGGGCTGGGGGTCAACAACAGCGGTTGGGGGGGGGGTGGCACATGGCAATAACTTCACAAAGCTCACCCCTGGCTAGAGCTGAGAGTTCTGAGGAGAGGAGAAACGTGTCAGCTAGATGGAGGGTGTGGGAGCCCTTGAGTGCAAGGCACTATTCAGCCTCAAGTCTGAACTGATGACCTGCACTGGGTGAGTGGATAATGACCAAGTCAAGGCCAGGGAGGGGTACGGGACCTGTGCACAAACTGGACATCGTTGGTGACGGAAGTGTGAGCCAAAAAAAAGGTGAAATGGGGCTGTGCGGAGAAGAGAAACGAGAAAGAAACACACAACCTGAACTTTGCCTAAAGAAGAGAGAGAGGATAAAGGGAGGGTAAACACTTTGCAGACAGGAGAAAGCAAGGTGCCAATGCAGAATTCAGGAACAATAGAGACAGCACCATTCCGGAGCTGATAGAATTGTGATACCATGTGAGACGGGCGTATTAATATGTATTCCATAAACTGAGCAGCTCGCAGCTCTGCACCGCTCTGTTTTGCTCTGACCGCAGTACCAGCCTCAGGCACCACAACACAATTTGGAAACAATGTGACGGAAATGTTTAATCTGCTCGGCCCATCTGTGCTGCGTATTTCTCCAGATCTCCCTGAGAGAGGCGCCTTGAATCTCCACATTGCCTTTAATATTCTCCTAAATCACCTCCCCACTGCACTTCAAGGGCCATTGCTACAATATCACAGGTTCATCTAAAGTGCAATGGGGGGGGGTTTGGGGGGAGGCACAGGCCAGGGTATTTTTTATTTTAAAATAATTTCCAGAGATCATCTTTTTTGTTTCCTTTAAAAAAAGAAGAAAAGTTATTCTACTGTTGCCGTAAGGTTATTGAGGTTGTTTGGTGCAAAACAGGGTAGGATAGAGTGGAATCATTCTCCAAAGAATTATTTTTATTAATCTCAATCCTCTCAATTGGACATGGGAGAGGGTGAGCAGATGCTCGTTTTCTCTTACCTTTTTTCCTCTTATCCCTGCACCTTGTTGGGTGATGTGTTCATCTGGGGCTGGTGTCTCTGTGCTTTATGTTCTCTGCATCAGGTATCAGTTTGACCCTACCCTGCTCCAAATAAAGCCATCTTGTTCAGGACAGGTGTACATTTAGTCCCTGGTCACCATGCCCTCATCAGAAAGGGACACTGTCTATATCATTAATTTTAGCTTAAAATCTTAGATTTTCTCTCTTTAAGTACAGATGGTGAGCATCAGACTTCTGCTGCCTTTCCCCTACTTGATTTTGCCAGATTCAGTGATTTGGGGCTACGATGTAGGAAGCTGGGGTAGGTTTCAGAGAAAGAGGGGATAACAAGTCACTATGCTCCAGACCTAAGAGAAATGGAAGAGAGTTGCGTATCACCAAGAAAATTAGGATTCCTTTTGCTATGTGAATTAAAGAAATGAATAATTTAATCTGCAAGATTGTTCCGGCGAGGGAAAGGCAACGTCCCAGTTGCGGAGCCTACAGCCTGTCGGTGTGTTACATCATCTGCACACATAGGCGTTTCCATGACAACCGCTTATAGCTTCATTTCCTGGATCCCTCTAGGGGGTGTCACAGCCAGATCCACCTGCTTTTCACCCTACCCTCGGTGGGGTCATGGTAAGGTCGCCAGAATAAATGAACGCGGGTACTAATGATCTGTTTACTGCTGTTTATGCTCTGTGTGTGTCAGGGGCACGCACATTTAGAGAGCTCATTATGGTTGCAATTAGAATGCACCATCGCTAGATATTTAACTCCTTTTTCTTTTAAATTAGCATTTTAATAACATTCTTTGAGCAGAGAAACAAAATGACCATTTTTCACGGACAAACTTCTAGCTGTAGGTGCAACTTTAATGGCAAAGTTGTGAAGGGGAAAGAAGGGAGGAAAAAAGGCCATTTTTACTACTTTCACCCTCCTCCTTACCAAAAGGATATTTTTATTTGCTTTCTAACACACTCAATTTCCTAAATTTGTTTTGAATCCAATTATTTTGGGTGGTTTAAAGTACCGCACTCTTGTTGGACGGAAATTAGCAGCGATTGAAATTAACTTTCTATGTGACTTGTGAAAGGGGCTAAAATAATTACAAGTGTGTGTAAGAATCCCTTCTCCAAAAGACGCTTGCTGTGGTCCACAGGAACCGGCTGTGGTCTGATGCTACCATTATCAAATATCTTTATACAGTCATTGCAAGAGCTGTTTTCTTTAAAAAGGCGATTGCAGTTATTGTTTTTGTTTTATAATTCTTAGGATAAATGATGACAAAACTTGTTATTATAAACAGGATAAATAAGAAGTATAAAGAATGAAAATAGTAACACGGCATCATTTGCCATTTAAAAATAGCCAGATCTTGGAGCTTCAAAAAGCAAGACAGAGCCGGAAAGATACAATGTAGAGACCCACTGGGTCAGAACGTTCCAATAGGCATTGCTTTTTAGTAATCAGTGAACACCTCTGCTAGGTGTTTATAGATACTCTGTGGAAAGTACAGTGAAAAATAACAATTTGAATGTTTCGATTATCTTTCCCAGTCTGTTCCATTTCCATTATTTATTTCCTATAAATCGGGACCTTGCTGAACATAATTCTGCAGACAAGGAGGTGGATGGGACAGCCAATGTGAACAAGGAGATAGATGGTGGATGCGTGTAAGATAGATGCTATGCGTTTATGAAAAGGAGCAGTATGTCTGCATGTGAACATCCACAAAGTAGAGCAAGCAAGCGTGTAAACTATAACGGGTATTTATAGGTGGAAAGAAAAGTGCAAGGAAAATTGTATACGAACAAACACACGGAGCCTGAAAAGGGTTTGCTTTTCCCCTACCCTCTTGAAATCCACGTCCAAGTTCCGCTAAGATGTCCCGTGCTTGCTGTGGCTCCTGTGAAACCTCACAAGCCTTTCCATGACAACAGATTGGGGATTTCACTGCCAGAAGACGCGGGAGGTCAATAGTTGAAAAGCAAGAGTTAGAGAGATCTTTACCGACATCAAAAACAATCCCACTGAAAAACCCCTGAAAGACGGAAGGAGGAAAAAAATTTAAAGACATAGCAGGAAAGAAAAAGAGTCTTTATAAAAATACAGGTTTAAAATGTTTATGCTTTTGTATCAGCCTAGTTGCACCTTAGACTCTGCCATTTCATAAATAAAATACGGATGGCATAGACTATAATTTGGTGATAGCTACCCCAGGACATATCTAGATGCACTTCTGTTATTTTAATTAAATACTGCATTATGGTTTGTGACAACTACACAGCTACAGCGTAAATGAATTCGGAATTAAAGTGTTACTTAGGCATCCAGTAATTTTTGTTTCATTCCTCAGTTTTACAAAGCAAATAGCTATAAAATCAAGATGTTTGTTCATTTACAGATGGAGCCGGATTGTTGTCGCTGTTTTTTTTCTCCTTAATCCTCATGCACAAAAAGAAGACAGAGCTCAGAGTCTGGCTCCCAACACTCTTAGCTTATGAGCCACATCACAAAGGAAAACACATCCTCCTGACTATAATGTGAAATGCTGAATATTAATCGCTGGTATTACGCTTATCTTTCTAGCCGGGTTCTGTCTTTTAACAATTACTCTGATGGGCTGCAGTCTTGCACTGCCAGGAGATTTTTCTCTTTTGTTTAACAGTTAGAAACATGTTTTACTTTCTTTTATTTTACTAAAAAAATCTCAAAGTTCATAGTCCTCCTTGGAAGTTTCCAGTTCTGGAACTCTTGCCAAATACAGAATATTAGAGGGAACAGAGAAACCGCCGAAGCTTTTTGCTGAAAAGATGATGCACATTTCTGCATCTAAAAGAAAAAATATTTTTCATTCTAGCAATATTAATGTTTCCTTAATGAAACTGGAGAGGGCATTACAATCTGATATAATCAATTGGTCCGTTTAAATGTCACTTCACTAGCAAATCATGAGAAAGGTTCAGAATATTCTCATCTAACAGGCACAGATTTTCACTCAAAATTTATACGGTAGAGTAAAAGGATTTTTATTCAAATCTGAGGATTTAATTGTATCTTCAATGTGTCATATTGTCAAGATGCAAGTTTTTAAATAGCAAGTTTTCTGAAACCATTGTGTATTATTTCTAGTTTGAGAATCAATACAATCTTTTTATTAGCCTTAAATACCACACGTTCGGCAACGTCTATTAATTCCAGCTTTTTTGTGTTCTAAACAATTACCCCAAGCCCCCCATAACTAACCCTATAAACTGCATAGAAGTTACTGCCCGGTATATTTGCAACGAGGTTATAATTTACTTCCACATTTCGCTAGTTTGGTTGGAGAGCCGGATCCACATACTACCAAGAAACGCTGGCAGACAGAGGTTGGGAAGACTGAGTTCCTTTTGAGAAAATAATTACACGGAAACAAAGCTTTTGTGACTCCTTTTAAATAGAGCATCTCACTGAAATGTCATCCAGCCTCTTTGGCAGATTAGTGAGGAGTTTATTACTAAATCTCTGTCTAATATACGTGCAGTTGACTCTGGAGGAGCTGCTTGTTATAATACTGGCAGCGGGGAATGGAGGGAATGTCACAGTTAAAGACACAAATTTTCCCCATAATATATTCGAATGGAAACCTCTGAATCCAATACTACATGGGCATATCTAATAAATTCACAATATTTCAGTCTCAACAGCCTTCACCGGTTAGTTTTAAAGATTTATGTGGTAAAAAATTACTCAGTGATGAATATGGTTTATTCTGTGCAGTATTGGAGGTATAAGGAATTAAACTACCGTCTTTAACAGTGAATTTATTATTACCTCTGTCAAAAGACGAAGACTTTAACAGCATTTGTTATAAATTCACAGCAAAATAAATGGCTGGAATTTTTTTGCACTGGAGTTTGCAAAGCACCGGGCGATTCTGAGTATTAAGCTAACCCTGCTATGGCTTATGTGGTTCTAGGTAAACATTTCTGTCTGGGTCTTATGGTTAATTATCTGATCTGGGACTTTCCACCTGACTGAGGTATGTGTGCGTGTGCGTGTGTGTGTACAAAGTGAAGGGTCCTGTCCAGAACAACAGTTCAGAAGTAAGATTAAAGTGGAAAATGCCAGTTTTATTCTTTTTTTTTTCAATGGGTTTTTATAATAGATGGCCAGGGTTTAGAGGATAGGGTTGATATGCAGTCGGGCCTCTTGTTAGTAGGTTCAAATGCACGCATATGCACACACACACACAAACACCCCTCTCCCTTTTGTCCTCTCTTGGAATGGGTGTCCCTTCATTTATAAAAATTACCTGGAAGGAATGAGGCTGCCAGGGTTTGTTCTAGACGATTGGTTCCTGTCTGGGGGAAAGGAATGGCCTCTACTGAATTTGACCGGTGTATGACCGTTGCCTTCCAGCTGACCCCAAATCCCATTCCCATCCTCCTAACTCTATGGCCTCCCACAGGGGTTATTAATGAGAGAAAACACCACCACCATCATCATCTTCGTCATCACGGCACAGTGTTGACCTGCTTGTTAACATGAAATGGGGTGATGGGGACAGATTCTGCTTCTCTTTTGTATCATCATAAATAAGAAAAGATATTTTCCAACGGTGCCCCCCTCACCGCCCCCTTTGGTTAGGTCAGAGGTGAATGATAGCTCTTTGGCAGGCATTGATCAGTTTCATCACAATGTTTGGGCAGCCTGTGCCCCAGGCCTGTATTCTCCCCACTTCCTACCCCCGAATCACCTCCCAAATTACCCTGCCCATCCCCCACTCAGCTGAGTAGAGGGTAATGGTGCCTGAGGAAGTCCTAAATGGACACTAGATGTCACCAAACACCTCCTTTCCCTCAGAGCCCTGAAATTTAAAAAAAAAAAAAAAAAAAAAATCCTTCATTTAAAGCAATTGAAGGAATTAACTTATCTGTTTTTATGAGGGTTGTTGTCACATTCAACTAAGCACACTTAAAAGAGGAAGTACTGCTGCATCCAGATAATTTTTACAACATACAAATCTCTTTTGGAGGGGATGGGGTCAAGGGAGGGGAAAGGTCTACATTCTTTAAGTAGTCCTTTGAGGGACTAGGTGAACACTGGGCTTTAAAAAGCTCATTATAGCAGACATGGTGTTATGTTAACATAGTGCAGGTGTGCCGGGACAGGCCTGTTGCATTCAGATAAGTAGGAGCTGGCTTTGGAGCCAGGGTTCAGCCTGAATTTAAGTAGCTCCAACCCAGCGCCGGAAGTTAATGTCACCCAGGAATGATGAAGTCAGTCCATCCTCATCCACATAGGGCCCCTGGCCATCTGACAGCATCATGTGTTCAGTGTGAAACTTGACTTTGCCTGTTAGGCTCTCTGTTTCCATATCAACTGCACCAGCAGAAAAGACAACCAAAGCACGCTGTGCTGTGTTTGGGTGGTGAGAATGTCTCCCCACCCCAGCTAAGCCACCAGGTAAGTACAAGCCTTCTGTGGTGCCCAGCTTGCGGCTCCAAGGCTGACTTCCGCGCGAGTAAGTAGCTAGACAAAACTTGGAGGAGCCCAAGGCAAACTCACGAGGCGCACAACAGAAGCCCAAGAGATTAAGCCTACTGACTTGGTTTACCCTAAGTGGAATGCCTCATTCAGGGACCTTTTCTCCTTTCCAGTCAATTGAGAAAGAGTTTCTCTTCTCTTTCTTTAATTCGCCCTTATCTCCTGGACAGCTCATGTTACCACTATAAATTACTTCTGAAGCAGGAGGCTTAATTTTTAAATGGGCGTTTATTTAACTTATCTCGAATAGCAGAACAAGCACCTTTATTATTTAGAAAAAGTTTCCCTAGTGAGAAAGCTTTAAGCCAGGAAGACAGTCACTTCCCTGAAAGCTGGAACCTGTGGCTTGTCTTATCCAAATAGAGATGTCTTACCTCCCTTTCTCCCACTTACAATAAATGCCCACAGCAGTGCTGGTCCACAGAAGGGCCTCATGATCCTCAGATAAAAGGAACTAAGCCAGGGCTCAGTGTTACTGCACGGAGGGAGATTCAGCACCTGTCCTGTCGTGCCTGGTGCCCAGGCTGAATGGATTTTTGGAGTACACCTGTTGTTGAACCCCTGCCAAGTACTGATGGCCACTAACCCCCAAATCACTTTTCCCCGCTGTTGATGTTTGGAATGTCAGACAGGACTGAGCAGCAGCCGGCGTGTATTTCAAACACAGCAGATGGATTTTTATATTAGCTCCTATTTCATGTTCAGGCAGAGCGGCCGCCACACTAAAACCACAGCCTCAATGCTGCCGAGTTTGCTTCTATGAGATTAATTCTGTGAAATTAATTGGGACAAGATTGAAAAGGAAATTAAAATGCAGCTGAGTGAACAGGCTTTTCAAATACCTTTTTCCTGCTCTATTCAGACTTGAATTCTGCGGTGGTCGCAGGCATCGTGGGAAGTAATTTACGGGAGGCAGGCTCTCAGGAGCCATCGGTTACGTATGAGGAGACCTGCACAAGCGCCACAATCTGGAGCCACTGAAGAGCGGTAAACACCCCGCTGTGGCCTGAGCTGCGTCCCTGCACTGGGCGGAAGGGGAGCTCGGTCCCTGCTCCAGAAAATGCTGTTCAGAAATATCTGGGCCCGAAAGGAACACAGGAACATCCGCTGGATGCACAGATCTGCTTCGTTATTAAAATCTCCCTTTAATATATTTTAAGACTCAAATTGGAACTCTGCATTAAGTGGGCATACAACTGCATGGGGCTTAGGAATGGATGGATGTGTTAAGGGAGGTTGGCGGGGTCCTGCTGACTGTGCCATTGGCTACTGTTTCAGAGCTTGGATACATGGCCCGAGCTTCTCCTCAAAGAAGCTTGAGCAACTGATCAATCTTGTGACAAAATTTCTCAGACCAGGAAAGGCACACAGCATTTCCACGTATGCCCCTTCATTAGATGGCCTTTTATTTCCAAGTAAGGACCTTCTATGCTTTCAAACATCTCTGTGAAGAGTTCTTGGCAGGACAGGTTACCTTTTTTTTTCTTCACTCAATTCACCAATAATTTATTGAACTCCTAGTATGTAGCTAACATTGACCCCCAAAGTTTACTTTATTGTTAATGGAAAAGGGGAATATAATAATTAGTAATCATTTCCTAGATGCCAGGCACGTCTTTACACAAATCCTCTAATGTAAGTAACAGAACACCCTCTGAATAGAAATTATCCCAGTTTTTACAGATGAGGGAACTGAGGATTAGCAAGATTAAGTGACTTTGTTCTGGGTCATGTAAGTAACCCATCTTTGATGATCTGCTTCCCTAAGAAAAGCATAGGTGATGGACATTTGTTTATCTATGGGGTGCATCTTTCTTACCCAGCCAAACATCCTCTCTGGATTTTTTTTTTTAAAGGACAAATTGCTCTCTTTCTGGGATCATTCCTGCCCAAAGGCCCTTGACTCTAACAAACTCTCCTGGCCTTAGGATTCTAGGATTCAAGTTTCGGTCATACTTGGGCAACTATTAAGAAACAGCAGAGAGCCCCAGGAGCCCCAGAATAAAGTTACTACATCCCCAACTCCTGACCCATACCCCCATCCTGTTCTCCACCTGCCGCCCCCTCTTCAGAATATTTCTTTTATCATACAGAGAGGGGAAAGCCAGGGGCAGTGATAAGGGCCAAAACCAAAAGAGCTTATAATCAGAATTTATTTAATCTGAATAAATAATTAAAACTAAAACACATTTTTGTGTGGAATTTATCTAGCAGTTTTCTCATCATGTTTGTTTAGAATGGGAATGTTTGAGGTGGAAGGAAGCTTACAGCTCATCCTATTACAACTCCCTCATTTTACAGGTAAGGAAACGATCTGGGTTAGCTGAGCTGTACCCAGTTGCATCTTGTCTTGTGTTTCTCAGGGAAATAGACTTCTCCAGGTTCCTAAGCGGCAGGCTTTTCTTGCCTGACAAAAGTCCTACTGGCCAGAGAGAAAAGTAAAATGGAGATTTTGAAATACCATTTTTGTCTGGACTACCCTCAACTTGGGTCAGTTCTGCCCCTCCAGGTGTGAGAGGCAGGCTGCAGAGTGTAACTGAATCCAATAAAGGAAGCCAGCTGGGGCGAAAGCGAAATAAATTTAGAATCCATATGAGGGAAAATTCCAGAGATTAGGAGTTACTGAACATCTGTATAGACAGACAGCTTAGAATGGTAGTGGAATCTCCTTTTCTGTCTAAATTAGTTCATTTATGCTTCTTAGAGGCAAGGGAATGGATTGGGTGGCCTTTTAAGGTTCCTTCCTGTCCAAGGAGTCTTATTGAGTTAAGTAATATAATAAAGGTAAATCCAATCTGAAATGCTCCCCAAGCCAACGTTAACTGGAATGAAGCTTTATGAGGGAAACTTCAGCTAAGCTTCTAGCTTCTCATTTCTTCCTCCGACATGCAGAGATTAGCAACATGCAGAAAGGAGGCAGCTGGTGTAGCTTTTGGGGGGAGTAAAGAAATGTGTTACTACCATGGTAAGGGATGACAGTGGACTCAGGACCTTCCAGAAGATGGAGAAAGAAGCCCGAGAGAACCAGGGCAGCAAGATATTTATTCTCAGTGAATTAGACTCTGATAGCTTTTAGTAATGCAGGACGGGAAAGGAGATTGATTAAAAAAACCCCAACAACAATGAAACAGGTTAGAGAGGTTCCCCATGTTCTTTGGTTTCTCTTAAAAACACAACAGCCATGGTAACCACAGTCAGCTCTCTAGTGCAGGGCAAGTTACCGCACAGTCCCTTCTAAGTGGAGGAAAGGAACCCCCCAGTGAGAAGCCATTAACAAAGGCAAAAGACATGCAAAACAAACAAAATAATCATGACCGAGAGAGAAGGCCAGCAGACAGTCTGGCTCTGTTCTCTCTCCCTCCTGCTGCAGGCACCTCAGACAATGTAAACAGTTAATTTGTTCACCTGCAGGCTCTGGGCAAACAGAGGCCTGGTCACACCTGAGTGGATAACTCGATTACCCCTGTAATGCCAGTGTGGTAATGTACACAAATTCTATTACACGGCAAACCTTGCTTTCGGGCATTTGAAATACCAATCAGGCCAATGTCCACTCCCTTCTTTGCTTGCAATTTATTCTTGGTGTATTGGAGCTGCACCAGAATGGTACTAGTGTGGTACTGTATTAGGAGTCTGGAAGAAATCACCAGAAGATTGTGATCTCACTCAGCAGGACTTGCAGGCTTCCTACTCTCTTGCAAAAGGTTGGGTCTGAGTTTGGTCCTAGTCCAAAAGGGACTTGGAACCGCTTGGGTCAGCCCTGGTCTGTTTCATAAGGAGTTTATGGTACATATCAAACCAAGACAAACCCTTGGTCAAGGTAGTGACATTCACAGAACAAAGATAAATGGCCAATGATGGGTTAATAACACAATGGGTTTTCAATTTTCCTCTATGCAGTTTATATGCTCATCAACTAAAGAGCAAATTGTGCCATTTCAAAAATGTGTTTGTAGATATTGACTGCCTCATAGAGGGAGAACTTTTTAACACATTTTTTTCCCCCAGAGACAGAAACTGAGCCCACCTATACAGAATATGTGTGTAATCTTTCTTTACAAAGATGATGCTACTGATCCCTCAAACCATGAGTTCTGCATCTTCTTCATGTTGGTGATGGATCTGCAATAATCTATCCTTTTTTTGCCCAATTTTTTATATTCAACACCACCATTTGTGAGATGGTTAGGTGGGGCTAGGGGTTAACTTTGTGACTAAGGGAGAGAATAAAGTTAGCTGGACTTTATGGGTTGGATTCACTGTCTTGGCCTTGTCAGTACTTGCTCAAACCAACTGAGCTAACCAGCTCTGACTCCTCCCCCCATACATAATTATACTACAGTCTTATTTATCTATACGTGAATGAAGACGGCTGACCTAGCCAGAATATTTTCAAGAGTATGTACAAATTATGTACACGGTGATGACTTTTGAGCACCACAAGACCCTTTAAAAAAAGATCGAATTTTGATTGGCATAGTTTTAGTATTGTGTCTACTTTATTGTATTTTTAAATGTGAAAATTGGTTCCTGAAACTGAATTTTCAATTAAGAATTTCCCTGACAACTATAAACCAATGGGAATTTACTCTATGTGTAAGGGAGCTATGTGATACACAGAAGAGAAGTATAGGACATGGAATAATTCTGGTTGTGGTGACTACATCAGTGAGAGTGAGAAGACCACCTTTTGATCCCAGCCCCACACTCCAATCCTCACCTTGCTCAGAATGCGGATGAGGTCACCCCGTTGGAAGGACAGTTCGTCTGGCTGGTCGCCATGGCAATCCCATAGGCCCTGGTAATAACTGGCATAGTCCACTGATCAAAGAGAGGAGAAATCAAAGTTAAAAGAACTCTGGCTTTTTCTGTGGAGCCCACAGTTTTGCTGCAAATAGAAACCAAGGTTCTGATATTACCCCTAGGAAACCTAAGATATAGGGTGTTTGGGAAGAGATACAGCCGAACACTCAGCATGAGCAAAGGACTGTGGGAAAGGAGGTCATTAAGTAACATTAAATATTTATATAACCTTTAGTCAGGTGCTATTCAATCATATGATAAATATATTCGTTTATTAATAAAAGAAAATCAGGCAGGTAATTTTTTATTTGGTAAAGTAAGTAAGCAGCACAAAGAGATTTCCTGTCAGACTTTCTTCATCCAGGGCATCCAAACTATCCAGTGCCTCTCTGTTATGCATTTGAAGTACTAAGTCTCCGACTTCTGCCTGTTACAAGAGAGGCTGAGTCAGCCAGCACAAATCTGCATCACAGCCTCACATGCTGGCCTCCTCTGTTACACAGGAACTTCATCCTAGGCACTTCCCACCCAGGTACTTACTACACAAGGCAATTACCAATAAATGTGGAAACGAATAGCCCAGTCTTTAAGTGGAACCGAGGGGGTGTCATCCATTACAACTAAATTCTGGGTGGGCTGGCCCTTCTCCAGCATCTCATTTGTAGACCCTGAACATGTCTGCCAAGATTTATCAGCAGGCCCCCAGGGGAACAGAAACCAAAGTGATCTGCATTAAAAATGAAAGCAACCAAAGACGACAAACCAAGCTTTAGAAACAGCCGGAGAGATTTACTGGGCTTCTCAGCAAGACTAGATGGCAGTGATGCCACAGGACAGTCATCGATTCTTAACAATGAAGAATTTGTATTGATCTTCTACTACCCGGAAAGGTTAAACACTAGAGTACAAAAAGGGAGAGGATCTGGGGATTTGAATGGCAGGAGAGCTAATGCCCACTGGACCAGGGATAATGTGGCAGTGCTCCCCGTTCCTTAGGATGCTATGTATGAGAGCTGTATGCGAAGCACCTACCAAAGATGACATTCCTATTGATCAGGAGTCCTGGGCGCTAATTAGAATTCAAGTGATTTTGGGGAAACTTATTCTACCAGTTTCCACCTTTCCCTTCATTTGTCTTGACCCTCCCATGAGGAGTGATGGTGCTAGTTGCTGAGGATGGGAACAGATGGAAGGCAAGCAGGCATTGAGGGGGACAGAGGTGCTGGCTATACTTTTTCCCTCTCTGTTCTTGACTTATGAGCAATTCAAATAATAAAGACACAGAGGAAGAAAATCCCTATATGTTACTGGAAAAGAACTTTTAGTAGGAATGTTAAAGTGTACAAAAACAGAGGTGGGACAGAGTTGTTTAGTTAAGATTCAGCTATTGCAAACAAGGAAAAATGTTAACCACATAAAGACTCGGGCATGTTTTCTTTACACAGGAAATGTTTGTATATGCAGTCGACAACAGAGGGCAGCAAACAAGACAACTACACTGGAAACATCCCGCCACAAAGTTAAGTTCAGGGAAAAAAATTCATTGGGGAAAAAATGCTAACTATTGCAAAGACAAGGTATATATTTTGGGGGGATATCAGTGCAGGAAGTAACAGAGAAATATCAGTCCCCTGAAAAGTGAAAGTCGTTTTCCCAGAGAGTATATTAATGTGTTTTCAGTTGTAATGGAGTTGACTGATCACTTCAGGATTTTGACTAAGTTTAGGAATGAAAAGTATATTGACATCAATATTCTTCATGGATCTATATATGGCAAAGAAAATCATTTGATAAAAATAGATTTTTTTTAAAGAAAATGTAACTTGGTATTTCCAAATAGTAAGACTGACAAAGTGATCTTGGCTTTTTCTGGCCTAGCAGATGGTCACTGTGGGGGTACTGCTCCCCATGTGCCTGGAGGCGGGATAGCTCCTGAAATTATGAGTACTTTTCGGGTATATATGTAAAACATGATTTGATATTGGGTATGTAAGACACCTGAGGAGAACACGTGGAAAAAGACCTATTCTAAAAGCACAACAGATCACAGGGAATGCCAGAAGCTAGGAGAAAAACAAAAACCTTTCAAGAAAAACTGAAGATGGAAGATGTCTTCAGTTCTTCATAAGATAAAGGCCAAAAGAAGAAAGAGCTCAGGAATCCAGGGGAGGGTTTAGCCTACCCCGAGAACTGGAATTGTCAGAACCATAAGAAGACAGTTCCGGAAAATAAGCAAAATGAAAGGCTAAAAATAGGGAAAAGGTTGGACTTGCTTCTAAACAGAAGTATTCTGGTTTTAAGGAAATCAGGGAGGAACTCCTTCACTGGACAGTACTGCAGACTCCCGGTTTAACGTGTGTGATGGATATTTCTGTGTAAGTGTGCACACTTCACTGCATTCATTCTTCAACTTTCAACACGCACGTACACAGCACCTACTAAGTGCCGGGCACTATGCTAGACATGGGGAATTCTGCGTTGGCCACACACACGGTCCCTGCCCTTAGGGCTGCCATCAGCAGGGGAGGCAGCAGGAAACAGTCACACACCTATCTAGCTATTTATGATTATGATATGTCTGCAAAGAAGTTGAGGGTGCTGCATATAAAAGGGAATCCAACCTAGTCTGAGGGGTCAGGAAGGCTTCCCTGAAGCGTTAGTTGTAAAACAAAAACCTGACCTGGAGTGGGCGTTATTCAAAAACCTTGCAGAGGGGACGAAGAAAAGCGAGGAGCTTTTTTCCCCTGAAGTTGGCCCCAGGAAGAGCTTGAAGGCTGAGAAGTCTGCTGGGCCAGTCTGGCTCCTCCCTAAACCTGCCCAGCATACCCGATGAACAGAGAAAGCATGAGGAGACTTTGATGTCTTTAGATCAGTAAGGAGTTGGGAGCCTGAGAGGGAGGATTGCCTCTGTGGGCTGAACTGAGGTTCCGTTAGGTTTACACTACTCTGGCAGCAGTCGGAGATCAGAAACGGTGCAGCATTCTGACCATTTAATTAATTCAAAACATTGTCATTCTCATTTTGAGGACATTATTCCATCTAATTATTTTTTTTTCCAGTCTGTCCATTTGGAATGAAAAACAAAAGAATAAAGCTTAATGCCAGCATTTCTCAATGTCTCTCCAAAAAAATGTAACTCTCCACTAAATAAAGCCTGGTAATTCAAAAGCAAAGCACTAATATATTCAGCATAAAACAGACAGAGGACCTAGAGCAATAATGACACCACTAATAACTAAAACAGTTATAACAATTAACAACAATTACAATGATAGAGAAGCTAATGGGTATGATCACGGCATTTAAATTGCTAGCAGAGCTGAGAAGGACTTTTCTAGAGAAAAAAAAGGGCTGCATCTTATTTTCTTTTTCCCACGTAAGAGGAGCTATGCTCCAAGCAAGCAAAATGTCACAGAAGGAAGAGCAACAGACCAAGTCAAAAAATATATTGTTTTTCCTCTTTCCTAGGTATTTATTGCAAAGCATTTGTCATTCCACACCAAGTCTTTATAACCAGCGACAGCCATTTCTCCTGTAACTGAGGCCAAGTTGGTGCTACTATTGACAGAGTCAATATTTGAAAATGAGCCTCCATGAAGTGGAGAGCTCTAAAGTGGAAAGACCAGGACATCTTTCTGCATTTCTCCCTCCTTAGGGACACAGAGCCTGACAGTGTTCTTTCCAAGGTTCATATGTCCTTGGGCTTTTGTTTGAGGGATTCTGGGTAGCTCCAGAATTCAAGCTGTGACCAAGGAAAAGAGGCTAAAGGTAGGTCAGCATGTTGTTTATATTTTCTTGATTAAACAAAAGGACCGTGCCGAGGCCCTGGGTACAGATTATGGAAAAGAGACAAAAGGAGAAGACAGATAAAACCAGTTCTTGCTAGAGCATGGGGTGGTGAGAAATGGACAGACAGACAAAGCAGTGGCCCACTGGGGGGGACTTGAAATGCTCTCTAGGCCAGGCCAGAAAAGGCCACCATGTTCAGTCCATTAAAGGAGACTCAGCCTGATTAACCTTATTAACTATTTCAGAAGGAAAGGCATAAAAAATTGGCCAAGCTCCACTGATTACGACACCAGAACATGAAGAGTGACTGAAAATACAATTTGCTTGTTTTCACAGCCCTTAATTTAATCTTTGAGTTTTGAAATTACTATGGTCCTTAATGTTATAAATATGATCTTGCAGTGGGGAACACTTACAGATCCAAATTTTCATCTCCTGTGCTCTTTTTATCGAGCCCAAATCATAGCTGGCTGACGGTCATCTCATGTTTGGTCTTGGGAAACAAGTTTCAAAAAGTAAGAGCTGCAAACACCTCTCTGACTTCTCTCTGTTTCTTTTATGTAATAGTTCACCCCACTGGCGACCACTAAAGTGGAAAAAGTATTTGGGGGCTGGAATGCTCACCAGCAACCATTTTTCCGCCCTGCGGAAATGACTGAACACGGGCTCCCCCTTGGCTGAGTTTGCCCACTATTTCAGAGCGAAAACGACCTGTTTCAACAACTTCCTTGGTCAGAGACTTGAGTGTATCAGCACGATTTGGGCCTCCAGCTCTGCTTTTTATTTGATGTGGCATACCCCAGAAAATGGCCAGTAGTTTTCATAGCTACAAGCACAGAATGAGTTGTATTTTTGGTTACCTGGACATGCCTTCTCCTGGTAGGGAAGGGAAATAAGCTCTTATCACCAAAGACACTTAGTGTTAGACCATTAGGCTAATGGGTTGGAATTTAGTGAAAATCTGAGGTGTTGAAGAGTCACTCATTAGAATAACCCTGTTACTAACAGTCAAGCTGTAAACTGAGCTCTTCATAGATTGAACAATCAATACTACAAGGCTGTGATAGATTTTCTAGGTAACAGTATAAAAATAAAAGAAATTACATCTTACAGGGTCATTAACACCCAATCAGGATAAACTGAATTCCTCCCCACCCCCCACTTCTGATAAGATCTTAGTTGGGCTTTAAAAGTGTTAGCAGTTCCATCAGGGAAAAGCAGAGCATTCCGGGAACAGGATCCCTGGAATAGTGAAGAAAAGTATGTGGATTTTAAAGGTACCCTGCTAGCCACAGCACCTTTTAGGAGAAAATAGTTTTTCCCCCTCAAAGGGCACATGACACCTGAAAATAACTAAGTGAACCAAACTTGTGCAGATTGCCTATTACAGAAGAACTCCCACCGTCCTGGGGCTCCCTGTCTTTTATATGCCTACCCTTCCCTCGGACCTGTATATCTTACTGTTATAAAGCTAAGTGATGACATTTGGATGTTACATATTTGTCGCTGTTTCTATAGCTCCTTTGTAGGAAAGGCACTATATAAATTCAATAAATAAATAAGTAAACACAAATAATAAAAATTCCTGCCTCAGATTCTGCAGAGAGCATGAAAAGTCTTCTATTTTTTAATCGCCAAGTAAGTCACCAATCATTTTAACTGGTGGGAAGTATAAACCATAGAAACATATGCAGAGCTCACTACACTTTAACAACATCTATTTTGGAGGCAGGAAGCATGAGGAATAAAGTTTTTTTTTTAAACCTATTTGAATATCTTATAGTAACTTATGGTTAAAAAGAATATGAAAACAAATATATGTATGTTCCTATATGACTGAAGCATTATGCTGTACACCAGAAACTGACACAACATTGTAAACTGACTATACTTCAATAAAAATATATTTTTTTAAAAAAACCTACTTGAATTATAGCTGCTGGAACAACTAAGAAATAAATCTTCCCTCATCCTTCAGACTGAACCTTAGAAAGAAGAGTAGAAGGAAGAAATGAGATGAAGGAGGAGTCCCAAATTGAATTTTAGGCTTTTGCCAGAACACTGATGCTTCCTGAATGGACTTTAATATAAAGTTGGCCATGGGAAGCTTCTAGTTATTCCACCAAGCTGTCCACATGAAGTGCTTCTTTCCTGTACCAATGAGGGAAGTTGGTTGAGAAAAGACACATATGGGACATGAGTTGGTCAGGAAACAGATTTTTTGGTTGGAATTCTGTACAACAAGTGGAACAGCAAAGGTAAGTTTCAGAATGGACTTGAGGACAGGTGTTAATTGTCATGAGGTCCTTACTTGAAACTACACTGACATTCCTGTGTCATACTCGCCTAGGTTCTTTCTCTCCAGCTTTACACGTGACTTCTGATGCTACCTCTTTGCTGCCTTTTCTCTCCTCGAGAGAAGGCAGGTGTTTAAGTCGGGTCCGTAATTAAACCTGTTACATATTCACTCCTGTGGAGAATGCACCAAGGAAAGGCTTTGCTGAATGGATAAGGAAGAGAAGAAAAGGCACGAGGAGAGGAAGAGAGAGGAGAGTGGGAAGGAGGCGGGGTGCACAGAGAGAGAGAGGGAGTAGGGAGGAAGGGGAAAAGAACCCCTAGGCTCAAGGCTTTCACAGACTCTCTAAGAAGTCAGCCAGTATCTAAATCAGCCACAGTTCAGGCTCTGTCGACGGAATAAATGTCCTTGAGGTGGCCTTTGCAACACGTATTCCTTTACAGACAATGACAGACTAGGTCCTTGGTCCACTTAAGGAGGCTTTAGAGGGGCATCTGACCTTAGGAAGGATGGGCTCACTAACAGACTGAAGCATGGGTAACAGTATAGGGATGAGTAAGATGTAATTTTGTATTCAACAAACCTGTTACATATTCATTTCCAAATGTGCCTGGAATCAAACCAGGCCACCAGAAGTCAGCATCACCAAGCAATTCTATCCTTCACCCTACATTCACTTTTCAGATCTGACACATTTCCATTCCCTTCTGAACTTGTAATCTCCAGGCCTCTCAGACAGGAGACATTTCCATTCTTTCCATTCTCAATCCTCCGATCTCTTAGAGATGAGGCAATTCTATTTTCACTATACTGATTTGAGAAATACTTATAGGAAAAAATAAATATCTGGTTTGGCTTCCCACTCTCTCTAGGATAAGTCTTAGCCGTCTGGGAACATTACTTAAAGTGAATGGGTGGCTGCTTTTAAAGTTAAGATATTTCCGTCTCTAGTTATCTTTTCTGGGGCTGTTGAGGTCAACACACCAGCACCCTCTTGATTAGGGAGTCCAGTAATGTTTGTAGTCTGAGAAAGGTGCCTCCTCCAGTGGGAAGAAAGCCCTCATACCTCCTTTCTGTAGGGTGTCACTGTCATCCTCTTCTAGGTCATGCTCTTCATCTGCGGGGATGAACAAGATCGGCGTTAGTAATTAGTGCTCAACAGTCTGTTATTTGTACTGATGGGTCTCCTTTCCCTGAGTTCATCACACTCTCTTCTTTAAGGGAATAATGACCATGTTCTCTCTCTCTCTCTTTTTAAATCATCTCTCACCTTCAAACTGGCCTTCTCTTCTTTCCTCCCCCATTCATTCATTCATTCACAAACATTTTTAAGTGTTTACTGTGTGCAAGACGCCGCCCTGGGAACTGGAGATGCAGCAGTGGACAAGATGGCCTGGTCCCTGCCTTTGAGGAACTTCCAGTCCATTGGACCATTTAGACGCCTATTACTAAAATCCTAATCCTCTTCCTCAAACCCTATATTCCTCTTCCCCTTCTAGAATTCTCTTCAAAATGTATTATCTCCCCATAAGCATCCAGTGTGTGTGTGTGTGTGTGTGTGTGTGTGTGTGTGTGTGAGTGTGTGAAGATAGGCACGTGTCTAAGCCCTCTGTGATTAATTAGTCCTTAATGTATCAAGCTTTGTTCAGCTGTAGCAGAAGCTGGTCACGTACATAATTTTATGTTCTTAGTACTTGGGGCTTGTAGTTATCTTTTTACTGTTGTTATTTTAGCCTGCCTTGTTCATGAGAGTGTAAGCTCCTGAGGGCAGTTGGAATGGTCTTTTAATTAATTGCTGCAGGTGGATGGATTCTAAGTCAATGCTATTGTCTAACTCTATCCAAGTGTTTATATGGTCAAAGTCACAACATGATTGGCCTAACTTTCTTACCACCATCAAACTGTTTCATCTCAGACTTCATATTATCTGAAAACATGGGAACTGGGCCTTTATCAAGAAAGCATGAGCGCCAGAATCATATTAAGCTATTTTACACGTGGGGTAAAATGTGCAAAAATACACTTGCTGTTCTTCTTTTCATCACTACCACCTACTGGACAGAGCACAGCTACACACACACACACACACACACACACACACACACACACAAAACGAATGGGGCACAGTAATCAACATTTTGAAGGCTGGATACTGTTTCTTCTGGCTACATGTACTTTCCTTTCTCTCTGTGGGTCTTAGGGCACTTACTTGTCTTGCTTCCCCATAGTTAGGCCACTAAATGGAACTTTTAAGGAGATGGCCTGTGACAGCCCCCTCTTTTTTTAAAATATAAGGTTTATAGGGCAATATGAGTTCTGGTATGTCAGACGAGGGGAAGTAAACTCTAAGTTCGTAAGTAAGAATAAACAGCATAAAAATATGTTTAAACACTATAGAACATTCAAGAAGTAATTGATTTTACATACAAAATGATATGGTTCCCCTGTAAAAATTAAAATTAATCTTTTATTGGGATTGATACTCTAAGAAATGTCACCAAGATGACCAAGATTAAAAAATATTTCAGTATTTACCAAGATTAAATGTTACCAGGATTAAAAAACATATGATATAAATAAATAAATAAAAATATATAAAATATAGCTGCCCTACAAGATTCTGTGGGAAAAGGACTCAACCCCTCTTATCTCCATGTATGGCCCAGAAGCACATATCTCCTACTCACCACTTGTAGTGCTGCCCCAACCTCACCATGAGGAATAACGACGTGAGATAATGGAGGAGTGAAATCAAGTATCGGAAATAGATCACATGGAACTAAATCACGTTGAACATCATTCTTTGCACATTGTCTTCTTATTACTTGCCCACTTCCTTCCTTCCTCTGCTATGATGCTTTTCCTTTTGGATGTGGGACCAATTTCACAGGATTGAAAACATTAAAAGAAGAGTTGGTATGCCCTCAGTTTTAGAGATACCCAATAATCTGGACACAGCACAGCTCTTTTGCTGATATCAAACAACTTAATCACAGAGACCAATAATTTGCTGTGCTTAGCCACTTTTGCAGAGAGGGTTTATTCTACCTCTGCTGTCTGTGCGCAGATGTCTCTTCCTCCCAATTCTAATCAATGTAAATTGGGTCAGATCTCCGCTGTGAATTACAAATTGGATACGAAGTTGGAGGGTCACCGTGCCTGCTACTCCACCTCCTTCCCACCACCATTAGATGGGAAGCTACACCAAAGATCTTTTCTAAATAAATCAGACTTTATTGTAAAACTCGGCCGCTGACGAGACATAACCTCATTAGCATTGATTTTAAAATAAATTATTGAAAGTGGCTTGCCTGCTTTTTGCATTTGTAAAATAGGAGAATGTAAACGTATTTGCAATGGTAAAAATGAAAACTAAAACTTGATTCCTTTATCCTTTCAGGCACCAGCACTTAATCCAGTCATGATACAAAAATGGAAAAAATAAAGATCTGTTTTTTGCAGCTCTAGAAACAATGATTTCCATTATGCCTCTGGAGTCACCTAGAAAGAAACAGAATGTTGGCCCTAGATCTTATATATCATTCACCACCAGTACTAGACGCGACGGTGATGGATGTGAACCGGGAAGCTCCAGTCTCTGTATCTGTTCTGTCTAGCGCTGTCCTTTCCAGGGTGCTGAAAGTGAGCTCAAGTCAAGAAGCCCAGCTATTGATGTGAGAGGCTGGGTGTGTGCCTCTGTGGCCTTTGAAAGAGTGAGTATGGGGCCCCAACACATAGTGAAGGGAAGTGCCCCCCACAGATGGCTGTGAAAGGCACATGTCTCAGCACCTTCCCAGCTTCCGAGGGCACAATGCACACAGAGAGGTGCTGAGTTCACCTTGGATCCTTCAGTGAAATCCAATTGGTATCTCTCAAACTCCAAAGTCAAGGAAACTGATTAAATGGCAACAGAAAAAAAAGTCTTTTTGCTCACAAAGGGAGCTGTTTACAGCCAAATATGTCATTTTTTTCATCTATAAGGTGAGGCTTTAATTTTAAAAAGTTTATTTTTAAATTAAAAAAAATTAGGCTAAAGAGCTTGTTGAACTTCTTTGTAAGAATGTTATTAGGCATTTTAGTATTTATATCTATTGAAATATGTGTTCATTTAAGAAAGAATTAAAATTTATGTGCTAGCTCAACTTTAAACAGTAATAGATTATAATGGTCTTTGCTCCTAACAGGGCACATGGGAACCCAATCTTACATAGACTTTAAACAAATTAACCTCTGAAGATTACTGTCCACTTATTACATTAAATGCTCTACTTGATTCCCAAATATCTATCTCAATTGGGAAAACAGTTGAGGAAGATTCTGTTAACTATGCGAACATGTAAGAGAACCATGGGGTATCACAAATGAGCATCAGTATCCAGAGAGTTGATTTTCAATCAACACTTTTGGCACAATGTCAGGAACACTAATGAGAGGCTGAAAGGAACAGGACACTGACTCCACCTCAGAGGCACAGAGAGGAGCCAGCTTCTCATGACATCTGGCTCCTTTCGGAAGTGCTGCTCTGACGTCAGCTAAACCGAGAATAAAATTCAAAAATGACTAGATAAGAAAGAGGGAAATCACTTCTCCCTAATAAAGCAAAGTGACAGAAGCTTCAGAAATGCCAAATGTATCAATGTGCAGCCAGATGTCAAGGTACTCTGGTGACGGATGCAGCAGAAATACAGATAGACTGGAAATGCAAAGGGAACATGCGAAATATGGAAATAGAAACCACTCCCCGGAATGCACAGGTATGATATAAATCCAGGGAGGCTACAGCACCTCTTCAGACAACACGGCAAATGTGCACGATGCTAATAGCACATTTAATTCTCTGTTGTATAGTTGGTAATCGCAACTGTTACCTAAAAGTACTTGCATCCTATCTCTGTGGCATGGGCTTGATGTACAAGATATTAGACTCAGTTTGTGCTAATTGCAACACTTGGAATGCACTGAATTAAATTTCACAAATAATAATTGAGCACCTACTAATTGGTGAGAAAGACCTGAATACAAATCACTGCAGTTAAAGGCTGAAAAAGAGCTCAATTCCAGCTGAGTCTCCTGGAGGCTGTCACTGAGGAGACATAGTTGAGCAGACCATGTAGGGTTTCATAGGCTGAGGGTGAATATTCTAGGTAGAAGAAATTGCATGATGCCTGTTTCGGTGCTGGCCCAAAGACAGAAAGGCCGGGAAGCTTGGAGGGGGCCAGATGGTGGCCTTGACTCTTCTTTGGTGCTCCCCTCATGGAGCGTTGCTTTGCTGTGAAACTGGAAATCGTTTCATCATAAACTTTGTGTTTCTGGTGTCTGCTTTCTTTCCTTAGACCTTCTACTCTCACCTTTCCCATTTCCTGTGGGTCTGGACAGTTGTACAGGGGGAAGGATAATTCCACAGAATGCTTGTTTCCATTTGATTCAAATTAAAAAAAGAACAGTTAAATGCTTTATTATAAAGCAATCTGGTTTCTGGGTCCACAATAGCCCTCCAGGGCAGCATGGGCAGCACTGGAATGTACACAGAAGCTCCCGGGGAGGGCTCTTTGTCCCTCCTTCCGTTTGCTCCCCTGAAATCTCTCTAGAGAACACAACCAGATTCTGTTGCCACCCAAGGCCCCAGTTACAGCTCTTCAGTGGTCTCAGGTGCCTTGCTGGATTCCAGGCTTGAGGCCCCAGACAAAGAGAAACCTGACCAAAGTTGTCCTTCTATGGAATCTCGACATGAAACTGGGCTTGTGTTAGGCTGTAAAATAATTTTGGGGCAGGGTGAGAGAGGGCTCAGAAAAGCCTCCCATTTTCCACATATTGCTTTAGCATTTCTTCGTTGGTAGTCCCCTACAGTTTAATCTACTGCAAATGAGATCTTAAAAATCAAGGGCCTCCATATTCTCATCACGGATGTTCAGAAACCCCACTGGTTACCAACCTTGAAACCATATCATCCAGGACTAACATTGTGGTCTTGGCTGAAAACCTCGAGTGCTCTGGTTTTCCCTCAAGGGAAGGAGAGTGCTAGCCACGTAGCAAATGCTAATTATCTCATGATTAATGTGAGGCAGTGCATTTAATTTGATGACCCATACATTATTTTGATTAGGAAAAAACATTTTTGCATTGACTTGGTATGTGTTACAGGCACTTTTCTTTCAACTAGGAAGCCTGTCGAAATGATATTCTGGAAGGGAGATCTCACTTACACGACCCTCCCCGTAGAGACAATGAGGCTTATGTAGGCTCCATCCCAAAGAGGAAGGATGAGCAGAACTGGCAAGGCTGAATATTGTCCACAGAGCACATTTACCTGTTATCTTGAGGCACATGTTAGGAGGCCCAAGTCATCTGACTATGGATGGGTATGCAATGTAAGCGCAATCCAACCTTACTGCCGGCTGGCCCTCCACCCAGCACCTGAGCAGAAGGCATGATCCACATTCCATCTGCTTAGGATTTTCAGTTTCATCTGCTTCACACACACAGCTGAAAATGTCCAACCAGACTGTCTCAGGTCGGGTTGGTGGAGGTGAGGAACGAGCCATCTCCCAATTCTTCAAGGAGGTAACATGTCCTATTTAAATACCAGCAAATGAATAATAGCCAGTAAATAAATACTGAATGCTCACTGTATGCCAGGGCTAAGGCTTTACACACATCACTTCCAGGCTTCTCACAGCATCCCTTTACGATAGTTACTATTGTTATCCCCATTTTATGGGTGGGGAAATCACACAGACACAGGGCAGATAACTTGCTCCAGGAGCAGATGGTGGAGCAAGTCCATCCTGAGACAGCCATGCTGGGTCTCACAGGCCACTGCTCGGTGGGTGGTCTTGTGAGATGGCAGCAGAGGGGAGACAGTGTCAGGCTCCCTCACATTCCCTCGCAGTTCCTCCAGGACTGGTAGTGTGGCACAGGCAAAACTAACAGCAATTTCAGATGCAACAAGCTAAGTGGCATGGACAGGAAGCTGGCTGATGGAGACTCGTGGCTGAAATAGTCATATCATAATTAAATGCCAATATATTCCACCTTCAATGCTGTCTCTAAAAACTGTGGTGGATAGAAGGTTTTGGGAAAGAACCTATTGGCTGGGTACAGCACTGTCCTCTGGAAACTTATACATAAGTTGGATGCCATTGTCCCAACCTGCAGAAGGAGACCCTGGGTTTCCTACTGTGTGGCCTTCACCACCTCCAAGGGACAGTTGTGAGCGTAGGGGAAGTGGTTTTCCTCAAGAAAGCAGACCAGTCTCCACACCCTTGGAGTCCAAACTGCTGTGAACTTTGGTGTAAATTGGCCTGATACCCTGGGCAGTACCGCAATGGCTGAGGGTGTGATTTTAAGAGTCTGGGGAAGGATGGCTGGGAAGAAGCCAGTCATATATTCACTGACCCACCTGGGGTAAGGTGAGGGTCTCAGACTCATCTGATTTCCTGAGGCCTCCTTCCCTTGACTCTCCTTTGCTCTGGGTGTCTGAACATCAGCCCCCTCTCCCGCCTGCTCTTTTGAGAGCTTCCAGAAGGCTGAGTGGTTCCGTAAGGTTTTCCCAGCTGTGACCCAAGTGGAGTGTCACCCAGATATTTCCCCCAGCCTGGCCAGGAGTGAGTGGAATGTGAGCTCCAGAGGAAGACTCTGGTCAAGTTGGGGAGTACATCTCCTTTTAGGGAGTGCTGTGAATCAGATCCATTTCTGCACCCTGCTGTTGCAATGGAGCAGACTGTGAAAGGGAAGATTCTCAGAGGAGCTGTGTTTTAATGTAGCAATTTGATTCAATTTTCCACTCTATAAAATTACCCATCACTGCTCGTTGCTTTCTAACAGACACCTTCACTCTTAATTTAACAATCCTATCGAATTCTGCCAGGGAAATTGGAAAAATTTATCACCTGTGAAATTTTATTTTCCTTTGGTTGTATCTGTTTTTGTAAAACTTCATTAACGACGATGACTTGCTGAGGAAATTATCATTTTTTTTTTAACTTCAGACACAAGAAGTGGCTCGACCTCAACCAAGATATCATTTGCATAATAAAACACAACAAAAAGGCTGGGGAACCTGGGACCGGCAGAGGCTGGAAGTGCTGGGAGAAGAAGCAGGCTCTCCTTGTGGTGGGCGAGGTCTCAGCAAGATCTGTAGCCACAGCCCTGCTCCTCGACTCAGGAAGCCATGACGTGGCCTCTCCCCCAAGGGAGAGATGAAAGTGGCTTTGACAGGGCTGGACCCTCTTCTTAGGAAGCCTTGAAATGCAAGTTGCTTACTGACAATGCTTTTTAGCAACCAGCCCTGTCTTCAGGGGCCTCAGTGTTAGGCTCACCTTAGTTCCTAGGGTTCATCTGGGATTGAGGCTTAAATTGCTATAAATTTAGGCTTAATTTGAATTTCTCAGCAGAGCCCTGAACTCCTGGCAAATTTCCACAGGAGCGATCTTTCTGAATGGACTTGAAGATTCAGCGTTCCTGTGGTCTAACTACCTCACAATTAAAAGGCTCTGGCTTCGTTTTTCCACAGTGTGACCCCCACTGTGCTCTGCACCGTTCAACAGCTGCTGTTATCCACACGAGAAGTGGCTGTGCGGAAGCAGTGATGATTACACATTTTTTGAGATCCAGTTATCATGCCTTTGGAAAAAAGAAATACGTACAGTGGACCTGCTGTAACAGTGGGCAGAGATCACACGTTAGGCTTATTAGTAAGAGATGCGATTTGATTCGTGGTGTATCTGAAGCAGGCAACAGTGCGCTGTGCTCTGCCAGGGTTTTACTGTGTTACTGAAAAGGGTTGTCCAGCATTCATCTATATTTCTTCAGTCTTTTCATATCCTTCATCATTTTGAGGCAACATTCCATTATTCCCACAATTACATAGAAAAGAAGTTCAAACTAGAGAGTTTTGATGACTCATCCCCAAACTTGCAGTAAACCAATGAAAACCAACATAAGTATTGACTCTTTAACCTGTTGACATTTGCAATAAATTACTTCACATGCAGAAATGAGAGATGCTCCCTGATCAACCTATCTTGTCCCCAGAGCAGGGGAGGCAGCGTCTGTGCTGGGAATCACAGAAGCTCCACAGAAACTTCCCTACAAGTCTCTCCTTTGGAGGTTTGGCTTTCTCTGGAGTTGTCAAAATTATATACTTCTACCAGGTCAAGAGTTTCTAAACTAGAGGAAGACGATTAGAAGATGAAATTTCTCACCTGGTAAGACTTCGTAAATATCTTCATCTTCTTTCTCCTCCGTGGGCTCTTTGAGCCCCACACTCCCAGGCAGAATAATGGGTCTGCTTTGGGAACCAGAATTTGGGGCGTCAAAACCATCAATATCATCATACATCTCTTCCTCTTCTTCTTCCTCCTCCTCCTCTTCATATGGAATGGTTAAGGAGCTCAGATCTGCCAGGGCAGAGATGAGAATGAATCAAGATAGGGAGAAAAAAGGAATACAGCAGGGAAGGAAAGAGGGAGAAGGGGGAGGAGGGATGAAAATAAAACATGTCAAAAGAAAATGAAACACTAGGTTAAGTGCTGTTATTTCTAATGCGGGCCGTGGTGGCAGGAAATCTACAGAAAAGGCCAGACTAGCACTGCGTCAGGTTTAAACCATCAACATAAATCCTTCCTTGCAATAAAACTTGATCAGGACGAAGCAGCCCTGAAAAGTATGGGTGTGCGAATGAGCACACGAGGCGAAGGGAAGAAAATAGGCCAGAAGAGGAAATGCCAGCGTGCCTCGCGCTGCTCGTCAAGTGGAAAACTGGAAGGGTGAGTGATGGCCTGTGGTTCTCCAGGGCGCACAGAGCCTGGGAACTATAGGTGGCTTCCGCAGGGGATCTGAGCTGTCACAAGCTCCTCTCCCCTGTGAGCTCATGCAGAATTATCACAGGTTTGTTTGTAAAGAGAAAAGCAGGCAAAGGTGGAAGAGGAAGAGAAAGTGGGATGTGGAAAAATATAACAGTAATACAAGACCAAATGGGATGGCTGAGCGATGTGGTTACCATGTCCTTTTGCAGCTGTACGGTCTGGCTGACCTTAAAGTGGGTCACTGCATAGAGGATGTTGAGCCATTACAGCACTGGGGAGCACAGGGCAGGAGAGGGAGATTGGTTTTTTATTTTAATGGGGAACTGGGAAGGTTCATTCTCTGACATGTAGTACAGAGTGCTCTCTGAAACTCTGCTGAGGGGCCTCTGCAGGATGGGCGAGAGCAGTCAGGGTGCTCTGGGGAAGGAAAGGATGGAGAGACATCCGACATTCATTTCCAAACACAATAAAACTGTTCCGCTTGATTAGGCTTTTAATAAAGATTTCACAACTATTTTCATCTCAATTCTGATGCCACCTCATATGAGGAAGGGATCAAAGACACATTTGTGGCTTAAACCATATGTTATTATTTTGTTTGTTTTAAAATAAAATGGAATGAATAATTTCTTCAATGTGGGATTCTGAAAGTACCACAGGGTACAGCTCAATAAAGCTGCTTTGAGTTTTATTGAGGTTTACACACTTAGGGGTATATTACACGCATAAATCCAAGGCACCTAGATGAGAGTGTACCCTGTAGTCTCGCCATCAATGTTCATGTTTGCCTAGTTCTAGTCTATTATACGTGACGCTCTTGGTAGATGCAATCGTTTGTTCTTGTGATAGCAAAGGCATAAACTGAGTAAAATTGGCAATTGTAATTAAAGCTCTGGTGCTTCCTTCTTTTTATCCACAATAAAAACTTATAGCAAAATAAAAAAACGAAGATGAAAAGGCTTGATGTTTTTAGGCTGATGCACTTCTCCCTAGGTCTTGGGCCATGGATGAAGTTGGTGTTTCTGCCTTTCTTCAGAGGCAGGGTCCTGCCATGGTGTATCATGAGGGTTATCTGATGCCAAGCGGCAGACTCAAGGTTGGCTGCTTCTACCTGCCAAGTCGCTCCCAGACAAGGCTTCCTGGGCCACTGTCACTGCTGTGTCTACAGGCTGGCCAGCAGAGGGTACTCTAAGAGCAATCATTTAACATCTTCAGGCAAGATTCTTCCCATCCAAAGCAAGGAACATTTTATTGTGGTTTGGGAAATTGCAATTTGTTTTTAATGTCTGATGTTCTTGAAGGCCACCTAGATGTGTTTAGATTTCTATTTCCCACTAAGACTAAAACTAGGAGGTTTTGGACCTACACCACATCTAGATGACTTAGGTATCACGAATTTCTTTCCCAGAATACAATGGGTTAGGGGACATTGAATTAAGCTGAACTGGTTTTCAGAATCTCCTTTTCTGGTGATTACAAATATTACAGACTTGCCTGTAGGTAGGTGGATGAGCAAGAATGATATTAGAGGTCATCTCCAGGCTGATGGCTTCTTTTCCTTCTGATTCATACATGGTACTATTTGTTGTCCGCACATGAGGGACATGGTAGGCAGAATGGACAGATAAATAAATACTGAAGCCTATGGATTATATTTATGCAATATAACTTCAACCACAAATGCTCTCAAATACTGTTTCTGTAATAATGATACTTACCCTTTAATAAGAAACTTATTTGATCCACCCAGTCTCTGGCTTCAGCTGGATTAGAGGCTGTAAACTAGAGAAAAATTGGTGAATTAACTTATCACTTTCACTAAAATTCCCATGAATCCTACAGGGAGGTTCAAGGGGAGGAACTTTGTGAGTTGAGTTGCAGTTAAGTTGGAAGCTCTGAATATGGATTTTTTTGCCTGCTTAACACATAGAAAAAAGATTAAAATCTCTCTCAAATTGATTTTTTTCCTTCAGCAATTTTGCATACCCAATGTTGACAGCTGGATTTGAGTCCAGAATTCATGTTCATGTGCATTCATTCATCTGATTACCCACTCATTCATTAGGCATTTGTTGAGAACAGTTTACAGGGAAAAAAAGGCAAACCCAAATTCCTGACTTCAAAGAATAATGCAAATGCATCAGTACTGGAGACGACATACACTCTTGATATGGGGACACTACAAAGTAGGTACATTGTTAAAAGCTGGATATTGAGAGAAGACAGAGAGTACTTATTGTTGCCTATGGGAAGCCAGGGAGGCTTGTTAAAGTAATACTGTTTTGGTTGGATTTTAAAAGAGTTGGTGGAAACTGACTTGTGGAGGGAGCGGGACATGTCAGGTAGGGAGAACCAGCTGCCAAAGATTAGAAATGAGAACACCATGCATAGTAAAGGTAGGCAGACCAGCTTGACTAGGTAACAGTAACAGATGAAGCTGGAGAACCGAGATCAGAGAAGAATTGATGAAAGGGTTCTGAGTACTAGGAATTCAGATGTAAAATGTAGGCAACAGGAAGCCACTGTAAATCTAGCAAAAGGAGTGGGAGATTCTTTCATTAGTTGTGAGTAGGAGAGAATAAAATAGGGAGAAATTAGAGAGAGAAGACCAGCTAGAAGACTTAACTAGTCTTCTGGGTGAAGCGATAGGGACTTAACTATTGTGATGGCTGTAGGAATAAATCAGAAGGGAAAGATTCAAAGGATATTGTAGAGGAAGAATCCACAGACCATGGTGATGACTTGGATTCAGTGGGCCAAAGAAAAGAAGAAGTAAACAAACTCTACATTCTGATTCACAAAACAGGCCAGTCAAGCATCAAGCTTTAGTAATTTTTTCTTTTAAATGAATCTATTTGAAATGATTGTTCCTGAAAAACCTTTTTATTATCTGGCTATGATGGTAAGATAAAGATATGTGCTGTATAGGAAACCTAGATTCCTGCTTAAAACTTATTAATGGACACGGTCATTCTTGATTTCTTAAAAATATATTTCTATAAAAATGTCTAGGGAAACTGACTTAGACTTACATAAATTTTACTTGGATGAGGCACAATCAGAACTGATAGAAATCACGTAGATACACACCCAGTGCATACATCTGTATTATATATATCTATAAAAGACTCTATAGGAAAGTTTAGTTTAAATTAAAAAAACCTTTTTTTGGAATTGCATAATTAAGACCTAGGTCATTTATTGAAGTAAGTGTTAGGATACTGTAGAATCATAAATGGATGAGTGCTGAGAAAAATTTGAAGAGGCAAAGGGTTATTCAAGTAGTTAATATAAACCTTAGCATGGCTTTTCTCTTTGTCATAAGTTAACCAAAGTTTTTCTAAATTGCTTTAGTAAAACTGTGATAAAAATACCCAACGAGCAGGAAACAATAGGCGTATATACACATGTAAAAGTATATTTTTGGTGAAAATCACTATATTCCCATAGTCAGATATTTGTTTTGTTGCCTTAATTAATTTTATAATAGGTAATAAATGCATTACCTATTATATTACTTTTTATAGTATATCAAAATATATAAAAATGAACACAGTGAAGAATGTCTTTCTCACCCGCACTCAGGTCCTCTTGTTCCTCACTTATCACTCTTTCTACTCAGTAATCATTCCTGCCAGTATCTTAGAAATCCTCCAGAGATGTGTGGTGCATCTACATACAGGAAGATTATTTTGGAGAGCAAGATGAATATGGGAAAGTAAATTATTTTTCACTCTACAGTCAGATTTCTCTTTTTCTGGGTTTCATGAAAGGAAGTGAAGATAACCAGTTGAAAAATAAAGAGAGTAGGAGTTAAAGTCATGAAATTAGACTATGAATAAAGAATTGCAATAGACAAGACTCTCACCTATGGGGTGAGACTGAGGTGGTGGGGGATGAAGAGACGGACGCCAAGCAAAGACAGTATCTGAGATGTAGGTGGCGACAGATGGGTGGGCATGGCATGCCAAGGAGAAAGCTCTTGGTAAGAAATGAGAGGTAATGGAGAAAGGATGGAACCCAGCATAGCAACCACGGCTCACATGCAACATGGAGTGAAACTGCAACACTAATGAGGATCTCCATCTCCTCGGCTCAACCTACCTCATAGCTGCGCCTATCCTGGGAGGTCAGCTCAAAGCAGGATTCTTTCTTGGAATCTTTTCGCAGGTAGGGGGCCATCCGTACACTGTAGCCCTTAATGAGAAAGGTCCCTTTGGGCTGCTTGCCTGCAAGACAGGAAAGCTCTCTGTATCTCTAGAGAGATGCAACTGCCAAGGGAGGGCATCTTCTCTCGTATGTAAAATCAAAGCACAGAAACAGCTGTTACATCCCCGAGGAACCACAATAGTCAAGGAAAGGTTATTAAGGGAGCTTAAGAAGAGGCTACTGCGACAGTGAGGCAGATATCACTGCCAAGCTAGGGAAATGCAACATGAAAGGTTATTTTGCCAAAAGAGTACAACAGAGACAGAGAATTTATTAGAATGTTAAGAGATCTATAATAACAGAAAGAAGGAATTATTACAGCAGGGAGAGTGTGGCTGTAAACGGGAGGCTCTGGAAGGTGATTATAGAGCTGAAACATTATTATCAGGGCCAGCAGAGCTCACATTTGAGGGGAAGGGACAGCTGCGCAAGGGGGCATTATAAGTTCCCGGGAACTCCTCCTCTGCCCTGTGTAGCTTTTGGGCCAGACTGCTCTCCCTCTCCTGCTGGTCAGGAGGGAATTTATGTTAGCAGGAGAATAATGAAAACTCAGTATTTTAGTCCCCTTGGCAGAGGTCAAATTGGGAAGAAGCAGAGAACTGTTGAGTACCATTACCTGATGAGGAAGGAGATAAAAGGAAAAGGACCCTAAGAGAGGGAAAGGATAGACTACTCTGCCTGTCACTCTCTTTAAAAAATATATTAGAAACAGGAAAAGAGGGGGGTGGTCTCCAAGCATTCTGTGCCCTTATGGTGTGGTTCGGGCAGAGCATGTAGAATGGAACCACAGTGTCTGGGTGATGCTTTCTGTCCTGGGTCATGTGGAATGAGTTGCTTAATAAGGGCTTTTTGATGATGATGATGAGACAGATGGCAGTGGGAAGACAATATTAAGAGAAAAGAAAAGAAAAAGAATCTGTCTTTACCTGGTTGAGCTAAAAGAAATACACAAACACTCCGTACTTACTAAGAAAATGTTTTGGGCACAATAAGGAGTAACTGGCGAGAAGGGAGCCATGCAACAGTGCTTTTTGACACCAGAATCTTTTTTGTTAAAGTATCTGTCCTTGTTCTAACTGGCCACTAAAACGTTTCGTTGTTTCTTTGGTCACTGGATTTTATTTCACTCTGATGGCAAAATGGTCAATAAAAGTCTCCAAGCCTCTCGCTCTTGCTCTCCCCCCTCACCTTGAGTAGAAAGGATTCTGAATGAACGAATGTGATAACGGGTTTTATATCCAGATATGCCAACCATGTATATAAATGCAAGGGAAATGGTGGACATTTTATTTTTTTTACAAGGGCATAAATGTTATGTTAGTTTGAAGGTTTAAAATAAGAAAATAACACCTGGTTGGCTTGTATGCCTAGAATTCAGGGGAGAAATCATAGTTGCTGAATTTGAGAGTGGGCTGGAGGTTGGAAGGATGCAGGAAGACTTGTTACTCAGGTTTTGAGCAATGCTGCTCTCATTTCCAAGTAGGGCTTCACACTTACCCCTCTGTGGGAAAGGCTCTGAGGAATCGTGATGTTGAACCCAAGATGAAGGTCAGTGACACCTGTTGCAGGCAGAGAGGCAGAGTGAGGTAACTGCCTCGAAAGCCAAGGGGCAAATTCCATATCACTTAGCAAACTTGTTCTTTCTGCTACCTTAGTGTTCAAGGTGCAGGAAGTCCAAAGGCAGCTGGGTAGATACCTGATTATTCTCTAGACTGGATATCCAGACATTGGGAGAGAAGTAAGTCCAGGAAAGAAGGAAGGGACGAGAAACAGAAAATTCTTGGAGGGACAATAAAGGATCTCCTTTGGATCACTGGCCTCTGTAAGAAGGTGGCAGAGCCTAAAGAAATCCCCCGCAAGAATTGCTACTTTACTTTATCTCCCTCTTGCTTTGTAGAATTACTCCCGGGGCTGTCTAATTGCAGGAGCATATCCCCTATTTGAAAGTTTGCATCCACCTACAATGTTAACTTTTATCTTGTATTTATTTGTAGCCGCCTCCAATTTGTGCTTATATCCTCTGTTCCTTCTCACGAGCTGAGCAAATGTGTTAAGCATGGATGAGAGGTCTTCTAGGGATAGCTCATGAGTGCTGTGCTTGACTGAGTCAGTGGTGGCTCATTAAGAAGCTGCTTCTGGCTTGAGTCAACACTTCGCTGCTGCTGCCATCTGGCTGCAGGGTGTCTCCTGGGCTCAGCAACCACCTGGGTCTCAGTACTCCACAGCTCTAGGGATGTCCACTGGATTACTTCCCAGGAGCCAGTAGGATAAAGTTTGGAGCATGCTCTTAGAGAGTATGGGTTCAAGGGTTCCATTTCTGGGTCATTGGTAAGCTGTTAAAATCTTCCTCAGAATTAATTTTTTCAATATTTTAACTATATTATTAATGCCCATAAAGTGTTAGAGGTTTTCTTTTAATGCCAAGGTGCTCAACTTCAATAATGTGTTGTTATTAGTCATAATAAAAGGTGACCTTTTAATATGCTGACCACACTATCCTAGAGTTTAAAGGGAATGTAATTTCTAAATTGGCATCTGAGTTTTTGGTGATGAGCAATGTATTATTTACCTAAGCTTTTTTCTTTCCCAAGCATGTTCCTTTATGGGTGTTAGTTAAGGACTGCTAAGTTGAGATCTAAGTGCTTGAGAATTTACGAAGGAGTGAGATGCTGCTGTGCAAATGAAGAACACTTACTTTTCTCATTAGCATAGTAGTAGAAGAGGCCTCTGCTGACAACACACCATCGCTTCTGCCACTCCGAACCAAAGAAACTGTGATCTAAACGGGACAGCAGTAAGGGACATAAATTCAGGTAACTACAATCACTGAAGAGTCCGTAAAATCCAACAACACACAGTCCAGTGTATTATTGTTTTATTTCCCACGTTAATGGACTGTAAAACCCTCCCTTTCACTCCCACAGGTTATCCCATATTGACTCAGAGTCCAGAGGGCTCACTCAGTTAAAGGTCCAAGTTCTAAACAGGTTTTGCCTGCTCTGACCCCTCACAGCTCTCTCTCTATTTTCCCTTTATGTCTTTCAGATTCTAATCTCATCCTGTACTTTTAAAATTCTCCATGAGATCTTTATGTGTTGCCTTTTAGCAAACCAAAATGATGCTCCAGGCCGTGGGCATAAGAAAGGCTTTCTTTGTGCTAAAGTCAATTTGCCCAAGTATTACACCTGGTATTCCAACCCAAGTAGTACCTTTTCTAATCAAATGCATGAAAGCTGAAGATTTGGGCTTGTCTGAACCTTGGAAGTGGGCCGCTTCACATATGATATAAAAACTACACTCTTGGCAACCTAGTTTCAGTCTTTATGGGAGCACACTGAGAGATGAGAACAAAATATAGTCAATCATTCATTTATTCAACATGTATTTGTTTAAGCATCTGCTGTGTACCAGGTGAGTGGAACCAATCCCTATGCTGGTAAAGAGAAGATTTTGAACCATCTCTCGTCAGCCTACCCATGAACACCAGACTTCTTTCCTTTTCTTGCCTTCCTTTTGCCTTGCACCTGCCTGGTACAGTATTGGGCACAAGAAGGCACCCGCCCATGCTAGCTCTCTTTCTCCTCGTTTCCCTTCTTTTCTTGGAATATTCTGAGATCTGGGGGTCTAATCAGTACCTTTGCTTTTCTTCTCTAAGTATCCTTGCTTGATGATATTATCAAGCTCTTGAGCTCCTCTTGTGATGTCTTCCATTCCTAAAAGGAACAAAAGCAAAATGTTTTGTTGAAATCTGACAGAATTTTCATTTATTTGGGCCACTTGAGATAATCCAGATTAATGAAGGGGGGTTAAGAAGGGCTATTGCTTAAATACGACGCAAAATAAAACAATTTCCAGATGACTTGGGTTGGGGAGTAAATTTTCTTTCTTCCTAATTATATCTAATGTTAAAATTGCTTAAAATGATCTAAACATGCATTAGTTTGTGCAAGGGGAGGTAGCCTAAATATGTATGGACTGACAAGAAAAGGACTCCAGAGAGTTAAGAATTTGCTTAAATAAACCCACACTCACCTTTTCCTAACAAGCAGAAAGCTACCTTAGTGAACATGATTTTCACCAAGTTCACACAAAGAAGGGCTATGCAAAGCTGAACTTGGCCATAACTGCCAAATCCTGGTTTTGTCAAAATAAAGGAAAGAGTCTAGGAATGGTAGAAGCCCTTTACACAGAGAAGACCTGGAGCTGACATCAGCCTTTAATCGTACGCCGCTAACATTTGTGGCTTTCAATTAGCCTGGTTAGGTGCAAATTTATTGAGAAGTCAAGATTCCAATCTATCTCCCCCCACTGGGGTTTAGACTCATTTTACAGAAGGGAGGGGCAGAGGATAAAGAGGAAGAAATTTATTCCTTAAAAAAATAAAATGAAACAAGAACAAAACAAAACAAAAACAATTAAAAATGCAACTCTATATTTCTTAATTAGGAGAAATGAAGAGAGTGAGCTAGCATAATCCTAATATTTATTCTTTTATTTATTCCCCAAACTCAAATCTCTTTTGGTTTGTCTTAAAAAAATTTAGAAAGCAACAAAATATAAACCAAATTAAGGTACAACACATATGAAATGACGGGAGCATCTTTCCAATATCTGGAAACTCTTGAGTGGAATAAGTTTTTTTCAATCACACATTTGTTTTCTGAACAACTACAACAACTAACATTTATTCAGTGGTGGCTATGAATGGGCACTTTGCTCAGTGCTTTACATACTTCTTGTTTAAAAATAACATTTAAGACAACTTAAAATGCAACGAAAATTACCTTTTGCTTCTAAGCTGTTTCAAGTTTAGTTTTAAAAATGTAGATCAGGGGAGCTTCTCTTTTTCTTTTTTAGCGTGTCTAAGTGCCTGATTCTTTATCCTATCCATCCTTACTGTCAACTTCCTTGTTCATGGACTGTTTTCATTTGTGAGTTTTACAGTTAGCAAACTCTGTGACTGCTATAAATCCTACCAGATGGGTCTCAGGGTGCACACATGAGATGAACAGCAGCAAAGGAAAGTTCATTTGGCTAGAATTCTTTCATTTCTTCCACCTCTCTGAAAATTCTAATATCTCTTTGAAAATGCTCCCCAAGAAAACAGAAGCAGATCCTACTGAGGGTGAGGACCTGGTATGGTTTAGAAGGCCCTTTGAAGGAGAGCCCATCCTCTCTGCAGCGCTGTCAAAAAATTGCTCCTAGAGGCCCAATAATTAAATGAAAGACACAGGAAATAAGAAAATCAGGATCCCCTAAACCCTAAATCCATCTTTCTTCCTAGGTTTTTTTTCTTTTTTTAAGGTCTTGTTAAACTTAGAGACACAGCTTCTTGTTAAAGATGCCGAGAGTCTGAATCATAAAAGACATGTTAAACGTTCTATTAGAATTCAAAGCTCCTTTTTTAATGCAAATCTAAATGCCATTTTATGGAACATCTATAATTATGAAAATGGGAAGACATTGCCTTGTGTGTGGGGAGAGTCTGTGAGTATGAATATTACATTAATGTGCCCACACCAGCTCACTGATCCTGCTGGCAGGAGCATAAAAAATGCTTGAGTGAAACTTTTATTTAGATGTTAAGACTCTAGGCCCCAGCGGGGTGACAGAGACAGTCCCTGTGAGTTGCCATCAGAGAAAGAGCTTGAATTGAATTACCCAGGGGGGAGGGAAGTAGTGATGAGCACTGCTTCGCTTATTTAATTTCATTTACTTTCAGTACATTATCAGCATGAGGCTTTTTTCTCCCCACCAACTGAAACCCAAGAATGCCACCACCAAGAAAACAAAGACATAATGCAGCAGAGATGTTTGAATTCCAAGTCACTAATTTTAGGAGACTAGGGACAGCACCATTACCACCTTCTCACCCCAAAAGTCACACTTGGTTTGCTAAAATTGGGCACTGAATGAGCCCAATTTTGCTGAATTTCTTCTCTTGGTCATTTACCAACAAGATTCTTAAGAGTAAGAGAGCTGGGAACACAGTATTTCATATGCTATGTTTTTGTAAAAAGTGTTATGCTGCTTTCTTATTAGAGGGAATCTGTATTAATGAGCTCTCTTTCCTGGTTTCCCTTACGGGCAGTGGAAAAAATGGGATTATAGATGAAGTTTGGAATGGCTCTGGAAAAAATCAGATCAAATCAATCTTTAGTCTATCGATTGTTTTCTATGTACAAGGCACTCTGTGGTGAGTACAGTAACAGAATTCTCATGTAAAGCTGACCCTGAGCTCAATGTCATTTGCTCCACAATCTATCAGATTAATTCAGATGGGATCCAGATCTGTCCCAATCCTAGATGGGAAGCCGCTGTGGCAATCAAGCTATCTCCTCTTTCAGTGTCAGCTGAGGGTCCCACTGATGAAGAACTGGTGATTTGGAGAATACACATGTTAGCCACGGTCCTGGGTGGTGAGGCAGGAGGAGTCCTGTATGCCTGAATTCACTCCTACTGGCAAATGAACCAGATCAGCAGAGCTCCTTAATGTGTAATAGCAAGTATGTAAATACTTTGTAGGATGGTAATAAAAATAGGAAGAAGCTACAAACAATTGCATGAGTTACTGTTTTAATGCAAAAACATTTATGTTTAAGTATACAATTTTTTAAAAAATTGAGGCTTTTTGTCCATTACCTGAAAAAAGATGTTAATTTAAAAAATAGAAATGATTTAGATTTATTGGGAATAAATGGCCCTTTGGAGAAATCTAAGGGGGTATCATATTATATCTGCACAATACAGAATTATATCAGTGTCATAATCTCTCTCTACCATGGCACTTAACTAAATCTCTCAGAACGGCCCATATAAAGAAAAAATTCACCTAGCTGAAGGATGTGGGGCCATACAGATACGATCAACAGAGAAGCGTGTTATCCAGAAGTGATGGCCACCCAACTTTTATGGCAGGTGAAGATAAAAGAATTTCTCAGTCATCTTTTTCTCCTCATCCAGAGTCCTTTAAACTCTTGTATCCCACCCATACCAACTATGCAGTAAAAAACGACAGAGTAGGAGTCCATCTCTCAGCACTAAACATGACTCCTCAGTCAGCCATGCACAGCGACAACAATGGGGACCCTTTGGAGTGTGATACATTTCCGTAAAGCAGTCAATAAAAAAGACACGGGAGCTTATGTGAGTCACGGCCTATTTAATCAGCAGCATTCTAGCCCACTGAGAAAAGAGAATTGGAGAAATCAGTTGGCACCACCACAGCACAAGGCTAATAGCATGAGAGGCCACACAATTTCTACTGCAAAAAGGTTGCAGCCCCTACAGAACAAACCAGTGCCCACAAACTTTCACTATAGGTAGCTGGCTTGCTCTCTTGCTCAATTGACTTGAAATGAAAATCAGTGATTAAAAAAAAAAATCATTTGTTCAACTCTTTCCCCTCCCTAAATTGTAGGCTTCTCCCATCCTCCCCTTTCCTTTTAATATAAGTTTCTTTTCAGTTGTTTGAAGAAGGGGCCAAACCAACTCCACCCTAGAGACTGAAGCTAACAGGTGTGAATCAGACAGGGTGAAGTTACCAGGTTCCTTCGTTAAAGTATCCGTGATAAAGGATAAAGGGGAGTTGGGATGGATGAGGTTGGAGAAAATCTAATATTTGAAGGCTGGGAATGGTCAGGTTCCACTTGCGATGCCAATTCACTCACAGATCACTGGTGTGTGTGTGCATTTGCAAAATGACACACAGACACTTCACAACGCCGCCACTGGAGAAGGGGAAAGGGGGCACTGAAGGTAGGGTGGGTGGTGTAGTTTTCTCCTGTTTGGTGGATGCTGATCCCCAATCTGTTCGCTAAACCCTCTCTTTTGTATTTGGTTTCTGAGCCCTTCTTCAAAAGTTCATTACTGTTTCTCCTCAGCCTCTTGCATTTCTGGGTTATTTTTTGCTTTTTTCCCCTCAATTGTTAGGAACTAGCCAATAAATGGCAGTTTGAGGTATCTGGTGTTCATCTTCTGCACATGATGCCAACAGGGAAGTTGGTTTCAAGGACTCTTCCTTCATTAGTACCTTGGGACAGGTTTACATAATTCTTAAACTTGTGTGGCTCCATTCGATATCTACTTGAGTCTACCCTCACTCCTTATACTTTTCTGTCTTTGTGCTTCACTTATTAAGGAATTTAGACCAACACAAGTAAGGTGAAAAATTCTAAATCATTAATAATAGGTAGAAGATCTAAAAGTTTCAAAGACATAGAAGCCACTCAAACAAACAGCTTTAATTTCATGAAGAAATAAACTGGGTAGCAGATGAAAGGAAGGAATTGAACACAATGTACTTTCAAGAGGTCAACAGATACAGAGGGCAAAAATAAAAAAAAGTAAGAGAGTGCAATAAAAGGATATGCAAGGTAAAGGAAACACAAGAGGAAGAAACCTGGAGCTCTCAAAAATTTGCTGCTTGGTGACCATTTGTAAGGCCTCTTCTGACAAAAGTGATGTTTAGAAAAGAGAAGCCGGTTCCAGGGTAGGGCTCATACAGGAGCCTTGGTCGTGATTCGTTTACTCTTTAAGGAAGAAGCCCTGGTGTAAAAAGAAGATTTTTAAGCTAAATATCCAAAATGGTTTCTTTTCATAAAACAGTCCATCAATAATGCCAAGCTACAAGGTAACATATAGAAACCATTAATATTCATGGTGTATGAAGAACCTTCTTGTTTCCACAAAGAGGCACCACACTAACTACCACAGAGGCCTGTGGTCTAAGGGGTGCTCCTCTTCCATGTCTTCACTTTCTGTGGGATTTTACTCATAAGAAGTGAAAGTATTGGGAGAAAGCCCCTCCAACTCCACGTATAACTTCACACTAATTCTAACACCTAAATAAATAGGAAGATAAACAGCATCTGGTAGGTAAATAGTTCATTTTAAAGAAAGACTAATTCAGTATAAAAATCCATTGATTCTTAATCATGGTATCAGGACACATTGGTGTCCTTTGATCGGTTGAAGGTGTTGATCTAAATGGCAGAGATTTTGAATAATTCACTTTAAGAATAAGAATGGATTTAAAGTTTTTGTATAATAATACCACTCATTTGCATTCAATACGCTTTCTTAAGGGGAAAAGTCAATTAAAAATAACTTATAGCGTATCTTATTTATGCCACAGTCTATGGTGATTAAACACATCTGATGTACTATTGTAATTGTGGCAATCAAGAATTCCCACAGAGCTTTATTTCCTTGAAAAAAATTGTGTTTCTTCAAAATCGTGGGTGTTCCTGGAAGTGGGTTGAGCAAATGAATGTTGGAGGGCATGAGTTATGGTGGGAAAAAGGCTGCGAATTCATGCAATCTCCAGACAAACTGTTTAATCCCAGGAAGCCTCTATGTCTTCTGAGTTGATCGATGACATATCTTTTACTGAGCACCTTCAGCTTTATTTTTATCCTAAGAATCCATCCTTAATATAGAATCACAAAGATCCAAACGACCTGAAGTCTTTAGTAGCCAAACCACAGTCAGCGGCAGCAGACAAAGTGAGGATCCTGAAACAAGCCCAGACAGCAGTGCTTCAAACGGCTTTGTGATGCTAAATAGGAGGAAAGGACTGAACATGCCAAACTGTCTTTTTACAAACCTTGAAGGATCACTGTATTCTCCTCTTATCCTGAGGCAGGTCACTTTAATACATATGTCACTTGAGAGCATATCTTTAAAAATGAATGACAAAATATCATTTCCAAATCTATTTACTACTCCACTGGACTGTGATAAGAATGTGGAGAAAAGGGCAGAAGAAGAGAACAGCCTTGCCTGGGTTTGCAGTCACTTGTTAACTAGTTTACCTTCTACCTGTTCACCATATCCTGACCGGAAATCATCTTTCTGAAACATAGATCTGGCCATGTCATACATGCTTTAAGCCTTCAATGGTCCTCCCTAACCTATAGGATGAAACTCAAACTCTCCAGCACACAAAAACTTTAAAACTTGGTCTCACGCTACCTTCCAGTTTCATTTTCTCCCAACCCCCATACTTCCTAATACCCCAGCAACACTAAGTAACAGGCTTTGCCTTCTGGAACGTGCCATGCCTTTGACACTGCCAGGGCTTTGCTCATGCTTTTTGTCCTGGCTAGGAATTCCAATCACTCTATCCCCATTTTCTGAAGAGGAAGGGCTCCTTTAAGACTCAATTCAAATGTCATATCCCCTCTGAATCTTTCTCTGTTTCCCCGTGTAGAATTGTATCCTCCCTTTTCTGTGCTCTAATACCACTTTCTGTAGGGCACTATGACAGCACAGTCTTGGCTCCCAGGGACTCTAAACTTTCCCCCCAGTACTCTCTCTCCAGTCTTGCCTCTTTGCTGAGGTTTACATAAGATCTTAGTTACTAAATCAAGCTGCTAGAAACCCTGAATAAGGAAATAGAAAAGGGACTAGTCCCAGGGAAAAGAATGTGGCCGTGGATCTGGGTAGAAGGCAATAGGAGGGATGGCCTAGAAAGGGAAGGGGGGGGGGGGTAAAAACAGATCTTGTGTTCATAGGTAGAGAGATATCACTAAGAAAAAAAAAAAAAAAAAGAGGGCAGTACAATTCATTATTCATATACCTGTTTCTCTCTGTATCCCCAGAGGCCTAGTACACACAGTAGGTGCCCGATAAACGTTTGTTAAACTGAACTGAAACCACTTCCACCCTTACGGGACTTGTGGTCTAAGAAGGCAATATGGGAGTGAATATTTGTTACATAAATCATTTTCACCTAAGCCACAAACAGTAATTTTTGTTCTGCTGTATATTCACTATTTTAATCTTAGGGTTGGTAATGTAAAATAAGGAAGTAAAAAAGGGAAAGAAGGGAAGCTTAGCGAAGAAAGCCAGGAGGAAGGGGCAGGGGTGGTGTGGTGCAGAAGTCAGGAGGAATCACAGTACTGAGAATGATGGGAAAAGGGAAAAAGAGGATTTTGGAAAAAAAAAAAACAAAAAACCAGCTAGGAAAAAAATGCCATGAACCTCAACTGGAGAGAACAAAATCTCCAGCTAATTTCACAGCCTCATTGAGATATCAATTCTCTTCACCCTAGAACTTATCTTCAGGATAAGATAGCTTCAGGAAAGCATCAAAGGATGGTGGTCCAGAGGAAGCCAAAAACAGACAAAGACTGAGCTAAACTGCAACAACTTAACAAATGGATACTGAATTTGCTTCAGAAAACAGCTGTTGATGGCAATTTCTGAGCTACAGGCTTTGGCTAAGAACTTGCCTCTTCTTTCCCTAGTCTTGTTCTTTTATTTCTCTGAAAAAAAAGGTGTTTTTCTCTTTGAACATCCACAGGTGTATTTGTTTGCATCCTGTAAGCAAACATGCTATGTGTGTGTGAGCACTCAATCCTGTTGAGGGTGAAAGCCGTGTGGGGATTAGTGCTCCATTAGTAGTCTCTATTTTAGTTATTTTCCAAACCAAAAGATTTCAGGGAGGAATCAAATGATAATTTTACCTTCTCTGTGTCTCTCTAGTAAAAAACATTCAGATATCAGAGCACAGCATTGAGAAAACTTTTAAAGCAAACAAAGCAGAAAATAAAAAAGAAGACTCAGGAACTAATTATCGTGATTCTCTGGGGGTATTTCAGGGTGGGTGATCTAATGAGAACTCTCACACCCCATCGGGGAGAACTTGATGGGAATGCAGTGATCTTAGCACTGTGGCTTTGACCTGGTATGCATCATCTACTGGGCGAAGGGCCACTCCCGAGCTGGACCTCGCTCCCAGACAGCTCCCTGGGTGTCACTGTGCAGCAGTCTGGGATCGGAGATGGAAAAATGATGGCTATGATAGGAACCTTTAGGGCAAAAATCACCTCCTTTTCTTTGAAGTTACACATTTGAGATTTAAAATCTTTCTTGATTCTTCTATTTTATCAGACAAAACTCAAGCAAGTTTGAAGGAAGTCAAACTTTGCAAGGAAAAAATTAGGGAGGGGAAAATGAGGGTAATGTTTCTAGACCCCAAAATTTCCAACCAAATCACCAAGTCTGTAATTGCAAAATAAAAACACTAAATCTCAATATCTATTTGCACAGCTCATTAACTAAGGGCTCACACTCAGCAAACAAACAAACAAAAGAAAAAGAAAAAAGAAAAAGAAAGAAAGAAAGAAAAGAAAGGAAAAAACCTTCAGCACCAAATACATTTGGAAAGTTACTGCGGAGACCTGTCTTTCCTTAGGATCGAAACCATCCTGCTGTCAGATGTGTCCTTCTGTCTACCCTCATGCTTATTTAGAAAGCAGCAAATGGAGAGGAGGGAAAAGCATCTTTTGTCAGACTGTGCTGGGGAGAAAGAAAGAACATTCCTTTCCCCACTGAGTATTATGAACATTATGGCAGGCGCTCGACCTGCTCTGCTACTGGGACAACATGATTTACAATGTGAAAAGGGAAAACCTAAATCACCAAGTAATGAAAACATTAAAGTTAATGCATCACAAGTGAGGAATTTATTACCATTAACTCCAATAAACAGTTATAAAACACTCGTCCTTTCCTGTCCATGCACAGGGACACAGACACTGGACTTCATTAAGCTCAACTTTCTTTTCTTCTTCACTAGACTAGTCATGTGTGTTTGAACCAACCACCATTTATTGTTAAGTGGACTGGTTCATTTTCCAAGACTGTAGAAAGCTGAAGGCACATCCATTTTGTTTCACGGTGCTTGGTATAGACGGATGAAATAGCAAAGTTTAGAAGACATGCAGCTCAGTATTGCTATATAAGTTTATTTAAAAGTCCCTAAAATGTATGTCTGATAAAAGCAGAGTAGCTCTTCCGAGCAGCCCTCCTCAGAGGCAGGTGTATAAGTAATACTGCCTGGCGAGGAGGGTGGCATATTGCATGCCAATGCACGTCAGGGGCGTTTAGCTGAATAATCTGTCCCTTGTTATTGTTTGGTAGGGCACCTTAGAAGCCTGAGATGGAAACCCATTTCCTTCCAACATCTTTCTCTGTCACAGGGGCAGACCAGTTTATTACCTTCAGGTTGTTCACGAACAAAAGAGGCTGCACATATTGGATGGCTAAGGTAGATTGGTTCTGGATTCATTTGTTTTAGAGGAAAAAAAGAACAAAAGTGTCTTTTTGGAAGGCCAACTCTAATCATGAAATTGCCTGGGTGTTACAAAGCAGACAGAAGAGGCAGCATGAAATTCAGGCTTCCCTGATCAAATAGTTACAACAGTAACAGTGATAATAGTAATACTTTACATTAGGATAGCACTCTATTTAGTGTTTGTAAAATGCTTCCTTTTAAGGCACCTCCTTTATTCTGATACAGACGGAAAGACCTCAATAGTCTAGCTTCCAGGAGTTGAAACTGAGGCTCAGAGAGGGTAAATGACTTTCTCACACAACTGGCAGGAAGGAGAATCAAGACATAAACTCAGTTTTTTTTTTTCAAATCTCCAAATCCAGTACTTTTTGGCTTCACCATGCTACAATAAACATTTTATGTGATGAATAATGTTATAGTCATAACTATAATCTAAAGCCAAGGTGAAGAGTATTTTCATCCTAGATTTTTTAGCCCGAAGGGTTTATAGGAGCCCTTTCTGCTAGGCACGCCTGCAGTACCAGCACCGCTGGACGGAGCTGGGGGATTGTCCAGGATGCTCTACTCCAAAACGGAACCCGACTTGTGGCATCACCAGGGAAGAGGCAGGTACCTGGGTTATCCTCCTGTTTGAAGTTCATAGGGACGTTGAGCACCACCCCTCCTCCCCAACTGAGTGGAACTGCTGGGTCTCTCATGAGAAAGCTGTACAGAACATATGCAGGAAAGGACTAGAGCGGCTTTGATGCAGGTCTGAGCTGCACACCTACGTACATTGCCAAGGCTACGATTCCTGTTAAGAAAGGCTGACTGTTAAAAAGTAGCGTAATTTACGGAGGTAGTAATACTTGTCAAAGAAATTCTTCTAATTATCATTTCATCACTTACTTTAGCGTTTCCATAAGGTACCCTAATGAAGAACTCTTAGATGAGGAGGTTACAGGTCTCTCTGGAGGTCAATCTATGCCACTCATTTTGCACATAGAGAAATTAAAGCCCGGCCAGCTATGATGTCATTATGTGACTCACTCAGTGATGCCATTATGTGACATCACCCAAGGTAATGTGACTAATTTGTTGTAGAGTTGAGAAGACAAATAGAGTCTTCTGACTCTAGCTCAACATAGTATCACTCTTTTACTCCCACAGTCAAGAAATGATCCTTCTCTAACCCTGGCCTGGGGGTTTAATTTCTGTGGGGAAACTAAACCAAAGAGGTCCCAAGTCTTGGGACACACAGTCCAGTGGAGAGTGAGAAGCCACCCTGAAAACAGGTGAATTAAGTAATAGTCTATGCCCTGAACACTGAGGCCCCTAGCCTCCTTTTACTGCTCAGTTCCAAAACCCCTGGTATTTGTGAATAATGGTACCACCAGCATATCCATGGACGCTTCTCTGGAAAAAAACAAATTGCCTCAGAGAAAAGAGCTGTAGATACTAACAATGGGGAGACCCCAAGCAAAATGGCTGAGTCTTCCCATCACTCTCAACTTCAGGCTTTCTAAAGTGAAGCCCCTCAGTTGATATACTCCACCTTGGCACACAGAAGTTTCAGTCTGCATTTTAGTGCGTCATTTTTAAATGACAAGCAAGAGCTGAAGATCACCAGACATTTGCAGAAAAGCTTCCAACATGATAGACAAAGACCAGAACATATAACAGATAAAAGGGAACTCGGAGGAAACAGAGTTAATTTAGGGAGTAGAAAAGAAAATTAAAGACCAAAACAAGCAAACAAATAAGCCATCATTAATATTCCCAGAGGGATGAGAAGACACTGAATTCATGAAATAAGAGGCTTAAAAAGAAACAGTCAGGAAACAAGGACAGTCAGAAATTAAGTATACGATAGCCAAAATTAAAAGCAAAATCAACAAATGAATTGGCAGATGTAACTGAGAAATCTTAAAGAAATAGGGCAAAAGGATCAAGAAAACAGAAAATAGAAGAGAAAAAATATTAGAAGAGAAAATAAAGGGAAGGAAATGATCAAAGAAACGATCAAATTTCTCAAAATGAGGGATACAAGTCTTCTGATTGAAAGGGACCTCCATACACCCAGCACATGAATGAAAAGAGACTCACACCTTGGGAATCACTGTGACATTTCAGAACACAATGGATAACGAGAAGCTGGTAAAAGCTTCTGAGTTGGGGGAAGAGTTGGTTATACAGAAAGAATCAAGAATCTGACTGGCAATGAACTTCTCCACAGCAACACTAGAAGCTGATATGAAGCCACACTTTCCAAATTCTGAGGGAAAATAATTTCCATTAGTGTTTTTACATCCAAACTATCAATCAAGTGTAAAGGTTGGATAAAGAGGTTTTTTGACACGCACATTCTCAAGAAATTTACCTCCAGGCAGCCTTTCTCAGGATGCCACCAGAGGATGTGCTCCACCAAAGTGAGGGTAGGGTGTCCACCAAGAAAGAAGGTGATGCTGGATTCAGGTGAGGCTCTGACAAAAGAAAGACGCAAAGGGAAATCCCAGGGTGACGGGTGTACAGCAGCTCCAGAGCAGCCAGCCCAGAGTAGGGAGGAGGACAGGGGCCTTCAAGGGAGCTGCTCCAAGAACAGAATGGACCTGATGGATCATCTGATGTGTGGGACCACGTGGAAAATAGTCGTCTGAAGAATATTACAACTCTGCTACAAAGTTTGGGAAGAATTAGGGGTAGGGACTTAGAAAACCAATCAAATGAAAAAGCCAAGGCATTTTCCCACTCTGGAAAAAAAAAATAAAATTTAGTTATAGATATTTATAAGGGTTGGCAGTAAGTAAAATTTACATAGTTAAAATCACGTAAATCTTAAAACTAAACTAACTAAAAATTATGATATAATCATGTTGGGAAGATGAAGGCAGGAGAAGTGAGGACTGGGATAAGAGTGTTAAATCCTCCTTTGCCATAATATGAAATCAATAGTTAATATCTGAAATTGAAAAATCAAAAAAATAGCTGTATAACAATATTATTTAGAAATGTGGAAGTACACACCAGAATTGATGAAAGAATTGCAGGGGCTGCCCCTGGAGAGCAGTACTTGGGGATTAGGAAGGAATGACTGCCTGTAATACTATTTGCTGTTTAAAAACGATATATCTATATTATTTCGATGGAAATAAAAAAAATTAGAAAATATAAAAAATAGTTTTACAACTATTTTACAACAAAGCCATATGTCTCCATATTACATAATGATGTTTATTCTGAGTGGCTAAATATACAAAATTCCTAAGCTTGGTATGAAGAATATATGGCAAAGGAATCCAGAAAAGAAAGAAGTCAGTGCAGAATAAAGAGAAACAATTTTTATTAAAAACACACAAAGCTGTATTTGAATTAGGTATCATTTTAAGAATATTTTAATAATCTGTAGTCTTTGTGCAATTTTAACATTCATTTGCAATTCTAATATTGTACTTTGTACCATAGGTTCAATTCTGCTTAAGCTCTTCCTACATTGTAAGAGCACCCACGAATAGGAGGCCTCTTTCCACAGGAGATCTGTTTTATGTCACAGGTAACAAAGGAGTATGCAATCCCATTATGAAATTTGGGGGCAGGAAGCCCAGGGTATAAACCTGGGCTGCAATTTACAGTATAGCAATGTATTATGAGGCATGACCAGAATTGGATAAAGTTTATTTGGAGGAAAGGAAAGGAAAATTTATTCGGAACCTAACACGTGGGAGGTATTGTGCCAGAGAGCACAGAATTCCTAGGACGTCCTAGAAAGACAACTTCCGATCAGTGCAAAGACACAGGGGGCAGAGACATGATTTTAATTTATAGGGTTGGAAAGGTACAAGGCCATAAAACAAGACACCTGTTGTCCTGCATTTATGTTAAAGGTTTCGCCTTTTTAAAAAATAATCAGAAACACATAATCATTATTCTTGACATAAATTACACTTTAGATTGGGAGTGGAAGAAATCGTGTTTTAAGAATAAGGAAGGGAAGGAAAAGTAAAACCAAGTGCATGTAATTTTTCAAGTGGAAACAATGGCAATATGAAGATTTATGGGCGTCAGCCCCACTGGTAGAGGAAGGAGGCTGTGCTCTCTTACCTCTTATGGTGTCACTCCTGTGACCTCTACCATTTGAAATGCTTTGATTCCACCTTGCCCAAGGGACCCGTGAGCAACGGGAAAAGGGATGAAGGATGCCTATGCCTGACCTCACCTTTACATTGTCTAACGACTGAAGGTATAAATCAGCTTTCCCCTTGAAGACCTGAGTGTCAGAGCTCATGTGAAAGGCTGGAAATATTAAATGATGTCCCTGAGGGTTTTATTGTTACTTAGTTTTCTCCACTAACGGGGAGAGCTGTTCACATGAAGGATACTCTCCCCCAGGACCTCAATTTGTATATAAAATGAAGTATGAAACTCCAACAACTTCTTGCCACTTTGGAAAGAAAATAAACAATTAGTGGAGGTTGCCCTTAGCCTGTTGGTCCTCTGCCTATTCCCAGAGAACAGGTCACACCAACAAAGGGGGGATACCCTCATTACAAATCCTTATTTCCAGGGTAGTAAATCTGTAACGGTTAAAAAAAATCTCTATAGACAATTCAATGTGTTTTTCTAATGGGAAAAAACAAAAACTTTAAATTTTATCCTAGTTAGCAGAGGACGTGAGCTAATAATTACAACGGAGGATCAAGTGCTGGGCTGCCAGGGCTCTGTTTCTAGCTCATCACTGTGATCAGGGGCTGTATCTGCATCTCCCTTCCAAGACTCTTCCTATAGGATTCTTAAAATCTTAGACTCTTCAGTCTTCTGATACACTTTGATTCATTCATCCTCACTGCTACCTCTATAATAAGCATAATTATCTGTAATAAGAAAAATGATCATTTTTCTCTTGACGGAGAAATTACAGTGACTTGCTCAAGTCTCCCAGTTAGTAAGCGGACAAAGCAGGAACAGAAATAAGGAATGCTCATGCCAATCTTTAGCATCAGTCTCTTGGCATCTCTCAATGTTTCCCTCTCCTCTCTCCGTCAAAGATCTGAAGTACTGACACATAAAGAATAGATTCCCTATTACAGAAACATAACTATACATTTGCATAGAGCTTTAAAAATTTCAGAGCATGCTCAATCCTCTTATTTAGTTTGATTTTTATAATAGCCCCATGAGGTGGGTATTTATAGGATCTGTAATGAAAGGATAAAAGTAAAAAGAAAAGCTTAAACAGCCAAGAAGAAAAGCCAATGAAGTAGTAAGGATTACCTAAAACATTGTAGAATCTTAATCACGCCAGGCTTGTAAGAGATAACCAGATATATGAAAATATTGATTAGCCTGTCTGTTTCTGGGCTATAATAGAGGACTGATCTCTGAATGACCTTCTGCTCTGTGTTCTAAGATCCTATTCTAGCCATGAAAGGATATTCAGACTAGTGTAATGCACTCTTTTAACACAAGCTTTCTTGCTATCTAACTATGGTGGAATTAGGGATGAATGACACTGCCTCTCTAGGGGACGAGAGAAAGTGTGAGGGCTGAGGGGGATTCCAAACAGGATCCAAGGAAAAACGAAGAACCAAGGCTCTTCTTTTCCTCAGAAGCCTGATCTTCTGAAACAGGACCAGTGATTTAAAAAAAAAATAAACTTAAAAAAAAGTAGCACCAAATAGAATTGGTGCTGCTTAACTGGTGTGTGTTTAAGGGAACTGGCAAAGGCTCCCTCTTCCAGAACATCTTCTCAACTGACTTCCTTAATTCCTGAAATTCCACCATTAGAAGCCCGTTCCCTTAGATGAAAGCATTATTCCCTACTGAAATACAAATACCTCTGGGAGAGGCAGTGTATTAAGGGAGGCATTCTCCTCCATAGTGTGATAAAGTGGTGGCAAGGGAGGGGCCGAGCACCAGCTCTCCCAGGGACAAGGCACAGCCACTTGCAACCATTCAGTAGGCCACTGAGTAGAGATAACTGTTAGAAATATATCCAGCAGTGACTCTCTTCCATGAGGTCTGTGCAGTTGATGATACTGCATTGAGCCATTACCAGTCATTACCACCTTAGAGCAGTGGTTCTTAACTGTGGCTGAATATCAGAATCACTTGTCAACTTTTCAAAAAAAAAAAAAAGTCGATACCTGGACTGCACCCTACATTTGCTGAATTAGGATCATCTGGGAGTAGGGCTGAGGCGTGCTTATTTTTACAAGGCTCTAAGGATGTTCCGGGGCTGTGTCGGGGCTGAAAACCACAACCGCAGAGTGAATTTGTATATTAGGTCCTTGTCAACCTGATGGCTTGCTGGTGGGCCTTGGTGACGTGGGGCCCCGGGTCAGGGGCCTGGGCACTGAATACCAGAACAGGTGGTGAGAGGCAAGAGAGGTGCCATTAGGACAAACTAACAGAAGATGACCTGGAAAAGAACCATGACAACTTGTCTACATCACAGTTTTGACTGACCATCTGGAAGTAGTATAACCGAGATATGAAGTAACAATATTAATCTATGAAAGTTAGGACTTTGCATAACACCATTTAAGAAACGCCAGGGGAATTATTACCTATGCTCATATAATGCAGGTTTATTTCATCCTTTCGATAGGCTGAAGAAAGCCTCTCGTGGTCTTTTCACCACTGCAATACCTCTTTCCATCCCATTGTTTGCAGTCACTTCCCTAGTCTTGCCCTACTTGTCCTGTCCTTGGTTATCCTCCAAAGGGAGTCCTTACCAGGTGAATCAGTCAGTTAGGATTAGTTTGGTCAATGTGACAGAAAACCCCAAATAATAGAGGCCTAATAAAACAAAATAATTTCTTTCTCATGTATAATAAGACTGGAGGGAGGCAGCTTGGAAATGAGATGGCACTCCACGTGCTCATCTCCTTCTAACTTGTCTTCACCACCTTTTGCATGTGATTTCTTCCACATGGTCCAAGCTGGCTCCAGCTTGAGCCAGCAGGAAGGGGGAGAGGGACAAAGAGGGGAGCATCACCCTCCCCTGACCTGCTAAGGACACCGTATATGACCCTAGAAGTTAATGTCCCTTTTATATCCATCAGCCAGAAGTTAAATCACATGGTCGAATCTAGTTGTTAGGGAGTTAAGGAGGCAGGGAGTTGTTCTGGGCAACCATGAGCCCATCTACAAAGGCAGAAGAAGGGGAGAATGGATGCTGAGGCAGAAGAGCAGTCGCAGCCGCACCGGGAGCTGCGCACACAGCTAAACAACTACTGGCAGTCACCTCATGAACCTAGCATACCCCACTGGAAGGAGAGCAAATGAGTGTGGTAAGGGAAGACTGGTGTTAATTCCAGGTGTTGGGTACTTTGCGGTGATTAGAGGAAAGCATTTTCCACTAACGAAGAGTGAGAATTTGTTGAAAGTAGTTTATCTGTGGTGCTGGAGTCATAACAGAGGCCTCAAATAAATGAAGTGCTTGCTTTGACTTTGGAAAGCTCACGTTTCCTCTTGGAATTATGTGATTCAAAAGTCCACCTCTTGCCTAACGAAGGACTGGAATTCGGTCCTTCTTGCCCAAGTCACTGGAGTCAATTTCTGTAAACTGTCAGGAGCAGAACAGCATACGAGACCCTGGATTTCCACACTAGCCGCTGGTACTCACAATGCTAATGTGGAGAAATACTACTTTCACATACAAATTCTGCTTAGATATGCTTTAAAACGATTCTAATCAATAAAAAGGCATCTTATTCCCTGACTTTAGGGTTCCAAGTGCATATCTCTAGGGTTCCAGATATGTCAGTACCTTCCAGTCAGTGAGTGGCCTGAGAGTACAACTATGCTGCTCTAGAAGCATGTGATCTAAAATACAAGAAATCTGCTCAACTCTATGGCTGTGTTTGGACTGCTTCATTGACTAGGATAGTTTAAAAGTAAAGCGCCGCTTTGTTTCCCATCGGATCTCCCTAAATCAGCCAATAGACTTGTTTCCTTTCTTCGTGTTTCTCATTTGTCCGGCTGATTGAATTGTATGGCCAGTTAGCTCAGCTAGACAGGGCATGGTACTAATGAGACCAAGGTCACAGGTTTCATCCCTAGATAGGCCGATGGGTGTGCAGAGTAAAATTCTGTTCCATGTCTAGTTGATTGCTTCTCTCTCCCTGGCTAGCTGTCCTGAAGAACGTGTGCTTCTCAAAAGGGGGACTGAGTAGTGAAGAGCGAGCTGTCTTAGCAGAACTAAGGTGTAACTGTCGGGAAAACCCTGCAAAGGTCCTTATACAGATTTGATGGACCAGAAGTATCTCTCTACAAAGAGGAACACAAAGTAGTTTGGCTATGAAATGGTCCCTCCCACAGTAAGCCACCCTACTTTCAGGAAACTATGACCTAGAAGCATGGAGACTGAACTGTGACACCAGGGATGGAAAAAAGAAAGCCAGAGTAGCAAGAACAATTGCCATTTTCATAGGCTGGGATTCAGAGCTCTTGTTTCCCGCTTCGTGTTTGATCCAGGACATTCAGACCACATTCTGTCTCCTATTTCTAACCCCATCTCAGAATTCCCCTGCTGGTGGTGAGTTGTTGTGATGCTGTGGAAGAAGGTCATATCCAAAACAGGAATAAGATTTGCCATTGCTTTTATTTCTTCTAGATAGAAATGTCATTTCTCCCCAAAGGAAGGCTTTTTCCCCCTCTTATCAAAAATCTGTCAATCTGTCCACACAGCCGGGAGAACAAATGTGTTTTTTATCCCTCCATGAACAAACGAGACTCAGCACCTGCACTGCGCTCGAGGGTGGCCGGCCCTTGTCCTCACTCTGAGCCGGCTGCTGCTCTCGGGGAAAGAAAGTAAAAATGATTGATTCAACATCTTAATTAAGATAAACAAACAAAGAGGAACATCAAATAATGGACCTGACAGTTTGAAACAAACTGAAAGTACAGCTTAGTATTTCATACAAGAAAAAGCGTTTGATGTGAGGATGGCAGTTTAATAATTTGTAAATATCACTGGCTTGGTATTATAGCTAATCCAAATATTTTCATTTCTCATCATAAGTTACTCTCTACTGATGGCTTGTCCTCTTCAACTTACAGCTTTCACCCTGGAGCCTTCAACAGGGGTGGAGAGGAGAGGAAGAGAAAGGGTCACAGGTTCTCTGTGGAATGTGAATTACATCGTCAACTTCCTTTCTACTTTCTGATTCAGATATTCCCTGGAAAATATCACCAACCAGCCTCAAGAATTTACTGCTGTTTTATTTACCTTCCGTAAAAAAGTATCAAAATTTAATCATTATAGCTTTCAATTAGCTTCTGACTGTTTTTACTAATTAAGAGAGTTTGAGGTTTTCCCCATTCCTAAAATGTAAAGAAAGAGGAATTGAAATGACCATACTTAGTATAATGTCCACACAATGCTGCTTTTATACCATAATGAAGTAGTCAGCTGTATGATGAAAAGGTGTTTTATGGCCTTAATGTCCTACAAAGAAGGGTAGCTGGGATAAGTGTCCTTGTTCATGCCTGTGTCTCCCACCAAAATACCTCTGGGTGGGTGCTGAGGGTAGGCAGGAAGTTGTGATGGCAATCATAAAAAGATGAATGTGGGAACCTCTGTGTTAGCCGGAGTATTGCGGTTTAGTGCTTGTGAAAAAAATTTAGAGAAAGAGTAGGCAATTTATTTGGAATCCAAGGGTGCCAGTCAGACACAGGTCTGTGACAGCAGAGCTGAAGGCATACCGTTCGGCAGACAGAGGCTTGGGGCTTTAAAAGGTATGTAAAAAGGGAAGGGTGGGGATGCTGGCCTGTTAGGTTACCTGTAGTCAGATATACACGTGGGTTCAGGACATGGCCACTCTCTCTTGCTTTTTCATCTTTTTTGCTGAGGTTCTTAACAGCAGCATTTTTTCTTTTCTTTTTTTACTGCTGTCAGATTATACCAAGCCCAGGCCGGAGACCACATCGGGTGGGTGTGACAGGCAGGGGCCCACAGAGGGAAGCTGCAGTTCTGGGAACTCTCCACAGGGAAGCAGTATGAGATCAGGGTTTAGACAGAGGTGGCCCCAGCCCCACCAGCTTTCCCTGATTCTGAGTGAGACTGTCCTTCTCTCCTCTCCTTCCACTGTCTGCGAGACGAGCAACAGTGCGAGCTCACGTTGGAGAGCCCTGCTTCACCACCGTCCTCCACGTAGTCCTCCACTCCCAGGTCTGTTCCTCTGCACTTGGGCAGTCAGTGCCCAGCATACTGCCTTGTCCCACTCTGCCACTGGCCTGTGCATCATCTGAGGGCTGCCCTCCTTACTGAAATGGACTTATTTTAGCTGCTGGGTTCACATCACTGCCACAGGGAGGAAACCTGCAGAGGGGTCCGGCATGTGTTTTCCCTGGGCAGTATGAATTCTGGGAACCCTCTCAATGGTTGGATAACTCTTAACATTTCTCAAAAAGAAATCAGTTCCTGTCTTCAGCACTCTGAAGAAAATGGTGCCAGCAACAACTTGATTTTGTTTGAGTTATAGAAAGCAATACACCGTTATGGTCAAAACTCCTAAATAGAGAGTTTATAACTTGGGTTCTATCTTGACAATGTCTCACTGATAGATTGTGTGATAACAGCAAAGCCACTACTTATCTTCCTTGCTTAAAAAATAGAAATTAAACTTGACATATTTCTCGTAAGCCTTAAAAACTATATATTCTATGAGGAGTATACACAAAGTACCCAAATACTGTGGATATCCTTAAGACAGAAATATCTCCTTTCGTTTGACATTCTTTAAAACACACTTACTTTAGTTGACAAATTGGTAAATATTATATGCATCAGATTTAAAACTTCTTAATAATTTAAAATCTTGAAAGTTCTTCTAATACAATGAGCAGAAATTCCATTTTCGGCTTTTCACGTGATGAGAGTGGAAAGGAGGTAGTAAGAAAAAACTGAGGTCTGGGTTTCCTAAAATATATGTCAGGTAACCGATCTCTTATCACACATTTTATTTCTTTACCGGAACTTCAGAACTTAAGTGTTTCTGTCAAGTTTGAGAAGGGTGTGTAAACACGTGGGTTCAGGACATGGCCACTCTCTCTTGCTTTTTCATCTTTTTTGCTGAGGTTCTTAACAGCAGCATTTTTTCTTTTCTTTTTTTTACTGCTGTCAGATTATACCAAGCCCAGGCCGGAGACCACATCGGGTGGGTATGACAGGCAGGGGCCCACAGAGGGAAGCTGCAGGGATTGACTGTGTGGGATTGACTTCTTCACACTGGTCTCATTTTTTCTTTTATAGTCTATCCCAAACCATTTTCTGCCCCCTAAATCGGTTGCCTTTTTTCTAGGGACAATCAATAGAAAGCAAGTGGGAAGCTTGGAAAGGAGAGTGAGATCTGCCCTTTCAGTGGTCTTTCAGGTGACTTTGCCTCCCAGACAGGCTGATACAAAGAGGAGCAAAAGAGGAGTTTCTGGGCAGATCTCTAGCAGAGCTGGGGGATCAGCTGCAGTGGTGCTAGATAAAAACTGGACGTGGCCAGCTTCATCCCTCTGGGGCATAACTTGGGCCAGAGAAGTAGAGACTGAGACACATATATACAAAATGGAGAACACAAATAAAATATTGATTTTCTTTCCTGTGTTCTATCTCCAAAAGATAAGTAAACCAACAGCAGTGGGAAGAATGCTATTCTCATTATACCATGCCATTTAAATTTTTCATAAAATGCAATCGTTTGCAGTTACTGGTACATATTTCATGCTCTCCCTTTGGATCTAATACGACTAGGAATTTTTAGACGTTTTAGGTGATGCTATGTCCAAATGAGTTTCATTGCCAAGGTTAGATGATGTTGCTAGGGTCTGTGTCACCCATGATTCTGTGTCTGTCTAGAAAAGATTAGGCAAAGGTAAGAGAGATATGGAGCCCATTGAAACATCTCTTATCAAAGGGAAACTTGTTAAAGAAGGGTTTTAACAGCTCAAACTACCTTGGAGGCCAATAAAAGCACGAAACCTGATTATTAGACCATGATCTGAGGTTAGAAAAAGGACTCTGGTGCTGACTGATTGGAAAGCTATTGGAAATAAATAAAAAGGCTACATTATGTGAAATGGAGGGTCACAGCACGGGAGCATCTTGAGAAGCTGTAGGTGCACTGATTACATTTATCACGACATTTAGTGCATGCTTTGTGTATGGCTTGTTTTTTTGCAGGCCTTTTGTATGAGATATTTTTAGATAAACTGATTTCACAGAAGACGAGGAAGGTAATAAGTGTCACATTGTGTTAATACACAAGCTCTCCACCTTTGGGATCAAATTTGGTGCAGGGCATAAGTGAAATGAGTTTGGTGGCCTCGAGCGAGGCCACCATCGATAGTTATCCTTAAACAAAATCACAAATCATTTGCTGGCAGCAGAGATCAGAGACCTGGAGCTGAGGCAGCAAGAGTGTTACAGGTCAGGAGGAAGACTTGGGAGGAGAACCAGCCATTACTTCTGGGTCTCCAGCCTGGCTTCAGCTCATGCCATCAACCAACCCTCCTCATCCATAAACACTAACATTCAAACTGATTTTATGACTTCTCTTTGCTTGCCAAATCCAACATCGATTTTCCCAACAACATTTCATGAAACCTCCCTTTATCTACGTCCTCATCACTCAGTCAATTCTAATAATAGTAATTTCATAGTCACTATGAAAGGGAGTCCTATTTTTAGAATGCTACTTGCCGTGAGCAAAATAATGGAACTTGTTTGTTCCAGTGAATTCTGAATCTAAACATTGCTTGCTTTCTCACTACTTAGTGAAGGGCTTCTGTGCTACTCTGATGAAAACACAGAGAATTAGAAAACAATGACTGGGTGAATGACATGTACAGAGATCTCATACTGGAAAGGGCACAGTTTATTGTGACTCTGTGTCAAAAGTGTAGTTTCATCAGAGGACAGGAGGCAAAAGAAACAGGCAATCAATACTTGGGTCTCTGATATCTGAACTGAGAAAGAAAATCATTATCCTGTTACTTTTATTGTGGCATGATGCTTGAAATACTGCACTTTGTTTCCATAATAATCCAATATTTTGGGGGTTGCAGATTAAAAAACCCTCACAGGGGTAGCCATGTGAAATCAGAACATAAAGCAGAAAGGACTGCATGCACATACATTTTATGGTGGGAACTTGGCAAAAGGCAGATTGAGAAAGAGAAAAATTAACTTTCTGAAATTTAATAAGCCAGTTTCCTGAATCTATATATCTAATAGCTATGTTTAATTTCTCAGTTTCCGCAATCATCAGTAAAAGAGTCTTTATTTCTAATTTTTGGGCAAAATACACAGATTTCCAGTAGATAAGTGTCCCCTCCATATTAACAAGATTATTTGGGCAGTATTTGCATCTCTGTATTTATTGAAAATTTTGTTCCATTGTTAAGAAACTAAACAAATCCAAGGTAGGAAGTATGTAGAGTTTGATACTTGATTTTAAAGCTAGCTGTGCTATTTACTTCTCTCATTGGCGAAACACTGGTCTGACCAGACTGAACTTGAATTTCTTGCTGACAAAAGGAGAGGAATTATCATTCACAAACCTTTCTGAAACTCTTAAGCATCCAGCCTTAAGTACTGCACCAATTCTGCCCAACTGCTTCTAAATGACTGTTTATTGGTTAATATTTGCAAAACACTTCAGGATATTTAACCTTCCCCTCTCTAGATTTCAGCACCCAATTTAAATCTCTATCTGAATATATATTATGGAGAGTGGGATCATGCCAGTCATACATATACTGCGAAAACAAGCACAGCTGTCCTCGACCTAACTTTTGTAGTTCTGTGGGTTGGTTATTTAAATTCTGTTTTCATTCTCTGTTTTTATTGATGAGATTAGCATTATATAGTCATGAAGTCACGACCTGCTTTTCCAGGCTGTCTGTTGCAGCCTCACAGAGAGCTAAGTGCATCCTTAATGAACAAGAAAAGGTTATCATGGCCGCATGTGGTGTCTCCCAGTCTGCTCTGGCTAGACTCTCCAGCAGCCACAGATAACAGTTCAAAGTCATGCAAATGAGGGCCACTGGCTACCACTTTGTTCCTGTGATCTGCTGGCCAACACACAACAGCAGTAGGAAAAAAGGATGTTCTCAGAGACCTAATCCAGCTGGGCAGCTGGTTTATTTCAAGTGAACAAACTACTACAAGCCACCCACAAGAATTGCTAAAATTAAGAAAAAAATAACAATACTAAGTACCAGTGAGGATGGAGAGCAACTGGGATTTTCACACACTGTTGCTGGGAGTGTAAATTGGTACAAACCCTTCGAAAAACTGCTTGGCAGAATCTATTCAAGCCGAACCCTCTGACATCTCCTAGGTATAGATCCAACAGAAATGCCAACACAATGTGCACCGAAAGACAGGTATAAGAATGTTCCCAGCAACGTTAATCAGAATATTGCCAAAGCAGAAAAAACTCAAAATATCTCCCTACAATAGAATGAAATAAAATGAATAAATGAAATACTATATGGCAATGAGAACAAAGGAACTGATGCTGCATACAAAAACAGTGACAGTTCTCACAAATACAACGCTGAATGAAAGAGTCCAGACACACAAGTGTGTATATTGTATGACTGTTCATGTGAAGTTCAAATACAGGCACAATTAATCTGCTGATAGAAGTCAGAGTGGTAGTTAACCTTGGGGATGACAATAACTGGAAAGGGGCACAGAGAGAAGCTTCTAGCATGCTGATAATGCTCTAAAACTTGATCTGGGTTGGGATTACATGAATGTGTCCACTTTGTTTTAAAAAATGATTGCACTCTATCCTTACAATTTGGACATTTTTCTGTATGTATAATATACAATAAAAAGTTAACCAAAAAACTATTAGTATAGTTATTAATAAATGCATGTGTTAACTTCTGAAATGCTAGGAAACAAGGGAAGAATGACTAAGGCAGTTTCCCCTTGAGTGAAATTTACTATAGAATTATTTTTTTTAAAAAACCCCAAACTTCAGAGAAATTACATAGGCAAGAAAAAAAAATTGTTTCTTAGCCTGAAACTCTCATAAGGTTAAGTGGTGATTTGGTTTATACCTTCAAGTTCAGTATAGTGCATCATATCAGAGGTTTAATAAGGAGTGTGCTAACCAGCTATTCTGCTTGTGCAGCAAGAGGAAATAGGCTTAAATTGAAACAAGAATAATTTCAGCTAAACACTAGGAGGAATTTCTAAGTCAAGAAGTTAAATGATTCTGGAATCAGAAGTGCTGGATATCTTCAAGAAAAGAAAAACATCTGGCAGATGGACTGATCATAAGATCCCTTGAGATGTCTTTCAGCAATATTCTGTAGTTCAACAGTGGAATGATGGAATAGTTCAAAAATTTGCTCTTCACAGACCTTAGTATAATGCCTGGTGAGAGTAAATGCTCAAAAATATTAGCTCCACAGTTTGTATTGTTAATAATATCTACGGAGAGCACGTAAGTTTAAGGGCTCTAGCCCTAAATTTACTTATTGACAGTGAAACCTTCCCAACTCAGTTTCTCTCTCTTTAAATCTCTGTTGCCAGCTCCTCCTGATCCTAAAGGAGGGAGAAAGCACAACTGGTTAACATCTATAAATTGTAGTGATTGATGAAATACAGTATGTAAGTATAAAGAATTATTATTAAAACAAACCTGGCCAACTGCAACATTGATGGTGCCAGAAGTGTCAGTTTAAATGCTAACTTGGAACTTAGGGACACTGGCTCAGGAATTAAGTAGCTACAGGCACCCATGGGCTTTGAGAAGCGGAGGGAGTCACCAAAGGGCTCTTAGGGAGCAAAGCTGGGGTAAAAGGAGATAGGTCTAGAGGAAACCCTTAGCAAATGCGAAATGGGTTTCATAAGCAAATATAAATCAGTCATAGGTTAGCTATCATCTAGAGTTTTCTAGAAGTTTCTTTCCCATTCATTATCTTCCTCTCTACTCCTACACTCTTTCTACCACTAAGAAAAACCACATTTCAGAGATGTAATTCTAGAGACTTTTTTTTGGTAGCTGAACAATATACTTAGCTAAAATAGGAGATGCATATAGAAGAATATTTTTTTTTTATTGAAGTATGGTTGATTTAGCATATTGTGTTAGTTTCAGGTATATAGCAAAGTGATTCAATTTTTTTTTCAGATTATATTCAATTATAGGTTATTATAAGATATTGAATATAATTCCCTGTGCTATACAGTAAATCCTTGCTGCTTATCTATTTTAAGCATAATAGTTTGTATCTGTTAATCAGTCCCATACTCCTGATTTGTCCTTGCCTTCTCCCTCTCCCCTTTGGTAATCATAAGTTTGTTTTCTATGTGAGTCTGTTTCTGCTTAGTACATAGATTCATTTGTACTATTTTTAGATTCCATATGTAAGTGATATCATACAGTATTTGTCTTTGTCTGACTTACTTCACTAAGTATAATATTGTCTAGGTCCATCCATGTTACTGCAAACGGCAATATTTCATTCTTTTTTATGGTTGAGTAATAATCCATTGTGTGTATGTATATGTGTGTCTCTCTCATATTAGAAGAGTATTTTTAACGCTTCCTAAAATGTCCTCTTGAAAGGTGTATAGTTTGAAATCAAGCCCTGCAGTGTTAAAGTGCTATCAGGTTTTTAGTTCAATTCTCGTGTAGTTTTGGAAATAACTGGCATTCTAAAACCTGCTGGTTCTTGCTTGGTTAATGGAAACAGAGTTATAGCAACAAGGTCTGAAGGACCAGAAGAAGACTTACACTTCACAGAGACCTATATAAGAGAAATAATTATGTGGAAATTTAAAGCCCTTCCAATTTCAGGTTTCCAACTTCTCCAGAGTGGCTTTCTGGTACATCAAGGCACTGGTGCTCAGTTTATAAGCAATACCACAGGCCTCTGAATTATATGACCAATTATATGACTTTATCTTCTGGATACTTGCTTGGTTACTGCTAGATTTCTACATTATATGCTGCAATTACATACTGTACAGTATACGGCAATGTCCTTTTGGCATGTACCCACGAGCTGCTGAAAACCAAATGTCAGGTGAGTGTCCTGAGTGCCTCTCTATCTATATAAGCTAGGCCACAGAACCATGCAGTCAGTCCAAGAATAGAAACTTCTGCAAATTCCACAAATCAAGTCTAGAAGAACTGTCACATATATTTGATAATTATGTAAAAATAAGCCGATGTAGCCAGTTTTTATGAGCTCATAGTGACCCATGGTTAGCAGTTTGCTTGGAGTTTTTCTCATTCACTCGCAACTTTATTGGCATGTTCTATGGGTACAGGTATCGTGCTAGGGACTGAGAGAAAAGGGCAGACGGCCTCAGAAGGTGGCCATGGGGTGGTAAGGGGACTATGTGAAATTGTAACAACACAAGAAAATACACGATCAGGTGTCAAAATAAACATGTGAAGTTTAGAGACAGAGGTGCTCACAGACTGTGGAGGAGGGTACCTTGAGCTGGACTCTGAGAACTTTCGCTGGGTGTGCATATATGGGTGCGTCCTAGGAAACAAACTTGGCATTTAATCTCTGAGCCTGGGACTAACAATGAAAGAGTTCAAAGTTCAAGCTAAAAAGTTCCAATAATCTAGTTTTCCTTTTAGTTATGCAAAGTCATTGAAAGGTTTTAGTCAGGAAGTAATAATGAACAAACCAGTGTTTTTCTAGCAGTGGAGGTGATTTAAATGAAGTTGTTCTACAACTATTCTATTGACTAAGCTATTCCATTTTTCAAACAGAAGAATACTTTTTAATAAATAAATTAGTTCTTGCCTTAGATTCTTTCTGGAACAATGTGGCATACCTAAACCCAATTAATGGATAAGAAATGTCATCAAATTAAAATTTTCTCCCACAATTTTCTCTTAAATCTTGGGTTATCTTACCACTTTTCTACAGGTGGCCAAAAAAGAGCTAGTAAACAACCACACAGTGGGAACTTTCTGGAGACTACATTGATCATGCTTAGTTCAGCGGTCTTTTTGGGAGGAGAGATGAAATGGGTATACTCCTGGTTGAAAGTTTATATTGCATACATATAATATGGCCATATTTTATGTTAGTAGAATTGTTTATATAAAGAAATCAAACACATATTCAATGAAGTTTTGCCAAGTCTGCTAGAACAGATTTGAAAATTACTGCTATTCGATTTTGACAGATTTGGAGAGAACTATAAAGAACATTGTCTTTACCACACAGGAATTTATAATTTAGTAGACCACTGTGGCCTCTGGCTGATTGGTAAAGTGGAATAGTAGTTATATCTCTAATACATGCATGTAAATTCTCTAAAGTAAAATAACATATTTTCATATGCTTCTCCCTTACTAATATTGACTTAGAGTTAAGTGGGATTGAATGAGTTAATGGCTGCCCAACAGAGGCTCTCTGTATTCTCAGCTCTTGACACACACAGTAGGTGCTTAATAAACATTCTATAAATTAATGAATTAAATGTCTTCTTATATCAGGGAGTCAGAGATTTTAGGCCCCATTATTGATTGTGTTGTACATTCATTTATCAAATAGATTAAGGTATATATATACACACACACACACACACACACACATATGCGCTCATTTTTTTCCCTCTGTGAAATCAAGATGATAAAACTTCTTTTACAGAAATGTGATGCTTCAGATACTGTGTGCAAAATGATTTGTACTCCTTGCAGAAAGGGATCTTATAAATAGAAGGCATTGTTCAGGTTACCCACAGCATTCAAATTTAATTTGTACCACATGGAATATGTGGAAGGTCTGTGACCTCAGTAATGAAAGCTGCTGAGCCCTCGATGCCCATGGAAGAACGTGTTTTCTCCTTGTCTTTCTGCCTGCAAGAGAGTGGCTGCTGTTTCCCCTGTCAGTCTGTTCTAACTACGATGCACTTATCTTCTGCCTCATCCCAGTTTCTCATTATGAGCAGGTCCTATAAATTGGAGAGGGTAGAAGGTGCGTATACATCTGAAAGAGCAGGAATAAGGGCCCTCAACTTGAGAATGAAGAGTTGAGAGAGATGGGTAACGAACACTGACTAGACGTGCGAGAAAAGACAGATCAATCCCAACGATTCATCATGCCAGGAGCTGTCCAAATAATCAAAGGTATCAGCCAGGGTGATGTATAGCTGATGTCACTGGGCGAGACCCTTAACAAGGCAGCCAGTACAACAGCTGCTGCTGGTCAGTGAGTATCACAGCACATGCCAGGCCCGGGCAGGGGAACACAGACCATCCATCACTGACCCAACTTAATGGCTAGGCTTATTAGTAAACATTCTCTGTGGCTGACAGCCCGTAATAGTACAGGATGTTCCCCTACTGTCCCCCAAATAAACTGGCCCACCTGACAGACATGTGAAATCTGTGGTCCCTCTTCAGATTCTCTGAGTAAGTATATATTAATTCTATTTTTATCGATAGAGGCAATAGTAAGTCTTTAGGAAAAATAAGAGAAGCCCCCATTTAGCAAATGCATTTGTAATCTATTCTGCTCCCAAGATGGTTTTTCTCTTCTTTACTGTAAATCAGAAAAGTGACAGTGCATGTTGACACACATGCATTATTCCATAGGCACTACTTTAGGTGAGTTCCATCTGTATCTCTCCCTACTATGGATCAGAAATTCCCAAAGTGGAAATAAAATCCACTCTCTGTACTAAAGATATCTAAGTCTACTTTAACTACATTATGTTCTTGGAGGGGATATCTTAATGGACTAAGTAGGAGGTTTGAAATATCTAGACTTCCTGGAACCGCAGGTTCAATTCCCAGCTGAATCGGCTCAGTCGTCCAGTCTTCACTGGCAGATAAATTAAGATATTGAGAGGCTTACTGTGCACAGATCTCTTAGATGAGCTGTGGCAGCCCATAATTTCATCTTTTTTTAAAGTGGACACTAAACTTGGTTCTGGTGTTTTCGGCCTCATTAAAAAGTTCTATATAATATGCATGGTCAATTTGATGCTTGTCACTCAAAAGGGATGTATCTTCCAGGGAACAGTGCATCCTCCCCCAAATTTAGACGTTCTTGAGCATCTACCTGGGCTTTGAAATGGGCAGGTTATCACAATTACAATTACTCTTTCCTAACTCTTCACCTTTTGTTTGCCTGGACTTGAGCTGTTCTGCCTCACCCTTTAATGCATCTTCCTCTTGGCCTTGACCTTGGCTTATCTTTCTAGTTTTGGCTATTGACCTTCCTTTGAATTCTGGCACAGGCTAATTCTTCAAGTCCTACTTAGCAACTTGCATTCTGGATTTTCCCCTACTCTGACTTCCAAGATTGGAGTGAACCTCCAAGTCTTACTTGAGTTTCTGTAGATGGGGAAGGAACATGGTATAATGGAAAGAGCCTTGGCTCGCAAGAAATTAAGACAGTTTCCAGCAGGACTGTTTCCTCAAATGCTCCTATCCATTCTTGTCCTGTGCCCTAGTCCCAGCTCTGCTGCTAAGTGGTTCTGTAATGGTGGGCCAGTCATTTGATCCATCTGTATTTTGATCTGTAGAACTCGTGGGCTGGACCTCACAAGTACGTGGCTCCTTCCCAGGTCTAAGATTCTTGGATCCTTCTTTGTTCCTACCTGGGACCCCTGTCACCTGGGCTTCAGCTCAATAGAGAAAGGGGCTGGAAAAAGTTTTAAAGCTTAAATTGTATGTATTGTCATTACCACTAATAAATGCTGATTGAGCACTAATACTCTGTGTTAAGAATTTTAGAATTTTATAGAATGCAGAGTGTTGGCATTTTGGAAATTTATATCAAGAGAAAGGAGAGTCAATAAAATAGCTCAGAAAAAATTATTATGTTTTTATTGTGAGGACTGGAAGAAGTGAAGTTTCTGGTCAATAAAGAGTCTGGGTGAAGAGCATGGACTCTAGAGCCAAATGGCCTGCTTTGAATCCTGGTTCTGCCATTTACTAGCTGTGAGACTTGAGTAAATTGCTCTCTGGGCCTCAGTTTTCTCATCTGCAAGTTGGGGGTAATGGTAGTATCTACCTTATATAGTTGTTATAGAGGGAAAAATGAGTTATTATTTGAGAAGTGCTTAGAACTATGCCTGACACTTAGGTATTATATAAATGTTGGTTAAATAAAGACAAATACTGAAGCTATAAATTCTGTCATGCATTTCAAAGTGTGTTCCTATGTATCTCCTGAGCATTAATGAGTAGCAGAGATATAATGACCCGTATTTAATATCTAGAATTAAGCTGTTAGGCTTATGTGTACAGAGACATTGATGTGATTCAGTATCATTATGATTGCTGGAACTACCATTATATAAGTTATGCGTGTGTATGTGTGTGTGTGTGTGAGAGAGAGAGAGACAGACAGAGAGAGAGAGGGAAGAGAGAAATATTTGTAACTCACCAAGGAAAAGTCTGTCTGTCTCTAAAATATTTCTAATTTTTTGGCTAGTGTATTGTGTCTAACTCAAGGACAGGATATAGAACATTTGTGTTCTTAATGAACCTCCCATAGAGAGCAATGACACTTGAATAGCCCTAAATGTTTTCTGACATCTGGCCAGAGCTAGTAACAGATGCTTCTATAGGTTAGTTTCTGCTTTTGGAGCATTATTAAGATATTGCTGCAAGACTGTGTTAGATTCCCAAATCACACCCAACATGTAGATAAAGGTAGGCATAATTTAAACCTTGAACTAGGTACTTCGCTAGAACTGAGGAAATAGCCTGGCTAACATTTATTAGATTCCACTTATGTGCCAGCTGTTGTTTTAAGTGCTTTACATGTATCAACTCATTCAGTTTTTATATAACAACCATATAAGGTAGGCACGCTCCCACTTTATAGATAAAGAAACTGAGGCACAGAAAGAGTAAGTAATTTGTCTACATTACACAGCTAGGGAGTGCCAGAGCTCACTGCCAAGCATTTTAGCTTACTGGTTGGGGTTTAAGGCCAGGTTTCTGGCACCTGGGGAGACAGGAGGGAGAACTAGGCACCACACACCTGAGTTGAAGGAGAGGCTGGTGTGGTGGGATTCCTAATAGCCCCTTGTGATTCCTGCCCAGGGCTTCCTACGTGCAGGTGGGGTAAGGGCTGGGACAGGTAAGGAAAGACACCATGGTTTAACATCTGATGCTCAGCTGGAAGAGGACTGCTGCACTTCTTAGCACTGCCCTCACCCACTAGAGCTGTGTTCTTGTCCTCATCCCCAGTGGTAAGGTCTGAATCTTATGCTCTTTATCCTCAGCCTAGCACAATGCCTGGCATGTTGTAGGTACCCAATAAGCATGTGGAAAGAATGAATACTCTTTTCAGCTTAGGGAGTTCTGAAGCCTTATGATGAAAAATTTATTTCATTTTTTGTTTTTATTACATAAACTTGGAAATGAAGCAAGAATAATGAGTATCAGTCTGGAAGGATCAAAAAGGTTGCCAAAAATAAACTTTTTTTTTGTTGTTGTCATAAAACATTTATAGTTTTTTACTCACAGGTTCAACTCACCACCACAAATTTTTTTTTCCTCCTTAAACTTGCCTGATGCTGAACACCAATGTTATGTTCCCCAATTAAAACACCAGGAAGACATTTTAACCTAAACACTATTCTTCAGATTAATGAAATCCAACAGCAACTCTCTCACCTCTGGGCTATTCCAAAGCAAGCGCTAATGACCAAAGACCATTCCTCATCTTGTGCTTGGATAAGGAGCTCTGAGAAATGAGTTTTGGGCTCTGTCCAGTCTTCAGTGGAAAATATACACATCACAAAATTTCATTTCAAAATTCGCCTGCTTGCTGACAGTCTCTGTGGGAAGACGGAACACCCAGCCTCAGACCTGGCACTGAAAAATCCTTCTCACTTTTCAACAATGCCCCTTTGGGTTGGAACGCAGGTCAGGCACACTTGTCCAGCCATGGCCACTACTGGGCTGTCTGCTCCAGGGCTAAAAAAAGATGCTGATTTCCTGGAATATCTGCCCTGCAATTTTTACAGGAACAAGATTCATTAAATTAAAAATAATAAACCAGGCAATTTTCTTGTTGAAACCTATTTCTTAGAACTTGCTGTCTGCATGGGAACCTTCCAGGATGTCTCCTTAGGTCCATGCCAGGTTAGGGCATCACTAAAGCTTGTTCTGTGTTAAACTTGAAGGTCTTTTTCTGTAGATTCTTCTAGAACTGCTGGATGGGGACAGGGAAGATGATGCCCAGCAAAAAGAATAATTTGCTGATTGACTACTCAAACACATTTACACAAATAAAATAAATCATCTCTTAAATTTGCTCTATGAATGAATAAACATGTATGACTACAAGATCCTAAACTTTTATTAGACAAATATATATCAAAATGGAATAGAATAGAGGTATAAAAATATTCACTTGACTGAAATTTATATAAAAATACACACATAAAAAAGACATTGGGTAGTCCTTTATGATAACAGTGTCTTACATGTATCATCTCATGTGATCCTGATGATGGAGGGGGTAGATGTGATGCAGATGATGAGGAAAGAACGCTCTGGCATTTAAGTCGCTTACACAGGTCTCATGCCAGTTAAGGGGCAGATGCAGGCAGGGTTTAGGTCTCTCTGTACCAGACTCTTTAAACCATTTAGTGTTCTCAAGTGAGTGTGCACAGTGGTTTTCAGGCCAGCTGCACTTGCAGCAATCACCTGGCACCTTAAAGATACACTTTCCAGAGCCTCACCCCTTGTTGCTCTGGATCTCAGGATGAATTTCTGGTTGAGGTCATTGGAAATTTACATTTAAAAAAATAACCTCATCTAAACGATTCTATCCTGCAACCACGTTTGAGAGGCGTCTTGCACACTAGTTCTTTCAGACCAGTACTTACACTTTAATTTCAGAAACAACTAAATGCAGCGGGGCTTATTGCTATAGCTGCTGTGAAAGCACGTGTTGCCGAAGGACATGCTGAAGAGGGCTGAGTGCAAAACATGACAACTCAGGTGCAGAATAAAAGCAAATTAACTTAACAACCGGCGTAAGTTGAGGAAGGCTACTACACAAATACGTACGTGAGAGAATTTCAGAAAATGAGTTAACCAATGAATAGCTTAAGAAGGCAAGGAATTTTATTTTATTTTTTAAAACTAATTAATTTATTTTTTGGCTTTTTAAAAATTTTAATGGAGGTACTGGGGATTGAACCCAGGACCTTGTGCATACTAAGCACACATTCTACCACTGAGCCAAGTCTTCCCCTTCAAGAAGGCAAAGAGTTTTAGCCTGAGATGTAACTGTCTTGAAATATTTGCAGGGCTAGCCATATAAACTGGGAGTAGTAGGAGTACTAGGATCTGTGAGCAGAAGCTAATGGAAGGGAGGGTTAGGCTCAGCACTAGAAAAACCCTTCAGACTCTGGAGAGCTGCCCTAACCCCTGGCCCTGGGGAGCAATGGTAGCCCTCAGGCAGGAGGCCCAGCTCACTGTAGGGTTAAGCAGAGACTGCGATCTCATGTTAATAGACTCCTATACTGACTGGGAAGTTGGCTTTATCCTCTGTAATTCCTTATTTTCTTTATACTCTCCTATTCACTCTTCTCAAAATACCCATGTGGAATAAATAAAGGTATATTACTGCTACGGACTTTACAGCCAGAGAAATTGAATCAAGAAGCTAAGGTAAGTTGTGAAAAGTGATGCACTTGCTAGCAAAGCCGAGGACAGCTCTGGCCTTCTTGGCTTTCGTCCCCCTTGTCCCTCCTGCCCTACCCTATAAACCACTTAGGTGCCTCTTAGGAAGCCCTAAAGCACCTTGAAGTATAGCCTGAAGACTGCTGTTTCAAGCCAGTCACCTTGAAGCTTAAAATGCAGATTACTGGGCATCACCTCAGATAAGCTGAATCACAATCGTGGGAATGGGACCCAGGAACCTGCATTCACAGCTAAGTTGGGGCACCACCACTTTAGACTTCCTTCTGTCTGAAACAGAGGACAGGAAATCTGCTAACCTTGTGTTGTACATACTATCCTTTGTAACTGCTGATCGCTTTCTGTAAGTCCAAAAACACCACCAGGTGAGTACCTTTCCACATAAATGTTTCATTGTCCTTGCTTTATATTTACATAGGCACGGACTATTTATACAACAACCACGAGTTTATGTATTTGCAGAAGTGGCAGATGGTTGTAAACGTGATACGAGTGTATCCGAGTCACCAGTTAGGGTTCCCTGTGTATTTACAGACCTGGGTAAATGTCAACCTTTACTCAAATTATAGCGGCGCAGAGTGTAAGGATAAGGGAATAGTACAGAGTTAGAAAAAAATTCCCTGTCCTTCCCATAAGCTCTGAGTAAGTATCCCATTGGATTAACTGGAGTCCACTTGATTGCTACAGTTTCAATAGCGTGTTCAGACATCGATCGCTGTCATGTCACCAGGAGAAAAGGATTAATAATAGGGTGCTCAGGTTGGCTCGATACTGCTGATAGTGCCTGACAAAAGACCGTTAGTGGGACTCCCATGGGGACACTGTCTGCGTAGGAAAGCTACAAGCAACATCATTCAGGATTCTGCAGAATAATGATTAACTCCAGAACTTCAGCCTACAAAACCCAACCAACAGTTTCTATTATTTTCACATAAATTCGCTCCCTAATCTTCCTTTTCTTAGGTTCACAGGTGATCCAGAGCCAGATTTCATAGTGGACACCCACATCTGTGATCGTGTCCTTGTGTAAGTCATTGTGCTTTGATTATTTCCAAGAAATGCATTTTTTTTTTTTTGCATCCTGATCTTGGGAAACAGTAAGAAACTAGAGAAGCTTGGTTTGGTGACTGCCTCGTGGGTAAATTTTACAGAAGAAACATTCCACCTCCACTGGGAACTCGGCAGCTGTTGTGGCTGTGGGTATCACAGTCTGGTGAGGCCACTGGTTCTGGGCAGCCCATTTAAAAGAAACCCTATTTCAGCTACAGAAAATTAAATGGGGCTACTTTGCCACAATGGGTTTTAATGTTCAGTTGGGATTCAGATGAAGGAGGATATTAAGAGGAAATAGTTTTGACTCTTCATATCAAAAGAAAAGTGAAAGAACTGCGATGCTAGAATGTGTGGTTTTGCTGGGCCGTGTCTTCCCTGTTTGGCCAAGATTTAGACAAAGGGACTAGAAAGAAGGGGGAAAATTCTGACTTCTAGTACAAATAAGAACAGCTTGTAATTTAAACAGATCAAATACTATAAAATTTCAGCACAACAACTTTTCTCTCTGGCTCTCCCACCCTCACAGGACAAGAGTTCCAACTGTTTGGTTACTTGTTTCTGGTAGTGAAAGGTGTTAAGGGCATTCGTCTTCATAGCTAGCAATTTAATCACTACATGACTCCTTATTCAAGTGCATTTAGATAATTTTCTGAGTTTTCATAACAGCTTTATTTATTTATGCTTTAATGCCTTTCCTCTTAAGATGCTGGTTATTTAACATTATACATCCAGATACGAGGATTAAAAAGGCATCGGGTGCCATATTGCTGTCCCCAGTGACAGCGCTACTAAAAATAACACAATTAACGTGATGTCAGCACTCAGCTTGTTCTTATATATAGGTTTCTTAAAAATACCCAGACTACTTTAATTAGAGCCACAGACTATTTTAATTATTCCTAAAAGACTGAGTATACTCCACCGACTACAGCAAATATATGAGATAGAAGACAGTTTTCCAGGAACTTATATATGCTAATGACTGTGTTCCTCAGTCACATTCCTGGGAAGAATTGTTCAGGATGAAGGGTATAGAGCTATACATGGACAGTTGCAAAGACAACTGAGGCTCCACATGTCACCTGGCATGAGGGAAATGGCATCCAGAGCCCAAAACATTAGAAATGCAAAATTCTGAGATCGAAGGTAACCGCATTGTTCAGCTCAACTCAATTGTAATGAGAGCCAATCCAATCCTGTAACCTTATTCAGCGTCTGTTATGTGTCAGGTAATGTTCTGAGAGCCTTGGGGGTACCAAGATAAACAAGAAACAAATATAACTTTCAAGAAGTTATTTTTCTGGTAAGAAAGACAGTCAAATGAATAACACAATAGATGTGATGAATAAAAGAAAGAGTATAGACGTTATGCGTTAATACGAAACAGATAAAGCAGATGAGTAGTGGTGTGATATGGTAGAACATGTATTAGTTTTGAAGTCATGCGTACCTTGGTTTAAACCCTAGATCTTTCAACTGCTTGCCATAAAGCTTTGGGGAAAATATTTTAACTGTTTTTAGCCTTGGTTTTATGTTTTGAGAATGAGGATAATAACATCTACTTTGAAATGCTTTGTGAGGCTTAAACAAGGTAAGATTTGTAAAAGTATCAAACATAGTTCTTGTTATGAGTTTCCTAGCAGGAGATCAAGAAATGTTAGTTTTTAACGTGTGTGTGTGTGTGTGTGTGTGTGTGTGTGTGTGTGTGTGTGTGTGTGAAGGCTTCACAGAACAGACAAAGACTGAACTGAGTTTAGAATGATGAATAAAATTTCTCTAAGAATAGAAGAACGATCTATGGAAAAAAAGATATACAAAGTGAGGGCTATCTGGCATTGCTGCTGTATAAAAGGGGGAATAAGCAGCAAACGGAGATGAAGTTAGGGAGGTGGCACTGGTTTACAAGGAAACTGAGAAATGAACAAAAATGTCTATAGTTAGGAAGTATCACAGAACGTGTGAGTGTGGAGCATTAAGCATCATGACAGCTGAAGGTCTAAGTAGTGGATTGTCCTAACTTGCCGTGTAGCTCCGAAGTCTGAACAGTCTCAAAAGTTAGCTTTCATTCTTCTAGTGAGTTCACCAGTGACACTCACAGATTTCATTTAGCAGCAACTTCAGAACAAGATCAATTACAACAAAACTCTGGAATGCAGAATGCAGGCATTTTATCCTGTGCTGAGGAAATAATGGCAGAATACCCAAGATGCTGCTGTGCGATGTGTTCAACTGGGACAAGCATGACCAGAGAGAGGTTTAACTGCCCATAAAGTGCAGCTTTTAGCAGTGCAGCAAAACTGAGGATGGCTGGGAATGTTGCTGTTCACCTCCCAAATCCAACTCATGGCACTGAGAACATTCTTTGCAAGTGTAGAGGATATTTTATTCCCCAAATAATATCATCCAAATAACATTCACCAAAATAACAAGTCTCATGTGTACTTGGACCAGAAGTAAAAGACGCCAGAACATACTAAAGATCTGTATTTCTTAGGACAGTCTGGTATATAGCTCAAATGGCTCAAGTGACCTTCCTTCCTCCCTCATGCCCCCACTTCCCTCCTTCTTTCTCCCTCCCTTCCTCCCTTCTTCCCTCTCTTTCTCTCTTTCTCCCTTTCTTCCTTTCTTTCTTAGAAATAAGATGATCCATGGACTTGAGAAACCACCCTAGGTTTTTGGATGGAGCAGCAGATGTAGTTTGAAGGATAAAATTCATGTGGACCCACCAGAAGAGATGTTCAGCCTTTTAAAAACAGATACACTGGCATGGGATGATGGTGTCCTTTCAAAGTCAGGGACAATACAATCAACCATAGAGTTAACAAGGTTCATTAAGCTCTTTAAAGTTCAGAATGCTTTCTGATATTCCTTCATTTATTCAACAAATATACACTGAGCTTTAGGTACTAGAGAGACAAAAATGAGTAAGATAATTGTCCTCAAGGAACTCACTCTAGAGAGGAAGAGGACAGAAGGCAAACAAATAATTGTAATAAAAATTATCATTTGTATTAATGCTTCTACCAGATTCCATGGAATGACAGAAGAGAGTAACTAAGTCTTCCTGAGTACTGAACACTGCCTTATTGTTACTGGAATACACCCTATGCAGGGGGTTTATGCGTCATAGTAGGTTCTCAACAAATAGTCACTGAATTAATGAATAAAACGTGATAAAACCTCAAATATAAATTTTTCTATAACATTAAGTTTAGTCACTTATTGAGATTAAACAAAGAAATTTAACAAGCACTTATTGTGAGTCTGGCCATCTATAAAACCCTAGGGGACCACGGAACACAGTTTGCCAATGGGGGAGGAGGGAAAACTAGGGATGTTGGCTGAGACTGTGAAGTTTGAGCTGAGTCTTGAAGGAAGAATAGGAATCCACCAGATACACAATTAGAAGGAACAGATTCCAGGCAAAGAGGAAAGCACGTGCCAAGGTGTGCCCGTGTGTTTTGGTCCAGGGGACCACTTGGGTACACCTTAGTGTATCTCTGGACATAGGGTGCTTGTAGGGGAGTGAGAGGAGATGTGACCATGAGGTCATTGTGGTTACTGTGTGCCAGACGCTGGGCCAAACACTTTATATGTGTTATATCATGTGTTATATCCTGAAACACAATGCTAAGAGGTAGGTCCAATTATTATCTCTATTTTACAGAGAAAGGAAATTGAATTTAGTGAGAATAAGCAACTTGCCCATGACCATATAACTATGAAGTCGTGAAGCTGGATTTCAAATCCAGCTCTTTATGACTCCAGAGACCATCATCAGTTCTTCCTTACATATTAAAAAGATATTTGCTATGCCTCACCAACTCTAGGTTCCCAAATATAGTAAGAGAACATCACAAAGCTTTCAGGACTATAGTAAAATGAGAAAAATAAGAAGTACAAAGTGATTTTTTCCCCCATAAGTTACATAACTACTCAAAAAGAGAATTTATTTTGAATTTGTGTTCTTCCTACTTTCTGACATCAAAATATTCCTTTTGTGAAATTATGTTGATGGAAGGTGAGAGTTTTTTAAAAAGATATTCTTGTCAAAATTAAAAACTGGCAATCCCATAACATCCTCCAGGTCTAGGAATCACGGCTCTAAGCTATGAAGCTATGCTGCTTTGCTAATGGTTGCGTAAGTTATGGACAGGATTTAAATTTGTCTTGTAAGCAATGGGCAGTCACTTAAATATTTTTAGCAATAAAATTATACAATTGCATTTTAGGGGAATTATTCTTTTATTCAAGCACTGAGGATGGCTTGGAGGGGGAATGATGAGAGTGAAGACAAGGAGATCCGCTGGAAGATGATCATAACAGTCCAACAAAGAGATAACGAGAAACGTGACGTAAGACTAAGGCAAGAGATGGAGAGAAGGGGGTGGTTTCGAGATACTGAAGAGGTAGACTCAGTGGGCCTTGGTGACCGATGAAATGTTGGGTGTGGAGGAGAGAGAGAGAGAATCTAGGACGATTCCCAAGTTTCCAACCTATTACACTTTGAAGGGTGGTTTCTCCTGTTTAAGTTTTTTTATACAAAAACAAGAGTGGGTTGGTGAGGGGAGGGACAGATAGTAATTTCAGTTCAGACATGTTTTGATTTCAAACATAATCAGATGAGCATGATTTTTAAATACTGATTCCATTTTACCAAGCTTCTGAAAAAGAAAAAAAGATTAATATAGTCATGAAACTCGACATAGGTTTCAATACTCAAGGTCTAAAAAATAAATTTTGCTACATGAAGTAACAATTTTAGTAAATGTACAAAATTAACCTCAGGCATGGGTGTGGAGCTGTGTCACATGACTACTGTTATATTGTGAGCACTGTCACACTTCACTGTTAAGCTGAATCAGAGAAACGTTAGTAAACTGGTAAAATGTCTGGAAGGCTAGTAGGTTTTTTTCTGGCCAATTAGAAAGACTAAAATAATGATCACAAAGTGCTTTGAAATCCTCATTTGAGGATGCCCAGAAGAAGACATTATTAATGTCGGCTATAAAGATGTAGAAAAAGGTATCTTTAGTTACCCAGAAAAGCCTGTAGATAAAAGACAATGACTTAGTAACTCAGAAGCAGAAATGCCTGATATTATTTCTGAATTTCTATGAAGGTAAATAGTAACAAATCAAATGCACCCTTTAAAAATATGAACACTTGGGGTGACAACAGCTTCCTGAAGACAGAAATGAATTTAACACAATTTCCATCTCTGGACAATGAAATTCACATCCCCTCCTCATGCCACCCCAATTAAAGGGAAAGAATCTCGGCCTGACAATCTGCTCTTCAGTATCGCAGACCTGGGCTGAGGGCAGATCTGGTGACCTCCTCCTGAATAAAAAGGGGAAGGGGATTGGGCAGTAAATTCTGTCCTGGCGAACATGAGCTCGGCAGTAAATCGGAATCCTCTCCGTGCCCTCTTTATTATCACATTCACAGCATGAAGTTATGAGCTTCCTCACAGCTCCTGCTATAAAAATGTGATGGATGGTAGGGAAACCTCAGGGAGTTAATCTATTCTTCCATTAAATTTTACTTTAATTGGTCTGTGAGTCAATCAGAAACTCACTAGACAGTGAATTAAGAAAGAAAAGAATGAAATAGAAAAAGAGCTTTCTTTTGCAGTTACTATATTATAATGCAGGATTATTCTTCCATTGAAAGAAAAGGGAGATTATTGGTCCATACAAATAATCCCTGGCCCTGTAAAAAAAAAAAAAAGAGAGAGAGAGAGAGAAAAGCAGGCGACTATGAATCCTGATTACTGGTGACATTAATACATATGACATTTACACACATTCACACATACCCCACCAAGAAAAAGCAGGCTTCTCAGACACCCCTCCACCACCATCACCATAATTAGAACGAGACGGGGGGGAGGTGGGGGGAGAGAAGGGGGGGGGAGAGAGAGAGAGAGAGAGAGAGAGAGAGGAAATGAACTTGAATTGCCTCTAAGAAAATTAATACAAAGAAAAATAAGCTTTTAAGAATCTCTATCATCAGAAACAGAACTCTGTAGGTACAAAAGAAGGTAGGTGCTAAAGACCAAGGATGGATCAGCTGAAATTTTCATGGGTTCAGTTAGTAAAATGTTTGTGTAGTATTTAAGACCATAATGGGCTCTGATAAAGATTCTCAGAATCTAATAATGGCCTCTCTGGACTTCTTGTCTAATTAGTGGAATAAGAAGCGAGCCAGCTTGGAACTGAGCATTGCTTGAGATGAGGAAGAGGGAAAAAAAGCCAAGGCTGAAAGAAAAATAAACCAGAGTGAAGCAGAAGAAAAACAAGAGCAGCCAGGGCTTTAAAAACTGTGCTCCTGAGCTGACAACTGAAGTTTATGCCTTGAAATATATGATAATAAGGTTTTATGGGAGTGAGCCCCAGGGACCCAAATGTCTCTCTGTAAACAACGGACTTCAGGGAAAAGCCAAGTTTTGAGTAATGTACTCAGTCTCTACTGATGATAAAAAAAAAAAAAAAGGCAAAAAGCAGTGAAGACAGGAAATAACTCCCTTTATTCTAACTGTAGAACCCTGAGTTGCAGCAAATGCCCTCTGAGGGCAAAGCCAATTGACAACCAGTGTAGAAATACAGTTGTCCCATGATAAGACAAGGAATTAAAGTCTCAGCTGCCTCAAAAACCTGAGGTTGTATGAACAGAACCTAGTAAAGTGCTGCCTGTCCACCCCTAACTCATGGGCAATCTATGTCCAGGGACCGAATGGTTTATCGTGCAGTGCGGTTCCAGTGGAATTACTGGAGGCATGTCAGAATGATCGACTCCTCTGAGCATGTACTCTTTATCCCCAGTGCTGCAAAGGGTTAAGCCTGAACGTGCTGCCTGTTCCCACTGGTCCACATTTCAGGCCAGGTTACCTAGAGGGATATTACCAGCTGAAACTCCAAAAGCAGTACGATGATTTCCTTTGGAGACTAGGGTCAGGTAAAGCTCAAAGGTAGCCTTAAGCAACAGCTAAATGATCAAAGTCCCTGGTGTACTCTGAGACTAAATCAGGTTGCCTTTAAAATTCTTCATCCTCAAAGACAACAGCTCTCTCTTCTTCATATAAATGTAAGGCCATGAGACAGTGAGGAGCTATTTCTATAGGCATTAGTTCCACCTTATATATTAAAAAGGTATTTGTTGTGCCCTAGTCACTCCAGGTCCAGGATCATAAGGGACCTCGTTTCTTGGTGGGAGGCTACAGTGTGAAAGGTTACTCAGTCTTCACTAGCCTCTAGCGATGCTGGAACACCACACATGGGGCTCCTCAAACAGGAAGTCAAAGCCAGGCCTGACCCCTGGATGAACTCGGTGCATTTTCGGGCAAGGGGCCTGATGAATCTCCAGGGACAGTGCAGCTCTGTGCCTCCGTGTCTGTGTGTGTGTGTTTACTCCTCTGTGTGCGTGTGTGGAGGTGCGTGGTACTGAAGGGAAGGAGGGTGTGAAGGTTCTGGATAATTATGAAAATTAGATCTTTTACAGCAGGCTTCAAGCTCAATTTGGGCTGACAGCTCATGAACAGATCATCTGAAGTCTTAATAGGCCAATGCTGGTTCAATAGTTGTGTGGTTAAATCATGCACATTTGTGCCACAGCTGACGCAGAAAGCAGACCCACATGCCTCAGAGGGATCGTGCGGATGAGTCTATATTTACTGTTCTTTCTCTCCGGGGCAGGCCAAACAAAGCAAAACAAAACACATCTAAAATCATGCCTACAACTCTTGCCACCGAAGAAGTATTTTAACATTCTTTTCACTATAAAACATCTAGTAGTAGAAATGATACATGATTAATAAAGCCATTCTAAATATACTTAACATTGATGTCCTTCCAAAATATTTCTGAATCCAACAATAACAGATACTATCTTCTCAATCAAAACCAACTGGCTGGGTCAAGGTGGGAAATTTTTTTTTCTACTTTCTAGTTACCTGTCCCCAAAGCACGGACTCCCCTGCTTTCATGCTCCGGTGGTAGCTTTGTAAAATGATGTCAAGATATCCAGGCCTCTGACACATCCTGAATTCTACAAGAATGTGTTTCCTGAATATTCCTGATAATGGGCTTAGTACTAAAAGCGTTAATGAGTTTGGGTAAAACAGCATTTCCTGCTTAAAAGGAGGAAAGAGTCCAACATTAGAAGCATTTTCTTCTTATTTTTCTCTGTGTTTGCAGTAACAAGCTTCTCCTCACAGCTTCACACGGGGGAAGGGATAAAACAGTATCACTAACCTGCCTGGCATCTGGCTTCCAGCAGAGAGAGAGAGAGGCTCATCCACCTCACCCCTCAGGCTTCTTTAACTGAATTAGCCGTATTAAGTGCCTTGGTAGCCCAGGGAATGAACGTCGTCGATCAGTGCCTGGGAAGGCATGTTTGGAGGGTATAATTCTGCCGGAGGAGAATGGACTCCCCAGCACATGGGCCTAAACTGCAGAGAAACAGAGCCCTAAATCTCCAGCTGCAGATTTACAGCCTCCATTCTCCTTCTTTACTGCAAATACAATCCGGCAGTAATGGTCTAACACAGCAACACCATCACCAACTGGCTGATGGCTCGCATAAAAGCAATGTCAACCAAAAACTATGAGTTTATAAAAGGGAACAAACCCTCAACAGTGACAAGAACATGAAACCCATTAACAATTTAAACACTCTCCATTTTTTATTTCCTACCTTGAAGCTATTATTGCTGATAGAAAGCTTCTCAGTGGAGTTAACCACTGCAAGGGAGGGTTAGGAAGCTAGCTTAACTCCTAAGACAGGAGGTTATGTGGTTTGAACCATTTGATGGTATGGTTTGAACCTTTGCTAATAAGAATGCCACCTGGTAACCTGTAGCTCAGAAGAAGGTCTCAGAAAATTCCAGGTGTGATAGGATCTCTCCTAGCAGGCCTATCAAATTATTCTCAGGGATCACACTGAATAAATATGGCTGCATTAGACTTACTGGTCTATTGAACATACCAAGACTTGGGCCTGTACTGTAGAAGAAATGATAGAATGTTTTTTGGAGAAACTTCTGTAAAATCAAGGATCAAATCTTGGCTTTATGATAGTCAGTGCTTATATGAGGTTTTATTTCAGTGATAGCTCTAATTCCTTGAAGGGACATTGCCACCAGAATATTTCTACTTTGTGAATTGACTATACCTGGGCTATGATGTAAAATGCAACTTGTCATACACTATTACCTTCTAGGCTTTAAGTAATCAGGTACAAAGATTATAACCAATCTGCCCAACTTAACTACAGGACTCTTCCATTAAAACAATATTACTATGGAATTCTCTGGGGAAAAATGCTTGAGCAAGCCATCTTCTCCCCAACTCCTTCCAACCAGTGAAAATGAAGATAGGACCTTAAGGAGGTATATAAGCCCATCATTGGGTGACTCACCCCAAAACAAAAATTCTTTCCTCTGTTCTTTAAATGACTAACCCAATGGCAATAGCAAAGCCATTCCTTTTGTAATTTTGAGCTTTTTGTGTATGTAATTTGGTAAGTAATTCATCTTTTGGAAATAGAATTGTAGCACTAAAGAGGAAAGAAAGCTTGTTTCTTGCAAAGAAAAAATGGCTATGTTGAATATGGTCACATATATTCACACAAATAGTGCCAATGAAGTTAAAGCTCCTGATTTACATATATTGTGCTGATTATTTGAGCAATTTAAGATAAAATTTAATCTGTACTAATGGGCCTGGGGGAAGTACAAATAAAACTGAGAAATAAATACTTACTTTGCAGTAAAATGAATACCATCTATATATATATAAACACCAGTTTCAGTGATGCACTAGATATTGTATTGTAAGAATATTCCCATATTTTTGGCACTTTTGAAATGCATTACTTCACAAAGAAATGTCAATCTATCTGCAAGCTCTCTTAACCTGGGCTAGTTTTAAGAAAGGGATCATGCTGCTTTTGCTACAAGTACATAAATTTTGAACTGAGCAGACATTGCACCTGTTGGTTTTAAGTGTCTTCTTCTCCAAGGAAAGGAAAGAAAAGAAACGTTGAGAAGGAAAATAAGAAAAGTTAAATAAAAGACAAGAAACAAGGAACTAACATTATAGAAGTTATTTTCCCCCCCAGTGGGAAAGGAAATCAAGCTACAGTAATTCTCATTATAGTAGTGTTATAAAATGGTTAGCTTTAATGCCTGTTAATGACCAGAGCTAATATGGTTCTGCTTTCAGTGTGAGTAACGCTTAGGAAGTAGCAGAACGCATGGCAGCTTTCTGGACCTATACAATCAACTCCAATGAAGCCTTTTCTCCAGCTTGAGTCATAACCATAAATACCACCCCATCCCCACATTCCAGTAACAAAGTCCTTCCTTCCTCCCGCGCCCCTAAACAAAGGGGACAACAGTGTGTTCGGTGGGAACATCTTGAAATAAGATATCGCTCCCCAAATGGAAGGAAGTCACAGGGGAGATTGACGCCATAAAGGCAGTTCTATCCTATTGAAACGCCAGCAGATGGGGTCATAAACATTTCCTTCTCCCCTTGCTAACAGCCACCGAGTCAGCTTCATCTTTATCTTTATCTTTATCTTCCTGTCAGGTCATAAATACCTCTCACTCAAGCCTCATGCACAGCTGGGCCATGCCTGGCAAGTTTACTTCCTGTTAAGGGTTCATTTCAGCAAACATTTAGAAGTAAGTGGCGGGGAAGAAACCTGAAAACTCTACTGATGACACAGTGCAGTAAAGGAAACTTGGGAACCTTAGAGGATTTGCTTAAACTAAGAAATGACCAAACTGCCCAGCAAAATGCATGAAGAGCCACTTAAAAGAAGATACTTTTACAGGGAAAATGTCTCAGTAATCAGTTAAAAATTATACTTGTCACAAACAAACCAGCAGAAGAGCTGAAGAGTGTCAGTGACATTTGTTATTTGTTCTAGAACCTCAAAATGCTGCATGGGTTCTTTCCGTTTTTTTCATGGGTCTGGAACATGGACCATAACTGTACACGATGGGAACGGGAGATTTCCGATTTCAATACAAAGTCCTTACTTAGCCAGAGGTTAGAGAAAGAATGCACCCCTTTACGTACAGAAGCTGGGCACATGGGGAAGGAGAGACTTTCTGACTTTCCTTCCTTCCTAAGGAGAAGTTTTATGCTTGGGAAACCTGAGGGACTCTTGGCAGCTCCAAAATAGTGGAATCTAAAATGGTAGAACTCTGGAAGACAGGGGTTATCTTCCTCTTCAACTTGGCTGGAGAAATTGCCCCTCTTGAATTTCTGGGATATTTGTGCTTTTCAAAAATGACTGTCATTTTTATAAAACACAACCTACAATCTGGTTTTTAAAAAGCAGCATTTTAATGAACATTTTCTGATAAAACAGTTGTTTCCTTAAATAATGACAGGCTGCTGTTATAAGAAGTTGTTTCTTGCTCACACTGGAGTTGGGTAAAAGTGCCTTCATTACACTTTGAGAATGGCTGCTCTGTGTAACTTATTATGTAAAGAGAGAAAAATGAAGATAGCATGAATAAGTTTTCTAAATAGCTGTAACAAATGGGTTTGACTACTAGCCCTGACACTTTATTTTCTGTGTAAACTTGGGAAAGTTACTTAACTTCTCTGTGCCTCAGTTTTCTCATCTACAAAATGGGTTCAATAATTTTAAATGGTTGATTTATTTTCACTAAAATCTATTTTAGAATCATATTTTATGTTCATCTCATTTCTTATACATAGGATTTCATAACTTTCCTATTTTATTCCATTTCAGTTTCTTTTCTTTCATTGTGTCTAAACTACTTTTCTTCATATTCCCTTTCTCATTGGGTTTTACAAAGATAAAATAAACTAACCTATGTAAATCACTTGGGACAGAGCCTGGCACATTACAGTATTAACTTGCAACTGAAATGGAAGGCCTAGGTAATTTAGTCACCTGGATGGCATCTAAAGCAAAGGACAGTGATTACATTCTTAAAAAGCTTCAATTAGACTGAATAGTAGGCCTCAGACTGGCATTCAAAGTTTTCCATAAATCTGGCTGATTTACCTTCCAGTTCTCTCTCTTTTCATCCCCCTGCAATTAAGTAAACTCTGTTAGCTTGGACTGGCTGTTTCCTGAGCACAGCTCACATTTTCCCCACTCCTACACTTTTGTAGATGTAGCCCCTTCACTCTAGACTTTGCCACCCTCAATTTTATCCTCCCTCATCTCTACCTATTGAAATTCTAGTATCACAGAATTTCTCTCACTTTTTTTTCTATCCATCCTTTAAGGCCTGACTCAAATGCAGCTACTTCATGAATCATGGAGTTTTAGAGTTGGAAGAGTTTTAGAGATCAAATGATTTAATTTCTTATATTAAGACCAGAAGAGGTTAAGTGATTTGCCTAAAGACACCAAGCTACAGCTCAGGCTGACTCCAGTTGAAGCCTCCCAGCTGTGCAAAGATCTCTGAGCAATTTCCGAGCCTCTTGGTCCTCCTCATCACTCTAATCTTAACCTGACTGGTCTCCCTGGAGTTGCTGCAGCGCCTAAGCACTCATCACATAACCTCCTGAATTGCAGTTATTTGGGTACATGTCTTAACTTCTGCCATGTCTCATTCACCTTTGACACCTCCATTTCTATCCCCAGAGGGCTTAGAACAGAGCCTATAACGGGAGGCACTTGGTAAGTATTTGGATTAATGTATGAATGAATGTTTAAAAGGAAGGAGTTGAACAGTCTTTTCATCCCATTGACCCGTATCTCTCATCGCCTCAAAGTTCTTTCCAACCCAATGATCTGAATTGAACTATCAATTCTAGGCCACAATAAATAAATACTTCCATATTTGCAGAAAAGTTACTGGAAATTAATTGTCATTATATCTTATACATATGCTCTAATTCACTTGCTTCGCAAAAGTTTCTGAGCATTCACGTGCATTTCACTGTCAGGTGTGCACAGGAGATCCTGGAGTGATAATTTACCAAGGAAGTAGGAGATCAAACCCTACTCTCTAATTGGTTGCAATCCATTGGGAAGAACTATATTTGACACAACTAGAGATGTATGAACTAAGCACCTCAAAAGCACATATGTGATAATGAAGGCCATGGTACAACACAGAGGTCCATAGAGGCTGGGGATCAGTAGTTACCAGAGGAAGCTGCTGATACCATGTAGCATGTCTTATGTTGTCTCTTTTATGGGCCTCCAGTTTGCAGACTAAGCCCAATACTTCTGATTTGTTTCCCTATGTCACTTATTTTCCTTACTCAATGATTTAAGAGTAAGTTTTTTTTCCTTTTCTATGAAAGCTTTGGTTGCTGAGCAAGGTTTGCCTAAATACCATTACATGTGTACTTTTCCCACTGGGAACAGTAATAGTAACAGTACCTGAAACACTTAAAAAATTTCCAAGTGCTTTTATATGTCTCTTTCCATCTTTTTTTCCCCCCAACAAACTCAGGAGGGAAGTGTCAAGTGTAAACTATATACCACAGATGTAGATGTGTTGTATAACAGCTGTACATCACTTTGGCAACGTTTTTCTGCTTTATTTCTGGAATCCTCTCTTCATGAACTTCCCCAAAGGAGGAAAGACATCTCTCTATCAAAATACTCTGCTTACTTTCTTAATAACTCTAATCACAACCTGTAATTATTTTATTTATTGGTTTACTTCTTTATTACTAGTCCCCCCAATAGAATGTAAAACCCCATGAGGACAGGAACTTCATCTATCTTGTTCTTTCATTGTAGGCACTCAAAAAGAAACTGCTGAATAAATAAACAAATGAATCATCAACAATACTGTTTCTATTAAAGCAAATAGATCATAATGATAAAAGAGGCCAATGAACAGACCTCCTAGTGTAGGACTGATTAGCTATATTTTTACCCATTTATTTTCCAGGAAGGATGATGGTCTACAGAGGAACAAATAGTTCTCAGTTTTTAGTTTTTCCAATCCTTTACCAAATAATTAATTACTGAATGTTTTCTATGTATAGGGTACTGCATTAAGAACTGTAGGCAATAAGAAGTTTAAGATATAATCCTTGTCCCCTAGGATCCCATGTGATCACAACAATACAATAGTAATATAAGACAGTAAAGACATTCAGAATGAGTGGTGCAGTCAACATGTGTTCTGTCAGAGAACGATGAAACTGCCTTAGATTGGTGTGATCAGAAAGGGCTGTGAGGGGCAGGGGAAGGGAGGTTGAATTGAAGATAAGCTGAGTTTCCATCAATGCAAAGGGCTCAATAGAGGGCCTTTAAAAAAATTCTGTAACTTCAATATGCCTCAACATACCCCACGTTTAGGTAAGTTTAATTAAAGAACAGAAATAATCTGAGATTCTCCAATGGACAGTAGCTTGTCAATGTAAAGCAGTTCCATTAGACTATTGGGCTGGCATAGCAGGTTTTTAATGGCTTTATGTATGTTTAATCACACTTACTTGGTCTATCTCTCTCAGCTTCAGTCCCATTAGAATTTAAAAGGTCAAGTTTCAAAAGCCTAAAAAAGTGATTTAGAATAGAAATGCCAACTTAACCTTAACCAGGGCTAAACTAATGCTATAATAGTATTGAAAGTCGTACCTCATATAAAATACATGAGTGAAACAGGAACATTAAAAAACTTTAGCATTTTTTTCCTGAGGTTATATTAGAAGAACAGAATTTTAGTAAAATTCAGAATCACAATTTGAATTTTACTAAAAATACGGCTCACAGGTAACTGTTGACACATATTGCTTATCTGGGAGAGCACAGAGGCCCCATAAGCAAGTGAGAAAGGAGACCAGGTAGACCTAACGGCACGGAAAGGGAGCAATCTTTTGAAAATGACACAGATTTGTTATAGCCCTGAAGGGTAAGACAGGACCCGAGGAGCTTTTTCTAACACTTGCTGGTTGGAGCTGTTGCTTTTTTACCTGAAGCATCCCCTCACCTTCCTTGGTGCTGCCGTTTAAATATCTCTTGCCTTTTCTCACAAAACATTACTTGATTATAATTTTATAATATGTTTTATATTAAAATGACTCCAAACTGTTATAATCTATTATGATTTGAAAGATGGTATCTTTTTTACCCCCTGTCCTGGAAAGAGAGATGATTTCTTTAAACTGCCCCCTTTTACTAAGAGAAAAGGCAGAAATTAGCCAAAATACGTGATTCTCTCCTTAAAAAAATAATTCTGTGGTATTATTATTTAAAATCAGAATTCTGTATTTTTATAATCATCTCTGTTATATAAATGCCATCTTATCAGGAATTATAGTTTCATTTCTGATATTTCCACACCTGCAGATATATAGGAGATTAAAATATGGCTTAAGAAATGTTACCATAAAGCAAGCAAAGTCCTGAGGGAGACGGCCTGGGCGACAAGTGACTTAGTATAAACGGAAGGTGCCAAATGGTAATAAAACCAAAATGGGAAATCATGAAAATAAAATAACTGTGCATTAAAAATATATTTGGACCAGCTCCTCTGTGCTGGCATTTTGTAATATTAACTGTTTAAACCTGCTTAAAATGAGAGCTTTGAGTTCTCAAAATCCTTTAATTTGGTTAAACATCCGCTACCCTGAAAGGGCTCCACAGAATCCCATAAAACATTATTTATCTGTGCGCGTTAACTGCACGATACTGTAATTTCCAGAATAAATGCTGGGTGTAAATTGTTGTTTATGTTGGATCCTGACTGTCTTTACGAGAAACAAAGTGAAAACGGAATCTTCCCAGCTTTATTTCTTCCGTTAAAGTCTATTCTGCAGCAGGAAACATGCCTAGTGGAGTTTCTTAATGAACACTTATAAAGCCTGTTGGTTAAAACCAAGTATATAGAATCACCTCCAAATGTATACCCTCTTTTATTCCTCATTCTTTTCATTTAAATCAAGTTAAATTAAAGTGAAAGTAGCACCATTCTCATTGTTACAGTTAAGGGTCTGTCAGCATTTTTATGCAAAGCCTGTTGTCACAAGCTTATAACTTGGAAAGGACAGGAAGAAAATTAAAAAGAATGCAAAACTTTAATACAGAGGAGCTTGGTCTGGAAATGAATTTTTATTTATCTTTAATGACTTTTAAAAGTCCATCTTGGGCAAAAGATACAGACATCCCAGTAATTTAAGACATTTGGTTGGGATTTCCTTGGTTTTCAAAAAAAAAAAAAAAGAAAAAGAAAAAACCAAAACTTTCAAAGGCATTTGAGCTACAAAATTGATTAAAACATGAAATTGTCTGTGTCCTTGAATTTTCTAAAGAATGTTAAATATTAGAAATTCCATTGTATCACCTTCCCACCTCCTGCCACAAACACACAACACATAACAAAAAATTTCCTCCCCGTCCCCTGACCTTTTTTTTGCAGACAGAAACTTAAGCAAGGGGAAGTTAGGAGGGTTTCAAAGTCAAATATGGGTAGGGCTATATAAAATTTCAAGGTCCTCTTTTTGATTCTTTCCCTGAACACTTGGTAATTTTTTTCTTCCAAAACATCATTGCTAAATTCTAAACAAGAGCACACAGTCTTTCACCAAATGCATTAAGCATTCATTTAACATTTCTTCTGGAAAAAAGTAACTGCACAGATTTTAAGCCCAAGAATTTACTGTGCCTGTGCAGCAGCTGCTCTTACCTGATAAAATTGCGATGATTCTTTCTGAGCGATTATGACTTATCAGGTCAGTGACCAACAAACTATAAAATAGATTCTAACAGCCCCCAAAGGGTTGGTACAGACTCTTGAGTAAATAATATATGTAAGAGAGAAAGGACGAGAGGGAGAGAAAGAGATGCAGAGAGAAAGAGAGGGAGAGAGAGGAGAACACAATTATGAGGGCCCTAGTTAGTTTGTGTAGTTGATATAGGACAGGAAGACAGGATCCTGGATTTTCATCCTGGTTTTCTCACTCAGCAGTACTTCTTGAGACCAAGAAGTCTAGGAGACAGTGGTGTTTTCAGCAAGAGCAGAGGTCCCACAGCAGCTCTGTAGGATTTTCCGGTGTATGCTGTTTTGCCCTGGATTTGATATAAGCCACTAACTAGTTGTTACTTTGCCTGTGTTTATATATGTATCTGAAAAGACAGCCATTAACTCCTGGGAAAATCTACCAATCTTTATAGTGAACTTATAAAGAATAAGAGAAGGAATACAAGCATAGAGCATTACCATTTTTATGTCTTGTTCTAATTAAGACCTTAATGAATAGAACTGTTACTCAAATAAGTTTATATTGAATTTAAAGGAAATCAGGGAACTTTAACAAAGAAATTAACATATGATGATAAAAATGACCAAAGCTCTAAGACAGTATGTGTGTGAATGGGTACATATCTATGTGTGTACAGATCCAGCTACTTACAACCGCAGCCAATATAAGGGAAGAACTTTGATCTATATACTGTACTTAAGTCAAGTTTTCCTAATTGCATCAGCTTCCCTGGAGGTCTCTCTTGCTTTATTGCTGGCACTTCTGTCCAGTTTAATGGCATGGTTAGAGTTGTATTTGCTTTTCAGATCTTGAAAACTTGATACAAATTGTTTCTTAGATTTTAAGACCACAGATTTGAATGGTATCATTCTGGTCCCCTGTGGGGACACATCCCTGTGGTCACTCCTCATTTAAAGAATTGCAACATGAAGTAAGCATGGTAAGTTTTAGGTTGTGAGTTGCCCTAACTAAAGGGAAGTCTCTGAGTCTTTACCCCTCTGGAGTTTTGCAAGGTCAGAGTAGAAAGAGAGAGGCCTGAGGCTGAGGCATGGATGAAATGGATCCTCCAGTCCAGAGGATTCTTATGAGTCTAAGTCTCAAAACTTTAGGGACTGTACTCTCTTTTCTAGGACAGAACTTAGGTCTTCAAGTAGTGGCAAGGCTAAGAATGAAAGAGTATGGAGAAGGAGAGGGAGGAAGGAAAGATAAATGTAAAAACTGAGATGGTTTTCCAGAGATGAGTGTGGGATGTTTGCCAAACAACCATCACTATTCTTGACTCAAGACAGTGCTAGAAGTTTTATGAGCAATGGCTTCATTTCCCTCTAAAATTACACAAGTGGCATTTCTTGGTGTGATTTTATAGAGATCATATTATGGTTGCATTTTCTCTAAGGGGACACAAATTAGGGATGGGTTAGGATGTCTTCAGGAGACTTCTCTTAGGCGTAGGTGCCGGACTCATCTCTCCCCACCTAGCCAGGACCCTGCTGTGTTCTGTAATGAGTCCTCCTCTTCTAAATGACTATGGAAGGGACCAGGGCCAATGCCGCCTCACACCTTCCCTATCTGCCCCCACTCCCCTCTAGAGATCAAGAGATACGTTGGCTGCCACCAAGGGGAGGCAAAGGAGTCAAGTTCAGATAAACTTTTGATAAAGTGCCATAGCAACCCCCTCATCAGAAGGTACGAAAGGTCACACAGTTAAAAAAAAATAATAAGAAAATATAACTGCTTTCTTATGAGGAAAATATTATGAGTTCTTCCCCTTTTTCAGCTTTTATGGAAGGAGATTCTGCCAGTTCTTTCAGAAAAAAATAAGAAAAAGTAGTTTTAAAATGAGATTATGCACCTTCAGGGTGCCATTAGGAAGTTTTACTGTACTGAGATGACATGAAAGCTCTGGAATTAATATCCCTGAGATGCTTCAAACCTGCAATAGCAATTATTGTACTACGTGTCCCTGGATAAATAATAGGGCCATTCAACTAATTAGCTTCAATGATTTCAGCTCCCTGTAAATTCTCTCTCACTCGGCTATAAAAATAACACTAGGAAAACTTTTGGTAAGAGAAACTTCTTTCAGGAAATGTTTTCTTTTCTTTTTTTTTACCCCTTCAGTTCATGACGCACAATGTGTAAAGTAACTTTCATTCCTAATCCCAAAGCTAGAATGGAATATACAAAACTTGTACACTATTAATTGCCATTTGCTGCTACTAAACATACTGATTTAACTAATTCATGCCTCCCATATAAGATATAAATATTTTGAGAAGCTTAAACTAGTTTCTTGATACACAGTATAAGCAATCATATGTGAACAGAATTTAAACCCTAAGTGCACATATACTTTAATGTATTAAAGATAAAAGCACAAATTACTTAGAACTACACTTTGTTACATTATCAATATGCTATTTTAGAGAACTTTGACCACACGCTAGTACTCATAGCACATTTATTCATTTTTTCATATTTACTGGGTGCCTACTAGATGCAAGACATGGCGTTTCTTCCGCACGTCTTCTTGGAAGAAAAGTAGGTTTGCTTAAACTTGGTATTATACCCCTTAAAGTGACAAAGTTTCCCCTATACTTCTGTCCCCTACAAATATCATTAAATTCTATACATTCAAAAGGATAAAAATGTGACGTTCAATAACACAAGCAAATATAATTCTAGTATCATCAACAATAGTCTGAAAAGTCTATGGTACAACCCCAAGAGACCTGAATTTTCTTAAAGCTTCAGGTTTTGTTTTTTCTTTTTCCTTCGGGTAAGCTGTTGAGGTTTCTCCTTTCCCTTTCAGGGAAATTTCTCTACACATTGAAATGAAACTGAAGCTCCTCCCCACAATGGGCTGGTACTCCCCCTTCAAATGCTAAACGTCATCATAGCAGAAGGACTAGTGAGAGGCAGGTGATGATAAGCTTCGTCCTTGGTGAAGAAATGAAGAGGAAAAGAGCCTGAAACTTCTTGGGCTTATCTTGTTTTTAATTAACAAAATATAATTAAAATTAAAGCCAGACAAAATGACTGGATCTTAAATCAGAATTATGTCTAACAGTAGAAACTGCAGTCATCTGTTTGCACTCATTAGAGGTGACCTACGCTACTTTCTGGGTCTCCCATTTTGCTCCATTACTTATAGGCAAGTTCTTTTTTTATCTTTTAGCTATGTTGAAAAAAAGATTTTTCTTCTTTCTTACTAAATACATCTATAAAGACAGATGTACTGGACATTAGGATGAAGAATACAGTAACAGATTTTAAAAAGTCATGACCTTCCTCTGAAGCATTATGCAATGATTAAATTCAAAACAACTCCCCTAAAATTGGTAATTATGTAAGCTGACAAAGACTAACCTTTTAGCCAAAAATCTGAATGTTAAAAATTTTCCTAACTTAAGCAAAATGTGGCCAGAGATGATAGTTTTTATTATACAACTATTCTATGTTATTCAAACATTCTAGTCTCCCCATTTCAAAATCTACACCCTAAGAGCTCCCGAGGAGGTTTGTAATATCAACCCTCATAATTTTTCCTTCGAAGAGATCTGCAGCCTCAGCTTATGAGAAATGCAGTCGGTTTACCCTAGGAGAATATAAGTCATAACGTTTGTTTTAGAAATCTATTTTACCCAATATTTCTCAATGAAATAAATTGTATAAATGAAATAAAACTGACACCACAATATTTACTAAATTGCTACCGTCTGCTCTCTGCTTAACACTCTGTTTACCACTGGTTTCTCGTTGTTGAGTTAGCAGGCAAAAGAGCAAAGGAAAAAGGCGTCTGCAAAGAATGCATTTTTCAATCAATATAAATAAGGTTGTCAGACTTAGCATGGACTTTCTTCATACCCATGTATATTCTTCAGTTTACCAAAAGTTGTATGTGTGTGTGTGTTAGGAGTTCACACATGGAACTAGGTCAAGAAGATCCAGAGAATAGAGGAAGAGAGAAAAATCAAGTAAATCAATCCCATATAAACAATATAAATGGTCTGGTATTATATGATGAAAATAAAACTGTAAAACTAGTTAACATTCACAGTTGAAAATGACTATCGATGAGAACTGAATATTTAAATATGAAAACACTTAGCAAAAAAATTAAAATTTTCAGTATCAAGTGTACACATAAAAGGAAATAAAAATATGTGAAAGTCCCATAACAGTGTATGTTTCTTTTGGTCTGTGTCATTACACAGTCATACTTTTTTTTGCATTGATGGTCAAAGAAACTAGAGCTCAACCAGCATCCCAATCCTCCTCCTTTTCAGGACAGCTGTAAGGCAGTGTTCTCAAAGCCTCATGAAAAGAAACTCCCCTGTACTTTTTGGAGATGCTTTGATTTGTGGAAGAGCAGAATGGATCTATTCATCAGTGCTCAGAAAGTCTTCTAAAGGACAATGATTATCATTTGAGGGAAGGAGGGTAAAAATGGGGCAGGAGGCTCTGAGGGCTCCTTTGGCAATTGGAGGTGGGGAAGGAAGGAGCCAAGCTATAAATAAAAAATATTTCTAGAAATGGTATGCAGTTGATGCATTATTAATGATTGTGAAATATATCTCAACACGGAAGGGAGAGTGACCACATCTCAGATGGAATAGAGCCAGTATCACAAGACACTCGGTCCAAACACTGCTGGCAGTCTAGTGATTTTAGAAGGATTCAAAATTCCCCCTAAAGTCAAAGAGAGTTTTATTAAGTGTTCATAAGTCTACTTGATTAAGCACAAAGATGATAGTAAAGAACTGATATGTAATAAGGGGATGAAAAAACACACAATGCCATTTTGACAATCACAATTTTTAAAGCTACCAGCAACTGTATGAAATCCTAGCATATTGCAATTTTAAAAATATTTTATTGCATTTTAAAATCTCTGTCTTAAAACATTTTAAAACAAGTTTCGTTGTGTACTGAGTTTGGAAAGTATTGCAGCTTGTTGCAGGTCATAGAACACAAGGATTCCTGATATAACATACCCTGTATTAACCACTAGCTGTCTTCTCCCTTAATACATTCTGGGGCTCAAAAATGTTTGCCTTCTCTAATTTAATTGCACTCACAAATATGTATCCAAATAGTATCTAGCCATTTTATTACAAACACAAATCTTATATGTAGAGTTATGTAAAAAGTTACCATAATTATAATATTAATGTAGATATGGGTAAAGATGACCAAAACAGATGACAGATGGTCACAAACTAAAGATTTACAATTTCAAAATGTAGTTTCATTTAGAGGGATGTATTTATGGTACATCCATGGGCATTCATAAAATTTGTTGGGAAGTCACGAGGGAGGAAGAGGAGTAGAAGGTTGATATACTCTTTTCTTTGCTTTTTCTTTCCGTTTCTTTTTTTTTTGCTATCTAGATGGGAGATGTAGTCCTGCTGACTGCATTTGAGGGTCTCTCACACTGCTCATCTGAACAATCAATTTTTACTGCTGTAGAAGATAATAATGGTAATAACACCATAGAAAAAAACTACCATGACCCATAACTGTAACTTATTACAGTCTTTTAAAAAATAACTGTAGCGTATGGAGCTTCTTCATTTCTTGAAGCAGAAAAGGAGCTGACAGTTGGAGCCTCGGAGACTGCCTATAGATCTCCTGAATGCGTGCAAGAGGCTGATCTACTCACAAAGGGAGAGCTGCTTGGCGTGTGGGCCACGTGGATGAGAAAAGTGACCCAACACTAGAAATTTGCTGAGGATAGTCACCTTCTGGCCTGCCTGTCTTCTTGCACCAAGTGCCAGCAAAAAGCTCTGTCAGTGTGACAAGATAGTGCTTTATCATCCTACACCAGGAAAGCCAGGATTCTTGGCCACAGTTATGTGCTTATGCAGTCAATCATCAGTATTCCCACCAGACTGTCTTCTGTGGTGCTTTTGATACTGAAATTTCAAAGATCTCTGTTCACCTGTGTAACAACCATATACAAAAACTCTTATAAAGCCTACTATCTACTATTACATTTGTCAGAGAGGATGCAAAACATAAAGCTTTATTTCATCCAAGTGCACAAATTTCCCCATACTTAACCAGAATTTACCTGGTTTCTATATAATGTGAAAGAATTGCCTTTATAAGACAAATTATATTCCAGACACTTTCAAATGAAGTGGCTTCACCAAGCACACCGTTTATCTTGAGATCTGGAAGCCTTCCTTAAAGCATGACTTTGCAACAAAGGAGTTTTAATGCCACTCCACTCTGTAATGCACTGCATACTAACAAGATTTATATACATTACTGGTGCCGTTAAGGAAACTTGAATGACTTGCAGTTTCTCTAGATGAGATTTAAAAAGAAAAAATCTTAAAAAAGGGTGTGCAGCATACAAATGCAATCAGATTACATTAGAAGTTGTTTAAAAGTACAAGCATAGTACTGCTTGTGTACCAGCCAGGGAACACACAGCAAAGATTTGTTTTAACTTCTCTTAGACAACCATTCTACAGTCACCGAACATAAACAACCATAAAGTTACAGCTGCTTTTAAAATGTCACTTAGGGACAAACTGTATAGATGGGAAATTAGATAGTACAGAATGGTTTCAGAAAAGGACTAGCCCTATACTCTGAACTGCCAGCTCTGCATTCATGAGAAATAATAAAATAATCCTCATCACTAACTATATGTTTTCACACATAGGTACATACATCTACAATGTGATCCAAATGATTTCTCAGAGTAACAATGATTAACACTTTCCAAAATGTTCTTAAAAATTGAGTCTAGTTACCCGGTTTGAAAATTGAGAAAAATGAGGTACGTGAAGTTTGGGAGATAATTAAAAATTTAGGCAGATACTTGGATGTCCATAATTTTTTAAAATGGGAGACTCTACAGAGCATGCTGCAAAAATGACTTAAGCAAAGGTTTCCAGTTAAATACGCTAAGACAGGGCAATATACTTTTAGTAGGCTGAATAAAATGTGGAATAACCTGCATTAAAAGAGCACATAACAATGTCAAATCTTTAAGCTTCCATCCAGAGGATTTGCAATAAAATGAAATCATTAGGCAAAGAGTGGTCACTGCTATGACGAGAAGAAAAAATAACTCAAAATTCTCATATCTATTATTATATTAGAATAGTTCACTTTCTTCTCTACATAATAACATTGGGCATTAAAGAGCCATTTATGCATACCTTATTATTATTTATGAAATTACAAGTACACACGGTGTCTGATAACTCATCTCTCTGTATTAAATAGGAACATCATACATTGTTTTTTAAAATGTCTGTCTTTTACAATGTGCTAGGTAACAGCTTTCCATAGCATAATCATGAATGCATTATATAATGTGCTTTATAAGAAGTTATTAAGGATTATGACTACAGCAACGTAAACCTAATATAAATATGAATAAAGCATTTAGGAATGGTATTTTCACTTAGACTGTTACCTACATAATTTGTAGCAATACAATTATCATAGGAGAAGACATACCACATTTAAAGATAAAGCTGTTTCCATGAATGTTAGTAAAAAATCTTATAATGTAGCTTTTTTTAAAAAGCAATTTCACAAAACCCATGCCTTTAAAAACATGAGAAGAATCCACAATGCCACCTACAGTATTCTAGACAGCAATCTTGCCTTGCAGGAAAACAAAATCAGCTTTATTTGAAAAGCCAGGTGCATGTAAATTTCCAAACTGCAAGTAGGTGGCAGTGGAGACATTTCTGGATGATTTTTCTCAGATGGAAATGTAAAAGGAGGAAAAAAACCTCCTTAAGAACAAGTTACAAACATATTAAAATAAATAATGCCTTAAAATGTAACCTTCCATTGCAGATCACCATTAAGAGCTAATAAAATATTTGTCTTTAGGGACCCAAATCCTACCAATCCCTAAATGAAGACATTCATAGCATGGAGAGTGAGCAGCACAAATGACGAAATTAGGGGAAAATGGAAAGAGAGAAGGGTTAGACAATTATTCCCCACAATTTCAGAGTAAGAATTAGGAATCTGATGTGGACAAAAACTCCAAGGTTGGCAGCATGAAATATATAAATTTAAAACTAGTAAGTTAGCAATTTTAAAAGCCATTAAGAAATCTGTTTGAATGTAAATTCAAGAAGAAGGTGAATGAGTTCATTAGGCTCTGGTCTTTAATGAAAAATATCAATTGAATCCATCCAAAAACTGTTTACAACAAGAGGTTATTAAACAATGTAGACATATTTAAAGTGTGCTCAACTCTAAACAAACACCGAAAACATTAGAATAAAACCACCTGAATTGTCTTTCAAGGTTAATGAGTAGGCAGTTAGATTCATTCCATTCTCAGGTTTACCTGCAAAGACAAGCAGGATCATTACCTTGTATTATCAATTCAATCTAATTGATTTGACTTGTGGAGATCATATTAGAAACTGGAAAGTGCCCAAGAATAAACTCTGGAGGGGTGTGTGTGTGTGGGAATATAGATGGAAAGAAACAGGTAAATGGACTGTTAGAGGAAAAAAGAAAGTTAATGATGTTATTTACATAGAATCACCATGTGAAAAGAAAGGAAAGTAAGCATCCAGATCAAAGCTTTTCACACCATGGTTATCTCAAATCAGCTTTTCTCCTTGCCTTAATTGGTTAACCATGCAGTTAACAATAAAGGCAACCAAGAAGTCAAGGGATGCAAGAAACCTGGTGAAAACAAATGTCACATTCTCAATGCTACTGTTCCCCCTGCCTGGTACATTCTTCTTCTATTCATCTTTTAGGATTCAATTCAAAATCCACCTACTCCAAAATGCCTTTCAGAATCCCCCATGTGGAATTAATCTCTCCCACTCCAATAGTATTTCTTTTTAAACTTCTATTATAGTAATTATCACATTCCAGGATTAGAATTATTACATCTGTGCTTGGGTCTGGATGACCCCCCAACGTTTGTAAGTCTCAGGAGGGAAGGGGTCATTCCTTGATAATTTGGGGAAGATTTTTAGTGCCATGCTAAGACGAGAATGCTCTGTATATATTTATCTGAATTAATAGAAAGGATTACTTAAAACCGTATCTCAAAAAAGGACCTGTTTCAAAGCTGCAGATAGTAAGAATTCCGTGTTCTTTTGACCTAGAGAAGGGTGGCTTGTTCTGAATAGATCCTTATAAAGCTGAAGAAGAAACGTGGCACCAAGCTTTATCCTCTCCTTAGATAGAGAGAAGTCCTAGGAAGCGCAGGTCTGAGAATCATTAGTGCACTGGCCTCATAGGAACAGTAGGGGGCGCTTCACAGCTGAGTATCCTGCTGGAGGATGTGCTCAGACGGTGCGATGGGAGGAGCCTGCAGAAAATCTCGTCATTGTTTTGGTAAGCAGCAGGGGGCATAAGTCAGATCTCGCAGCAGTGATCAGAAGCTTGGGGTGGGCGGTGTGTGTGTATGAAAACTCTAAAAGCAAAGGTCACTCTGAAACCAGAATTTTCAGATTAAGGGAGAAAGTTCTGAGTTAATAGGGTTTGTTACTTAGATTTCCATCATCAAAAGATTTGGTATGGTTCTTCATTACCCTCTTCTGTTCCTCCCTCCCTTATGACATTAGAGGTTGCTCTTGTTTTATGGTTGGCAGTGCGGGGTGGGGGAAACCTCACACATGATGAAAGAATATTGAAAAAGTTCTGTAAAATCTCCCGTGAGAGAGCAAAATCTCTGGAAGTCATTCTTACTCTTGAAACAGTATTGGATCAATTTCATTCTCCTCCAGATAGCGCATAAAACTCAGCACCAGGCTATCTAAGTACAACCAAGTTTCAGTAAGGCTTCATTTCTTTCTGCCAAAGACCTACAACTTCTAATTGCCCAAAGTATGGAGACATTAATGTTGCATACAACTAAAAATATTAGGAGTGTGGCTGGGTATGCAGAAGGCAGAGGGCCTAAAGGAGGTGTCAGAACCTCTCACGTTGGAAGAGCGAAGAGAACCATCCACCTGCAGGACAGCCCTTAATTGGTAGGTTAGAAAATCATATTTAAGAAGGAGGAATCACTGGTTGAGTTTGGCTCCAAACCAATACATTTCAAATCGTCTTACTAGATACAAAGAGATAATAAAGTGACCTTGCTAAAGGCATATATTAAAACTGGACCAGGATGCAGTTTTAAGAACGATAGGAAATGCTAGGAGCACAGCTTCAGAATAAAAACAGCACACGACTTTTGGTTGGAAAACTGCAGTTTTGGATTACCTTAATCCACAAAATGTTGTCATTCACTGAGTTGGGCAATAGTGACATTGGATTTTTATTTATTTTATTATAAAGTATGATAGTATATTTCTGTTTGATGAGTAAAGATTTGAACAACCAAAAGAAACAAGTACATTATAATACCATTGCATAAAGATTTGATTTTCCTATTCTATTGCACATTAAAATTTTCTTATCCTGTTTTAAAAAACACACATAAAACAGATTTTGTGAACATATGTTTTATGAGTCAATGCAAAATAAGAGTGGTAAATCCCTCAATCACAGACATAATCTTTAAAAGATGACAGTTACTTCTCCTGTGGATTTTCCATGCTTTCCTGCCCCTCTTCCTTTTCCATATTTTGATACTTCATTGCACATAAACACTTCTTTTAGAAAGTGGGCAGACAAAAGAAGTAAAAGAAATGAAACTCAAACTTGATGATATGGATACTTTTAACATCACTTTGAAATGTTGTGAGGAGGGAATAAGAAGTTGAAATGAAAAGATAATTAAGAATTGGTATTAAATAAAAATAATTAAAGCCTAGCTTTCGTTTCAAAAAATATTCCATGTGTAATTTTTTTCCAATTCCTTTTTAAAAGTTTTGGTAAATTAATTGTGGCTAGGATGTTTCAAACTAATGCAGTAAGTATATTTTCACTTCAAAAACTTATTTAAAAGCATTTAAATTTCATTTAATATTGACTTTTACATTGATTCTTCAGCAAAGTAAGACCTTGTCATTAACTACCAGCAGGTGGTGGTATTCACAAACAGGGTACAAGAAATAGTGGAAGGGCTGTGAATATAACCAATATGTGGTTCAGATTTATGGATTATGGATTTTAAAACATTTTTAATGGAGTTGTCAGCACTCTGAAATCACTTCCATTCCCATCTGTTCCACGTGAATGTAGAAACTTGGAAGCTACCTTAAAATATGGGCCTGTAGACGGTTTCACACTAAGAACAACAGATCTCTTTATAAAAGAGAAAATATTTTTTATTTTTAAATATCTAAAATGTCTATACAACAACACACTCCAAACAAGCACAAATATTCAGACTCTTCCAATATTTTGGGAGCGTCTAGGTTTAGAATCTGGTCTATTGTCTATTCAGGGCAGACGTGTATCAAGGAGCACTAACTGTATACTTCAGCCAAACTAACCTGAGCCAATGCTGAATGGCAGGCGCTGTGTACACACAGTTGCTAGGGAGAAAATATGTACGTTCTTGTCTCCAAAAATAAAACTCCCAGGTTTCAGAGGATACAGAAGCAACAAGAGGCAGTGAACGCCAGTCATCGAGTCAACAGCTTTAGGGGCTTTAGGAACAGGCTGAAATTATTTGGTTTTGACCGCCAGATGACCTCCATTGCTGCCCAGTCTGATGGACAGTTGGACCATTAGTTCTTTCAACACACATTCTTTTCTTGAAACACAGACACCACTCTGCATTCGCACAGACTAAGAGAGGAGAGCAAACGAGCGTCTGAAAGGGACAGACAGAGATGTACATCCAAGGAGAAACTTCTGAACCAGCCACAACCCTTCGACTGGCCTAAGCCCTGGGGCTAAAGAAATTCATTCCAAGCAAAGAGACATCAGATAATTTTTCCAAAAAATCCTACTTAAAAATCTGACCCTAGACTACAATTAAGCAAGATTCTACCTAATGTGTGTCTAAAACAAAAAACATGGGAATGCTTAAAAGTGATTTTTTGGGTACTTTTCTAAAACAATTTGATTTGACTTGATCTTGAAAATCAGCACTATTACTTTTTTAATATATGGATCAGAAATGAAACTCTTACTATCCTACCCAACGTTAGTTCAAGCTTAATGCAATATTATTTTCCACTGTATGCTACCTACTTCTTTGTAATCCATTTAATGAGTATAATTCCCAGGCCACATCACTGTGGTGTACGAGATTCAAAATAACATTTTCTTTCTTTCTTTCTTTTTTTGGTATGCATGTATTTTGATGTGTGTGAATAGGAAATAACTTTTGGTCTTACTGCTCTTGCAGAACAAATCAGGAACTAAGCTTTGCTCTCAAACAATCTATTAATCCAAAGCAAAACAGAAAAGCACAAAGATTATATTCCAAAGAGACCCATCAAAGATACTGTACTTTGCCAGGAAGAGGGGAGAGAAAAGAAAGTTTAAAAAAAGGAAATTTAGGCAGAGGGTAAAATTCTCTACAGATGAATCTTCCTATCTTTAAATAAAGCAAAGTTTAACCTCACATTTAATCAGATTTAGAACACACACAAACACACACACAAATAAGCCCTCTCTCAATCTCCATTTTCCTGTGGCTTGGCTGACAGAATCGCGCTTGTCCCCAGCCTCTTCTGATTTTCCTCTTGGGATAAGTGATGAGCTATGCTGCAGTAAACGAGGAAACATCTGTTTGACTTTCCGAAGCTGGCATGGGGAGCTGAAGTCTGAATCACAAATGCCACTTTCACAAACAGGTCTCCCACAGGAACCCTACTAAAAACATGACTCTACTGGGGTGAACCACGGCTCCGGTGAGTGATGGGGAAAGCTGCTCTCTTCTCCAGCTATTTGAAACAATACATACCCTTTATAGGGTTTGTCTGTGGTGGGATTTAATGGATCCCAATCCGTTAAAGAGCAAAAGTACTTGGATCCAGTTTTAATTTGGAAAGTCAGTTCCAAAGGACTCTAAAATGAAGTTGGCTTCTAACAAACGAGGAGACTTTTATTAGCAAGAAACCTATGAAACTGGTGTGTGGTTACTTTCTATTCAGAAAAGGCACGCAAAACCTCAAATTATTTTTAGGTATATTGACACCATAGTTAAAAGTCAGCACACTGTTTTTCCCATTTTATTCTAGTGTTGTTGCCATTAGCAGTGTGACTGACTGAGGAACAGCACTCTGGCTAGACGTGTGTCTAGCTCACTTGGACTGTAGCCTTTTCACTTTTTTCTCTCAAGCTAGGGAGTTGCATCTGCCCAAAGTCAGACTCCTGTGGCAGGTGGGACATGCTGCTGGCCATACTCCCACATGCCTCTTCCATTAGAATCTTACCATCTGCACATTGTTTTAGATTGTTCAAGTTTCCAGTTAAACTTATTTTTTTTAAAAAACCTCTTTTCTTTAGCTTAGTGACTTTCCTCTTTATGAAAACTGACTGCTTGCTGTTTGATTCCTCTCTTGGGATATTTACTCATCTCTCTCTTGAACAGGGCTCCCATTTCCTTGTCAGTACTTGATTTGGCTGACATCATAGTGTGATTATTAACCTGTGAGTGAGCTGGAAGTATTTTAGGGACAATCTAAAAAAAGCTAAAACAAAAACAAAACATACTTGGTTTAATCAACTGAAGTATTTACCAAAACCAATAGACTTTATAAGATAGACTCGAGGAGGTCTTCATGTAAATGATGGACTGATGCAAACACCATGCTGCATATTTCTACTTAGCTTTCAAAGGCAGAGAGCATTTGCGTCAGAAAGGAATTTCTTTCTTACTTAAAGGTAGTTTCCACCTATCCAAACAGGTGGATGGTTTTTGCTTATGCCATGTACATCAATAAATATAGTATTGAAATTGTTAGTCTGAGAAATCAGGTCTATAGCTAGAAATCAACTAAATTTTAAAAATTCTGGTTTCTTTTTATTATATCCCTCTTCTCTTTCTGTTCTTAAATTAAGAATAATATTTCTACCTTATAATTACTAGAGAGAATTCTTAAGTGGATGAAGTAGAAGTGTTCAAATATACATGAAATTGTCTTTCTTCTAACTAACAATAACCATATAATGCTTTCACTGCTCTGCTCTATGGAAAGCCCTCAGAGAACATAGCAGATGAAAGGATTAGCACACTGAATATTATTTTACCAAGAAAAAAATATGATGGAAAGCAATCAAAGAATTATATTTCTCAAATTTGTTTTCCAAATCTCTGCCCGTACTCAGGGCTCTATAACATCAAGGATCTTCTTTAGAAAAAATTTCAACCTTTGAATTACAAACGCTAATAAGTCTTCCCTAGGATAAAATGAAATTAAGATATAAAGTAAATACGTAAGATATTAGGCCTTAGAAAAAAATAAAATTAAATACTTCTCAACATACACAGTTTAACCTAAACAATGCCTAATTTTACTTAGTATTCACGATGAGAAAATAATATCGAGCCTAAGAAGCAATAGTTGGAGAATTCTTCCAAAATCAATTTTAATTAAACACACACGCAGACTTTAATGTTGAACATGCCCATTTAATCAACAATTTTGGCTCTAACGTGAGATGATGAGTACTTACACTTAGAATTACTACTTGGTACTAATAGACATTCTATATATAAGCTGTTAAGATTGACAACCAAATTATTACCCTATATTAATCATTAACAACTTAGAAGATGAGAATTTTCTAAACCTTGCTTATTTTTCTAAAGGATGAGTATGAACACTGGTTTAGCTTTGTTTGTTATTATTAAAATGATTGTGATTAATTTAATATCAATTTAATACTGGATTGCTTACAAAATTATTTGCTCTGTTTCTAGTCTTTCCCGATTTGGTGTTAAGTACCAAGCCATAGGAGAAATTTAGGAACTCCCTCAGGAAGGTAATTATGGAAACAAGGGCAGGGAGGACTGACAGAATAGATATTGACAGATAAATGGAGGGAACGGAGAGATGGAAAGGCACACCATTTCTTGAGTGAATAAAGAGAGACTGTTTATAAGTACACTTACATTACTACCTCATGAATGTATTTATTATGCCCATTGTATAGATGAGAAAGTTTAAGATCAGAGAATTATAAGTGACTTCCCTGAGATCTTACAGGTAGTTAAGGTAATAATCATTCTAGGGTTTGGAATCCTTTACAAAATGAATCCTTGAAAGATAGATATTACTCTGTAGAGTTTCAGAAAAGAAAACTTGAAAACGTCTCCAACCTAATACAATAAGCCAATTATAAAAATGGGAGGAGAATGCAAAGCATATTGGTCCTGGATAACCTAACAATTAGTAGCTAAAGTTCAGAGTGGCAGACTGAAATAATAAGACATAGGACTACTTTAAAAAAACAACAATCTGCATTACAGTTATGCAGTAGGTGCTTAATAATGGCCCCAAATGTCAGGTTTCTAATGCATAAATTTTACATGAAAGTAGGCAATCCCTGCCTTAGAAACCTCTGAGTTAACACATACAATATATATCCATTGCTACGGCTGTGACTGGGAGCCTCTGAGGAAAATACTTAGGAGACTGAAAATAATTGGTTGGTATGAAGTGAAGAGATTCAAGTCAAGATTTAAGTTTACTGCTATATGGACTAAAACCACAATAGGATTCGTAAGGCACTTGACAAAAATAATTCTAAAATCTACAGGAAAAATAAAAGGGGGAAAATAGCATTTTGAAAAAGGAAAGTAATGACAGACGCAAAACAATAATTAAAACATTACAGAGCTAATACAAGTCCTATAACTGGTGCAAAAATACTGAGATCAATACGACAGAATAAAGAGCTCCTTTTAGACATAATAAATTAATATATGATAAGGTACACAAGTAAAAGAGGGTGACTCAATAAATGATTTTGAGAAAAGTAGCAATTTGGAATAAAATCAATTTAGATTTTCATCTCACACTAGATACCAAAATAAATTCCACCTGAATTAAATATAAATATATAGAACCTGAATTATAGAAAACTGGGAGAGAATAGAATGTTTAACACATGTCTGGAGATAAAAATAGTACAGTCTAAGTTAGAAATAACAAAATAAGTAAATCAACATGACCAAGTTAAAAAACAAAATAAAAACATAACTTCTGTGTGTAACAAGCATCCATCTATAACAGAACTAGAGAATGTTGCACAAATGGGAAGTTTCAGGAAGATAGTCCTGAGGGATATACATTCTCAGTCAGGGTTAATCGGTTATGGGGTCATATTCTTGTCCAAAATTACCTTAACCCACACTGTCCAAATTATTGTGCTTCAGTGTTCCCCTACCTTGACTATCATTTAGAGATTTATGTTTTGAGAAAATGAATATGTTTTGAAGGATAATGGAGACACTAATCACTCACAGATTGGTACAAATTAATTCAATCAGCGCAACTCCTACCTCTAGCTGAGATATGCCACACTGACATAAAGTTTTGACTGGTGGGGAGGGAATGTAAGTAATTTGGGAGTTTTGAACACTTTGTACTACTAAAATAAAAAACAACTTTACTATATTTTCTGAGTCCTAAAATAATGGAAACACATAGTAAGCATTTAAACAATATAGAAAATATAAATAAAAATCACCATTTGCGACCTTTCTTTCAGATATCTCCTTTGCATATACACATGTGCTCACATATATACAAGAAATTTTAGGAATCTCAAATTATTCTTTATATGATGTTTTATAACATGCTTTTCACCTTCTAAAATGTCATGACTATTTTTCCAAAATAAGTAGACTGTTGTCACTGTGTTTAATGATTACAAACTATGCCTAATTTGGATACATCATCATTTATTTAACAAATCTCCCATTGATGGACACTTAGGTTGTTTCCAATTTTTCACCATAATGATCAAGGCAGCAAGTGTAAAGTATAGGAGGTTTGTTCAGTTTTGATTGTTATCTACCATTAAAGAGAAGCTTGGAATTTGGTGGAACCAACCACACTCCTTCAAGTCAGCCAGCCTACTTGGAATGGAGCTTCTGTTTGTTTCTACTTCACTCTAGAACCATTTCACCTTCCTGCCTACTCAGCCTAGACCCCAAGGTCAATCACCTCAGTCCTTTGTCTCCTTGAGATCTACCACACTCACTGTGCCATTCCCAGCCTCTTGGATCAATCTGAACATTTGCTTTTTCACTCCTCCTGGGCCACCAAGGACAGAAGAAAGAAACAGAACACTTCAGGTAACTGACATCTTTAAATTTGTTTGTTATTTTAACCTCAGGTAGGTTCTTAGTGTTCTTCAGGATTCCCTTAATTCATTTTTGCTAGGTTCTATTTCTTGTTTCCCACAGGGTGCTGTACCAAACTTTTAACACTCTTTAGCTCCAACTCCATTTCCACTTCTGTATTATCTCTATTAGTGATTCTTAAGTTTTAGTATGCGTAACTGTCACCTGTAGTTTGTTAATAATGCACATTCAGGAGCCCTGTCCTCTGATACTCTGATTCATATTTTGACTAAGTCTAGGATAGGCCTGAGGACTCACCATGTTTAATAAGAACTCAGGTGATTTTAATTTGCATTTTACCTTTCCTGTCCTGTCTTCAGAGAGGAAGAGAGTCAACCCCCTTCCAAGGCTAACTGTTCCACCTTGTTACAGTTTCCATCGCCTACTTTCTTCTCTAAGAAAATGTTCGATCATTTATCCCTCCGCCACCTAACATTTTCAGTCTCTCTTCCTACACAAGCTCTTCTGCCTGAGAAGGCTCAGTTTTTCTCTAGAGGAAAAAGTCCTCTTTTAACCCTAAATCCTTTGCTGCTGCTTCATCCCTTATCACTTCACTAGACTTTCAGTTAAAATAGTCTACACTGCTGCTTCCACTTGTCACCTCCATTATTTCCTTAACCACAGAATTTTGGCTCCTACCTGAAAAGCTACTCTAAACCTCTTCTTTCAAAGTACCAAATAACCCACTGATTGCCCATCCCAATGACTTCTTCTCAGTACCTATTCTGTCTGATCTCTATGTAATATGTGATATTTCTGGCGCCTCCTTGAGATTATTTCCTCCCTGGGTTCTCCTTGTGACTCTCTGGTATCCTTTTAGTGCATCTTTGCTATCTCCTCTGTCTGCTTTTCAGATGTTAGCAACTCCCACAGTATCATCTCTGTCCTCTTGTTTTCTTCCTCTATAGTTTCTCCCAGGGTGATCTATCTCTTGGGCTTTGAAATAAGGAATCTCAAACCCATCTCCAGCTCTAAACAGTCTATCATTTAAAGTTCTGAACCTATAGTCCTAATTTCCCAATTGTGTAACTCCTTGCACTTGAATGATGAATTTGCTTTGGGACACCATTCAGCCAGGGTTCTTCACTGCAAGCCACAAAGTGATTCAAGGCTGGAATCAGGGGAAACACAAGAGGACAGAAACCACAACAAAAATCCCACAATACACCAACTATAGTTGCTGCTGCTGCTGCTGCTGCTATGAATATGACTGCCAGATGTGCTCACCTCTTGGTATCACTGGACCAAGATTCAAAGTCTTCAAAGAGGAGAGTTCACTTGATCAAGCCAAATGACCTTGGCAGCACCAGATTTTGTTGAAGAAGGATCTGATAGTGGAAGGGGACCATCTTACTAATATCACACATAATAGGTGGTAACACAAAAAGGGATAGGAGAGTTGATAGGAAGGGTGAGGAGTTGGCTGCAGATGGCCAAACAGTGAAACATGCCCACCACAAAATACTAAGGTTGATTGCTCCCCAATGTCTTAGAAAATAAAGTCTAAACTATTAACAGGAGGTAACAAGAGTGGATCAAAAGGAGTATCCACATTCTTCACAACTAACCCTAAACTACCCCCCAGCCATTCTCCCTATCATATTCTCCAACATGCCAAGTATTTTCATACAACTTGCTTTTGTTTCCTGATATTTTCTAATTCCAAAATATCTCTACTTTCCTTCTTTACTTGGTTAAATCTTACTCCTCCTTCAAGACTCAGCTAAATATCACCTCCTCTGTGAAGTCTTCCCTAATTCCCTTGGGCAGAATTAATTTATTTTGTTCTCCCTCCACTTAGCACTTTGCTGAAACACTAATATATCTCAATGATTAGGGTTAGCTGTACACATCTGTTTTCCACTGGATTATTAGTTCCTTGAAGGCAGGGACTGGGTCTTATTCATCTTTATATCTTCAGAGTCTACATCAGTAGGCACATTTTAAGGAAGAATTAGGAAGCAGAAGAGGTGATGTTGCTATAATGATGAGGTCTCTTAACTTATGGTTTATATTTTTCAGCTTAATTTCTTTTGTTCTATACACTGTACTTTCCTAATCATTTCAAATGAAACAGTCTATAGAGTTCTAGGTCAACTTTACCCTGGGTCAGGCAACTCTTCTTATTTCTTATTCTTTAGCCAATGGAAACAGAGAGTAATGTTCCCATTGCTCTTCACAACTGAGGTTTCATCAGTACTTTCAGAGGTCTTACAAGCAATTCAATTTTTCTTAATTGATAAATGCTTCTTTCAGAAGCACAGATTGAGCTAGTTGCATGCATTTCTTTGTATCTCAGACACTGAGCTTAAAACTAAGAACACTAAAATACCTTATGCAATAATAAGTTAATTGAGATCCTTAAGTGACAGACTTTAGGCAGGGTATTATTTCTAGCAATCGAAATAGTGTCTGTGGCTTTTAATCAGTTTCCCTATGGTTAAAAATGCTTCTATGAAATGTCTGAAGAATAATATGGTCAATAAGCATCACAGGCATAAAAAGAAATTTAAGTTTCTCTTTTAAGGATATTTATTTTACATTATAGAAATTATCTCAATTGCATAATGCATTTTACAAAAATTAATTAAGAGAATGCTTTTGATTATCCAAAAGTTAAAAAAATAAAATATAATCAGAAGACCAAATTTTAAAGGAAATTGTTATTTAAATTTATCAAATGAACATTCAGTAGCAACTGAGTATTAAAGTTGCATTTCTAGAAAACGAGATATTTCATACCAGTCTGTGCTTTAGGCAGGCCACAGAGCCTTAAAGTGACAGGTCTTCTGTCATTTGTGGATAGTCTAAGTCCTCTGTACTGAAATTAAATTTTAAAGAAGGTCTGATTTACATGATGAGTATATGGTGCATTCTTGTGAAAAAGTCAGTTAAAAAGACTCAAAATCTGAAGATGTTGAATTGATTTCCTTTTAAGTTGATTTTGACCATTTGGTACAATCAACAGCTTTTTAAATTTTCTGGGATACATACTTAAAAAAAATGAAAATCTGGAGATTTGGCCTGACAAACAAGTGGAAAGATTTTTAACAAAGGTGACAGAAAAGTACTTTTCATGAAAAAAAGGGGATGTATCATCAGCTTTATTTGTTCTGACAGAAATTATCAATAGCTAGTAGTGATTATATTACAATGATGTGGGAAACTATTATGCACCCTCTACAACATCTAAAGGACAATTCTGCTTTGGGTTTGTATTATACTCCTAAAATATTTTCTGGCATGAAAAATCTAACTAAAAATCACACACTCACACCCACGCACACACCCACACACTCCTATTTATCCTCCCAGACATAATATCGTCACTGTCATTGCAGAGGTTCCTCTGCTGTGTCAAACACAAAGCTAATCACTCTCTCTGCTCTATTACATTTTGCAGTTTTAAATCATTTTCTTGTATCTCTATCCCCCATTAGGCATTGAACTCATCCTAGGCAGGGACCCTTTTCCTTTCATATTCTCAGCACTTGCACTATGCCTGACACACTAAATGCTCAATAAATGTTAGCTGAATGACTGAATAAATGGAAATGTAAGTTACATGAATAAATCCTAGTAAACAATACCCAAGAGGAGTGACATGAGGGTGGAGAAAAGAATGAAATCATACAGAGTCTTTTTGGATGTATTAGTGATGTTGAATTCAATTCTAAGGATAACAGAAATCATTGAATAATGGCAGCATGGTAACCTTATTAAAAGAAGCTAAGAGTGATTTTGGGAAGTCCAGTTGAATGATTAGTAGTCCAGATGAGAAATGGTAATGGCATGGGCTTGGGCAGAGATGGTGGGGATGAAGAGTAATGAATGTATCAGAGAAACATTTAGGAGGCAAGTTCATAGGATGTGACCGCTGGATGTCGGGATGGGATGAGCAAGAGCACTGGTTGGTCAAAGAAGATTGTACCATTTTCCAAGAGAAAGTAGAAGAGGCACAGGTATGTGTCGGAGGGAAGGAAGTGTCAGGCATGTTGAATCTGAGGCGCTGGCAAGACATCCATGTGTTACTATGAGGGAGGAACTATTCCTATCCTCCCCCATTACACACAAGGCAACTGAGGCTGAGAGAGTTTATTTAACTTGACAACTGGCAGAGCCAGGAGTCCGCCCTGGACCTGCCTCCAAAGTGAATGCTGTTAATTCCCATGCCACCTGGCATTATGGTCCTTGTTTAGAGAAAGCACCAACACATAGCAAGCAGAGTTGCATTGCCGACTTTTTTCTTCTCAAGGCCTAAGTGTCTCAATGGAGGAAAACCTGCTGCAGGGTGAGGCCACGTAACAGCTTCAGAGCAAAGCGGTGGTATTCTTAAAGCCCTCCTTCCCACACACGTCTCTGCCTAAACAGATGGCAGTAAAGCCATAGGGCATTTGAGAAAGACATGGAGCAGAGAAAAAATGGAGCATCCTCAGGGCACTGGTAGCAGTGCAAAGGTCTTGTTCAGGTGAAAGGAAATGTGTAATAAAATTCACCGGTTCAGCTGAACAGGCAATTACAGAGTTAATAAAACAAGAATTCCTGACACAATAGATTCTAACACTGCCATGAGTGTCATAGTCACTAAGTGACTTTTTAGTTTGCTGATCATTGATCCACTAGACACTAACAGCTCCAATCAGATCAATGCAGGATAACATATGGGGAGGACTTTTGCATGTTAAAAATCTACTGGAAATTTTACATGAAAGAGTTCATTATCTGGGTAATGTGACCTGTGTCCAAATGATACATGTGGACCATTTGTCAGGTTTTTTAATGGCAAAAAATGAATTTTTTTCTAAAAACAATTATGTGAGAAATTCCACTGCCGAGAAATTGAAGCCACTTGGGTGTCATGAATGTGTAAACATGTTAATTTGAGAGCTGTGACACCTAAAGAGGTACATTTCATCTCACTCTCTCAGCTTCCCTTTCCCCAACAAGGCCACCTCACCCCCTCCTCCTTTCCTAGGGCCAGCCAACACTCTGGTCTCTGTCTTCCTCTCTCTGTAGCCTGGGCCAGCTTCACTTTCCTTAAGTCCCTCTCTCTTGGGCTTACAGTTCCTTCTGGGAGCTTGTCTTCTAAGACCAATATTTAACTCAGGGTCCCTTTTGCTATCTTTATCCCCCTGGGGCCCTGTTGTTATAGTTTTACCAGAAGATGGTAGATATATAAGAGGATATACATGTGACAAAGAACTCGTATATCCCTTGGTTCTAGAAAGACATGACCTTCAGCAATAACAAGAGGCTTGTTCACAGAAGCCAGACAAATCAAAAAGGGTTCTGGAAAATGTATTTTATATATTTGATTTTGAATATTTTATTGAGATACCATTTACATAAAATAGAAATCTTTTAAAATGTACAGTTTAATGAATTTTGAAAAAAATACATTGTATATTTGTATAATCATTACCAAATCAAGATACAGAATATTTCCATCACTCCACAAAGTTCCCTTGTGCCCATTTGCAGTCAGTTTACTCCCTTCATCCCTGGCCCTGGCAACCACTGATCTATTTTTCTATCTATAGTTTTGACTTTTTAACAATGTTCTGCAAATGAAATCATATGGTATCTAATTTTTTATGTCTGGCTTCCTTCAATTAGCATAAAATCTTTGCAATCCATTGATGTAATTATGTGTATCAGTAGTTTATCACTTTTTATTGCTGAATAGTATTCCATCATATGGATATATCAACGTTTGTTTATTCATCAACTGATGGATACTTGAGTTGTTTTCAGTTCTGGGCTATTGTGAATAAAGCTGTTATAAACACTCAAGATAGAATCTGTATTCAGATCAGGCAATCTAGATTCATAGCCCAAGTTTTTAAGCACTCCACTCCACTGGTGTCCAATCAGGAACCATGAAATTCATCATGGCACCCCTTCTAACATTCCTGACTGCTCCTGGCTCCTGTGATGCTCTCCAACTAGAGGCTGCCTGCTCCCGTATCAAACATTACTCATTAAGACTGGTGGACAGAATCAGTATGACTTCAAATTGTGCTTTAAAAAAGGTCCTTTGTAATTCCAGACTAATTAAGGAATTTATTTGTAAGGAAATCCTCTAATTCAGATATCTTTAAAGGGAGGACTTAGAAAACAAGAAAATAGCATTGTGGCCATTATTTAGTGGTCCACAGCTTAATTTCTACATGGCACTTAAAACCTCTTTTTCTTAAGTGTTGATCTGGTTATTTATTATCTTTGTAACAGCATAAATTTATTTTAAAATAATGGAAAAATACCTGCCAGTGGTGTGACATTTTTTATTTATAAAAACAAAACTGAAAAATCGACTTATAAAATGAATATTACTATCCACTAGTCTATGGACAGGTAAGACAACTGAAAAAACTTCTCATTTAGCCTAGGTATATATTTTTAGCACTGTAGTAATAGAGAAAACCTGAAGAATAGTAGCTAAATATAACGAAGAATATATATTCTAGGATTTTAAAAATTACAGAAGCATATACTTGATTCTTTGTGCACCAAGGGATAAGAATGGCAAAACACCCCTGGTATCTAACAATAGTACAAATTTGTCTCAGCTAACAATGTCATTTAGAAAATTCTTGGGTTTGCCCAAAGTCAAACTGTATAATTTTTCTTTCTATGTCTTTCTTCTTAATTTTATTAGATTAAACATTATCATAAAAAGTTCAAACATGTACAAATGTAGAGAAAATAATATAACAAACCTCTTGTACCTAACACCAATTATTATAGCTTCAACAATTCATGGCCAATTCAACTCATGGCCAATCCTATTTCCTCTATTCCCCGTTCACTCCTCACCTCTACCCAAATTAATGGCTTAAAAAAAACTTTTAATATGATTTTAGGTTTTTCAGGAAAGTTGCTAAAATGGTACAGAGTTCCTTCACCAGCTCCCCTCAATGCAAACACACTGCAAAACCACACCAAGAAACTGGTTTTATTTTTCTGTAAGAAAAACTGCATAATTTTTGTGCTCCTCTGCTGCGTGCAAAACCACCCATTTGAGGAAACAATAACTATAAAACACTATCCACCCTTAGCATTTTGTAATTCTTTGTAATTATTTTCTTAATTTGGCTAAAAAAGAGCAAGTACTGTAAGATCTCTAAAGTAGTCATAAAAGAATGAAATTTTTAGTTAACAAGATGTTTGGGAGAGTCAAGTTCCTATTTTAGGGACAGAATATGATCTAATAATTATCTAAACACAGAAATACCAATAAAGTTTTGGCCCAGACACATTGGCTGTTTTCTAAAATATAGATAATTACAATGTCAAGAGACTCCTGCTCCAAGCAAATGAGTTTCCCCTACCACCCAAAATTCCATTGTTAACCATGAAACATAATGAGTTATCCAAACTGTCAAATATTTGGGATCCTTGGCTTGAGGACCTTGCAGGAGTAAGTCTTCCTTGATTCCCCTGGACAGGGTGCCTAAAACAGCACTTAGTAGACCCTTAAGAGCTGGTGGGTTTCGCATGCTGTTTCTGTCTGTAGCTCCAGTAAATAAGTGAACTATAGTAAGAAACACATCTGAGACCATTTTGGAGCTCACAATTTTGTCAAGGTCATCAAAATAATTATGTATCTTAAATGACTTGAGAAGAACTCCAAGGCAGCATTAACAACAGTGAGAAGTAAAGAGTTTAGACTCTTTAGAGAAAATACATAACAGATGAGAGGACACAGAGAAAAACTGTGATTAGGGTGGACTACGATAGAGAACAGAGGAAGTTTCCGAAGGGAAGCTCTGTTTAAAATTGTATCTAAAATTTAAGTGCATATGATTAAGGTAGCATAACATAGTGGATAAAGCCAGATTAACTCTGGAGTCAGACTACCTGGGTTCTAATCTCAGTTCAAAGCCCTGTTGCTCTGACTTGGGGAATGCTTTTTTTCTTAACCCTTTCAAACTCAGCTTGACTATAGGTGCTTATAATAAGATGCAGCAGGCATGGGATACTAAGACCCACATAGAGGCAATCAAATGTTTTTTGACTTGGCTGACTGGTGATAACTGAAATCTAAGGGCAGGCAGGGGTGAGGTCTCACTGGTTCCTGAATACACTCATCCACAGTTGCAAGTGAGGGCAGGTTACAAGCTGCTGCTCCCTTCCATTTCCCTTAGGGTAGGGAAGTAACTCAGGTGTCAGGAGGACAGTGTGCTCTCTGTCTGCCTAATTAGCCCTCTGTCTGGACTTCTTGTACCTAACTAGCTCCCTATGGGCTTGACTCCAGCCAGGGTAGAAAGGGGACTCCAGCCAGCCTCCTTCTCTAAGACTAGACTCCGCCTCCCCCCATCCCACATGGAACTACCAGGTGAATGCCCTAGACTCGCACCATAGGCCTTTGAACATCATTATTGAATCTATTTTGATCTTCTAGGTTGAACACCTTGAATGTAACTTTGAAATTGTTTGCCCAGCTCAAACTCAGCTCACGGGAAAACCAGCTGCTCCCTCCCTTTCACATCCCTATATCTTCCTGTTACTTTTCCCCTGCCTTCTGCTTCTGCTTAACTAAATCCAACATGGTCCATTCTCCTAGTGGGAGCTACCAACCTGTTGTCTAGCCAGCCCAACACCATTTATGGCAAACATTGGTATATGCTCTGATTTTAATGAAGAGATCTTTTATATATATATATATTTTTTTACAGTAGGTCATTTATAGGTCATTTATAACTGCTAATAAAGATAAGGAATAATTTGTGGAGGTCAGTTTCTTCAAGACATTCTAAGTCAAATAGAAACTTCATGGTGAGTTTGAAACACTGAAGCAGACCACTCATGGGTAGTTGTCCGAACATGCAGGAAAAATTTTTTGCCATCTTAGCATAGGTTATTTACGAAATAGCCATTCCTTTCAGTGTACTCAGAGGCACATGGGCCTATGCAGGGCTCTGCCAATTCTGGCAGTGGTCATCTGTGAAGCAGGCTTGAATGTGAATACATAGGTGACTTCTATGTTCAGATGTACTCTATCACCATGATCAGAAATTGCTTCTGAAAAGCACAATTGGCCCAGTGTGGGGAAAAACACACTAATATTAGATATGTCCCTTTTCTATAAGTAACTCAGGGATTCAGACATTGTGACAATTTCACTCTCACCTTACACTAGAGGACATGATATCTGTGTCAACCAGTATATATTTTAGCATTTCTGGAAGCTTGGAAATCTTAAAGAAAACTGGACTTTAGTCAAATCTGGGAGGACCTGGCTTTCATGGGCTGCCAAAGAGTTTGGCACAGACACACATGATATATTGAAAGAATTTGGGTTTGTTCACAACTCAACAAAAATCCCTCACAGTAGTCATTAAACTCCGATCAAGTTACCAGATCAGTAGTTTTCAGCATCAGATGGCGGGCAGCGCATACCGAAATTCTTAGTTGCTTGAGATTTATGGAAGTCATATTGCAAGACATGGAGGTATGGATTAGCCTGCAAAGCAATTAAATGGAGAGTTCTCTCCTAGTAAGCCTGAGGCCTCTACTGACACAAAGGGAGGGCCATTTTTTATGCTTTTGGTATACTCACACTCTAAGCTCTCCAAATCTTCACAGCCATCTCTGAATATTCTTTTGGAGTATTTGCTTGATTTTACAATGTTATTAGGGACGGGAAAAGAAGCATTTAGCAAAATATTCAAGCCATTTCTGAGTAAGTAGTGAATAAGATGGGAGAAGTGATTCTAGGAGAGGAGTGCAAAGGCTTATTTCCACCTACTTTCCTTTTTTTCCTTCCAGATTTATAGAGATATAATTGACATATAACATTGTGTAGGCTTAAGGTATACAATGTGTTGATTTGATACACTTATGTATTGCAAAATGATCACCATAGTAGGTAGCATTTTCTAATATCTCCATCACATCATGTAATTTCTATTTCTTTTTTGTTCTGAGTATACTTAAGATCTACTCTCTTAGCAACTTTCAAGTATATAATACAGTATCATTAATTATAATCACAATGCTGTGCATTAGATACCCAGGACTTACTCATCTTCTAACTGGAATTTTGTACCCTTTGACCACCCCACCCCCAAGCCGCTGGTAACCACCATTCTATTCCCTGTTTCTATGAGTTCAGTGTTTTCAGATTCCACATATAAGTTATTATATACTTGTATATAATGTCTTTCTTTTTCTGACATATTTCATTTAGCATAATGCCCTCAAATTTCATATATATATCTTTCACATCTTTTATCCATTTATCGGTTGATAGACACTTAGATTGTTTCCATATCTTGGCTATTGTGAATGATGTTGCAATAAACAGATAAGTACAGACACCTCTGTGTGATACTTTTTTCATTTCCTTTGACTATATACCCAGAAGTGGGACTGCTGGGTCATATGGTAGTTCTATTTTTAGTTCTTTGAAAAATCTCTATACTGTTTTCCACAATGCCTGTACCAATTTACATTCCTACCAACAATGATCCATGGTTCCCTGTTCTCCACAAACTTGCCAACACTTGTTATTTGTTGTCTTTTTAATAATAGCCATTCTAATAGGTGTGAGATAATATCTCACTATGGTTTTGATTTGCATTTCCCCGATGATCAGTAACGTTGAGCATCTTTTCACATACCTGTTGGCCATGTGTATGTCTCTTTTTGAAAAATGTCTATTCAGTCCCTCTGCTCATTTTCTAATTGATTTGAGGTTGTTGTTGTTGTTGTTGAGTTGTATGAGTTCTTTATATATTTTGAGTATTAACCCCTTATCAGATGTATGGTTTGCAAGTTAACTAAATGAATTAAAGATTTAAACATAAGACCTGAAACCATACAACTCTTAGAAGGAAACATAGGGAAAAAGCTCCTTGACATTGGGCTTGATAACAATTTTTTTGGATATGACACCGAAAGCAACAAAAGCAAAAACTCAATAAGTGGGACTATATTAAACACCTACTCTCCTTTATATCATGCCAACTCCTTTTGCTGGTCATGCTGGGTCTAGAGAGAAAAAGGGAGCCCATATGTCAGCATTTCCCATGAGCCCTTTTGATCTTTTGGCCCTAAACAAATGCTGTGCTTTTATCATTCATCTTTACTCCACCAGAAATCATAAAAGCCATCAAGAGCAACTTTATAGTGATAATGGGAGACAGGAATTCTGAATGTCATTCCTTACTCTGTTCATTTTCTCAGAGATCTACTTTTGGAGTCAGATGTAAATTAACATTCCTGCTTTGCCACAGCTGAGTAATATGGTCTTGGAAAAGTTATTTACCTTTCCAAGTCTTAGTTTCCTCATCTGTAAAACAGATGGGTTGGTAATATCTAGCTTAAAGAATTACTGTGAAAGTTAAAATGAGATATTATATGGAAATCAGCTGTTACAAGGCTTAGCACTAACAGGGCTCTCAAATGGTTACAATTTGCGCGTGTGTGTGTATTTTTTTTTTTGGTGCAATTTTAATTTTTGATAATTAGTAGTCATATAGCTTGAGTAAAAGTCTTCAAAAAGGTGGAGAGGGCTACCTACCTCAAATGCTTGGTGGAAGGAGGAAACATAAACAATTAATTAAGAGAAAGACAAAAGAGGCATTACTTATGTTACCTTATTCAGAAAATTTGCTACATGATGCTAAATTTCAGATATTTTTGGATGTAGGCCTATTGTTAGACCATAGCAGGAAAGTTGTTTCAATTATATAGGGAGGCATATAAGAAACCTGAAGCCTGGAGTACATCATAAGACTTATTTTCATAACCTTCAGTGAAAGGCATTATGCAAGTAAATTATACACTTTCACTTTTGTAATTATACCTAAACCACATATTCCCAGAAGATTTCATTATGTAATTCTTCAGACTTAACTCCATTTTCTTTATAAAGCAATGCGCCATTAAAAAAAAATTTCGTAAAGGAAATCATTACTAATCACGTATTTACTATATAAAGAAAAAAATGCTTCTCTAAACATTCATATTTATATTGCCACATTAGCTACTCTGAAATTGTTGTTGGACAAAACGAATCATCTATTCAAGGTAGGTAAAATATTTATAAACATGATTCAAATTACCTACATTCAGAGACTTCATAAAATCTTTTCCCATTAAACTTTCCTCTAAAAATTCAGAAATATATTAATAGCCATTAAATTGTATACATTGTGGGTCACTTGCCTCCAATTTTGGCTCAGAATGGGGATTATGAAAACTAGTTTTAACCTCAAATTCTTTCCATGTCCTGCTAAATTTTTACAAGAAGTTCTCTGTAATACCACCTTTGTAATGGCATAGATATGACTTTTCAAATGGCACATGTAGGATCTCTAAATATTTGAAATAGAAAAGCAAAGATAAAGTCTATGAATTCCACCCAGAGGCAAACAGCCAACTAGGAATTACCAAGTGGATCTAGGCTACATAGGCATTCAGTAGGCACACAATATTTACAACCAACATCTACAATATCCCCATAACAAACACATACACTTCTTCCTCAAGAGCAAGAATTCTTTTTGGCTTGAAATCAGCTTAATAATTGTGCCTCCCCCCATAATTCCTCTTCATACGGCTCATCTCAATTAGCTAGATAATTTTAATTACTTCATCAAAGTCACCTGGCAAATTGTATCAGTGCCACAACTCAAACAGACTCTTACCACCTGGTTCCACATTTTCATTACCTGTAGTCAGCAACATCCCCCAAATGCACAAATTTCACAGTAACAGAAAATGAAATATGTATCCAATAAGCAACTTACCTTTAAGAGAATGGCAGGGTAATTATATTTATTGAGTAGAAACAAAAGTAAGACTATTATATAATATTTTGTTCCAAGATTCTAACTAAAAGAGTGTACACCAAATATTAAACTTGAAGATGTGAAGGAAGTGATACATGGTTGCTAATAACATGGAATAATGGTAAAATTCAAAGCAGAAATATAATTTCTACTACACAGAAGTTTTGGTAAGAAAAGAAAAAAGGGAGCATTTTCTGAAAAACAAAAATCCCAATATATAGCATACTTTTATAGAAACCCCTCAGTGCTCATTTTTATGCAGTTTTGACTATGAAGTACTAAGGCAAGGTTAAATTGATTAGTCTGTTTGTTATCAGTTATCAGTTAAATGCTCCTCAGATTATAGGGATCATTAGTTATCAATCAAATAACAGCCAGCTGCACATAAGGTCTCAACAAGAGACCAGCTTGTTTATCAACATATATACACAAATTCCAGTAAAAAAGAAACTCTATTTTAAAATGCACATCTTGAATTGTCCACAATAAATATTTGACACAGCTAACCAAAATGTCTTAGCACACTCTTAGACCTTAAATAGCAGCATGATAAAAGTAGGTAATAGAACAATTCAAAGTAGACAAAACTCAAAGCTATGCCATAAACTGACATTAAAAAAACAAAGTAAAATGTAAAAACAGACCTAGTCAAGAGGGACTGGTATATCTTTAATTTAACAACTGTGTATTTAGTAACAGTGGTATTTAATTTGACAAATACTCAATTATTTTACTGATTGTTTGCTAGTCTGTCTGATTTCTATGAATTCCTGGGAGAGTTTAAGCCAAGTGGTAACATTTAACAGAGGCATGTTCTGATTCATTATCTCTGAGTGATCTGTCCGACATACAGTGAGTTATGAAAGTTGTCAATGATTTCCCCTTATTTTTAAATTGCAATAACTCTATGTAAAAAGTTATATTTTAATAGATTTATCAAGCTATAACTCTTACCAAAAACAATGAAATACTCGCTAAGATTGTATCAAAATTGTGGCTGACTACCAGACTGAAAATAAATTTAAACGTGTTAGCACTTGAGGCAGACTGCTAAGGTGTCTTAGCCAACTTGTTATCATAACTGTGCCTACCTAAAGGCAAGCAACAGGAATGCTGGGAAATAGCACAAAACAATGATTTTAAGAAAATACAAAAATGATATACACATATAAAATAAAAGTATATAAACTTGTGCAGTGTAATATAGCTACTTTTAATGTAACGTGAACAGTGTGGCTTCAGGCAATCGAATAGAGAAGTGAAGCTGAACGCTGCTATACCAACCAAATGGCAAATGTGACACCTGATAATGTAAAACAGAGGCATCCCCAGGGCGCCGTGTAAAATTATTATAAAGCGGTGAAATAACAATATAAAGTTAATTTTATTAAAATTAACAATACTTCCCATCAGCACGAGACAATCTATATTCAAAATTAAAACAGTAGGAATGTTTATCCATTTAAGCATTCTGATAGGCTAAATATTGTTGACTGTTAAAAGAAATAAAGTTTCCAACCCTCTTTTTTTCTTATACATTCATAAATACTCATCCTTATGAGCAACACCACATTCAAAGGCCTGAAATTAAAAACATGTTTCCTTCTGAAATTTGGTATATCTGGCATGTTGCTATAGAAATGTCCTGGTGTACTATTTTTTAAAAAGGAAGTTTGATGTCTTCGAAATTAAAAATGGATAAATTGGTCAAATTTTGCACGGCACTTTTCAAGTAGCACAATGAAATAGAAATAGGTAAAATTAGTAATTCATGGCATTATCTAAATCGTGATGCTTGCTGATTTCTACTATCTTGTATTATCTGCAGAACTGATCTACATAAACTTGCCAGCTATGAGGTTTTGTGTTAAGTAAAAATATCAATTTTTAGGCTCCTTTAGCTTTCAAAAAATGAGAATTTTTTATTACAAAAGGAATTCAAGGTTATTGCAGAAAAAATTAAAATACAGAAAAATGCAAAGAAAAGAGTAAATATTATCCTTAATATTATGTTATAAACTGTAGCCATTATTAACACTTTGAAACACAGCCTTTCAATATTTTTTCTATGTAGCAATAAGCACATATATTTTTGATTCTTAGTATTTAACCAAAGATAAACCTGAATGAAGACTATGCCATATTACAAAATGAATTTTAGCTTTTCACATAAACTAAAGGAATATTTCACAGAGTGTACTATGTTCCATCTGAAGAGCAGCTGCAGTTATACGATAAACTACTTCTGGTGAAGAACTGAACATCAGTTTAAAATCCAGGAGTTAGTCAATAGCAGCATGGAGTGGTGTGGGGGATATGTTTTATAGATTAAGATGAACTTTGTCATTACGGAACAAAAGGGTTAATTTATGAGATGCTGAAAGTTTGACGAATATCTTATATTTTAGATACTTGGAAAATCTGTTTTATATATTTAAAAATCTAAATCCACTGAATCTACTATGATAAAGATCCCTGTATGAAGCTAGTTTCATGTCCTTTATATTTAGAAACCAGAAAGTCTGGATTATACATGGTAAAGCAAGGGAAAAAGTTAGGAATTATTTCTAATTAAAGATGATATGTTTTTTAATACTATTATCAAAGGAAAGAAACCAAACCATAAAAAATTTATGTAACATTATTAAATTCAATTTAAGCCAAGAAAATCTAAGCTTACACTGAACTCATTACAACTATTTAACTCTGGCCACTGAACTAAGGCTATAACAGCAGGTGTAGTATTAGACAACTCACCAGAAATTTCACAAGATCGATGAAGTTGGAAGATAAATAAGAACTTTCCCAGCCTCTTTTATTATTTCTAGATGGTCTCTTTTATGCTTTTAAAGGGAACAAGGCAAATCTTACCCTCCTCTTAGCACATGGTCTGTCTTTCACTATTCCATTTCTCTCATATCTTATATCATTTATTGCCCCCCTTCCCCTGGAGGAATGTAAACTCCATGAAGGTGGGGTTTTTACCCTAATACCTAGCACAGTACTTGGCACATAGTAAGTTTCCAATAAGTATCTGTTAAAAAAAATGAGTTTTCTTTAATTGGATACTTTGAATTAGAAGTCAATTTAAATCTTCAAAACAAAGACATTTTACAGATACTTCTGCTCAGAGAACTTAAGATTTCTCTTTACTTTGGAAACGCAAATTTTTATAACTTTTGGTTTCCTGCATAGGGTTATTTTGATAACAGTCATTACTAGAGCCCACTTCACTGAAAATTTATGAATTCATTTAAAAAATTTTCTGAAAACACCACTTTTTAAATCCACTAGTGCTGGAATAAAAAATGACTCTCTCTGTTCCCTTTTTCGTAAAAAAATACGGTACTAACCACCCAAATCCAGGTAGCTGCCTCATCTATTCTCCTGCTAAGGAAATTCTGTGTTCTGTATTCCTACTGAACAATAGGACCATTCTGAAAAATTTTCATACTGGGAATCAAACCATTTTGCAAACAGTAATGCAGATTCCGATGATAAGATGAGTGAGTAGGATGCAAGAACACCTTAAAGATCACCTGCCGCACTTGTGTTTGAGGTGCTCGATGGCTGTTTACACCAAGTGCCATCTGGCTCTATAGATATAATAACAATTATTCCATCGAGGTGTGTAGCTCCCTAAATCATATTAATATACAATGATTCCACTAGTCTTATAGGAGTTGATGTCTTTGTGTGCTCCCATTTAACCTGGGTAATGCGCTAAAACAAGTCTGCCTCATCATTAAGAATTGATTTTTTATTTATGTGAATGTCACTGGCAATCCCATGATATCCCTTTGTAATTCAGCTGAACAGGACTGCATACTAGCGTTAATCTATTTTTATGGCATATCTTTAAAAATTTGCAACATCTTGCTACATTTGGATATTTATACAAAGATTTGTGTTCCCACAGAAAGCTGTTGTTAGCTTTGGAGATCCATTTCGTACAGCAATAGGGCAAGTATCTAATATACTTCATTAGCTATCTTACATCAGATAAAGGTTTATTTCCTTAAATTATTTAACCTTGGTAGAACCTACTAAGATCACATAAATTACAAATACACTAATGAAAATCATTAGTTAGGCTACTCAAAAACAAAACCAACAGGAATAAAATTAAAACATTCTAAAATCAGCCCTTTGGAAACATGTTATAAAAATAACTTGGTGCATTTACCATGGTCACCATTTCTTAACGTTGTCATTGGTCACTTATTTAGACATTGACATCAACAACTATTCTGATGTGCTAATATTTGTAAAAAAGCCACACTGTGTTTTCTGGCTAATTTAAAATCTGATTTAAAAAGTCATAGTTATAATTATTTATAAATGTGCCTTAATGACTTTTGCTAATTTAAAAAAATGTTATAATAAAAATAATTAGCAGTAATAAAGAAAAAGTATTTTTAAATACTGGAAAAAAAAAAACACTACACTGCAAAAATTACACTTTAAATAGAGTATTCCCGAGAGAGTACTTACAGGATCATTAAATAATTAGCTCATGGGGTCAGAGCACCTTTCATATTTAGGTGAGTGTTAACAGACTTAGAATCTATTTAGAAAGCAAGAGAGAGCTTCTTCCAAAAATCAGAAAATTTGGGGTATGGGGAGACTGGTATGTTAAACATGAGGTTCTTGCCCATTTTATACTGTTGTTTTAAAGGCAGGCACTACTGAGAATTTATCTTATACAATTAGTGATACCACAACTCATTAGGGAGGTGAACAAGTTTCAAGCCATCCAAAGAAATGAGGCAATACTTCTTTTAATCTAGAGGACTTTTCAGAAGAGTGTCACTGAAAACTGTAAACTATTTTAAGATTCTTGGCCTCAAAAGGTCTCTTGTGCATTGCATGGATTATTTAGACAGTTAAAAAAAAAGAATATTAGGTTGAATTCATTATTATAACTTGAAAAGATATGTCCTAAAACTTAATTAGGGGCTCAAACTTAAGAAAGACATTCATAAAAATCTACGTTTGAGTTAGAACTGTGAAATCAATGTAGTTTTCAGTGTAACCCACTAATATCTGTACTTTTTTTTTTTAACATAAAAAATGTAGTATAGTCAGTTTACAATGTTGTAATTTCTGGTGTACAGCATAATGTTTCAGTCATACATATATACACATATATTTGTTTCTGTATTCTTTTTCATTATATGTTACTATAAGATATTGAATACAGTTCCCTGTGCTACACAGAAGAAACTTGTTTATCTGCAGTTAAACTGTAATTTTTACAAATATATTTCCTGAGATCTGTGTGAATGATCTTCTTTATATATTGTATATGTCATAAATAATAAAGAGGCAACTGTGTGCTTTTGTAGTCAATAAATAAATACATTTAATGCTCAGACATTTTCACTAAATAGAGGTCCACAAAGAAGCTGGGAACATTTTTCTGTGCTCTTCAGAACTATGAGTGGTGACCAATTATCAGGAATAACATATATGTCAGTTTCTGAGTATAGTATTACTTCTAAACATTATTTTAAAAATCCACTCCACAAAGATGATAAAAGGTGGATTAATCACCTAAATGCCCATAAATTGAGATTTAAGGTCAGAGATACTACCTTCACTCACCCTGTTGTCTCACACGGGGTTGGTTGGTACACACATCACATCCTGGTGTGTACGAGGTACACACTGTGGCTCAGAGTTAATATTGAGGATATTTGGTTCACAGGGCTCACAAGTCAGATTTTAAAACATAATAATGGGAATGTCTATGATACTATTTAATGATTCTAATGCTTCATTTTTGTTAAAATAATTATTTATTTGAGGAATAATCCAAGTAAAGGGAGAAAAGAGTCAGTTTGAAATCTACTTCAGAGCTCACCTCAGTCGGTGAACAGTGAACGTTCTGACAATGACATTCACAATAGCATCGCTGCTGGGTGTTGCTATAATTTGCTCTCTATGATTGTCCCTTTAAACAAAAAGCTCTACACTCAGCATGCAAAGAAGTTAGAAGTGGGGAAAGGAGGGGGAACCACACATATAAGAGGAGAGAGAGGAAAAAACTGCAGATCAATCATTTATAATTAACAAAAATCCGATTGGTGCTTTAAATAGAGATCAATGTGTTCCAGGCTGCCTGGATTGTGGGGATGTATTCACCTTCTCGTAACTCTCCAAGCAAGCTGTCACACCTACAGAATCACCATTTGTTTTCTTAACAAAGCTTCAGGGGGCGCCAGGCTCTCATTGAAATTTCATTAATCTAATGGAGTAAAGTCCTATAGAAAAAAATCAAATTCTCGTTGGACGAGATGCTACCTGGGAAAGATAACCTCTGTTTGAACTCTCAGACTCGGATCGCTCTGCTATTAGTCTGAGGAAACAGACAGCAACAACGCTGATTACAGCCACCGGCCTCAACAATTTTTTTTTCTAACTAGCAATTTCGAGTGCAAGTGCCACAGTGTCAGCTAAAGAAACACAACTGCGGGTTTTCTGCAGAGCGAAATGGTTCTGAAATGTCACTGAATAGCTCACAAAGGACGCCAATCTACAACAACAGAGACATAAGCACATAGGAGAAAGGGCCCACACATCCTCCTTTCAAAGGTAGGTTGTTTACATGCATGTAATTTGTGAAACCCATAGCTATTCAATTCAGGGATTTCACAGAAAGTCTAAACCAAAATCTGTTCAGAAAGCAATAGTGAGATTCTTCCAGGAAGTACAGAATGTTGGGTGTGGGGAGACGATGATACGGTATACACGCAAATAGATACGCACATAGTGGGTGAGAGTCTTCAAGCTTCCAAGACATTAATTATAATTGTTACTTGGTGATCATATTTCAGCATCACCTCCAAGTAATTTGATTCACAAGTGTGCAGATGTGGCCCAAATGTATACATGTCAATGTGCAGTAGCAACATTTGAGAGAAAAATACGGAATCCTGATTCCTCAAAATTCCTTCCAGGAATGTCCCCATGGCTCATCTGACACTCACATGGCAACTGTATAGGATGGTAGGCACGTATGTGATAAAAGGGCCAAGAGGACTAAACTTGTATATATCCCAAACTAAAACAGTTTTCCATGCTGCTCATTTTTCCTTACTTAAACGTCAATTTTTAAAAAGTTAAAATGACTAATAGACCAGTGGCTTTAGGTACCCTGTATAGAGTCCAAAGAAAATGAAACAACCTGTAGAAAGCCCTCTGCTAGACTCCTATGTGAACACCATGCTTTGCAAGAAGCGGCTGGGCAAAGGCAAATAGACTTCAATCAGGCAAGATCACAGTCAAGTTCAGCACTGCCTTCTGATTCCATCAACTCCTAAATCTGGAAGTGATTGTGCAAACTTTACTTGTATTAAAGGAGAAAACGAATCTTACTTTAAAGCAAAAAAGAAACTAGTAATTTGGATGAAAACTACAACTTGTATTTACTTTAATAAAAAAGGATTTAAAAATTATAGCATATAATAAAGAGAAAAAAGCAATACTTTGAAAAAAACATATGAAAGATCATGACATCCTAGGTAAGTGATTGAGATAGTTGAAAAAATTCTGAGTCCATCTTGAAAACAATATTTTTATTTTACAAAAAACTTACTGTTTTTCACCTAGGTCACGTAAAACTTTCTGCAGGTCAGGAAATATCTTGTTTCCAAAGCATCTCACAGGAGTGAGTCACTTCCTATGTTTTCCCATTTCTTTGTTTATGGGTAAATATTTTTCTACATGGGATAGATTTAATATTTTTTCTTCTGGTCTAAATTTATTCATAAAGATTTAGCTTATGTTCGTATGTAATTCCTTCAGTTTCCTGTCTGAGATCCACCTGTAGAATTATACTTCCTGCTCTCTATCTATATCCTGTTTAAAGATGCCACTGAAAGTATATCAATTTTATATTCTAAGCAATAGGAAAATGGATAAATAACACATTTATGTGTCTATGTATATATGCTGTTTATGTAAACATATATAATACATGCAAATCTATATACACAAATAAATTAGTTTACTCAAGTTAAGATTATTAAAATTGATCCTGGGAACAAAATAATACACCTTTTCCAGGCATTCATCCCTACTATAGAAATGGAGAAAGAAAGATTGTGAGAGGGAGACACACACATTCAGATGAGCCTTTAGGGAATTGTATGAACTTTTGAACCAGAGGCGGAGAGCCAGAGCCCAGCCTGTTCCCACTTTAATAAACATTTTTTTTCTTCAATTAATTAAGGTTTGGAAAGAAAAAAAACCACAGAAGAGAAGTAATTTAGCATGCAACGCATACTTTACAGATGGATCCTACCTTCGGATGCTTATTAAATCTATGCATGATTGCGCTGGAGAAAATTAATTGCATTGTTTCTCACTATTCAAAAGGGGGTTGCAAACAGCTCAAAAATAAAAAGGAAAATGAAGCAAGGTTGTTGTTGTTGTTGTTGTTAGAAAAAAACAGCTACAGTATAAAAGGAATACTTTCAAAGTCTTAAAACAAGTAATACCCACGATTGGCCTCAGAATGCAAAAGACTCCTTTAAAATTTTTTGCTATGTCAAAACACTGTATATGTTGCCAGAATACATATATCTACTTTAAGGTTACAAATAATCTGGTCTTACTAAAATTTCCTCTCAGTGGCATTTGAACTATTCAATTAAGTGGTGAGTTTTTGTTCAAATCCTGCTGTGAAGAAAGATTTACATGAGCAGCTGGGAGTACACACTAGCAAACATTCACTGTATCTTGGTTAGTGGGCATTTTCTCCATTCCAGTTTTTGGAAAAGGCGATAAATTCATAACTTTGGGGGGGGGAAGAAAAATATAAAATATTATTATAAAATATTCAGAATATAGGTATTTGCATTTTTATTAGCTTTAATTAAAAAAAAAAAACAAGCTTCAGAAACTCAAGCCATTTTTGCCTTTTCTGAAGTACCGCTGGTGGAAGTTGAACTGTAACCTCTCTCTTAGACTGTCCTGAAAATGACCTTCATCAAACTTGAAAGGACTACTCTCTGTCTAAGGAGTTAGAAGAGCCATTAATTTTCCTAAGTCATTCATTTCCAGATTTAAAAAATTCCTTGTGTTACTTCATTGCAGATGCTCCTTTTGATGTGACCCACCTTGTTGTTGACTTGACTAAGAACACTTCACTTAGAACTTCTAAACTTATTTGATTCCATGACCCAAATAGATGGTGGTTTTATTTTATTCTTCTTCCTGCTCCAAGTCTATAAATCAGTCTCTCTAATCCCTGGTTAATGTGTATTATTATTTTAAAGTATTTATCATGACACAAATTTGGCTAAGAGTAACAAACTAAGAACATATCATAAATAAATGAATCTGTCCTATGTACAACAGAGTTTGTAAGATATGGGAAAAATATAGATATATTAACATTGGGATTAGTTTATATAGTGCCTTTCACAAGCAGATCTCAAAGAACAATATAAATGACTTCATAAAGAATTATAGCTTTTATATCCCCAGTTAGGAATGGGACAAAACAAGATCATACGGTGAGACAGGTAGAGCAAAACTTCTAGGACAAGTATTTAGCTTTTATTCCCTTGCTTTATGTTTTAAAATCGGATCTACCACCCTGTTAGAACATCAACCAATTAAAAGTAAGGTCTCATCAACAATAAAAAACATCTGGCTCAATACACTACTTAAAAGTTTAGTGTTGATATAAACAATTAAATAATAATAATCTATCTAAAGCAGTTAGCACAGTGCCTGGCACATAAAAAAACAAAACAAAACAAAAAAACCCCAAACAAACAAACAACACCCACCTTCCCCGGTTCAGTCTGGGCACTACTCAAAAGAGAAAAATCCATGCTGCTCTGAGAAACTCCAGTCAAAACTGAGCCAATGCCTTGTGTTGCTAGAACTTTTCTAAATGCGACATAAAAATGTGTAGTACCTGTTTTATTGATTATTAAAGAGAACAAACAGAAATATATTGGCTTGGGTCTATAGAACTTTAACATTACAAAGGACAGTTTAACTAAGGTATTAAAACAGGGCCAGATTCAGAAATTTTGGCAGTCTTACTTAAGCCAAACTACACTGATAGGTATGAAATATCTGAATAATATAGGTGGGAAAAAGACCAAGAAGGGAGATTTCTTAGTTCAAGGCACCTCTTCTGTTTGCTGCACTTCAACCTTGAGTAGCCCCACCCCACCACAGGCTGGCTGCAGCCTACACTTGCACATTTGACCTGTTATTCTGGATTCTCACAGATGCTCTAACATTCACCTTTTAAGTTTCCCCTGCAACTGACGCAATCCTCCCCACCACAAACATGGAGCATTGCAAATGAAAGTACTGTATGTCATCCCTTGCTATGATTGGTCATCTAAAGTTGTGAGGCTCCCTCTATAAAGAATTTGTCACATTAGGGTACTTTATCATCTTTCTGCAAAAGTTCCAGAATGAGCACCAACAGGCAACGAGTCAGAAGCTGCTGGCAAAACAGTTTTTGTAGCATGGGTAACTCAGGCTCTGCTTGGACCAGTTCTCAAAGAATATGTGGAAGGGTTTATCAAAATCAAGATACCAAAAGCACAAAATAATTCTAGGAAAGTAGATGATTAAATTCACTTTCAAGAATCCAAGAGTTTCAAATAAGTTTCAGATTTTGAGACACTTACTGTTAAAAATAAGAATAGTTAAAAGTTAAAATTTTAAAATCCTTACCTGACTTAGTCTTTATTTTATACTTCTTACACACCTTACAATGAGTACACTATTCCTTGGAGCAAAGAGCTCACTGATGACTGGGGAATTAGATTCAGGACATAACACTTTCATTTAGCAAATCTCTGTATTCATTTATTATACAGGATTCTGTTTTCCTGAAAGAGTTAAACTCCCTCTATAAGGTAAAGGGTTTAATCATTCTGGGATGAGATATTTTTTCTATTTTCCAATGCAATTACTCTTTGTCTTAAATCTAACTGAATTCACTTTCCATGTTAGTTGGGGAAGGGAGGTAGGTAGGAGAAATGCTGCATATGTTAGAGGACAAATAGTGTAAACTACAGACTTTTTGATACAAAGGATTTTTCAAAGAAAAATACCATGATCTGATAAAAATCTTAAGATATTCAGTGTTGTGGGGGGCAGCTGGGGCTTGATTTGGGCCATTAGTAACTGGATTTCATGTATAGAGAACATTAGAGAATGCATAAGGAGCATTCATGTTTATAATTTATAAAGTATCTTGGGATTCTCTGGATGAAAAGCACCATATAAATATGAGCATTTTCATTTCACATGGGCTATCACAGATTATTGACATCTCAGCATAAACGTATTTCAGCAGTGAACAGGATATAAACTCTTGTGTATTTGGTTTTTCTGCCATTTTCTCTTCCCTGAGTTGTAACACACACAGGGGAACATGTCCTTGTTGGCTGCCTCTTTTCCCTTTTCTCAAGTTCCTGACTCTCATTTGTCTTTGTAGTGTCTGCGTCCTGTCCAGCATTTGCCTTTGTACTCATACGCTATACTATTGAAGGAAGTGAACATTTATCTTGGACCTATCTGGGATGGTGTTTTCCACCTCAGTATTTCTGGTGTCTAAGGAAGGAAAACCTCCAGATACGGAAAATGGGGAGAGAGGGAGGCAGTCACTCTGTGGCACATTGAGAAACACTGTAGAACAAGACACTGCTATTATCCCAAGGTTCTCTGAAGGTTCCTTAGGATATGACAAATATATATATGTATGATCATACTTTTTAAAGGTTCAACTTAACAGATACTTTTTTAATGTCTACTATATGATGAAACCTGTGAGAGATTAAAAAAAAAAATAATTAAGACGCCACCCTACCTTCTCGGAGCTCACAATCTTTTAGAGAAGCCGGCACACATTAAGTAATATAACAAAGCAAATGGTGATGACAGCTTATAGCATGGATACTCATCAAGTAAAACACAAGACAGGAAGAGGATGAGTCTGACTTGGAGCAATTAGAAAGCCATGTAGAGAAGATGAGCAGGATCTTGAAGGATCAGTGGATCACAGGGGGCTGGAGAGGAGGGGAAAGGCATTCTGAGGGGAAAGGCATTCTAGGGGGAAGGCACAGGGCTGGGTTTGGGGAATGACGAACAATGAGGCTGGAATTTAGGGCACAGGATTCAAATGTAGGAGGTGAGATGAAAGGTACGTTCAGAATTATAACTTGTATTTCAGATCATGGTATCAAATCCTCTTCACAACATAAGCTGAGTTCATGAAGCTGCAGTGTAACTAGATGACAGTTCTTAACAATGAGTGTTCCTAGCCGATAATTCTGTACACTCAAGGACTATGGCTTCACTGGTTCAGTTCCTTCCCAGGACTGCTCTCATCCACGGAGGGTTCTGTGATCCTCAGACAAGTGTCTTGGGCTTTTGTGATGCATATGGGGAGAATAAGGATGAGATAGGGGTTTGAAAGGACAAAGGGCACTTGGATAGACAGTAGAGAACAGAGAACAAAGCAGCAGTCTCCACCCTGTACTGTGGAGGATCAAGAGGAATGGGGCTGAACAGCCTGTTGGAGAGAGTTCTGGGGCAGGAGAGTGGGAGGCTCCAGGGAGCTATGGGGCTTCTGAGGAGGGGAAAGTTGCCTTGTGAGATACACTTCAGGTATTTTTAAGAACTGAAATGCTTACTCTTATTGTGCATCTGTGAACGTGACACGTCTTCAGGACTGGGTCCTGGTGTCAACAGGGACAATAGGTGAGCAAAGATTCAGGACCGCTCAGTGCGAGATTATATATGATCTTCTGTGCACTGGAGGCTGTGCCTCACTTTACACCGAGACAGAGCTATGAGGGCTGAGCCTGAAAATGAAATGGATCAGGAGCTTTTACCATTTCATTCCTCCACGAATTCTCCATTTGACGTTTTAATGTTTGTTGAATAGATTGAGATGGTTCTCACCGTATATTAATTACTGCTTAGCAGTATTTCTTTCTTGACTCTATCATTTCTTAAACTAAAGTTTAGCTCCCCTAAACTTCCATTCTCCATTTCTCTAAGCCCTGGGCTAACCCCTACTCCATACTCTTTATTCTCAACAGATGGCCTCGCCCTCCTCTCCTTCCAGGTAAGAATATCTCTGCATCTTCACCCCTTCTATCCTTTAACTCCTTTCTCTAAGGAGTGAGTGCCTTGCCTTTTAGCTAAGAGTGATTCTTGAATAGTATTATACAACCCACTTCTACCTTTCCCAGGACTTGATTCTATCCATTATCCTTTCTTTTCAGATTGGTTCTTTCTCATCTTCAGGAAAATTGGCTCAGATCTACCCTCTCCTAAAACAAAAACAAAACAACCAAAAAAGTTCTTCTTCCCCGCTACCACTTATTTCTCCCCTTCTCTTCACCAACCAATCTTTTTTTTAAAGTGTCATATACCCACAGCCTCTAGTTTCTCAGTTCTCACTCATTCCTCAATCCCTAAAATCAGGCTTCCACAGTTACTAAACGACTGAAACTGCTCCTCAAAGGATTAGCAAAGAACTTCTTATTTTGTTTCCTTTATCCTTGCCCCTCCTAGCCCCATACTGAGAAACATACAACACAAAGGAGGGGGGGTTGTCAATTAACCACCTTTCTATCCCCTCAACACCTAGCATTATGCCTTGTATATGGCAGAAACTCCATGAGTATTTAAACTGAATCTGGATTTCTTCAGCTTTCCTCATTGTCCCCAGGATGCCTGATATCCTCCCACCATGTTAGGAACCTAGCAATGGCCTCAGATGCTACAACTGGTATCAGGGCATGTAGCTTTCTCTAAAGTGTTTAGAGAAACATCTCATCCTCAGTTGTCAACAACAAAATTATTTTAAAATTCTCATTTACCAGAGAGTATGGTGAAGATTGTGTTATTTTGCTTTGTTGCTAAAATATACAAAACCAACAACAGATACCCAACATGAAATGTATATCATGATGATCAATGGTGGTGATCAAGAATTCAAAGATGAAGAATTCGAGACACACTGATTTGCCAAACTTATCAAGTGGCTTCCTGTTGACCCAAACATTAACCACCCTGTAAGATCTTGTATATTTCTTAAGAGTTTCCCAAGAAAGCTCTACAAGTGGCTGAGACATGAGATAAACTAAAATATAGCCAGAAATTGAGCCAGTCACTATGAATACATTGATATGACATCTTTAATAAATAGGCTTCTTTTCTGCAGAGGGTATAAAAGCAAATATTCTGACTTCAAACCCAAATGTGTAAGGATAATCAATGGGATGTGGGAACACTTTTTTACTTCTGTATTTCCCTGGGATGTCTTCTATTATATATTCTATTCTATTATACAGAATTTCACTAACAGGAAGTGGAGGTCCTTCTCCTGTCCCTCATGAACTCCATTTCACCAAGAACCTTTAGGAATAGTGAGGAACAGCTCAAGTATCACACAACTTCTTTCATTCACATGCATATGGAGGTTACCAGCCACTTCTCTATCTTAATTGCTGCCCAGCTAACTGCAAGCAACATGAAATGCCCAAGAAAGCCAGCAAAATTGGCTTGTTACAGTTGTTTACTTGCAGCATTCATTTAGAATGGGCCTACCCACCAAAAATGTAAAGAATCCACGGATTCTGCACAATATTCTAATGCTTCAGTCAAAATCCATTCTCTTTGTCACTACTTGGTTCAACAGTTCAGGTCAACAAACACTCCGGGAGCACTTACCCTGTGACAGGCATTGTTTTAGGCCTTCAAGGAGTAAGAGTCCAGTGCAGGATAGAGATTTGTAAACACAGAATTCCAGTATAAGGATGGCAGGGATTTGAAGAAGTCAAATTACAGGGATTTAAAAAAAAAAAAAAGAAAAGGTGTACTATATTTTGGGCAATTCTATACTTTAAGACAAAATTCAAAGTTTATCTTGAAATATAGAATTGCCCAAACTTAAAACCTAAAATGCTAATAAAATAAACAAGTACAAACTAAAAGAAAATAGAAAAACACTGATCAGTCTACTCACTGAACAGATTCTTCTCAAAATAAAGTTCCTTAAAGGCAGTAAACATTTTCATACAACAGTTGTTGGGGCAGAGAAATATGAGAGACTCACTTCAACCAGCAACTTTAAATCTGTCTTGTGGTTATGCTAAGAAGTTACCAGGTGGTGGGCCGTCCAGTGCCCCTGTCCTGTGACACTGTTTGTAGGGAAGGGGATCTCCTTGTTACAATACTGTTTTCTCTTTTTAAGGCTCTCTTTCCCTATATATTTTCCGAGATAACATCGTATTTTCTCTCAACCCCTTCAAATAACCTGTTAATAGTCTTCACATTAATCTGTAAAAACCTGCCTATGTAATCTGTTAAGAAGTACTCTGGAGTCTTAGAAATATAATTAGATGAACATTTTACTCTCAAAAAGCACTTTATTCATCTGGTCTCGCTACAGCTCTATGACCAAAGTTGTTGAGTGAGTACTCCAAGACCATGTTGAACACGCATATAAATGAGGCAGACTTTTAAGACAGACTACTTTCCTTCATGTACCTCCAATTTTGTGGCTACAGAACCATCTTATTTCAAAAAGCTCTATATGTGCTAATAGTTTTATGATAAAATGTCTATAAAGACACAGGCTTGGGAAAAGTCTTCAAAAATTTGACTCCAACAGCCATTTCTAAGAATAAAAACACAATTCTCTGAATTTATCATAGCTAGGATATACAAGGCTATTAGATAATAAGGGGCTACTTTCTTGCTATCTATGAAATAAACTGTCAATGTTTCGGAAGCTGCAAGGCATACAGCTTAGTAGACTATTCAGGAGTTTGAATGTTAAGGCTGTAACTGAGGATGTAGGAACACCATTAAATATGAGATTTATTATTTTGTTTTTATCACATTACTTCAATAGACACTAAGGGATCAGAAGCAAACTCTGGAATGGCTATGAGCTTTAAAGCTAAAAGAAAAATAAAAGAGTTTTAAATTTACAATCAGCTATAATACTTGATTTTAAAGGAAGAGATGATTTACTTCATATATCATAATTTTAACATATCATACAACTAAAGAGGTTATGAATTAAGCAATTAAGCTTATGGATACCTCCCAAAACACTTATTTTAGGTAATAAAGACATTTATAAAAAATTTTGATATATGCATCTTTTGGAAAATCACACTTTTACACACAGATAAGGAAAAGAGGTCTCTATCTAGCCCAGGTCCTGTTTCTATCAAATAAGGGAGATAAAGATATTTTGGAAAGGATCCTTTGAACACTACAATAATAGCTAGGAGACAATCTACATGAGTAAGGAAAAAATGCCTGGGAAAAGGACGGGAGGTTCTGACCTTCAGTTGCAGAAAGTGATGCAGAAGTTGTAGGAGGTAGTGTAGAATTGTGTAGAAGACACAAGTTCATTGTTATCTCTAAAAAGGAGGACAAGTGGGCTTCCATGGACTCGTAAGGGACTCAGGCTAGATATTAGGACTACAATCCTGATAGGAACAGCAATTAATGTAAAATGGCTTGTTAAAGAAGATAATGAAATCTGTTTCTCAAAATACCAATTAAACAAATAATTATTCATCCTTCTGAGATAGTTTAGATAGTCCTTTCCAAAGAAAAGGGATAGGCAGGCTTGTTTTCCAAGGGAACTTTCAATTCTTTAGTTACATGGAATTGAATCCAAACTGGTTACCCTGTTTTGGAGCTAGAAAGTCGTTGAATTTAATGTTTTTTTGAACAGTTATAATTTTAGAGACCATCTAGTTTGACTCCGTATCCTATACATCGAGAGGCAGCATAGTGCAGTGTAGAGGCTGGCAAACTGGCCCAGGGGCCAAATTTGACCCACTCTCTGTTTCTGTAGGGCCTGCAAGCTTAGAAATTCTTTTAAAAACATTTTTTAAATGACAGGGGGGAAATCAAAATAATAGTATTTCATGACATGTGAAAATTATACAGAATTCAAGTTTCAGTGTCTATTAAAAAAGTTCTAGTGGAATATAACCACACTCATTAATCTGCATCTTACCTGTACCTGCTTTTGTAACTACGCTGGCACAGGAGTCACTCTAGAAGCTGTATGGTCAGAAAATCCTAAGATACTTTACTCTCTGGCCCTTCATAGAAAAAGTTTGCTGATGCCTGGTGCAATGGATGAAGCACATCAGGTCTAAAGCTAGACAGACTACTTGGGTGTGACCCTGGAAAAGTCTATGTGCTTCAGTTTCCTGATCTGTAAATTGGGGGGAAAAATGGTACTTACTTGATACGGTTGCAATGAGAATTAAGTGAAAGTGCTTAGACATTAGTGCCTGGTATAAAGCTAGAATTCAGTAAATATTAGATATGTTTGTTATTACATATGAAGAAACTCTGGCCCACAGAGACAAAGCCACAGAATTTGCTACAGGCAGAAGTACTTTCTGATTCTTCTTGCCCACACTATACTGTCTTTTAAAATTTTCTATATTGCCTCATAAAGAAAAACATTCTTGTGATTTTTTTTTTTAACTACCTCAAAGCTACTCTAAATGAGAACTTCAGTTTCATCAGGCTGGTCTCCTACCAATCCTGTCACCTAAAGTCACCCAAAGGTAACTTGTAGAACATTTGGGACTTTCAGGTTTCTACCTCAAACGTCTAGAAATTAAAATTTTCTTTATGCTTTCTAAAAAGGACAATAGGAGTCCCTTACAAGCGACAATTAACAAGTCTGTTCTTTTTAAAATATTTGCTGCAAAAACTTCAGAAACAGGTAACTGAGGCATTCATAAGGACCTCAGGATTTGAAGAATAGCAGATTAGTCCATAAGCATTCAAGGATATTTGTTATTTTCAGTGTAACATAGTCCATTTTCTCTTGTCACTTTTCTTTCTTATCAACCCTTGCACATTACCAACACCAACCCAGGTTTTCCTTACTCTATGAAACCTCTGAAACCTAGTAGAATGTTTGTTTACTAGCCCTGGACAGCCACCTTTCTTCAGGGCTTTGTTCATAAGAGGCCTTTCTTCATTAAATCCACTCCCAAATGGTCACTCCATTATGCCATATTTCCTTGTCAGTTGGTATACAATTTTAAACAATTATACACTTGTCACTGCTAACTCTTCTTCAGTTTTTCTCTAAGTAGTACATCTTATCTTGCAACAAAACTGGAATTCTTTAAGACCAGGCATACAACTTTTTTTTTTTTAATCCCCCACAGTACTTAGTTGAAGTTGTTTACATAGTAGGCATTCAACAAATGCTTCTTGCATTAATAAATGAATAGCCACAAATACATCCTATGAACAGAATTTTAACTTTAGTGATGAATAAATAATACCTTTAAACTACTGGTAAGATTGTGAAAATGTAATTTGTTGGTACATGAATTTAAAGATAAATTGTCAAAATTAAAACAAATCAGAAGTATAAAAGTACCTTAATTAAAATAGAGACTACAACCCACAATAGAGAAATTAACTCTAGATCCTTAATGCTTACTCCTTTCAGATACATTAGCTCTATGACACTGGAAAATGTTAGATCTGACGTGGATACTGTGGACATTGGTAAAGCCTAGTCTAAATATTTTTTTTTAATCCTGAGATCCCACACAAGAAAAATTTTCATTTGCATGTATAACACACTTAGAGCAACATTACTTAATATATGAGTATGTGAAGTATATTTTATTATAATAGTAGACAAGCAAACTGAATGTGTCCCAGGAAGGGGTCTTTTCCATTAACTTTTATAAAGGCTTTCATTTCAAACTTTCATTAACATCTGACAAGCAAGCTGAAAAAGCTTTGCTTAGGGCTTGGGTTAGGGGCAAAATGCATTTTGGCAAAACTATTCCAAGATTACATTTACTGGCTGTGCGAGAATATACTAATTTGTTTTGTTTTGTTTTGTTTTGTTTGGAGTGTGGAGAAAAGAGAGAGAAAGGGTGAGAAGAGTCATGGACCCTACTTTATGGTTGCCATGGAGGCAAGGTCAGCCTTCCACACTTGGATCTACCAGCAGAGTTCAGACAGGTCAACGTGTGACCGGCTCAGGCCCTGGGGTTAAAAGTTCAAGCAGCGATGGAAAAACCAATATGTCCATGCAGGGTATGCTGTACAATTTATTTCAATTTACATCAAGCCATGCATATAAAATTTAGATAAATTCCATTCAAATCTGATGTTGCCTGACACACAATGTATGCAAACAGATGTCTGTGGGGCTTTTTCTGTGCTTTAGAAAACAACATTAAATTTAAAAATATGTCTCTGGGATTTCTTTATTGAATTACAAAATGAACATAATTTTAACTTAAATGTTTTCATTCTTTCTTTCAATTCTTTTTTTTGTGGGGGTCTTAATAATTTCTCAGTTCTCAATCTACTCTATGTCATATTAAAGAGGATAATGTATATTTACAACTACTGCTTCAGTATTATTGTAGTTATAGATTCTATTTATATCCCTTACCACTTTCCACAAATATTTAGTGATTGATATTTCTGATTTACCATTGGCTTCTACTATCATTTCCTTTCTGCTCAGAACACAGCAAGAGTCCTGGAGGCTGCTGGGTCGTCTTCCAGCCACAAGGTGGCTCCCCCCCACCCCTTCTTGCAGGCCAACAGGGTGTACACCTTTGCTGACTGCTCCAGGCAGACTAGGATTCAGAGGCTAATTATGACCTATAGATACCATTAATTTCATTGTGAATTGAACAGATCACGACACAGACCTGGTACAAGACAATACAGTGCAAAACTGATCTTTGGAAACAGGAGAAAGAAAAGACTTCCGTGTCCTGCCTAATTGCTCTTCACTCATCCCTTCAAGGGTACAACTGACTAACTAACCTTAGGGCAAAATACAGAAAATAATAAAACACTCTAGAGGAACCTAATTTTGTTTGGAGTCATAGACTAGATAGGGCCAGTTTTTAGGATAGTACACAACTTCATCTCACTCAAACTGGAATCTGCATTTGGAATAAGAAAAGGGTTTAGATTTTCTGGTTCTGATAACTTCCTCACAAGGAAGTTTTCATGAGGACTTTGAAGTACTTTCTTAGACGTCCAACACCATGTCATAGATGAAGAACAGTGATCTCTAATACTGCAGGGCTTTCAAAGTTGTAGAAATAGTACACATTCACTTCTTGCTGCTTAGGAAACAAGGTCCATATTTCATAAATGTGATTTTTACAGAACACATCATAATTTTCTATAGATGAAAGAGGCACAGGGAGACAAGTCATTTGTCCTATTACATGGAAGGTCTTTCCAAAAGTCTGAGTCCTAATTTCTCATATTTTCTATTTTCTGTTCTGGGGAAAAGCTATTTGAGCAAGTTTCATTTTCCTCATCTGTAAAATGGAGATAAAAATAGGACCTATTCCTTATGGAATTTTTGTCAGGATTAAATGAGTTAATATATGTAAAGCACTTACAAGAGTCCTTGTACATGATAAGAGCGATATAAATTTGCCATTATTATCATTAATTTATTTTAGCTCAATACCTCCTCTTTTGCTAGTACTTTGTGACACAAACATTTGAGGAAAATGAACTTTCATGGATTTTGTAAAGACACAAAGAGTATAATTTTCTAGATACCTGAATGCTCTGATCAGGGATAACTTATGATGTCTGAGCTTTTTCCTCCTCAAGAAACTTAAAAAAATAAGCATTTCTTCCAAATTCATGATATTGCTTTCAACAGATATTAAAAAAATAAACTACTGATTTCCATCTCTCAAGCTTGTGTTACATAATACTTTAGCAATTGAGTCATTTTACTGAAGCAAACAACTGGAAGTGGTGGTTCTAATAACTTGGTTACAATATTCATGTTGTAACTTTTGTAATTTTAATTAATGTAATTGTAATTTTCTTTTTTCACTATATTAAAAAAAACTTCAGTATCTTACTCATGCCAGAATATAACTTTGTTAAGCTTTTTGTTAAACTTAGAACATATGAGTCCCCTGCTTCTTAAGTAAATAAACATTTCAAATTCCCTTGTAAGCACTGCCTTGACAACTCTCAAACAAATTTTCTAAGGGTACAAATGATATCCTTAACTTAAGGTGACCTACAATAATTCAACCATGAGCAAAAGTTTATGTGGACATAAAATCCTGCATTCACATAAATCCTTGTTTGTATAAGGAAGGAGCTGTATACATAGATGTAAATATATATGTATGTGTCGGTATGTATATATTACATACAGGTCCACATGTATGCCATCCATACCTATTCCAAATAGATGGAATTACATATTTAGAGACCAAGCGAGATAAGCAAATCAATTTTCAATAGCCAAGGGAAGGAGTCTGACATTTTTTAATACCTGCTATACTGTCATGCAACTCTTTATTCTTTATTATCTCTGTCAGCTACTACTAGGTGCCTAGTAGACAAATGCTAGTCCCAGTCCTGATCATTTATTTCTATTTGGAATTATTTCAAGCCTAACTCTTTAGAACTGCTTGAAAATGCTATCCTGATATGCTGGCCTTGCACCCTGGAGTGAGGACTGGAATAAGGGGCAGTGGAGAGGAATCCTTTTGCAGAGACAATTTGGCACCTTTCTTTGAGGGAAACCTGCCTTGGTTTTGCCCACATTTGCACAAATACAATTTTAAAAGATCCCTTTTCCATCCTGAGCAATATGTATGTGCAACCAGAAGCGGTGTCTTTTGTTGCCAGAAGTACTTCTTGCTGTATGCATCAACTTTCACTATATTCTTGGCAACTCTTTCTTTTATGCCAGTTTCAGACATCAGTTAACAGAACCCCTTAAAGAACAGATGTACTGAAGAAATGCATCAATTTGTTATTTGCTACAGTTTGGGGGTGTCTGTCCTATGGGTTTTCTAGCCAAGGGCTTATATGTTTCCCAAGAGAAATTTTACTTTCATGAGAGAAGAAAATTGAGGCAAATCACTGCTGTCAGACCCTGAAGTCAGAGACACTGGTTTGTGGTCCTTCTGCACATGTGAAGAAAAAGCCCACAGTTACAGAAACAGTCCTGTTTCAATCCATCTCTCATTCTATCCCAGTGTGAAAAATTGCAAATGAAACCAAATTTTTCTCTGTCAGTAGAATGTGTATGATTACAGCTGTTCATATTTTCACTCTAATGAAGGGCTGCACATTTAATTGTAAGATTTATTAGATACTGTACATTGTTGGGTACATGCAAAACAGTTAATCGACATCTAAAATGCTGGTTGTTTATTCTGACATTAATGATCATATCTCTTAATTTGAAACAAAAAGCATTTGGGGAAAATATATTTTGTTCCCTCCAAATAAGAAATAAATAAATTCAATGTAAGAAATAAAAAGGGCTGGGGAAAAAAATCATTGATTTATGTATGTGAGGCTAGGGAAAAAAATAAAGATGTTTGAAAAAAAAAGTCCATAATCCCCCATTCTGCTGGAAACAAGAGAGTTGATTGCCAGCTTTGTTTGATTTCACAGAGATCTCATACGAGGCTGGGTTCATAAACAGGTGAAATGATGGAGTTTATTGCAACGCACATCAACACTGAAACTAAATAACTGTGTTGCCATCTCAGTCCCGCTGAAAGACGGATGGTAAACTTGACCTGCCGCTGGTACTATCCGATTGCCATTTTTTATTCCCCCTTCGCCGCCCCCCCAGGCTGAGCCACGTTGAGTAAATGCATGTGCACGGTCAGGTCAGGCCCCGGGATCGGGTGAAACTCGGTTCACATTTGCATACAGGCGGAGCCTCACAATGAAAGCCCATCTGTTCCCGTCTCGGAGTACAAATCGAATGTCACCCAACTCACTGCAAACGACAGCAGCATGGCCATTAGATGGAGGAACACTCAGCTCAGGTTACGGATATGGAACTGCTGATTTGGGTTTAAATACCTGATAACTGAAGACTTTTCATTATATGTGAACAAAGAATGAACTTTGAACTGCTCAGGAGATACCTTCTCTCCACATTGGGCACCCCTAGTTCTATCCATTACTAATACTTAACTGCTATATTTTACACTCTCTCAGTTTTTGTATAAAAATTAGCCAGGCTGAATGTCACAATGTCCTAAATAATTGCTTTTTTTTTTTTTTTTTGAAGGGGGAAGGGTAAGAGAACAGCAAAGGATGCTGTAAACAGAAAATGAACTCTGAACTCTATACGCCCTCAAAGGTCATTAGTATCATGGCAATGTTGTTCCTTGAACTTCTAAATTTTACTAGGGTAGAAATTTTAGTTGCTAGAGTTAAACTGGAGTGTGAACTGCCCCAGCCCTTTATCCTCCCCTCTCAAACCCATTCAGTCAAGTGAGGCACCTGTCTCCCAGAATGTTCTCCACTCACAGGCCTGTTTATTCCAAAATAGTTTATCCCCAAATAGTTTATCAATCACAAGCTGTCAGAGATTATTTTTCTGTTAAAACTTGGCAAGTATCTTAGAGTTTACAGACCAAAATCATGTATACTGGGACACAAAAAGATAGAGTTGTTCAAGAAGACACCCCAGGATAAGAAGTCCATCCAAGCATCAGATGTGATAAACACAAGGAAATTCATTAGCAAAAATATGGATAGACTTTCATCAAATGCCTTCTTGTCCTGTTTTATGGCAAAAGTCTACTTTGATGAAAATCTTTTTAGGGAGGACACAAGCATCTGGAGTTTGGTCACATGTTTATATTTGAAATATTTCTGTATTCTGTTACATGAATCATATTAGCTCAGTTTGTTGGGAGTCCTGGGGCATGTGTGGTTGCAGATCCACACACACCGATCCCTGCAGAATAGACAAAACAGACTGATGAGTTTTTCTTTCACCAGTTATGCTTCTTGGTTTCCAGTCAGTAATAGTGTCACTTTATGAGTTGAAAATGTAATACCTGATAGGGTGAAAAAATATTTTAAAAATATCTGCAAGAACTTTCTTGCTTTGCTTTAAGCAATTATATATTTTTTCTTGCATATATTTCTCTTTCTTAAAACATTAAAACAATCTTAAAAATTTTAATGTATTGAGGTTACACATGGAATCCAGAATGTTTAAAGGGCATTGGCTTTTAAAGGCCATGTCCCTTCAGCCAGGATTTCTTTACCACTATGTGAAACTATGTTCTTATTGTTTGTCCTTTAAAAATAATACCAGGGTAGAGAAAAGATTTGAGGGCTTTTTCTTTTTTCATCCCAGTGCAAGAGCTTACGGTCAACCTTAATGGAAGTTCTACATGCATTAAAAGGAAGAATAGACCCTTTGTTTCAGAAGAATAACCAAGACAAAGGTGAATTTTGGTTCCACTTTGTCAAGTTTAAGGGGAAACTGAATTCAGGAAGAGAGAGTAAGAGAGAGTGAGAGAGAGTGAGAGAGAGGGAGAGAAGGAGGGCCCCAAACAACTTTCTTAGCTGTCTCCCTGTTACCTCCAATCTTAAACTTAAAATATTTTATTGTTATCTTGTAAGTCAGGAATTTGCATTAGGGGGCATGTGGCCATGTGATCTCTTGGAGATGGGCTATTTATTTGCATTCCATGCAGCTGGAAGTCCTGTGTGTGAGCAGCTACAAAGAAGAAACCAACAAGCAAGAAATATAATATTAGAGGTATTCTTTCTGTCCACGTCAGGAGAAAATGCCCTATTAAGGAGGTGTAACTGCTTTAATTCTGTATCCCTTAAGGGATATGAATAAGGAAGATTCTGCTTATTTCTAAATGATAAAATAACTTGTTTAGAGAAATACTGGTTGTTTGGTTTCTTACTATGCACTATTGGTGGGGACGTGTGAACAGGAACCGAACCTTGAACTTAATTTCCCCTTTGAACCCATGACCTTTGACAAGATTCCCCATGCGTTCCCCTTCAGACAAATTTCATCACAATTACAGTCCCTTCCACTTGAGTTAAAGATATATAATCATTGATTTGACCTAATTACCTGATACATCCCTTTCTTTGCAAGGTGAAAGCTAAATGTGTGAACAGAAGCTGACCCGTGAAGTTCTGATAACCAATTTTTATTCTAATTATCATAAAACACTTTCAGTCTTACTCTATTTTTCTCAAGTTTTCTTTTGGCCCCTTCCCTGAACCCACTATTCCTTCAAATTCAACAATGCCCCCTAGGTTTCAAGCTGCTTGGCAACAGACCTTCAAATGCATTATGCACTACATGTTCAAAGTGTCATTTTTAAACAAAAAACTAAAGACAAACTCTGCATTAGAAAGTCGTCACTAATCTCTGTCTTTCATGAAAAAGTCTTCTGAGGAGATAAAAGAGTGGAAGCTAGAAAGTTCCCACAAGATCCTAAAATTATCTGACTTCTTAGCATCAATCTATTGTGATTCTGACTCTATCCTAATAATTTACAAACTTCAGGTTATAAAGCAGAAAGAGGCAATACCAACAGAGTTAGTATAATCAATTTAAACTATGGGGGATTGTCTTTTTTAAAGGGAATGTGTGTGTGTGTGTTGGGGGGGAAGGTGTCCACTAAATTTAGTGCAATAAATCCCAAATAAAGACTTTAATAAGAAAACTTACATCATGGAATACATTAAAAAATTAAATATGTGATTTAAAAGCAAAATTAGAGTTAATAGAAACTATATAAATTGACTTTGAAAAATGTATTTGTATTTCTCTCTATCTCAACTTATATTTTTAAAAGGAATAAACCTGAAACCGCAGTTTTCAGTATTTTGTCTTAAGACAACTGAAAAATAAAGATGAATTGCAAAAAGCTCAACAGCAAAGAATAAACAAAGAAGAAATTGTATCAACTTCTTTATGTCATAGTTTATGTTCAGGGGCATCATGTTCTCTCACAAATGAAATGACAGTCAAGTTTCCTTTATGTCATGTTTGTATCACATCACTCCAAACTTTAAGAGGCATTACAGGTGGAGGGGGACAAAAGGCCTGGAAAGAAAACACCTATGAAGTTGAATCACCTGTTCTTTTTGCTGGAGATACCTGAGTCCTCTCACAAGAACTAAACAACATGAAAGAAAAAGTAATCCTTCACCTGATCGCCGTGGTGGACCAGCATCTGCATTTTAGTCTCAGCAGTTAGTTTTAATTATACTTTGAAACCAAAGGCCTAAGCAAACAGGAAAAGAAAAAAAAGTATGCGGGCAAACTTTCTAAGTAGGAAATTATCACAGTGTGCACTGAGGCATATCTTTAAAAGATTAACTTTTTATGATGTCAAGTGTAACTAGAATTGGATAGACATTGCAAAATAGACTGAAAGGTTCCCACGATGCTGGGCCATTAAGCAGAGTTTTCTAAAGAGGACAGGTCAAATCTGCTTCTTTATAAAAGCATAAAAATTATAAAGAACTTGAGGAATACTTGAAAAATGCCTGATTTCTACTCTTACTTCTGCCCAAGGGCTTGAGGTATAATGAAAGAAGTACAAAAGAGTGTCACAGAACTTCCCTGATGAAAGCAAACATATAGGCAGATGGCCGGAATCCATGTTAAAGTCACATTACTTATTTATAAAAACATTGCTTCTAACTTTTGTTTGGCTATCACAAGGACCTTTATCAATATATGTGAATACTGGTATATTAGGCAACACTCCAGGAAACAGAGAAGTGGGGTACCTATGCTGTGACAGAAATAACGTGTTTGCCATTATTCTGAACCTCCAGATAGATAATTCCTTGTCAAAATGGATGGATAGCAAAATAGAACTAAAAGAAACTGTGTTCACTTGCAGATCAGAATTCTAGACTTGAGGGGTAAATTAAAAATTTGCACTTTTATATTAATTTTAGAATTGACACAAACAGGGATAGAAATGCTGGATTAGAATGTTCAGAAAAAAGGACAAATGTTATATCTCTGGGGTGGAGTGTGTTGTGAAATGATCGTCTACAGTTGAGATTCTTAATGTGGTATCTGTGAACACCCTGAAATTATATGCAAATGTGCGTGTGTGCTTGCCTGTGCATGCTCATTTTTATGGCAAGAAGAACCACTGCTACATAGTGATAAGAAAACGAATAAAAGCGCACAAAAAATGATTATTACATTTTCAAAGAAAAGATGTTGGAAGCCAACAATAGCCACCATCATCTCTCCCTTAAAACAGTGGTTCTTAAACTTTTCAAAATTGATTGCCCCAATTGTAAATTTTTTATTGGACACAAAATATATCTATATTAACTTATAAATTAAATACATGTACTACCACTAATCTGTTAATATCAGAAAAGCTTAATTTCATCCACACACATATTCCAGTATTTTCTTCTCATCTGCTGTGAATCATCTAGTATACCTCACCCTGGTCTCTCTCTTTTTCCATTCCTATGCCCCTTCTAATCAATTCTATGAAGAGTAATTAGAGAAATCTTTTAGAAATGTAAATTATATCATGCCAGTCTCTAGCTGGAACTCACAAGTTGCTTCCCATCATATGCAAAATAAAATCCAAATACCTTACAATGGCTTCAAAGGCCCTCCAGGATTCAGTTCTTTCTGCTTCTTCAACATCATCTCCTCATTCTGTCCCACTCATTTAGCTCTAGCCACACAGGTTTATTAATTACTCCTTGAACCCTCCAAGATGGTTTCTATCTCGAAGCCTTTGTGCTTGCTGTTCCTTTTGCCTGGAATACTCCTCCTACGGATCCCTGCCCGGTTTGATTTCACTTCATTCAGGTCTCTCCTCAATGTCCCCCTCTGAGTACTGTCTCAGAGTCCCACTGCCATCCTTTTTCAGTCACTTTCTGTCTGTGCACTCTGGTGTTTTTCTGTTTTGTTTTGTTTCAGGGCACTCACCATGCATGGCCTGACATTATACTATGTATCTCCCCTAAGTAAAATATAAGGTCCATGTGGTGAGGGATTTTGCCAGTTTCATCTCTGTGTCCCCAACAACCTAGTCTAAGTTCTAGCACACAAGTCCTCAACTATAAGCATCAAAGCAACTGACAGACATTCTACCTGCTGTTCATTTGAAAACAAACCTCAAAAGAATGTTCACGTAACAGAGGCCACTACATTAATATGAACTATCAGCTGAAATTCAGCTCTCTCTTTTCTCAACTTCCTTAACATTAGAATCACATCTGCCTTATAGGGCCTATTTCTGTTTCTTTTGTACCATGCTTATTTGCATCTAGATCCTGTCTCCATTAGTAGCCTTGGCAGGAAAAAAAAATCCCAGTCTGACCCTTTATTTTACTCCTCACCACATCCAACATGTAGCAGGTGCCCAGCCCCTGGATTTTGGGTAGGGCTGACAGTCACATCCTGACCATGACAAATTGAGGTCCAGCTGCTCATGCAGGAGTGAGAGGTGACAGCCCCTTGGAGCCACCTTGAAAGATGATCCTTGACTACACTCAGATGGATGTTCATGGGCATTCATCTGTTGACAAGGCTGAATGAAGAAAAAAGACACATACTGGAAATGAATCTATGAAAAATCACCAATTCCTTGTATGATAATGGAGGGAAAAACAGTCCTAATGTTGATAAAAAGAACGATGAACACAGAGACTAAACCTAAGTTATCAGATAACCTTCATCTTTTTTTAGAGGTCAATTCCCAAACAGAAGTAGAAATATCATAAACATGGCATTTAAATAATAATTCTTAGCACAAATACTGTAGTGAATAAACTTAAGAAATAAAGTTATGCAATAGGAACAAGTTTAAGGATGATCAAATTAAAGTGCTCAAAGTTTTGGACTAAGCAAAGCATAATTCTATACTTAGACCAGTAGGCTGGTCATATAAAAAGCCCACAAAAATCTCCTTTTGAAAAAAACTCAAAAAGACTTGGACATGAATAATTTTTATGTACCAAAAATTAGATAAAAGTAGAAGACAAATGATAATAATCAAGTTACTTAACACTTCTGCTAACTTAGTATCATTATCTGTAAATGAAAGGAACTGAAATAAATAACTTCTTCATCTCTTCTTACTTGAATTATAACAATTCAATGGTTATAATCAAATAAGAAGCTAGTTGGGTTCTTCAGGGTGCTTATATTAAACTCTCATGAGACATTAACTTAGAAGGTATCACAAAGGTCCACAAAAACAGGCAATCAAAGGGTGGAGTAGCGGTAGAAACTGAAGTACTTCAAGAACAGAGTAAAATGGAATTTAATCAAGAAAAAAACTGTAATCAACAGGTCTGGGAGAAAAATTATCCAAAATACCAGTATCAACAAAAAGGAAAAGTTTAGAAAACGTAATACCGTTAAAGATCTCATGGCAACAGAGAAGGGCAAATGACACAGCAGCAAAAATAATGATCTTTAGATTTCGTATACAGCATCATAATTCACAATGGCCTAAGAAGGCATTTATGTTTCTATACACTTATGCAGGAATTGCCATATTGAAACAGACCGGTGGTCCATCCCTTCTGCCATGATGCTCTGACAGAGAATAGATGTTTCAGAGGAAAGCTCTACTCTCACCAACCCAAATCCAATAATACACCTAATGATGCAATTCTATATCAAGAACATTATTTCTTTTTGACCTCAGATGGCAATTATCTTCTACCCAAAGCAGGAGGCTGCCTCATTTTGACTTCATGCTGGGTGGCCCACTTAAGAGGTCTCACTTAAAATTGCATCAAGACTGCTATCTTCATTTACTTGGCTTTTCTGACACACTAAACTAGTTTCACAAGTTGCTGTCTCCACCATCACTGTTAGACTCTCAGGAGTTTGGAATCACGTAGGTATAATACAAATGGTTTTATTTGTATTAGCAACTGATGATTTAAAAATCTTCGCTTTCTTAAAAATCAAGGTTTTCTATTATAAGCGTCAACATTTTCAAGACTTGAGTATTCCCAATTTAATATAAATGACCCTCTTGAAGTAGAGACAGAAAGGAAACACTAACCTTTAACATCTGAAGGAAACCATAAGTACACAGAGTGATGAGAATAACCTTTAGATAGAAATTCTCTGGAACAAATGAGGTTTGGAGCTTTGTTTTGATGGCTCTCTGACAGTGGAAAAAAGAAGACAGAAGTAGAGTGGAATGGCAAAAGGCAGGCAGACAATCAGGAGTGGAAACTAGAGCTGTGTCTCACTAGTTTCCAGTCCTTTACAGATTCAAGTGTCCTTCACGTGTTCAGAAGCACTTCAAGCATAGATCCCAAGGTCCTCTCACCTCCAGAGGAACCTCCTTTGGGAAAGATCTTCACCTGCTACATCCTTTCTATAGCCCTGGAGCACACAACTTACGGATAGAGCTAGAATGATATTTAAACTACTATGAAAGAACAGGTGAAGACTTCTCCCAACTGGGAAAATACTGACAAACGTGGAGAAGCCTATCATTTTCTCCATCAGGGTATTCTGGACGTAAGAAACCACAGCAGATCATGGTGCTCCACAACTAGATCAGAAGAGTTATATTAAAATTCTGAATATTGCTTTTGAGATGATGCTTCTCCTTTAATAAAAACTGAAGCCTTGATAAGGAAGCTCATGACCAAGTATCTAAAATATCCCTTATATGAAACCATCTAACAAATGGACACATAACCAAAGTAATCAACAAGTGAAAAAAGCATGAGAAGCATGATTATCAGAATATTTCATAAGACAAGAGATTCAAAGGTATACAAAATAGCCCAGGAACAAAAATCAGGTCAAAAGGAAAGAAGGATGAGTTTCCTATCGATGATGTCGATTATACAAGGAAATAGTCTCTCATGAACCACAAACAAGTAATGATTAAAGAACATGTCATCAGGAAAAACCTGGCCTAAGTATGAATTAAATGAGGTCTTTGCATACCTTAAAAAAAAACCTATAAATCAATTCTGGGAGCTAAATAAATCAATAATATTACCATAAAATTAAACTTATATTTCTAGACAAGGATGTCTTTCAAAAGCAAAACTTTCCTTTATCATTTTAGAAATAAGGTTGCTATAAAAACCCGTAACATGGTGGAAACTCTTGTGCCCAGCAAACTCGTAAATGTTAAATAAAAATGAATTATTGGGGCTGAACTCTGTAACTTCTAAAAATAGTAATAGTTACTGTAGTATACAAAAGAAAGTAAGCTTCTCTTTAATATCTTCTTAAGGTAAAGGAAAAAAAGAAAAAATAGTGCAAATTTTTCTTTGCATTTCTTCTTATCAGCAATAATGGCTGTTAAAAGAGCAATAATAAAATGCAATATTATACTTGAAAGTTACTCAGAGTAGATCTTAGGCGTTCTAGCCAAAAAAGAAAAAAACAGAAAAAAAAGAGAAAGAAAGAGAGAGTTAAGTGTGTGAGGTGATGGATGTGTTAATTATCTTCATCTTGGTAATCATTCCTCAGTATGTATAAGAAATCATCATGTTGTATGCTTTAAATATATACAATTATATTTGTCAATTATTTCCCAATAAAGCTGGGGGGAGAGCAATAATAAATGAAATTCATAGATATTTGAAAACTCATTCAACTGTTATCATGCTGGCCAGGGAGAAGACAGTGAGTATTGAACTCACTACACATCTAACGTTTTCTGTTTCTAGTGGAAATCTATGTATTCAGTCTTAGGACACTCAAACCAATGGCAGGCATCCATTTAATGAGGACTTTGGCATGTGAGGTCTCAGAATTTCTCCAGGTTTTTTTTTTTTTTTTTTTTTGAGAATGTCATACTAATCAGTAATATTGTTAGCAGTCTACAACAGGATGGAGAGAAAAAAGCAAGAGACTTTGATAATAATCCAACCAGATTAGAGAAGGAGCTACGCATTTGTACATGTTTCCCATTTCCCCAGAAGCAGAAAATGGTCCTTCAAGAAATCATTAGGGCCAATTCCATATCTTCCTAGATATAAATATGTAACATTCAAGATAGATGGTTAGTCACCCCTACTTTAAAAGATTTTCAAGGAACAATATTCTACAATGATCTTTGAGATCCAATTCATCCTCCTCTTTCATCATTTTTTAAAGGTAAAATGCTTTCTCCAATCCATTTCTCTCCTTTCTCCCATACCAGTGACATGGAAAGTTCCTCACCGCTGCTCACCAACACCATGGCAAGAATCTCCTAACCTTGTCTCTAATGTTTCCTTCATCTCAAAACATAGATCTGATCATGTAAATTCATGGTTAAAAATTTTTTTCATAGCTGCCTACCACACAAAACAAACACAGTCTTCACAATCCATACCCAAACTATTTTTCCAGCCTTGTCTCCTCTTATTCCTACCTGTGCAGCATATGCTCCAGCCCAACTACCCAACTCTACTTAAGAAAGCCTCCTTTCATATCTTTGCCTGAAATTATCTTTCCTTCATCTTTAACTGTTGACTGTACTTCTAGGCCCACTACCTTCTTGAAATTTCTGCAGAATTTTCCATTCATGATGGAGCTTACACTCCTTTGTTCTCTTACTGAGTAGCAGAATTATCAGAGTCTACCTTCTATACATTTTCATAGAAAGCTATTTGTAAGCCGCTTGAGGGCAGGGATAGTCTTGCTGTTCCCTCTTTATTTCCTGGCATGAAGCTTGCACAGGAAGGCACTCAAATCTTTGCTGCATTATGCATATTTGTGTATGCATGTCTATTTAGACCCGTTTCATTTGAAGTGCAGTTCATTTGAGGATAGGGGATGGGTAAATTAACACAAAATCTATAATAAAGGGAAGTTCTGTAATAATTACACTCAAGGTACAAGAGAAAGAGTGGCCTAAACATTTATGTTCTTCTAGCCTTGCTACTTACTAGCCGTGGCCAGGACAAGTCACAATATTTCTGTGCAAACTATATTTCAAGGCAACAAGTCTGTAATCCAGGCAGGAAGAAGGTAAAGGGACAAAAGGAAAAGCAGACAGGAGGGGCAAAGGGCTTCCTCAGCATTTTTTTTTTTAGAAGAGAAACTTCCGCTAGTGACTAGTTACACCTTCTCATGACGAAAACTATGTCTAACTGCATCTAACTGCAGGTCTGTCTAAGAAGGCAAATGTTTTCAGCTGAGCACATGACCACCGTGGACAAAATCAGGGTTCTGCAAGTAAGGAATAAAGTGAAATGGATGCTGATACACAATAAGTAGAGCCTCTCACAACTTAGGAGAAGGAAGACAGTGAAACCACTATGTTTTCAGACAACATTAAAACAAAGCTAGAGAAAATAAATCAAGTTCATGTGGACTAAGTGCAGAAAAGCCTCATAAGACTGCATCAATCACTGGGCAGAGAAATAAGTAGCAGATGAGCTCTGGAGTACCTAAGTGTTAGTTAATTTTTTTTACTACAGGGAAAGTATACAAGAAATTTTACTCACAGAATCCAAATTATACTTAGTAGATTGTGGATATTGAACAGTTAAAACCGACAAAAAGTTTCTCAATTAGATCATTAGAAAGTGGTTCTTAAAGGCATTAGTCTAACGGGCTGCTCTGGGCAAACTGGACACAAAATTGGAAGCATTACGATAGAAAGCATTGTGATCTTTATTTTTTAATTTATTTATTTTAACATTTGTTCAACAAGCATTTACTGAGCATTCCTAAGTGAGAAGTACCATGCTAGATGCTAAAGGCTACAAGAGGAAGAACACCACAAAGTTGGATTAGGCATTATCACTACCTGCAAAACAGGTTATAATAAAGAGGGAGATAGACATGAAGGCCTGGACCAAAAAGAGGGATGAGAGGGACGATGCTCAGCGAGGGCAGGTTCCAAATGGGACCGTGGGTGTTCGGTGTCTGCTTCTCTAACACTGCCCCAGGGACAGGAAGTCTTCCCAGGTCTGGCTCGCATATTTTATAGGACATCTATCCTTCTACAAACACATGCTGTGCCTAATGTTAGCTCCTTATATGTACTCATGTCACTGTAGGACTCTCGTGTATCCTCAGCTGTTAGTCGACTCTTAGTTAATGTCACAACTAACTGCACACTCATTTAAATAAAACAAATCAATGACCTTTAATTTTAAAAAATAACATGCTCAAGCCAGCAAACTTAGGAAATACAGAAACGTGCAAAGGAAAAAACCCCATTATATCATAACCCAGAGAAAGCCGCTATTAATATTGGTATATGCCCTTTCCATACTGCTTTGTGTCCCGCTTTTTCCCTTTAATATATCATGGACATTTTCCTATGACAATAATGACTCCTCAACTGACAACATGATTTTTAATGGTTGTACTGCAGTTCATCATATGGAGTACTGTAATTTATTAAACCGATCCCATGTAATTAGACGTTTAGGTTGTTTTCAATTACTTGATGTACTAGGAGCTATACTGGCTTATTTCCTTAGAATAAATCCCTAGAAGTGAAAACTTCTGGGCCTAGAGCTCTGCAGATTTTCAAGATTTTTGAAAAATAACTTTCATTGTTTATTTTTAATTCTAAAAATAATACATGTTCACTGTATAAAATTTAGAAATAAAAGTATGTTAAAATATTTTGGTGAAGAACATTATAGTGTTTTTTTCTATGCATATATGAAAAACATATATTTCAAAAAGTAGGAGCTTACTGTATGTGCTGTCTTATAACCTTATATTTTCACTTAAAGTGTAAACATCTTTCCATTGTCATTAAATATTCCCCTACAAACATCACTTTTAATGGTTGCATATATTCCATTGTTTGGTAGTAGATGTTTAACCTGTTTCAATTTTGTGCTTTTATAAACAAGTCTGAATGAACATCCTTAAATATCTTTATGTCCATTTATAAAGTACACTTAAAGTTGAATTGTTAAGTCAAAGAGCATTTGCAAAGGGTTTTTGTTACATTTTCCCCCAATTTACCTCTGGAAAGAGTGCCCTAAACAATATACCCACATGCAGGGTGTGGCCACTTCCTACACTTCTGTCCAACACTAAGTATTTTGACTTATTTCTGCCCAACCCTTGTCAGCCTAATAAATTCCAGTTGATCTTTTAAGACATAATTCAAATACCACCTCCTTGAGAGGCCTTCCCTGAGCTCTAGTTTCCTTTCCAGGTGTAGTAACTGCTCCCCCGACTCTGCTCTCATAACACCATGTATGTTCCTCATTTTCAGTGCTTTAGTGGTCAAATTACTCATTCAGATATTAGTCTTTCCAACCAGCCTGTGTGCTTTTGGAGGGAAGGGTCATGTCTTACTCACTGCTGCAGTCCCAGTGCCTGGCTGTGTCTGACACATAAGAGACACCAACAAGTATCTGCTGGATGAATGTGCAGATTACTGTCAGAACTTCCCATCTTTTCCTACAGAAGACGCTGCAAGTTTGCTTTCAGATTTCAATTCTTGATATAATGTGCTGTACAAGAATCCATAGGTGTGAAACAAAAATAGGAAGTATTCAAGATTTTTAAAGTATAATCTAGTAGGAAGGGTTCATTAGTAATCTTTATTGAAGGAAAAACAAAGCATGTATTTCCAAACTTTGACCTTTTATTTCAGAATTCTTGGCAATAATGCTCTACCAGATATCTATAAGCAAAAAAGTCTAAATAATATAAGTAGCTTTCATTTTAAAAGAGAAATTGCTCATTAATGCACACTTTGCATTGACAAAAACACACACACACACACACACACATACAGAAAATCTTTGTGTTCAAACCACTTAGATCATAGGTTCCAATCAAGTAGAATATGGGGAAACAAATACAATTGTGTTACACTAACGTTATAACACTCTGCAATCCTTCCAATGGCTGTAAAGCATCAATAATTCCATCTTTATTATAAACAACCCAAAATATGAACATACATCTTGCTCTTCCTACAACTGTCCTGATAATGGAGAGAAATGCATTTGTTTATATTAGTATGGGTCAGACTAATTAGGATGCCTGTCAAAATCTTCCTGTCCCATATTATTCTTGAAACTTTGATAAGTTTATTTGTTTCAAAGCCAGGGTAACATAGAAGATAAAAACAAAAGGAACCATCATAGCTTGTGGGAAACTTGTGGGTCAGATGACTCAGGCTCTTCAAATCTGGAGCTTTGGAATTTACTGAAAACAGTATCTGTAAGGTTGTCTCTCATTGGAATATTTTTTTTCTGCAAACTCAGTACCCCTGTGAGTGAAGAACTAATTTTGTTTTCAATGATTTATCTAGACCAAATTTATACACTTGGAAGTAACAGTTCACAGTATAAGTGCATTCATTTTGTGTTTGAAATCTTTTTTTTAATGTTTGCTTTCATTCTTATATTGATTGTAGATCAGAATTCAGAGTAGGACATTAATAGCATATCCAATAGTTTCTCCTCACTGTTTTTCTAGACTATTCCTTGTTCTGATGACCATAAACTTGAGCATTACCAAGATTTATAGAACACTAGGAACTTACAAAACTCTTCAATCCAAAATGCTTTCTTTCCAAAGAACCATTTTAAGTGATGACCACAAGGTGTATGGTAAGAAAACTGAATGAGCAAAGGGTTTATAGTCATTCAGAATGGACGATTAGGGTCAACACACAAAAGAGCAACTACTGTTTATTTCTTTTTTTTAAGAAAATATTTAACTATGTATTTTCCAAAGTGATTGTCAAATATTAAACTATTGGAATATTCTTTCAATTTAAGTACAGAAAAGCATAAAGTTTGAAAGACTAAGTGATAAACCAGAAAATAAATCACAGTTTTCAGACTGGGGTTCTAGTACAACTACACCTTAATTTTTTCTTTTTTTAAATCTTACCCATGTAAAAAAAATTATGTCTTGTAAATCTTTTAATCCACATGTTGCCTTTCATCTCTTACTTTTCCTTATAATTTATCCGTTGAAAAACCTAGGATGTTTAATCGTTAGAATTTCCTACTGTCAGCACTTTGCTAACTGCGTACTTGCAGGGCATTTCAGCATGTTCTTCTGTCCTTTTTTTCCCCTGCAAATTGGCAGTTGGACTCAAAAGCTTGATGACTCATGTTTGACTTTTTTGTGCCTCAGTTTCTTAATCTGAAAAATGGAAACCCACACATGAAAGTCACACAGCTCACTGAGAGGTCTGTATGTATCATTGCGGAAGGGGTTGAAAGCTGAGAACAACCACGGAGAGAGCGTTGTTGAAGAACTCAGGCCCTGCAATTGCCGGTTTTCTGGTCTGGGTTCCAGCTCTGCTACATGTGAAGATCTGTGATCCCAGACAAACCTCAAGCTTAGTTTCCTCACTTATCAAAGATACCACGCATCTTATGAGGTTGCTGTGAGGGTTAACTAGAGCGATGCATTCAAACAAGGTTTCTAAACTGTAAAGTGCTATAAGAGCATAAAAATTAGTGACAGCATCACTCCTTAGCAGGGGCTTAAATATTTTTATAGTAAAAAATTTAATGTCTTGGAGGATTAATTTCTTGAGAAAGGTTAGATATGGCATGGACACAAAGCAAGAAGATGATTCATTGACTTAATGAATACTTGTGGAGGAATAAATGACAGCCTCCCAACCCTGCCTGGAGACTTACAGCCCTGTGACTCAGGAGCTCTGAGTTCTGGAGGATGAGGGCCTGGTAAGCTTCTAGCATACACAAACATCACAGTACCATTTAAACAACTTACTCCAAAGCCACTCATCAAAACGTCGAGTAATGATTTATAGCGGGTGAATACGGGGAAAAAAATGCTGATTTTTATTTACCTTTCAATCTGTGCAAATCCATTAACTATGGATTCGAACGCTCTTCTTCAAAGCCTTTTGCCAGGTCACTTCCCTTCTTCCACTCCACATCCTGTTTTCTCTGGGCTTCTCACATAAATTTACTTGAGGGCCCTTCTGCCTATTCACCTACCTCACACCTCTGACCTCCTCAGCCACAGCCTAAGCCTAAGCCTTCCTTTCTTCTTTCCCTTGCCCACCCAACTTCCATCCAATCCATCTTTCAAGAAGTTTCTGAAATACTATTTCCAGGTTGTCTTGACTATCTAGTTAAGAATTATTCTATATCTGCATTTTCCAATATGGTATCCACCAGCTACGTGTGGCTATTTAAATGTATATTTAAATTAAGCAAATTTTTTAAATTAAAAAAATGTAGTCTCTCTGTCTCACTAGCCACATTTTCAAGGGCTCAGTAGTTACAAATGTAGTGGCTGTCCTATTGCACAGTGTAAGTATTACAGAACATTTCCATCACTGCAGAACGTTCTGTAGGACAGCACTGTGCTACAGCCCCTTTCCTGTCCCTCTCCTCTACAGTCTTGGAAGACAATGTGGTATAGTGGAAGAAATAGGAGTTTTGAAATTAGATATCCTTTAGTTTTTGAATACTGGACTTAAGAGGTGACAATATGAAATTGTGTAAGTGCCTAGGACAATGCCTGTCAGAGGGTAGGTGCTCAATTAATGGTAGCCATTAATGCACTACTCCTTTCCCAAGTGACTCCAGAATCTCTAATTTTTCCTTTCATAAGTGTATACAAGTATCTGAAGGACCAATAACAAATGTTACTTCCTTTTCTGTGGGGCAGTGTGACATACTGGAAAGACTATGGGCTTTGGATGTATGGAGACTTACTCCAACGCTCCTCTGCCTCTTTTTTATTTTAGGACCTTGGGCAATTTAATCTCTCTGGTGCTCAGTTTCTTCATCTGTAATATGGGAGTAATAATACCTACACTGCACAATAGTAATGATGATTAGAGATAACATATATAAAATGTTAATGTCTGGCATAGGGCAGGCATTCAATAAATTTATTATAGGAAGCAGGTATTGTTAATTCACCTTACAGAGTGCCATGTATGCAGCACAGTTGCATGCTAAGTAATTGTTGTTGCTGGTAATGAAGGTCAGACGAGTAAATCTTTTGTAAGATGGTGTTATGCATTGTTTAAACACTTTTCCTAAGTAGGGCTTTCTCTGATATTCCAATAATGCAGCTAAACTAAAGGTCTTCTCTATGGTATTATCAATTCCACTCATAACAGTTCTCTTAAATTCATATGATATAGGGAAAAAATTGAGTATTCACAATTCATCAGACAGGCTTTAACTTACCATTACTCAGTATTATTATTATTTTTTTTTACTACTATAGAGGCATTTATGGAGTGGCATGCTGGATTGGAACTGCAAAGACTGGCATAAAGAATTGTTACCATCACTATCACCAACTAAGGCTGCAGCTTAAAATTTTGCCTAGACAGCAAATCTGAAATTTCTGCCTCCAGAGCAAAATAAAAAAAAAAAATCACAATCTTCAAAAAACAACAACAACAACAACAACAACAACAACAACAAAAACCCCCAAAACAACACAGAGATTAAATGCATGCATGAAAAACTGGAAGGCTGGGGGAAAGAGAAGGGAAGCCTTTTTGCATCCTCAGACCCTCTTACAAATTCATGCTGCCAGAAGAAGGACAAACAAGTCTCTCTCTTGCTTCTAGTAGCTGGCACTCCCTAAGTGAGAGCCCATTTCCAGGAGTTGTTCTATTTCCTTGATATGTCTTGTTCCTTCATCTGCTAGAACGCTTGTGGGTCTTTTAAAAATATTCTTAGAGAAGTAGGTGAAGAGTGGTGAATCACCAATTTAGTATCTAGTCATTCCTTAGGGGGTGGGGGAGAAAGAGTGACCAAGTAACCAAATAAGGAGAGTTATGAGTTCAATAACTAGGATTACTCCATGGCAAGGATTCTGTTATCATTGAGCACAATTCCTTTATCTCTCAGAAACAATCAACCTTCAGCTAGGGGAGTGTAACCTTAAAACCTCATAACTCAATTTAACATAGTGTTAAAGTTTGGGGGGATATTTGTCAATGCTGGGGCTGATATAATCAGTCTGAGGGACCTTAGAACAAAGGAGATGGGTGAAGAGCGTGTCACCCCCGTGCACATTCGTTTCCTTGATGAACAAGGAACTATTAGCTGCAGAGAAGCGTGATCTAGGTGAAGAATGATTCTGATTGTTTTAGTTGCTTCTCCTGAAATTGTGAAGTAGAACATAGGGTCCCAGTGAATTAAGGAGCAGTTTTTGTTACTGTGGTGCTGAGGATTTAAAAAAAATTAGGTTTAATTTGGGAGAGTATATAGATACATAGCTCTTCTTCAACACCAACCAGAAATCAATTTGAGACATAGATCTCTTTTTAACCTCTGCTCTAACCTCATTAAATCAAGAAGTTTTTAAATACACAGTCATATAAGACTTAAATAAGTCTATTTGGGTTAAACACTAGCTTTTATGCAAAATTCAAGGAGGATTTGTTAATAAAACATCTAAGGAGGGAGCTAATATGTTCATTGAGCATGTGGCTTTTTGAAGGGGCAAGCACCATCTTCAAAATTTAATTCTCAATAAATTATAAACTCTAATTGTGAACTTCTATATAAAATATTATTTCTAAATTCATCTTCCCAATAAAATTGTTTACCACTTAACAGTTTCTTCACATTATGCTTTGAATTAATCACTGCTCTCACAGACTCTAGAAGTGTAACCTGTAATGCATTTTTTTAAAACTACCTCATAATTTTAGTTTGCTCTTTAAAAACTACAAATATTTTAAATTACATTTTTTATTTTAAAATATTCTTAATTTTACCATTAAGTAGAGTTTATAATATTATTACAGCTTTAAATCACTGATAACATTTATCAAAGAATAACAATATTAATTCTCCTCTAAGTGCAGGTTTTCTGGATTTAGATGTAAAATTTTATTCTTATTTTTGCTGAATAGGCTTATTTTCATCATTTCTTTTTACATGTTCTCTGGAAATGCTGGACTATGGACAAATAATTTAAGTTAGTATCTTAGAAATCCAGGAACTTTCATGTAACAAACTTACTAAAATATATTTCAAAATCTGACTCAGACAACAACATAAAATATCTGCTTTTATCATTAAAAAAAAAATGACCAGCATATTTCATTTTAAAAGGATAGCAGAAGTTCCTTAATCAAAAACTTCTCAGGAATTTTTTAACAAGTGGATTTACTGCAAACCTGCTATATCTGCCAGGCCAGTAAACCTGCCAGTCCACCTCAGTCAATACCTCACACTGAGATGCCACGTTTTAAAAATCTTCCTGATCAGGTAAATATTATAGAATATATTCTTTTCTAACCCTGCAGATTTAGCTTTCATGGGGACATTTATGAGAGCTGAAAGGACTGAGGGAAAAATAAAACCCATACTGCTTTTTAGAGTTTTTAAAAAAATTCTTTATTGGAATTTCAATAATTCATTTAGCAGAGTGTGCAAAACTTTTATAGAAATCTGCTTCTTAATTTTACACTTTTGCCATATATTGAAAATCATACCCAACATGCTCTTATATCACTTGGACTGAAAAACAGAGTATGTTAGAATTACTGTCAGTGATAACTTGGGTAAGAGTTTAAGGAATATTATAACTAAATCAGAACTCAATTTTTGCCTTTCCATGTAGGAAAAGTAAACTTAAAGCTGTGAATGTTTTTACCTAGGTCTGGCATCTGTAGAGCCAGATCTCTGCAATACTCTGCACAGAGATTCATACTGTAACAGTCATGACAGCAACGCTAGTAATAATCCTAAGTGAACTGTAAATATGCTGTAATTACTAACTCAACTGTTAGAATTTACTAACTAACCACTTGTGCAATTCCAGTGATTTCCCCTTAATTAACTTCTTAAAACAAATAAAAAGAATATAAGAAACAACAGAAATGCTGAAGGAAGGCCACCATTAGAAACAAAATGTAAACATCCTAAAAGTTTATAAATTTATGTGCCTTAACAAGTTAGTCTGCATTTATCTTCACTATATCTATTTAGTGGACTAATCTAGCCCTCCTAACTAAACGGGAATTAATATCAACTTTTCCAGTGTTTGTTCTAAATTTCTTTGCACCCAATATGCAAAATCATTATTCATATATGTACCTTTCTCTCTCATTTAGATAAAGCTGGGACTTCTACAGCTGAAAAATGTTTTTCCACTGGTAAGACAAGCTAATATGTATTTCTCTTAACACGAAATGAAACATACCCTTTAAGAAGTGAATATATATTTAGAGTTAAGTTATATTATAATTTGATAATTTATCCATGGAACAAACACAAAAGTAGTAAGAAGTTGCTTTTTTGAAAAGCAGGATTTGGACAAATCAAAAAGACAGTAAGAAGTTTTCTCTGTTTGGCTCCATTTTAATGCATCTCATCCTAAATAAAAAGGGAGTTTTAATGAATTTCAAATTAAGGGGGAAACACTTAAAAAAGAACACTATCAAATTTAAATAAATTTGTTATTTTTGAAGAAACAAATATGCAAAAGGTTTCACATAAAGAGCTCCTTTAATTGCCCTGGTGTTCCTTAGGAAAATTCAGAAAACTTCTTGCTTTTTAGCCGAAGGTATCTGCACATACAGAGTGAAAAAACAAAGAAGAAAGAAGAAATCTAACTTACTCGTAGCTTCAATGATATAATATGGAAGATGGTAATTATTTATAACAAGATATTTAACAAGAACTCAGATGTAGTTTTCTAGGAAAATCTCTTCTATCCTATACTTTGACAATGACCACGACATTCCAAAAGACCCTCTCTGACACCTCCTTTTAGCTACAAAGTCAAATTTTTGTAATTTCTATATTATAATGTTATTAACTGTAACCACCTAGGAAATCAGTCATTTCAATTTCCCTAATTTTAACACTAAAAGAAAGAATACAAAATCTTAAACTGGTTAATAGATTTGAATTAACAAATAATTTTTCTAAAATGAATCTTTTTCCAAAAGCCAAGTAAAGATCTATCTCTAAGTAAGAAAGCTACACTTAAAAGAGGTTTGTGAAAGTATATACATTTAATTTTAAATCAATAGTCAAAGAATGTATATTTAAAAGCAGTCACAATTTTTTGGTGACCAAACCCACTGAAATATATATGGTAGTAAATAGCACAGATACAATAACTAAGGGATTTTTCTGCACCTCTACTCATAAAGAATGTTCCAAAGTTATTACGAAAATCCACAATTTAGTCGATCTTATGAAAAGTGCAGGCTTAATGTGAAAAAAATCAGATCAAGCAGTTGCCTGAGAAACCTGACACAGATCAGGAAATAGGGGTATATAAGATCACCTAATCTGATTACAAATAGATTTCAAAAACATTATGTCAAATTACTGTTTTTATAAAGGTATAAAAATTAGACTATTCTTATGAAGATCCATAAATGCTTACTTATTAAGAGATTTCATCTTTAGGTTTGTTAAATTTTGTCTTCAGATGCACAGAGGAATGTCAATACTAAAAATTAATAAATAGCTGAGATTAAAATTTTATTCACAAATCTTAACGGAGAAGCACAAAAAGTGAATTAATTTCCCTATTTGAAAAAAATAACAACGATCATCCCTTCAAGTGGGGGAGAAAAAAAGAGAATCAGTCAAAACTACCAGTTTTCTATTTAATATTTAAATCATTATAATATTCTCACTTATTTCACCTGTGACCAAACTCTTTTCATTTTGTTCTTCTATCTATGCTATTCTCTTGCAATTCCTCAATTAGTGTAATATTTAATATTCTCTTCTGGAAAAAAATATTTGATATTAAAAAAGCATGGTCTCAAATTTATCTCTAGTGTTCTCAGAATTCGTTAGAATATGACTTGAGCATAAAGACAATCTACCTTCACCATTACTCAAGTTTTTCAAGTAGCTTAAAATAAAAAACTACTTAGAAACAGTGTCTATTTTAGTCTTTTCACTTCCTGGATTGCTGTGTTAGGCATATTAATAGCAACTCTTCATTGGTTCTTGTCTATAGATCAGTTATTCTAAGACAGAACAGAAGTGCTACTTTTAGTGGCCTACTAGAAAAACAAACATAATTTTGTGCTACATGTAGAATTTTTTTCCATAGGCAAGACACATGAAATCATTTGTATGCCAGTTCAGTCTTCCCTTCATCTGTTTGCTACTTACTAGTCATTAATGTATATCTAAAATTCATCTACCATAGAAGGAAAGCTACAATAATAAATTATAAAATGGGTAAAATTAATTTGTTATAGGAGATATAGGATATCTGTTTAAATCTGTTAGAAATGCTAATAAGTATTCATTTATAATGGCAAAGAAAAAGTATCTGCAAATTTGGTTTAAAGTTCATGTCAAAACCTCCCTTATTTACCTATTTAGGAATATATACTCCTCAAGATTACGGTTTTATTTGTCTTCTTCCTGACTTGGGTAATAGGAATATACTGAAATAACTGTTGTAAGAAAGTACTATCTTTTAGGTTTTAGGGCATTAATAAAATAAAAGAACAGGAGTTTCTCAGATACGAGTGTGTATATATGCTGGGATATATATATATATATATAATTTTTATATGTGATAATATGTAATTTTTAAATCATTGATTCATTCCAAACACTCAACATGTTGAGAACTTATGTATCTTAGCCTTCGTCTTTCAACTGAAACAATCCAGAAAAGCTAAAAAAGTAGTATTTTTTTCCACCACAAGAGGGGGCTAGAGAATTCTGATCTCTTCTAAGGTCTATAAAACCCTCTTAACTGCTACTTTATAGACATTCAATTACAACAGGCCATAATACATTAAGGCATTAAAATACACATATATCCCAACATATGCCAAAGCAAGCACTACACTGGCATGCCCACCAGATGATCACCAACACCAACATCAAGTAAACACTTAGGCATTTTCTAATGGTTTATATGAGGTTTTACGCTTTAGAGCTTGCTTCCCCAAAAGGCAGCTCTCTTGGTTAGGTGATCTCCTTGGAATGGAAAAGATCAAGGAATGTGATAAAATACTCAAGAACTGGAGAGTATGACAGGGGCAGAGTGAAGTAAGGATTAAGAGAACTGAAATTTATGCAGTTTGGAAAAGTGAAGACTCTGGGGATAAATGTTCACAGTCTTTAAATACCTTCTAAAGGTAACAATATAAATGAATTAGGGGAATTATTCAGTCTTGGAAGATGGTATAGAAAAGAGCAATGACCTGAAACTAAGGAAGGAAAAGTTTAGGTTAGACATGAAGAATAAATTAGTAATAATAGTTGGGCGGGAAAGACTGTCCTGCAAAGGAAGGATACAGAGCATAATGGCTATATTTGATAATTAATTAAATGAGATATTAGTAAGAATGATGTGAATTCATTAGAAGGGCTAGATTAGATAACTCAAGTGATTTTTTTTTCCTAAGCTGTGACAATCTCTAGGCCCAACTATGTTCTTGGACATTCATAAATGTCTTTCAGCGATGATAATGGTCATTTGTAGAGAGAGCGCTCATGATCCCAGTTAACCCTATGTTTTTTTTTTATTTCTTAAGCAATTAAAAAAAAGAAGTTAAAAAAAAAAGAAACCTTATTTTTTTTGATTAAAACAAAATCTGGAGTACTATTATGAAATAACATAATTATAAAGTTAACCACGACAATAATGTTTATCTCTTGGAGCAAATATTTCATTAAAAATACCATACCATATAAGCTATAGCCTAACAGTTTATAGAAATGGACCTGCAAATAATTGGATAAAGGCTTTTATAAGTGAAAACTTTCCATGAAGGATCAACTCCCCTATAAATTCCAATTTTACTAAGCCAGAGAAACCACTTTGTATAATCTTTCTTTCTCACTAGACTAATGTATCTGGGTTTAAGTTACTTAGGGCCCAACACAAAAACGACAATTGCTTAAAGTCAGAAAGGCAATCTAGAGCATAAGCGTAATTATAGTTTGTGAATTCAACAATCTTTCTCTAGTACACAATAATATTCTAGATTAACAGGTGCTTCAGTATTGTTTTAAACAGCATTACTAACATTTACTTTATACTTGAAAAGTCAGAGTTCTATGACAGGGCAAAAGAATTTATGGCTAGTAGAAAAACAAAGATCACCAAAGCATGAAAAATGACATACACACACACACACACACTCTTAATATATATGTATGCTTTATGGACACATATATAAAGCATACATATATATTAAGTATAAATATTAATTTATACTTATGTAAATTAAGTATATGTGTCTATATACTAGGCCTGAAAGTTTTATGCCTAAACAAAATTCCTTCACATTTAAGTGAATATTAAACTTTGAGATATAAAAATGGTCAGTAGTTTTGAAGCTTGAGGAAGGATGGTCTGGTAGTTAAAAATCATACCTGAGAATCCAGAACTCTAAACTTTAGACATGAGTGCCCTAGGTAAGGCAGCTAATCCTCAGGTGATTCAGTGTTTATCTATAAGGCATATGCTATGTTTAATTATAACGTACTTATAGATTCTAAGAACAAAGTAATTAAGCACCGAATATAAGATTTTCTAAGAAACAGCACACAAAGATATATAACCCCTCCTCACCTGGGACTGATTTATGTATCATTCAGACAGATATATTACATTAGCAACTAAAATGTGGCATATCATTATACCACCACTGTAATGACCACACTAAAAACTTCAAAAATTATATACTAGAACTTTCATATTACCATTACACTTATTGCCTAGTTTAGAATTTGGAGAGAAACGAAGAATACTTGAGGCAATATGAAAAAGCTAAATTTCATCTGCCAAGTCACTCGCTTAAAAATCAACTATTTGTGCTTAAAAATGGCCATTGTTATTTCACTACTAATTATAGTGGAAGCTCAATAAATGTTTGACATTTCAAAGAATGGACTTTTGCTCATACTCTCAGCCTGGAAAAGACTTCTAAAAACACTTTGGCCACAGCACAGGCCAAATATTATCTTGAATTTCTTCCAAACTACTGCAAGTCCAAGCAATTCTTTTTCCCCTGAAAACTCAGTCCCTGATAATCAGCACTTATATACCATATACTTCACTGTGGGGGTGTCTAATCTTCTCTCTTCCACTAGATTATTTACTCACTGCAGAAAAGAACCACATCTTATTCCTCTTTGTATCCTCCACACAACCTCTAAACGTATGATTGAATAAGGGCATTCAATATAGGTATTCAATAACTAACTCTTCATTGGCAGTATATTAAAATCTATAATGTGGTCGAAAGGGCCAAAAAAAAGATAACTAATTAGTTCCATGTCAAATCAATTCAGAAACTTATTTTATGTTATTCACAATTATAATCATTAGCTTTCATGGAGCCCTTTGAAATTCTCTACAAAATACACAGCTCCCAAATCATTTTGGGAAGAAGATAAGAACATACATAAGCCAGAGAGACACACATGTCTGAAGGACTTGACTGAAACTTGTGAAAAATAGCTTGAGACCACAGTCAGGCCTCCTGCAAAGTTGTTCAGGTCTGCACTGAAAAGCATGCTGAGATTATGCAGGTGAGGGGAGGCAGAGTAGGGGTCAGGGGAGGCCATGCCCAGGGAGGTAGCCTTGGGTTTCCGTTCTGACTCTGTTTTGCTAGCCATAGGACCTAGGTACTTAGCCTTTTTAAAATGTAGTTTCCTCTTGGTAAAACAGAGATTAGATTAGGTGACTACCAAGTCTCTTAATACCATGGTTTTATACTAAAACTTGGGTTAAATTTGCAAGGAGGTTTTTCTAGTAAAATAAACAGTATGGAAGATATCCAGCCATCAACACATGTGAGAATACTTTACTGGGTGCTGGACGGAAGGTGAGAGTTTAAACACGCACTAAGAGCCCAACACACTGGGCTGAAAAATGAAAAATGGGTAGTTCATAGACAGATAATTGTTATTGTTTTTTTATTCTTCACAAAACATGTATAATCCTTGGTAATCATTTGTTTAAGTTATATAAATTACTGTCAACTTTGAAACCCAGTTTGTCATCTTCATCTGTGATTTATACCAACCTATATAAATGACATGATGTCTTAGATCTAATAAGACATTTATCTTCATGAAGGAGGCCACTGCCATCCTGAGTGACAGCTTACTTACCCTTATCACAGTTAACTCAACATCGAGTCCTTAATTTCTCCCAGTGATCTGAAATCTGATGGACTCACCTGAAGCCAACTGAAACTTGTTCAGAAATCTACCATGCTCATAAAAGTATGTGTTTTATAATAGGAATTTGTTCTTCAGTCACCAAAACACAGATGTGAAAACCAGTTTTTGTTCTTCCACAGTGTGCACTCTAAACACACAGACATAAGTTCTGTTAGGGTTGACAGGAGTCATGTGCCTTTATTAAAGAAAAATATACCTGCAAGCAACAAAGACGAAAGCAAGTGTCTGAAGAATAAAAGGAGAATGAGATAAATGATTGTTTGAATGCATGTATGTTTATTTACATGTTTATATATGAGAGGGACTATCTTGAGTCACTTTCATTATCATTATATCATAGAATAAAAAGAAACTAACATCTCTAAATATGTTCATATAGTTAGTTTACGTAATTTAAGAAAAATACACACGAAGAAAGTAATTGGCTCTACCCTATCAGCGAGAAGGAAGCAAATGGCTTGCTGTTTTTAGTCCATTAACTCTTTCATCCTACTAGGGAACCAATGACTGAGCCAGCAATAGGCTTCTAACATTCCAAGTAAAGCAGCCATAAAACACGCACATTTTCCTCTAAAGTTGTCAGTAGTATTCAGCCTAAAAGTTAACCTGATCAGAGAGGTCACTTAACTGCTAATCATTGCACCATTAATTCACACACCTCAGTAAAAACACTGTTAAAAAGTGCAGTTTTATTTATTCTGTGAAACAATATAATTAATACACTAAAATCAGGCCTTATAACAACTTAGAGCAATGAGGGTCTCAGACTGGCCTGTGAACAAACGTTTTTTAATCCTCATTGAGTATAAAGTCTATTGGGGGTGTTATAAGCAGATTAGACGGCAAAACTAGCTTAATTAGTGGAAGTTCTAGGGATAGGATTTCATGTCAAGAAGAAGAAATCTTTTTAAACAATTAGAGTTCTTTACAAGTATCTAAAACATGACCTTGAAAATGTAAGACAAAACAGGGAAAAATGGATAAATCTACAGCTCTAACTGGAGATGTTATCATAAGTCTTTTGGCAGATAAAAAAAAAATCTAGGATACAAAAGATTTAAAGAATACTATTTACAAGTATAGAAATAGTAAGAGTGTATTCAATAAACACTTCAGGAACACACATAGCACATAAGCATAAACTGATCATTACTAGGCCACAAAAGAAATCTCAGTAAAGTCTAAAGAACCTAAATAATATTGATTATGTTCTTAGACTATTATGTAATAAAATTAGAAGTCAAAATTTAAAAGCAGATTTAAAAATCCCCAGAAACTAAAACAAAACAAATCAAAACAAAAAACCAGGAAAAAGCACACAAAAATGCTTCTAGATAACACATAGGTTAAAAAAGATATCATAAGAGAAATTACAAAACACTTAGAATGAAATTATGAATTATAATGAAAATGGTACATACCAAATTTTGTACGATGTAGGTAAAGTAGTTTTTACAGGATAATTTTTAGCTTTGAATATATTTATTTTTTAAATAAATATTATAGTCAGTGAAATAAAAGCAGTAAGAGAATGATGTGCAAAGCCCATAAGAGTGGTAATTTCAGAGGACAAACACCCAGCTAATCAGAGCTCTTCAAAAAGCAGGTTTGGAATCTATTAGAATCCTACACCCAACCCTCACCTCCCAAAGATTAGGTATGTCATCCTTGGCCAAGTCATTTAATTTCTTTATCTGTAAAATGAGGACAACAGTTCCCTCCTCTCTGAGCTAGTCTGAGAATTAAGTGAGATAATCCATGAAAAGCACTTAGTACGGCATAGAAAGTGCTCAATAAAATGCTCCTGTTACTAGATGACCATCATCCTTTCCAACTCCCAGATTCCAGATTCTAACTTTGATACAAAGAAATTTAAGACATGCATGAATTCCAGCCACAAAAATCTAATCAATGTATTAGACCTTCATTTTAATTTCACAATAATAAAAGTTTTATTTAAAATATATTCTTCCTTTCCATTAGGGAAGATACTAAAATAATACCTTCTTCCTATTATTATTGGTATAGAAATAAAACAAACAGTGATTAACAAAAGCTTGTCTATTGCTATTCATAATATTAAATCCAAAAACTGAATTCTATTTCAGAACCAAATTGAAAACAGATAAATGTAAAAAAAAAAAAAAAGTGCTAAAAATAAAGCCATAAAAAACTGATTTCTGTTTATTTTCAAAATATTCTATATGTTTTTTAATGTACTTTTCAGAAAAGGCATGGAGTTGAAAATGGCCACTATTGGTACATTAACAGGTCTGCAATTTCTTTTAAATCAAGTAGCATATAATAAACTGATCAATAACAGGCAATAGCACTTATTCATTTTTATTCTTCTCTAATGATGGTTATAGGTCTTTACTTTTCCAATTCTATTTTTCATTTTGCTGGAGAATAAGAACGTTTTCTAACCTTTAATATTCTGATGTAAAAATAAGTTCTAAAAACATTCTCACTTCTTAGATATATCTGCCCAATACCATTCATTCCCTTTTCTTTAGTTAGAATGCAGTAAAATATATTATACATAATCCATTATTACAGATTTTAGGTTTCTTCCTCTTGTAAAATGATTTTATTTTTTCTTTTTCTTCCAGAAGGAGTCACTATACCCTTCTCTAGAACAATCACTTTCCCTAACCCATCTTTAAAAAAACGTTAAGTACATGGGAGGTTCTTCATTATACTAATGAAATAAATTTATAGACACGTTAAAATTCATTGTATATTTTAGATGATGAAAGTAATCAGATCATACACAATTGGCTATTTTTTTGTATAGCTATTGTATTTAGTGTTTCATACTAATTTTTTTCCTTCAATATGGTAGAAACTATTTCTAGGTCTAGAAATCTAAGTGTTATCACTTGTTAGCAAGTTTTCACTTCTGATGGTAGAGTTATGCTCATGTTTGTGGGTGTCCCTCAATAGGCTGTACAGCCTGACAGTCCCAGACTGAGGGCATTTACAAAGGAAAAGGAGAAGGGATTGTGACTAGGTAGCAACATGCTCTCATTTTTATGCATGGTTTAGCCTGTAACCTTGGTTTTCATTTTTTGCTGTGCACCTGGCTAGGTTTCTATATTCTTCTAGATCTCTTTGTAGTTTCCACAAAAGCACGACCCATACACGACATGCACCATGGTTATTGCTTCTCATCACTGAAGTTATGGGCGAATGGGTCAGACTGTGTGTCCTTTCATTACTGTACATTTAGGACACTGCTCTGGCTGGAGGCGGAAGGCAACAAAGCTGAAATATTTTAACAACGATCTTTCATTGTTCTAATAAGGATAAAAATTCCAGAAGTCTAAAATAATGTCACTACAAAGAAAGTTAAAGAATAACTTTTATTCCTAAAGGATCACTTTAGCTATCTTACCAGCAAATGAAGACACTGACTTTATATTTGTCCATTTGTCAACTTACTAATAGTGTGTTTTCCCAATGAGACAGTCAGTTCTGTGAGGACAGCGACTATGTTCGACTTTTTACTGCCTATTTCACTTACAGCTCAGCACAGTCCCTTGCTATTACCTTATAATATCTAAATAAGTACTTGCTAAAATAATGGATAAATAGCATATCAAGTGTTACTGTTCTCTATAATGGTGCAATCTAGTTAGGTAGGATGTAAAGTTTACTTAAAATTTTAACATCTTCATAAGATTCTCTTTAATTTCACAGGAAATATATATATCTTTATTTTTCAGGGGAAGGAAACAAACATTTATTGTGCCCATTATGCATCAGGCACTCAGGTACTGTGTTAGGGTCAATGCTTTGCAGAAACTCATATGTAGACATTATCTCATCATCCTACAATCAAAATTTTAACACATAAACAAGTCTGTTCCTACCTCTGCCATTGATAGTGTGATTTTGGGAATTTTTTTTAACCTTTATGCACAGAACTGAAAATAAAAATCTATTAAGTAAAATATATTACTACTAACACAGTTAATTCCCCTCTTGTGGGGAACTATAATGGAACAAAGCTTCCACTTTGGAATTTTCCAGGTAATGGGTTTACTTCTTTCAAAGCTATTTCCTTTAATTTCAACTATTTTAATAATAATATTTTAAAACCTACTATATGTATCTGTATAGTCTTAACCAAAATATCTGGAATATGAATCCATCTTTTTTGATAACTCACATAACGATAGTGCTTTAAGGATAGCAGAATGGTTAAAAGCAGAGGTTCTAGAACCAGAGTGTGTAGGCGTAAATCCTGGTAATACTACTTAGCTGTGTGGTCTTAGATAAGTTAACTTCCCTGAGTCTCAGTTTCCTTATCTGTAAATTGAGGATAATCCTACTATCCACCTCTTAGGGCTGTTCTGAGGATTATATGGTGATACATGCAAAGTGCTTAGAATACAAATGCAAGGCATTATAGTAGGAGCTCAAAAAATGATAGCCAAAAAGTTTCACTGTATTAAGGTACTGAGCTCTTTGAGGAGAGTTTGTTCCATTTCTCTCCACAGTTCAATATGGTCCCAGACTGCTACTTCTTTTAGTTTGTATATAAATTTTGTTTTATTTATATATTTTGTTTTTGTATAGATTTTAAATTATTTTCCTGTTTCTTTCCTCAATGTTATTTGTTAATTAATGACTTTACGGTACTTTTCCCTCTAATTGGATGCTTTACTGTGGGCTGAGAAATCAAAACATTGTAATGGCTAGACATTTGTAAGAAGAGGAATCCCCAGTGAGGGCCTCAGGGGCTTTCCCAAGAATAAGGTACATAAATGTTAACCTGGGACTCAGAAACATCTATTTCCATTTAGAAGTCTTTCTGGTTTACTTATTGTGTTCTCAGCTGTGTTTGGAGAAGCTGGAAATACCAAATACCAAGTAAGTGACCTATGGATTAATGAAGTACTATTGTTCTAATGCTGTCAAGCATTAGATTGATCAAAAACAAATGAAAGGTTGGGTTTTTTTTTTTTAATGCTTTGCACTGTTAATTTTCTACAATTATTAATCAGCTACCAAGGTAATTATTAAACTTTCAACCCAAACAATGTTTTTGGTGTAATACCTGAACCAATAAACAGATCTCACTACGAGGTTCAATTCTAAACTTTGGGTGTTATTAATCGTGTTGGTATACAAAGCTCAAGCAAAAATAACCGCTTCTGTGTGACTGAATCTACAGCTCTCATTCACTGGTTATGTATTCAATGAAAGGGAGAAAATATGAATCACCAAAAGGGCTAAATGAAGTAAGAATTAATGGATAAATTAAAAAGAGAAGAGGATATAGGGATTACGAATGCTTGGAAAATGCCAAAGTTGGAGGGAAATTTGGAAGAAAAATAAATAGAAAGATCACAGACTAATAATGAAAAATAAAGAGTAATTTACCAACTTTACTCCCAATCCCTAAGTGAATAATATGCTTCCAATTTAATATTCAGTTTAGTAGCATCTCTACCTTTTTCCCCCCACTGCAGAGGCACAAGAGAGACTTTGATAAGATAACCATGTGCATCAGTGATGATCAAACCTTCTGTTCAAGTGGCCAGATGCCAGAAAAGACACAGTGAAACTCCACTCCCGGGATGTCTGAGCCTGAGCCAGAAACTGGCAGCCACGAGGCCATTATTTTTATATTCATGTATCTTTGTATCTTAAAAATTCATATATATTTTGCATTACATATCAATGTGTTTTTAATATAAAAATAATGTTCATAACAGTTGAATTATTTAACTCCTCTCATTCTCAAACTCAAATAAAATAGATGCTCCAGGAAGATTTGCATTGTGGTTCTTGTGGCTTCCCCTTCCCCTTGAACAACACCAATATGGTTAAGAGCATGTGAAAGCATGGGTAAAAATGATATCTTATTATAATATGATACGCTCAAGGGTCTCAAATAATCCACAATAAAGCAATAATTCAATAATCATTAAATGAAAGCTCTAATTCTCACGAAACTCAGTGAAGCTAAGAAATCTGAAAGACTGGTAAGCTGGGCCCTGCAATCTTAAAATGCCCTCTTAGCTTTCCAGCTACAGTTCTTATAAAAAGGTCAATAATGATGTCTTCCTGCTCCAATATGGAATTAGTGTTTCCGTAAATACATTAACTTTAGAAGTACTGAATTACCTAGGAGGATCAGCACCACAATGAAACAAATAGTTGCTCTTTGCAAACTAATGATTACCAATACAGAGAACCCTGTGAAGGCTGCTTGATTCAGTATGACCAAAGGCAAAGATACCAGGACAAAAGTACAAAGTATGGTCACCCTAAAGCCAGGAAGATGACACTCACCATCATCCTGATAATCTGACAAAAAAGGTGCATCTGATGTGAGAGACGGGCCATGAGGTCCACTGTGATTATCATCAGAGCTGTCCTGTCCAAGGTAATTTTCAGCGTGGTCTCCTCCTGAGGGCCCAAAGGAAAGAAAAGAAGGTCATATTTTTGATACCTTTATAAAGGTCTTCATAGATTCCTTCTGTTATTCAAATATACCAGATATACCAAAAAGATATGTCTTTTACTTGATGGATATGGCCACTATCCATTAACATAAGAGAAACATATAAATATATTCAAGAACCAACCTATCTGGATGGGAAATTTTCCATTCAACTAATTAGAACTTAGAATCTGTTAGTTAGCTTAGAGTGAGGAGACCTCTTGCTACCAGAGGGAAATTTCTCCATCACACTTAAAATGAAAACATAGCTAAATAAATACATAAAACTTATATATACTATGTCTCCATTAATTACAACTTTTACCCTGAATGCCTCTATTTCCAAATGAAAGAGAATAAATTACATAAAAGGTTAAACTTTTATACATAATATAATATAGCAAGGTCAATATTCTTTCCTTCTCTGAAAAATAAGGGAAGTAAAATTAGAGAGAATCTGGACTATTCTAGTTTAAATCACTACTTTTTTTGCAATCTTAAGGAAGTTCCCTCTTTATAATTCTAGTTTACAGCCTATGCAACCAACCTCTTAGGAATTCTAAAAGCCTTAAGAAGGTAATATTTGTTCTGTAAAATGGCTTTGATGAAAGGTAATGTATATACAATACTGAATTATGCAATTAAAACAATGCTAATCCCTTTTGGGTGTTTTCAACATACATTGGATTATATTTTGTATAAGTGGTCCATACTATTATGATACTTTAAAAGGTTTAGATGGAAGATGTTAGCTCATTCAGAAACCAGAAGAAAAGGCTCTGCACTGCAAATGGCTTTCCTTAAAATCCCCCAAACAGAGGTACAGTCTGCTGATAAAAGGACACCAACAGCTGCTCAGTTCATTTCACAAACATGAAAAGGGGATTTTCAACTGAATTTAATATTATCTCAAATACTAATTTCCAAAGGAAATCGCCAATGCTAATCTCAGTAAACAACTGTAGAGTTTTGGCCCTGGATTTCAACTAGGGAGCAGTGAAACCAAACAGCCTACATAGAATCTGTATTGCTTCACTTTAAAAGTTTATTTCCTACAATTAAACTAGAAGGATAGGGAGGATATAAAATGATTAAAAGTGAATCGCTGTAGCCTTCTCTTTCCATAAATTAGATGATTATATCTAGACTCTTCTATGGATGCTCAATGGTAGGTAGACGTCCATAAGAGAGTTGAACATCTGCAGATATAGGACTTCAAAAATAAACTAAGGAGTTTATTGTGGAGAAGAAAAGTAAAATTAAAACAAACAAATAAACAACCTCACACAACAGTCACTGGCTGGAGCCAGAAGAAATGCTCTCCTTTCCTAGGTAACTTGATCAGGATACAAAGCTTACAGTTATGCTTAAAGTAGTACTGTGAAATTTCTACTATAAGCAGAAAAATCCTTAAATACTGAACTGGGAGTTAAAATACTCAAATCTACATCATTGCAAATCCACTGAAATTACATTATCAAGATAACCTAAATGGACTGCCTGGCAGTGAGGTTAAAGGAATTAAAAATCTTTGAACCAAAGCAAAATCCATTTAAAAAAAAATTGTAGTTTGGGTTGCCAAGTAAAATTTAACATTTGTAGCATATACTAAACATTACTTAGCAACTATCACTCTAGACTCAAAGTTTTCTGCTTGCTTCAGAAATTTGACAAATTTACTCTTAGATGTAGCATTCCAGGATTTAAAAAAAAAAAAAAAGCAGATCAGGAGAGGCTTTGTTTTGTTCTGTTTTTTTTTTTTTTAATGAACTTTTTATTTTGGAATAGTTTAAAATTTATTATAAGTATTGCAAATAATGTACAGAGAGTTCCTATATACTATTCAACCAGTTTCCCCCAATGGCAACTTGTTACATAACTAGCGTATATCTGTCAAAACCAAGAAATTCACATTGGTATATTGCTATTAACTAAACTACAGACTTAATTGGATTTTACTGGTTCTTTTCACCAGTGTTTTTCTGTTCCAGGATCCAATACAGTTGCATTCAGAGCTTCTGTTTTTAAAGTCTTACCCAAAATATCTGTCTGGATTTTGCATCTGATTTACTAACTTCAGAAGGAAAAGTCACTTCCAGTGATTTCTATAGTTTCTGAATATAGTTACCCAAGGTGGGCTTTTAACAGCCACTCCTGTGCCAAACACAAGACCATATCTCTGTAAAGTACACAACAACCAAGGTATATAACTCAATGCAGCAAAAACAGAGCCTAGGTCAGTACTAAAAAAGGCTGCAAGGAAAACATTTAAAAATATGTTTTACACCTTAGTGTAATTAGTTCCTGATGATGGAAATGTTGCTATAAGTGTTTTTAGTGTCATATCAAGTGGCCCAACTCCCTTGGGCACACACAGAAAAAAGCCTATGACACTATATGAATAGACACTCCCTTGTAATTAAAATGATTACAACTGCTCAAGATGCATGGGTGAAAAATTTTATAGATGAATCAGCAATTACTGTGATCATTTTGGGTTTGTTGAAGTTTAGAACATCATTTTTCCTTAAAACATAATTGCAAGTGATCTCTGGATTCATCTATAGCTCTTACAATCATAGTTCCAAGTGGCCACAACTGTAGTCCAGTGGGATCAGACATAAATGATCACAAACTATAGTGACAGACATTTCCACCCAGCAGCTCTACAATTAGGGCTTAGAACTCCATCTGCTTAGAGTGGCTTTCTTGCAAGCAAGACCCCTTGCCACTAGAGACACACTTTCCCATTGCAACTCACTCAGAATCAATATATTTCTATACAGATATATATTCTAACACACAATATCTCCATTAATCACATCCACTACCTCCAGTCCCTTCCCTTTGTATTTCTAAACAAGATCTGGGGGAACTATATCAAGCGTTCACCTGCTATTAGCTGGTAATTTGCTCCTCTGTCCTAAGTGTCGTAAGAATTGGGCGCCAGATACACTCCTTAGTATATTCAATGGCAGGTTCTCCACCGAGTACTGTGCTGAGGGGCCTATAAGGAGGATGATTTCTCTATTGTTCTTTCCTTAGAGTCAAACTCAATTTCATTCATGCTCCGTAGAGTGATAAGTTGGGAATTTCTGAGGGTTGGAGCAGAAAGATAAAGCAGCTTTGTGTCAGGTGTAAGGTAATTATTTGCTAGGGTTTCTGGTGCTATTTGTTTTTATTCCCTGTGTTTTCATTAACAGCTAATGAGTTTTCTGCCTTAATTCTGAAACAATAGCTTGGCCACTAGAAGTTGGCTTTTCTGCCATGGATTCAACCAGCTGTTGTTGCTCCATAAACTTTATGGAGAAGTGAATCAAACTGCTAAAAACTTTCATTTCCTAATTCAATTCCAAATAAAACAAGGGAAAAAATGAACCATGATGATGTTCCCCTTGTAACTATCTTGACTCACAGCAAACCCATCTGATGCTGAACTTGCAGGTACCATTTAGGGGCCAAAACAGGCCACAGTGATAATTTTACCAGAGAAATAAGAAAGAAGGAAAGAAAAAAGACAGAAAGCAGTTTAAACATAAAAAATGAGAATAACAAATAGATAAAACATACATATATGTTTGCTTATTCAGTAGGTAAAGGCTCAGTTTTTTTTACATTAGTATAAAGTCATCATCTTTTACTTTTCTTCTAATTAATTATGAGCTATATTATAAAGAATTTATTCATACCTGCAACCAACTATTTGTACAGAGTGCTTCAAAATTTTCTAGGGTTTTGCTATTCACCAAGTATCTTTGGATAATGTAAGGAAATTGAAATCAATGTAAAATTGCCTCCTTTTTTTGGTTTTCATTTTTATTATTGCCATTGGAAGGGAATACATGACTTCTGACTCTATTTAATATTTAAGAACACATGAGACACACAGCTCCTTCTTTAAACTAATAAATCCTAAATAAAATGCTACAAATAAAGGTCCCTGATCCAAATCCAGTTAGTTTTCATGCTTGAGAGCATTAAGATTGCCAGATTTTCATGGACCAATTTACTAGGAATGCTGCTCACTATAGTTTGTGATCATTTATGTCTGATCCTGCTAAGGTAAGATTAGCAAAACTGCAGCTTATTATTCCTTATTATAACCACTCACTTAAGTTATTGAATATAACACCAACTAAAGAAATATGTTGGGTACATATGTGCCCATATATATGAAATGTTATTCACATGTAAACATATTACAGAGCACATCTGTAACACCAAAGCTAAAGTTCTGTCAGCATTTCCGTCATAAATTAGATACCATTTTGCACATACTCATGCACTAGAAAATGTATGGTGTTTCCCACAGAACATCTTAGAGGCTTCACCGATTTCTAAATATCCATCTGGATTTGCGTGGTTAGTTCTTGTGATTAATCCATGTGTAGTGAAGGTCTCAAATTCTTCTATGTTCTATACAGTCTGACCCACTGCCCATCTTTTTCCCCCCCTCTCCTACATCTAGTCATAACTCAATGTATAAATATTCTTTTCCCCCCAAGGCCCTGGCAGTGAGTATAACAGTACTGAATGTCATTAAGTCTACAGAACAAATGATGGGCCAGGTAAAGAAAGCTTCCATTTATCATTCTTTTAAAAAGTTGCTCCAACTGAATCTTGAATGTATAAGAAATAAATTGAGCCTAAGACTAAGTTTTTTAGCTTTGGATACTGTTTACTAATTGTATAATCATGCTAACAATAACAGACATCTTAAGAAACTTTAGGGACCTCATTTGCAGAGAGTAGCAGTCTAAATGGTAAGAAATGCAACCGAATTGATTAGACGGTTATAGCAGTCACTACGCCTATGAATCCAACAGCCAAAAGGACAGCATAGCTTAATAATATTTACAAAATGAGCTACATCTGACAGTGGGGGGCTGGACAGGAAAATGCCCAGGGAGCCAATAGAAAAGTTCTTTTTTCCCTCCTTCCTTTAAAAAAAAAAGGGTCCTGTCTGATGTAGTTTTTCATTTTGACCAGTAGGGTGGGCTGCAGTGTGTAGCATCATCCCAGTTCTTCAAAAAGAAAAAAAAAAAAGGTAGCCACCCTGTGAACACTTCTGCTCCTTCCCCTCCCCCCTCGAAAATGCTGAGATTTTTAACCCTTCTTAGGTGTCACATAAAGGCATAACTTCTGGACATTAACAAACTGGAGGGCTGACAGCAACAAATATAAACCAGATAATTGTATACGTGACAACGCACACTTCATAAATTACAGCTTGTCAGCAATCATTTTGGCTCTACACTAACACATTCCATCTACTACTGCTGTTGTTCAACTGGTACTAAAATGGAACCTGCTGAGTTAGAATATTTTCAATAGTAATGAGATTTTGACATAATTCAAAACATGCAAATCCAGGTATTTCGTAGTATGTGGATAAATATACTGTAAAATGAATGCATTTATCATATGGCAACTAGGCAATCATAACCTGGAATCATTGGCTAATAGTTCTGTTTTCCACTGACTGTATTCTCAGTGTTTAAATCTTATTATGAAGCCATTCAACTGAATTTTCAACATGTTCTGACTTACAGGAAAGAGTCAGCTATAGTAATAACAAAAAATATAATAGCTTACTGAACTTTTACTGGTTACAGGCCCTGGGTCAAGACCCTTCATGCACTATCCCATTTAATCCTCAGCATAATCTTATGATATATTATTAACCCAAAGCTGCAGATGAAGAAATTGAGACACAGAGATTACATAACCTACCCAAAGTCATACAAGTGACTCATACCTGGCAGGGCCAGGCTTTGACCCCAGCTTGTCTGATTACTAAGCTCTTGTTCTGACCCACTGGGCTGCACAGTCTCCAAATCTGCACGCTTTATAAATTACAGTCATTACTCAAGGCACAGGATACTGAATGACAGCCAATAACTTGGATTTATGGCATGTGCTATTAATTAGTACTTTTTTTTTTTACTTCAGTAAAGTAAACCTATAATCAAAAGTATAAATTATTATAAATATTAGTAATACTAGTAGTCACATTAGGCATGGAACTAACAGATGAGGCCAAATGTTGATCCAATTCACAGGTTCAAATTTACTGTAGTAGTATTGTTGCAGTGATTTAAAAAAAAAAATACCACTTCTTAGCATAAATTTCATGCTTACCAAATTTAACACAACACTTTGGGTTTACTTAGAGCAAAATATTGAATTTTTCCCATCACTTTCTTGTTGGTTTTATTGGACCCTGGATATTTTGACACTGCTTCATAGAAAATGAGCCAGCGTGTTCCACGTGCAAATATACCTTTGACCTGGCTTAGTTAAAGGATGCATTTCCTTTCTGGCACCATCATGCTTCCAATCTCACAGTAGGAAAATTCTTCAAAAATACGTAGTTAGCCATAAATGTAGCAATTTTATTACTATTGGTTTATCTTGCTCTCTCTTCTCCTCTTATCCTTTCCTTTCTCTGAAATAACAAATTATAGTAGACCTTCCTGCCCTGACACCTTCTAGGATCTATCATACCCCAATCAGTTTACAACACTACTTCTTCTTGAGAGGAACTATAAAGCCAGTTGTAATTCCAGTATCTTCTCCTAAAGAAGAATGGGACTACATGAGCTACAGGCTACAGGTAGATAAAAGAAAAGTTTTACAAAAGATCAAGGAGTAAAAATAAAAACAACACATAATAAAGAATGGATTGTGGGTGAGATCAGCAGGCCTGAAAATGTAAAACAGCTTTTAACATACTGAAGAGAAGGTGAGTTTCTTTGTGAGTCATATAGACCTCCGGTACCACTAGAGCTGTAAAGGCCAAGGGTGACGAGATTCGGCCTCCCTGTGCCCCACTCCACCCCAAACAAGAACTCCTTTCATGTGTGAAAATAACATGTGTGTAATAACGTCAACAACCAAAATCTCTTACCATCCACAATTCTGTTCAATGTTTGGTCCCTTTTGGAAAAGGAGTTTCACGTGGAAAATTATCTCCTTATATTTAAAACTTATTTTTCCTTTTTATTGGGGTACCACTAATACAAGGAAAGTGCACAAATCTTAAGGAAAGTGGTATCGTCTTTCGAGTTTAGGAGAATACCTTTTAGGGGATGAACTGTGATCAAGAACTTTCTCGGGCTGGTACAAGTGCGTTAAACACATGTCAGCTGACAGGGACAGGTAGGTTCAAAGATTGGTTCTTCTACTCTTTGCGTCACAAGAGTTAGCTGTAACTGGAAACTTTATTTTACACACCATATAAATCCCCTTGTCCATGACTTAGCACTTCTTTTCCTGTGTTAGTGATACTTCAGCCATCCTGGGAAATGACAACTATTAAACAAGTTTGTGAAAGAAGTATGTGTTGATGGGAAGCAGAGTGAAAAACGAACGCTTTATAATAGAATCAGTTCAACCATCACATTATTCAGCCTCCAAATATCAAACAAATTCACCAGGCTTTAAGTCTAAGGGCTTACTCACAAAGAGTTTTAAGCAGAAACCCAAGAAATTTTATATTCAAATTAACCACATATTTCTCTCAATACTTCGTGTCTAGAACATGAAAATTCATCAGAGTCAGAATTCCTGAAGTAGATTAATTCTTAGGCCAAGATTCTATGTTCAGTAACTACTTACCCGGTTTTCTGTGTTGGTCCAAGGATAATTCTATCTAAGAGAAATACTTTATAAGTGTTTTTTTCTCAACAAAAGTTTCCAGGCTAAATAAAATAAACTTAAATCAGTCATTCACTTATCAATTACTTTATTTTCTTTGCCATCTACATAATGACAAAGAATCAGAAGTTCTATAAACTCTTAATTACCACACATGGAAAAAAGGAAGACTGGGGCAGGGTTAAAAATGTATTCTTTACCAGTTATCATGAGTATTATATGATACTATTTTATTATTTATTTTAAAATTCACTTTTAAGTAATGCCAACTCAACACACCTATGTACTACTGGTTCTCAAACACTAAACAACACAGAATTCTGCTATTTTATACCATCAGCAGGGTCTTCTCTATAAATTCATATGTAAAAATAAACAAATTAAGAAGGAAAAAAGTGAGTAGATATAAACCACCAAATCATGCTTCTACTGAAAAAGAGCTACTGTGTTAAATCAGGTTTTTTGTACGATTCTTTTTCTGCCCAGTTCTATTGATCTATAATTGACATATAACATTGTATATTAGTTTTAGGGGTACAACGATGATTTGATACATGTATATATCAAGAAATGATTACTACACTAAGTTAAGTCAACATGCATCACCTCACATAGTTACAAATTTTCTTCTTAGGATGAGAACTTTTAAGATCTAGTCTCTTAGTAACTTTCAAATACACAATATAGTATTATTAATTACAGTAAGCTTTATTAAATAAAAAAGTTAAGTATGCCCAGAGCAAAAATTTCAAACTTACAAGAAGGCATGTAATGAAAGCTCATCTTCCCTCCCTTCTCTTGGTTCTTCTCTCCAGATCAACCATTGTGATGTTTCTTGGGTGTTCTATGAATTTTCTGTCTAAATATAACAAGTATCTGTGAGGGTAGTATGTCTCTCACTCTCTTTTTTTTTTTTTAACAAATCGTAGCATTTGTCTTGTTCTGTATCCTGCTTTTCCTCCTAGTCATTTATCATGGAGGTTGCTCCATGTCAGCACAAATAGATTTATCTCATTTTTATTTTAACTAATTTTTAGCTAAAAAATAATACACATGGTGAAAATTCAAACAGTAGCAAAAGATATAAATAATGATGATTCTGTCTTGTACTCACACCAGCACCCCTCTTCAACAAGGCTACCACTGTTAATAGGTTCATGTATATCCTTCCAAAAATATTCTATACACAAATAAAAGCAAGCACACGTGCATGCATGTTTGAGCACACACATACGAACACATACACAGAAATTATACACTGTCCAAATTACCCTCTTCAGTTACCAATATGCCTTGGCGAGCTCTCCATGATATACATATATTCTTTTAACCTCTATGTAGTACTCCATTAAATGCATGTAATATACTTTAATTTAACTAGTCCCCTAGTGCTGAACATTTAGGCTGTCTGGAGTCTTTGCTATTCCAAACAATGCTATAAATGAACATCTTTGTGTATAATATATTGTGTAGGGAATACAGAAGGCTGCAGCTTCTAATTCAAATGATTTCTTTCACCTGCATGAAAGTCAGTTCTTTTTCTTATGTCTTGAGATCATGTGCTCCAGGATAGGACATTTACAAAACACATGAAAATCTTAGAAAAATTTTGAAGTTAAAAAGAAAAAAAGTGAATCCTTTTATTGAAAAAAATCTTACCCTCTTTGACAGTAGTTGCAAAACAGTGCATTAATTTAAAAATGCACTATTGTATTATTCCACTCTTTAAAAAAAAATCAACCAGTAGATGTATAGGAAGTAAAATATTTGAAAAGGTATCAAAGTCAGCAATTAACTTCAAAAACAACGTCTATGTATATCTGCCTTCTACAGATTAATTTGTATAAAATGTAGCAAATAAGGAAAGAGGGGAAAGGCCCAAAGGAAGTCAACTCACAAAAGCAGCTGTCAAGATTGTTGATGCTAAAAGGTTGGGCTAAAGCCAAAGGCAGGAGTATTTGTCCTGTGTACATTTCCCTCTATTAAATCCCCAAAAGACATGGAAAACATTCTGGAAGATTTCTTTTTAAAAAGTAGTATGAGTTAGGGTATTGTAGGTTCATAACCAACACTTGTGTTTATAAAATATTAGCATTCCAGGAATAGTGATAGAAAGATACTTAACAATAAATTACAAATATTGTAAATTCAGACTTTTTCTTACATTTGCAAACACATCATAAATTTTGGCTATGTTTCTTTGTATAAATCCTACTTGTGACTGTGCTAAAACCTTTTGGCATGAATGCAAAGAGTATTTTCATAAATAAAACTTACTAAAATCACTGTACACTCCATTAATTCAAAAACACTTCTCTTCAACTTCAAAGGGAAACCCTTCTCTCCATTTTTTTAGTGCTAAGACAGTGTTTCTTTGCTGCTTTAATGGTTTGCTTCTTGTAGTTGTCATAACTACATGCTGCGAGTATGTGATAGTAAGAGACGAGAAGTTAAGTGACATCCATGCTTCGATTCAACATGTCTCAGACATTACAGAGCAATAAGCTCATAAATCTAACCTCTGAAGTGCCTACCAATAAAAATTCTGCACATACATCCTTTAAATGAAAACTTCACAAATATATACATGGTGAGTTACATGGCCCTACACCAGGGGTTCAGCTGGAATGGAAGAATTTTATGTAAAGATACATGAAGTGTACATTATCTAATTTCCATACATGGATTTATTTGCATAGCCCTACTTTGAAACATAAAAATAATACCTGCTATAACTTCAGTAAGTGCCTACCAAGTGGCAAGCACTCCTCTGAGTTCATCATCTCATTATAATTCATTACAACTCATAACTGTGAAGTAGGTATTATTAGCAAGATTTTGTAGATGAGGAAGTTACTTGCCATAGCTCACAAAGCTTGTAAGTAGACGATCTGGGATTCAGACTGAGGTCTGATTTCAAAGCTCATGCTCTTTCCATCACAAAACATTAAACTTAAAATAAAAACTTAAAAAAAAAAAACCTCACTAGTCTATGTATTTTGTGTCCAAGATACATAAAGTATCTTACGCATTAATGTATTAGGTTTTATAATAGAAATAAAAGAATATAACATTTTTTATTTATCTCAACCTAGATTTTTTCTTCTATCTTTGCGTTATGGAGAATTTTAAACATGTAAAAAAGTAGATAAAACAGTCTAATAAACTCCCATATATAGCTTCAACAAGAGTTAATTTATGATCCATCTCATTTCGTCCACATCCCTACCCCATTTATTTCTCCCTTGTCCGTATTATTTTGAGTAATATGTCAGAAATCTATTACTTTATCTTTAAATACCACAGCATACATCTCTCTAAGATAAGGATTCTTAAAAAAAAATAAACATAATGCTATTGTCACACCTAAAAAATTAACAGATTATTAACATAAAATATCAAGTCAGTGTTCAAATTTCTAATTTTCTCATAATTTTTTAATAGTTTTTTGACTCAGGATGCAAATAAGATCCACATATTAGTTGAAATTCCTTTCAAATCTCTTTTAATCTACAGTTAATGTGGCTTTATGATAACATTTTCTTTATTCACTTTGCTCTAATTGCTTTTGCCAAGATAATTTAATTTGACAAGGGATACAGACTTGGCATTTCAAAATAAGATTTTTAAGATTCATGCAGTAGGAAGTTTCATACTGAAATATATCAAATAATTTTCTCATAAACCCTCTATACCACCCATACTCAAAGAATCTGCAAGCTGGCAAGAAATTTCACTGGCCCATATTTACCACTATCACAAATGTGAGTGACCACTGGACAGAAAAAAAATATGACTTTGTTACATACATTTATAATATTTTCATGGTCTTTCTTAAATTTTTATTTAAATATTGTGTCATTTGTTTTAGACTCTGGGCCAATGGTGGGCAATTTTTCTAATATTCATCAAGACGTTTATTGCAATAAAATTTAAATTACACACATTATGTCTTATAATTGAAATTTTGATTCAACTATAATTGTCAGTATGCTGAATGCCATTAAGTGCTATTGTCACCACATCTAACAGGTAACACTGATACTGTTGTTTAGACACCTGACCAATATCATGTTTTAGAGATCTGATTACTGAAATGATAGAAGTTCCATGGCAAAGATTCCAATGAATTTTCTTGGTAAACTTAAGCGAAAACTTAAGCAGAAAAAAAGTTCTTAAAGTAAACAGGACTTGAATTATCAAAGGATTCTCTATCTTATTAAAAAATAAAAAGCCTTTCCCATGTTTTCCAACTGTATCTGAGCTCATTAAAAGAGCTCTTTCATTTCCGTTCCTTCTACATTAGAGTAATACATTATTTGGATTATGTTTTGTTTTCCCTATGTTTCATTCTTTTTTTAATGAACATTATTCAGGAAGGTGACAGTGGACTAATAAGAAAATTTAAGTGAAAATGTGAGGAAAAGAATTAGCACTAACACTATTATAAACAGAAACTACACTACATCCAGGTACCATGCTAGGGCTCACACATATTATTACTGATCCTTATAACAACTCTGCAGTGAGACAGTAAAATACAGCAATGAAGATACTGGGCTCTGGAACTACTAATGAGCATGAGGTTTCTTACTAGGGTAATGAATGTTCTGAAATTAAATATTGGTGATGCTTGCACAACTTAGTAACTATACTAAAAACCACTGACTTGCATACTTTTTTCCCCTTTGGAGTAGAGCAGGTTTATAATGTTCACAAAATTACACCTGAGTTGCAAAAAATTTTTTCCCTGTCTTCCCTCATTCAATCTGTCCTGTCACAATCAGACAGAAAGCACAAGGACTCTTTTTCTCTTGCGTCTGTAGTGGAAACCTTAGCAGCAGACAGTAACCACCCCAAGCCTGTCAGATAGAGGCATTGCCCTGTACATTTTTAAAGGGTGAATTTTATGACATGTGAATTGTGTCTCAATAAAGCTGTTATTTATTTTTCCAAAAAGAGTGAATGCTATGAAATCATACTGTCCGAGCTAGAATCCTTGAGGGGCATGACCTTGAGCAATTCTCTTAACCTCACTGTACCTCAGTATCCACATCTATCAAATAGGTGTATTAACAGTACCTATTTCATAGGGCTATTCTGAGGGTTAAATAAGACTTAGCACAATGTCTGGCACATCCCCATTTTGTAGATAAGGAAGCTAACGTCACAGAAATTAAGCAACTTGCTAAGGTCACATAACCTTTAGTTAAATGGTGTAGGTGGGATTTGAACCCAGGTAGGTCAGACTGTAACATCCACACTCTACCATGCCATGTTTCTTCTCCAGAACAGGGACAAAACTTTCCCTAATACTATTCAACAGTCACTCCTCCACCACATTAAACTTGGGATTGAATAGAATGATTGATAAGAAACACTTTGCTTGCAATCCTTCTCTACGTCTGGGCAGTCCACTCTTCCAAGCATCTTTCTTTAAAGGTTACCTTTTCAGTACATTGTACCAACTCATCACAGACATAACTAGATGTTTAAATGTGTGCTAATAAAGATATTTATAAATAAGAGATCTTTTATAATTAAGGACTATTTTCCTTCTAGGCACCAGACTCTGGTTTAGTTCAAATATCCTGAAGCACACAAGTGTGTACTTAGGCAAATGCACAGTTAATAAAATTCATCCCATCATCTTCCTGCACAGAGGAATCCTGCCATAGATAAAAATGCTAGGAAAGTTTGGGAATATCATTTCTGTCCTTTCTCACTCCCTTCCCAATACTCCCTAGCCTTACAGGGCTTTTAAAATTCTTCTGCCATCTGTTCTTTTTCTAACATATTTCTATTCTTTTCATAACCTTAAATTATCCTATAGTACCTTATATAGACCTGTTACTGCTCCCACCCACTCTACCAGTTTCTGAAGCAATCAGCTAAGATCTGATCAAAAGGGCAAGACAAAAGATACTTCTCCCTCTTCTCCCCACAAAAAAAGTGTCAGGGAGAGGAGCAAAGCTGGGGGTAAGACACATGAATATGGGTTTTTCTATCTGATCTTCACTTACATTTACTTTCAAATGAGCAAAGAATTTGCTACATATATCCAATCATTGTCAAGAAGCAAATACAGTTTTCTGTTCTAAATAAACTCTTTCCAACTGTCCCCTTGGCTGTCCTACCTCTGCCCTCTTTCTGAGAAAGTCTGTGTAGACGTTGCCCTATGCCGGAAGGTAACTGTACTGCCTCTATTACAAGAAGCCGGTAAGATGTGCCTTTTGTCTTTTTAGCCCCACATAGTCTCTTGTGTTAGCTTCCAAAATTATTTTCTCTTCTCAACACATTATTATATCACATCTCTGACACTAATTCTTTATTTCTCCTTTAGGTAATTAATTCTACCCTCACAGTTTCATTCATTTCTGCCAGTTCAAATTCATGTTCTGCCCTCTGTGGATTTTGGTTAACATCTGTTAAACCCTGAACTATAGGGTCATTCCCTGAATACTATATTTCACATTTTGCAAAGCAAACTGCGACATTATTACATATAATTCTTTATTCTCAATCTGTTTTCAGCCATAAGCGTTGTAGGACAGTGAATATACAGTAACACCACATGACGTTATTTAAAATATTATAAATGCTACAGCTTTAACTTGGAGGAGTCAAAAAGCTTTAAAATGTAAGATTTTTATTTCTTAAAGTTTGCTTTTAAAGAAAACCTTATATAGACTTGAAATGCCCTAAAACAAAGTATGAGCTAGAAAGATTAAAATTTCAATAAAACTAATATCATTACAACTTGAATTTTTAAAGGTTTTACTGCCCACTGAGACTGGATATACTGACAATATTAAGAGAATAAAAGGAAAAGTTTGCAAATGGTTAAAAAAAGTTATAGAGCAAAATAGTTCATAAAGCTGTTTGCAAGCTTAATCTAAAACTGTGATTTTCTGAGAAAATAAAACCCCCCCATTTATATAAATTAAGATAATTAATATTCAGAATGATGTTTCAGAATTCTCTACCAGAATACCAAACACAAAGAATGCATATACTTTAAAGACATCGCTTCAAACTGAATTCAGAAAAAAATTCCAATTTTGAACCTTTAAAAATATGTTCGATTCCTGCCTTTTTTTTCTTTAATTTTGCACACAGCTGTCTGTTGTACTTTTCAGAATCATGCCAGATGCTGGGTTCATCAAGCAAAAGCAGGGAAACAATGGTTTGAAAGCAATTAGAAGCACTGAGGCTGCAGTGAGGCTCATATTAAAATGTGATAACACTGTTCTAGTGGGAATTTCAACACTACTCCATTTCTGACATTTCTCTGCTGCCAGACAGGCAGGCTGTGTAGAAGAACACTGTGATCGAGGAGGTAACATACCGGAATTTATTTCTGGAGCAAATGAAGGATTAGCTGAGTTGGAGGACTCCCAAGGTTTTTATGATGGACTCAGCCACCATTTTATTTGAACGGCAGTGGATCCGTTGGCATCTAACAAAGCTCAAGGAATAAAAGCATATTAAAGCTTTGGTTCTATAAAATAATCTAGTCCACTGAGAGAGCAGAGCATCGGAGCCTCTTGTTGCTAAAAAGCAGGGCAGGGGAGCCCAGCAGGGTGAAGGTTAATTAAACACTCCACTGATTTTCCTCAGAAATGGCTAATGCCACTCTATGGTGAAGCTTATTTAGAAGAGATGGAAGTAAACACCACCATCTACACATTTTTACTATAAAATCATAAATTGTCGAAGAGGACTCACCTTGGGGCTGATAATCCCAAAAGTACCTGAAATACAAAGAAAAGAATGGAGATCAGTCAGACTTGTATTTCTCAGTCTTAGTTGGCTTTTGGTAGATACAGTCCAGAAGCTTCCTAAACAGTCAATAACTAGCCAAAGCTACTGCCTACTCTAAGAAAAACCAAAGGGTTATCCCTGAGATTTGAAAGATTCTCAAAGGCTTTGAAAGGGACATTTAACTCTGTATCTCCTTTGGTAAGTTTGACTTTAGAGGTGGAAAGGTCCTAAGTGGTTAGCTAGCCATGGTCCAGCATTTCTCATCAGGAGTTCTGCAGGCTTTGAGCATGACAATTTGTTGTGACAACCTGCCCTGTGTATTACAAGACAAATCAGCATCAGTAGTCCTGGGCACAAATACCAGTGGCACCCGCAGTTGTTATGACAACTAAAACACCCGCCCAAAAAACATCCGAAATACCTTCAAGGCCTAAATTCTTAGTTTTATACATGAAGCATGAACAATTGACTCAAGGTCATCTAACATTTAAATGTCCAAGCCAAGTTGGGGCTCTTGCAGTCCACTCTATCATTCCATCTCCTCTTTTATTTTGGGAAATGATTCGCAAAAACAACCCTTAAAGTCTTAAAATTAATGAAATGGCAGTGGTGGAAAGGATCACTTGTAAGTCACTTATTTGAAATCTAAATTGCTTTTTCTTCCCCCCACAGAAACAACGTTATACATGGTGGCTACCCACAAAAAGTCTATCGTACTTTGGATTCCATTTCCTCCTCCCTTCACAGGAACCTTACATTATTCTATATCGATTTCTTCTTGTATATATTCAACCTTTTCCTGTCAATTTGGCCTTTGCCATCAGCATTTATGCTCACACAAAAATAAAGCAAACCCTCCTTCACCCCTTTCATATCCCTCCATCTGCTGTCCTCTTTCCCTTCACATCACAGTGAAATTTTCAAAAACATTGCCTAAACTTTATTTCCTCACCTCCCACTCACTCCTCAACATACTCCAATCTTGCTTACAGTCACCACATGTTAATTCCTGCTATGAACATAGTGACCTCCATGCTGCTAAACAGAAAAAATATTTTTCTAACCTCATCTTGACTTCTCAGGGTATGTATATAAGCGTTTTTTTCTAGGGAAAGAGTCCACAGTGTTTATCAAATTCTTAAAAGGACTCATAGTCCAAAAAAAATTAAGAAAAGGGGAATACATTGGTGATAATGGTGTGTCTTCCAGTACATACTTGATGAAATAAGGTGTGGCTACTTTAGGGAGGAACAGCAACCTGGTGAGTATCTAGGTTATCTCTTGATAAGATAAAAATTCAGAAAATGGAGAAGGAGATCAGTGGGGAGTATGTTGCTACAACAATCCAGAGATTAATTTGTGGGAAATTAGCAGAGTTGAGGAAGAGAAGGTAGAGAAGAAATATTGTGATTGACTTTTCTTGTCCCTTCTCTTTCTCAAAACTGTTCTGGGCTGGCAATCAGCTGAAGGAATGTAAGATACTTGGGTTAGAGGGCAAGAAAAGTTTTGGGCAGCTTTGACATCTTCACTGGAAAAGGCGAGAGGAGGAAGGGGTGGGAATTAGCATGATAGGTCAATCTCCACCTAGCAGACAGTGCAGCTTCCCACTGAACCTGGCCACTGTGAGAAGTTTTCCATAAAACTCCTCTCTGTAAAACACAGCGAATCAAGCAAATTATCAAAGGGGTGAGCAATGTTCCATCTTCTGTTCCTATTTTTCCAATTTCTCTTAAGGCATTGCCTTGGCCCCTGATTCCAATCATTATGCAACCTCTGATTCAACAGAAATAGAAATTAAGGCATGAGCATGTACAAATCTGTGTGTGTGTGCGCTCCTCTTTCCAAAATGTTAACGATGGCAACAACAGGAACTCTGCTAGCCAATGTTGTTCTCATTCATTGAAAAATAAGAAAAAAAACCCAGAAAACCAGAAAAAAACAAACCTAGCCGTGCCACAGCAGTTAAAATAAAATGTTACTAATGATTTCCACCTCTTCTTTTGTCCGCTCCCCACCCTACAATTCCCACTCCAACTCACACACATATATTCAGTTCTCTTCGCTACCTACTGTAAAGTGCCCTGGCTTCCTGGTTTCTCTTGTTAGTTAAGAAGATGTTGTAAGTTCATACATACTAAGATTATTGCTTCTGCCTATAGTAGCTATACCTGATTACAGAGAAAGAATTAAATATTACAGATAAATTAAATTTAATCCAACAAAGTAGCAGGTCTATTTGTTGAAGTAAAATAGCAGAATCTGCTTTATTCTCGATGATATTGTAATTAAATATTTCTGTCAATAAAAATCATATGTAGATCTTGATGTGTAATGGCATGAAGTGGAATGTTAGCTCCCTTCTTTCTTAGAAGGCATAACACTATCCTGATAACCTATTGCTTTTCCTTCTCTTCTTATTCTAAGTATTAATTATGTAATAACCCTAAAGAAAGTCTGTTAAACACACACACACACACACATACTCCCCCCTCTATCCTACAGCTCACAGAGGATACGTCTAAAAGGCAAGGCCAAAAGGTGAGCAATTTCATCCTTCACTGGAGGGCACCATGGATTATTCTCTGCTGGACACATTTAAGGTCTTGATCTTGTCTTGTTAAATATATCCTATGAATGGCCTTCACCACATTCTCTGGAAAGATGATTCCACACTAGAGAATTACACAATCTTTAGGAGGCATTTAGTCAAATCCTGCCAACATCTTCTAATTCTTATTCTTCACTCTGAAAACAATTATCCGTTAGCCAGAGACTCCAACAAGTCTGAAACTAGAAATTTTAAACCAAAATACAAAGACCACAATAGAAGTATATAGAAGAAAAAGCATGCAAACATACACACAGAGCTCTGTTTATTCTAAAAGCCTCTGAGAATTTCACATAAGGCCTGTGCAGATAGATAACAAACACTTCTTTAATCTTCTCTCTGAAGTTTCAGCTTCAATATGAAAGGGAAGCTATCACTCCTCTGCAATATTCATACTCAATATCATCAGGTCCATGCAAATAATATTTGGAACTGGAAGAAGAGGAGTACAGAATGAGCAGAGAGAAAATGTTGCAACCATATTGATGATGATGATTTCACATTCAGTCAAAATAAATCCATCTCTACTTGTGGAAGAATAAGACTTCACATTTAGTCTACTCTACAGAATAAAGCCTTGAAAATTTACAGTTATATTACATGCAAGACAAATCTGCTATTTGTGTTTTTAAATTAAAGAAGTTTTAATTGAATTTTAGTTTAGGGAAAGATGCAACAAATAAAACAAGCCCACTGTATGGAGGGAGTCTTTTTTTTTATTTTTTATTAACAGACTTTATTTTTTAGAACAGTTTCAGGTTCACAGCAGAACTGAGCAGAAAACACAGAGTCTGCACACAGCCCTCCCCACCCACACATATATACTCCTCTACCCTCAACATCCCTCATCAGTGTGGCACATTTGGTACAATCGATGAACCAATATGGACACATTATTATCAACCAAAGTCCATAGTTCACTCTTGATGTTGTACATTCTACGGGTTTTGACAAATGCATAATGACATGTAGCCACCACTATAGTATCATACAGAATAATTTCATTGCCCCAAAAATCCATATGAAAGGAGTCTTGAAGAGCAACTTCAACTGTAGTAGTAGTAGCAATTAGTTAATGATAATGACAATGCTAAGATTTTTGGAACATATTGTTGGGCACTGTTCTAAGTATCTCTTTTATATTAACTCACTTCCTCCACACTCTAACCCTATTATTATGCCCATTTTATAAATTAGGAAACCAAGGCATCAAGAGGTGAAATAACTTGCCCAAGGTTACACAGCTAGTAAATGAGGCAGACAAGTTTCCAGTCCTAGCAACTAGTTGCAGAACAGGCACTCTAATAAGAAATGAAGGAGGAAAGTCTTGAAAACATCATCTAACTTAAAAACACTCAGAAAAATGGATTATTTCTCTTAAGACATTTTACTGTTATAACAGAATCCAGTCACTCAGTCACCAAATATTTATTGAATGTCTTCTATATGGCAAGTCCTTTGCTCTGGTGTCATGAATAAAATAGTAATTTAAATAGATATGGTCAATTTACAGACATATTTCAGCATCTTTCAAACCGCAATCATGTTGTTCTAGTTTGCCACACAAGATTCAAAGAATACTAGATTTTTCCTAAAAATAAGGCTATTGACTCAATCATTAGGTTGGGGTTTGAGGGTGGGTATCAAATTCTTGACCGTGGAGCTAACAAAAAAACATGGCTATTGAGATTAAAATACTCCAAGCTTTAATCACTCAGCCAGCTAATTGGATAGATCCTGGTGAAGTAGATAAGACAAACAACTGTAACTATCCTCATATTATTGGAAACATCTAGGAAGGAAAAATAAATCCATTTCCTAATTATAATAAAACAACATATTCAGCACTTAACATATGGTAGGTATTGTGCTAAGTATATTTTTACATGTATTATTTTATTTAATCTTCATCAAAATCCTATAAGGTCAGCACTATTATTATCCCCATTTTACAGATGAGGAAACTAAGACTCAGGAAGTTCAAACAAACTGACCAGGATCACAGTTATTAAGTGCCAGAACCAAGATTTGTATGCATCTGTTTGGTTCCAGAGCCCAAGCTCTAAATTTCATATTAACTGCACTTCTATTAACTATAAAATAGAAAACAAATCTACTATGAAGAGAAGGTATAATTGTTTTGTCAGAGAGCCTAGTATCAGGGGGTAGTCAGATCAGAGGTCTTTAATTTGGAGTCCATAACTGAGCTTTGAGAGATTCATAAACTCCCAAAAATTATGGTTAAAAAGCAAAGTACGTTTTCTTTTTCCTTAAAGAAGAGTCCATAAACTTCATCAGGTTTCCAAAAATGTGAGTAACTCTCCCCTTCTAAAATGATAAGACCCTCTGGGTTAGATGAATAGGATTGTAATGGCATTATAAAACTAGCTATGCAGAAAGGGCAGCATCTGTAATGTTATAAATCTAGAACATTTAGATTATTTCTTTTGCAACCAAAAGTATTAAAAGTGTTATTTTATTTGTGACTTATAGAAATTTAAAACACATCATACATTCCCTGCCTTGGTAAACCACCTGTTAAAAGAAATCAAATCTCTTCTTGATCACTTACAGATGTCCACATCTAAACTTCAGTTTTTGTACCAAAACAGTGGTGCCTTCTAAATGGATAGGCTGTCTGCAATACTCAGTGTCCAGAGACTTCTATTTACCCCTTGACCATCTCTGTTCTCTGGTAACCACTGTTTGCAAACAGACAGCAAAGACTAAAACTGAAGTGTTATCCTGGCATTAGAAATGGAATCTTAGAATTCCAATGACATCTGGTTGAGAAGGGCTTCAATGGCAAGTTAATAAGACCAGGAAAACCCTTGCAATTGACCTTGAGCAGTGAGCCACATGGTAAAGACTGATTTATACCCAAGGAAATGGCTTTTCTGAACAAAGCTAATAGTCTGTACACTGGATATTACCTATAACCTCTTTTTTCACTTGGGATGGTTCACTTGATTTCAAATTCTCTTTCTAGTACCAGTGTTCCGTCTACTACCTTGCAGAAAGAGTGGGCAAGTGGCAAAGGGTAATAGGGCATGACACCCAAGAACAGAAATGGGAAAAGAGCACCATCTGGTGGAAGTCTCAGGTGGAGGCATCAGAGGCCTGGGACCCAGGGGTGGGGTACCAGTCTTAGAAACAGTTGGGAAGGGATGGGAAGATTGCTGGGAATAGTGCCCTTCTAGTCCCAGTTCCTTCAATCCATCAAAAGTATAACACTTAGTGTCTGCCTGCAAGAAGCTTACAATCTAGTCTAAAAGATGCGATATTTACCTATGAAGAGATGTCAATCTAAAAGTAAATAACAAATACTATGGTAATAACAGACAAGCACATAACTCAAGTAACAGAAGGACCCGTCATAAGAAAGTCCTTGGTTCTTTTGAGGGATGTAACATTTCTGCGATCTTAAGTCTACATCCACAAATTTTCTGAACCCACTAGAAGAAGCACAATGCTCTCTTACTTACAAAACATAATGACTACAATTAAACTTTTACTAAATAATAAACAAGCAACATTATCTGATGTTGACAGTATTACTCACGACTAAGAAAAAAATGTCTATTCCCAGACAATAAAAAAGAAATAATATAAAATAAATTAATTAAATAAATAAAACTCTATTTACACTAGTGTCTCATGTAACACTATCACTACATGAAATCCCTGCTATGGTCAATCCATTATCCACTCTGGTATTAACAGTAACAAATCCTGGCACTCAGTGATTATGCTCTTTCACTTCAACACTGGAAACCTACATTCTAGTATTTCTTCCCCTGTGTTTTAGCATTAACACTGCAAATTGTGGTTGTGTGACTACACAACCCCCTATGTGAAACAGACAACCAAATATAACTCAATGAACTACTAAAGAAAAATGCTATCTAGGCATTTTGCAAAATAAAAGACCCTAAATTTCAGGTCAGAATTAAGTTATTTTTTTCTTTCTGTAGACAAAAAAGAGCAACTGAAGGGTTGGTTGGTTTGTTTGCTTGTTCTTAAGGATAGGGAATAATGTCCACTGTGGTCAAATCCAGCAGAAATGTGCAGCCTGGATGAGAGAGAGAGAAGGTGGGAAGCAGTTTGGGAAGCTGCTGGAGAGCAAGAGAAGGGACAAGAGATTTGATAATAGACATGGAGGCAGGTTGGGAATAAAGAGTCAGGAGGAAAGTCAGAGATGTCTTTTGGTTCCAAACTTGTGTAATGAGAGAAAAGGCAGAACTCACATACAAAGAACTCCAGCTGGTTCCCATGCTTCAATCTGTACTATCTTTGGCTCCTGCCCTGCCACTTTTGTCACTGTTGATGCTTAGAACTTAGTTTGTTTCATTTTTTGCTTGCTTCAGGTTAATAACTACTCTAGGTCTATCGAAACTGCTGATTATCTGATTGATGAATAACTGATAACTCTATGACAGTGTGACTGTGGACCATATACTCACTGAATTTTACAGCTTAAAGGCCATTTAATCTACTTTACAGATGAGAAAAACTAAGCATGGAAAGGTTACCTGACTGTACTACAGGAGTTTAAAAGTCCAAATTGTGGAGCTACCACAGTTTATCTTGTGCAGAATCAGGAACAGGTTCAAAAACATGATATTCACATGAAAATTCCTTTGATGTTTTTCTTGTTACGAACATGGTCACTTTATTCACCCGAGAGCAAATGTTACACACACAAAAAAAGTTAGGCTGGACTAGTTCTTAGAGCTCCTCAAGGCAGCGTGGATTTGTGAACATTAACAAGTCTACATACTCTTTATATCTCAAGCTATGAATACTGCATTCATTCTCTCAAACATTAATAAGTCTCCACTATTTGCCAGACACTCCACAAGGGACTGAGAGCATAGAAAGCCTAAACTGTGGGCCATTTTGGCTAGAATAGTGCAAAATTGTGCAAAACTGATGTGATTGGCCCAAACACACACGAAGTAAAAACTGGAGCCAGAAGAACCCAGGTCTGGCTAAGCCCAGAACCTGTCTTACTGCCTGCAGATAAAAGTTGCTGAAGGTAGATCCGATCAGACAGAGGAAGATGCCTAGCAGGGGAGGGTCACAGAGAGGTCAGGCCCAGGATGCAGAGGGAGGCCAGGCAGAAGCCCATCAGAGCAGGCAGCAGAGGCCCAAGGAAGACATGTTTGAGGAGGGGGCAGAGCAGGATTTCTGAGTGGGTTCTAATCTGAAAGTCTTTGTTTTATCTTGTGAAATAGGCTATGATGTTGAGCAAGAGTGAGAGGTAGTAAGGTAAAGACTGCTTAAGATTTGGGGGGGAAGAACACTGAGCAAAATTGGAAAGGTTGCTAGTATGCGGCATTTGAAATAATTGCTAGGTATCATTAAGGGGTCAGCTGAGGTTGTAGACTAAGATTTACTGTCGCAGTAATCCAATTGTGTAATCTTTCTCCTGCACTGATTAGCTGCCCAGGTATAAGATCAGAGAAGGTGGACAGCTGAATTGATGCAAGGTTAGAATTTTTCTAGGCTTGTGAGATGAAAGGATAAGAGAATAAGAGAAGACTAGAGAGGCACACCATGGAACTCAGGCTGGCCAGGGAAGAAACCAATGGCCAAAGACTTGACTATAGTGCCTGTACATATGAAATACTTTAAACAATCAATTAGACTATTCAAAAACAGGAGATATCATTCTTCTTCTCCTCTCTCTCAGGACTATCCTTTGTCCTCAAAGTCCCAAACCTCTCCCACCTCTTCCCTGCTCTTCACTGCTTCAATGGCTGACAGCTCCATCTACCCAACTGAAACTTGAGTCATCCTTTACCCTTTTTCCTATCACTATGTATATCCCATCAATCACCAAGACCTGGAGATTCTACTCCCTTAATATATTTTTAATCCATTTCCTCTCCATCTCTACAGGCAATGAGTTTATTCAAGCCCTCAAAAATGCCTCACTCAGATCAATATAACCATGTCCCAAGTGGTCTACCTGCCACCTTGCTCCTCTCTGACCCATTCTCCGCAGTGCTGATGGGGAAGGAAGTGCAGTGACCACAGAGGCCAAAGGCCCTGCAGACAAGTCTGGGCTGGAGCCCCAGCGCCTTCATCTTCTAGCTGTGGGACTATAGCTGCAGCCTCAGTTTCCTCACCTTTTTAATAGAAATAACAACCAGACCTGCCTCGTATGGTTTTTGGGAGGATTAACTAGGATGATACACACAAAGAACTGAGCATTAGAACTGGCACCTGAAAGTCTTTAATAATTCTCAACTGTTATGTCATTAGCGTCATCATTATTCTAATGACCTAACATGTAAACCCAGTCTTATCATTCCCTGACTTGAAATCCTTCAGTGACTTACCCAACCTGGTCTTCCCACTCTCACATGTCACTGCTCTCACTGCCAGCACACTTTTTCCTTTGCGCCCCTCCCCTAGTGAACCCTTGATGATGGTCCTGTGAGGCTCAGCTTAGGCTCCCCCAGCACATCTGTGGACTCCTTTCAGCAGCACCTGTGTACTGCACTACAAGCTTCTTGTCTTTGTCACTGAGCCCTCAAAGGGCAGTAGTACAGAGCCTGTGTTCAATAAACGCTTGCTAAATAAGTGAAAGGAGATGAGAAGCAGAAGGGCTGTCTGTGTTCAGCATGAGTGGAGCATAAAGTACATTTCAGGGGGCGTTGGAGACAAGGCTGGAGAGGCAGGCCGAAAGCAAGGCTCTCCAAGCAATGCTATGGGGTATGGATTTTATCCCAAATAAGATGGGGAGAGGTACCTTCATTTCTCCTTAAATTATTTATACAAAAGCAAGAGGGAAAAAGGAAGTCAAAGGAAGGGAGGAAAAGAATGATAAAAACAAGTCACCTTTGTTAAATTAAAACCTTCATCCAAGTGAAAAAAACATCCCCCTAAAGACTGGCTTCAAAGACTAACCACAAAATGACCAGGAAAATAAATTTCAAAAGACACAACTGAATACACATCACAGTGGCAAGAATCCAATATATAAATACAATCAATTTGTTTCCTCATTAAAAGCTTTCATGAAGAAAATGACTTAATACAAATGCTAAAGCTACTGACACAAATTAATTGAAAAATAACAATAGAATCCTAATTAAAGACATAATATTATTTTACTCATTCACACTGCACCAAAATCTGAATAAATATATAAAAACAGAATCTAGGAAGTAGGCCTCTACTGGTAACCATTCTAAGAGTTACAATGAATTAATGAAATAAAAAATTAAAAAATAATTCTACTCTTAATGTGTATGGTTTATTCCAGTTAAGAACTGAGATGTATACAGAAATTCAGAAATTATTTAAAAATTATTTCAGTTTTGCCGTCAACTTGACTTTTTTCTTTTTAAAAAATATTTTATTGAAGTATAGTCAGTTTACAATGTTGTGTCAATTTCTGGTGTACAACATAATGCTTCAGTCATATAGGAACATACATATATTCGTTTTCATATTCTTTTTCACCATAATTTACTACAAGATATTGAATAAGGTTCCTTGTGCTATACAGTATAAACTTCTTGTTTATCTATTTTATACATAGTAGTTAGTATCTGTAAATCTTGAACTTCCAATTTACCCCTCCTACCACCTACCCCTCAGTAACCATAAGTCTGTTTTCTAAGTCTGTGAGTCTGTTTCTATTTTTCTAATTGTACAAGATGCTATACTAAAATATCATTCTTTCCCATTTATTTCTTTGTACAATACCTACAGCAGTCATAAGCACTTACATAAGGTACCCAATTATCCAAATCATAAAGTAGGGAACTGACTTTGATCTAAAGGCTAATGACTATGTGACCAGTTCTACTCCTGTATCAATACAGGTCAGGGGTCGCCAGCAATTCAACCACAACAGCCAGTCAATCCCAGGACTTCCCTGACCCATCCTGGGGCCAGAACTTCTGGTTCTGTCCCACTCCAAGGGATTCTGCAGTGTCAGAAATGTCTCCAGATGTTGCCAGGCCCCAAGGAATTATGTAAGACAGCAGGCAAGCATCAGGACAAGGAAAAGACCAAGACTATTTGTTCTGACCGTGTTTCCATCCCTCATCCTAGAAGCTAATCAGGTTGAAATGTCAGCAAAAGCTGGCCCTACGCCTTGCTGGTAAGATTTCCATGTCAGTTATCCCCAGTTACATTGGGGGAGCTTCCTTACCACCCAAACCGACAGCCTACTCACACATCCCAGTCAAGTCTTTCTTCCTTTGTTCCCCTTCACTGTTAAAATTCAGTTTAAAACCAAAGTAGCGACTTACCTAAACAAAAATAGTGTTTTCTAATAAAGATTTTTATATATATTTGACTGATTTTAAGAATCTCCTGGAACCCTTATTGAAACATGATTCCCCAGGGTTCACCTCAGACCTAGTAAATTAGCATGTCCAGAGTAGCAACCTAAAAATCTGTATTTTTAACAAGATCCCCAGGTAATTCACATGATGGAGCAAGTTTGTAAAACACTCTAAAAGACATGAGTAGTTTACAAGTGGTTGCCTGTTAAGGGGATTCTAGACTGACAGCTCCCAGTTCAAGTACAGACTGTATTCCAAAATTCATTGCCAGTTGTTTGAACCTTGAAATGCATTTTCCTAATGAAATGAAGTAATGGATAGTGGTAAGTTTTCTGGATCTGTTTCAAAAATCAATTAAATCTTGTTAACTTACCTGAAATATAGTAAATACAATCTTTAATTTACAAACCAATCACATTTCAAAAGTTGAAGCATAAAGTTGGCCATTTTGAATGTATTTTTTTCATTGACATAAAGTTCTGAAAAGTGGTTAGATTATCTGGCTATCCATAAAAGCTTATGAAGCTCATGATGAACCAAAGGCAGCTATGGAATCAAGGATATAAATATGAGCTCAAAGCAAAAGATGCTGGGAAGAAAAAAAGATTTGTCTTCTCTGGGCATAAAGAACAAACATAGGCAACCCCTCTCCCTTTGCAGCCATCTCCTGCCTCCCAGTGGCCTCAGCCAGGTACCAAGGATTCACATGATATCCATAATTCCCCACTAAAGCATCAGCTTACCCATCCCTGTCCCATGCTTTACTCTCCTAAATTACATACCTCTCCCCCCCAAATCCAGTCAAATCTCCTATTTCCATGATTTGGTCCCATCTTACCTTTTCAGTTATATCTCTTATTATTTACTCCTTATACCTAATAAACAGGATCACCCTTTCATTCCCAAACATGGCTAAACTTTTATCTCCTCTGCTTCTTTGCACATGCTATTTTTGTGTACAATGTATCTGACCAAAAAATCCATCCTTTTCAAACCCAAGATCAAGCCATGATGCCATCTCATCCATGAAGGTCTCCCATAGTCCACCAACCAGAGGTGATTTCTTTTTCTGGGATTTCACAGTACAATCTATGGGTACCTCTTTTAAAGCATTAGCCACAATACATGTTGAATTATACTTATTTGTGCATGCTTTTATAGATTTCCCTTTGGGTTGAAAGTTTCTTGGAAATATTTTTGGGTATCTATAATGTAACACGCTTTATATTAGGCACTTTTATATGCATAAAAACAACCTTACAAGGTGGGTTTATTGTATCATTATTCAGTTTATCCTGCTCAAAAATAAGTTATAGGGGGACTAGAACCTGCCATACTCACCACAAAAATGCTTTGCACATAGTAGAGGCTCAATAAACATTTGTCAAATGAATACAGTGGTGTTACTAACTTGTTATGAAAAACTGAGCCTCAGCAAGAGTGCTGGTAAAACAATCACACTGCCTGGGTTCTAATCCCAATTCCAAAACCTAACAACTGTATAACCTTAAGCAAGTTGACTGCCTCCCTGAGCCTTAGTCTTCTCCTGTGCTGAACAGGGCTTATTATAGTATTCACCTCACACCTGTTGTGAGAATTAAATGAGATAATGTGTGTAGTGCCCTTGACTCTGGGCCTGGCACATGATAACTGTGTGACGAATGTTAGCTGTGACTGTTGCTCTTCCGTGGCAGAGGTAGGAATCTCTAAAGTCCTCATTCTTCCAGGGGAAAAGGATCCTCTGTTAATTTTATAACCCTCAGTGTACCTAGTATCGTGCCCTGCCATAACAGAGGTTCAACAAACTTATTGGCCACTGAATTTCCTCAGCACAATCATCTTAAACAAAAGTTAGAAGGAAATCATTAAATAGGGCTAATGCACATGAATGCACAATCAAAAATCCCTTAACCTTCCAGGAAAGAATTTATATTTTAAAAAAAGACTGTACACCCAAATGAAACTCTGTATGGTGAAACTCCAGGTATGTTACATACACAAATTGAAACCAGACATTTCAGACCGTCTGGAGAAGGTATCTGTGAACAGTGGCCTCCTTTCACAACTCTGGCCACTCACTGGCCCAAGAACCTCTTGAAAAACAGGGCTATATCTTACATGACACTGTCTTGATTGCCTGGCATCGTGCCCAACAAAGGGTAAACAAGTAGCCAACACGCATTTGTTAAGTAAATTAACTGCTTCCGGTTTGTAATTCTCACCCTGCTTTTAGTTAATTCCATTTCTCTTCATGATCAACATACAAATCAATCATGGCGACTGATGTTTTGAGAAGGAGGAAGTGAATGGTTTACTTAAGTACCCTCACTTTGGAAAACTAGTCCCACAAACACAAATGTTTTACTAAATAGTCACACAGAGTGTAGATAATCCTTTTCTAATGAGGAATTCATCCTGTGTCAGTTCAGTGCAGCTCAGAAAGATAATATCTGAGAGATGGAAGTTGTTCATAGTCAGTGATACTTCATCTAATAAAGACCTTGAGAATAAACTTCCTTTATTAAAAAAAAACATTTTAGAAAAATCATCATAAATTACTCAAAGGACTGCTGTATTTCATATAGTTCAAAAATAATTTTACTTTCATGTATGTGTATATGTGTTTGTGAGCTTAGGCACAGAGTAAAACACCTCCAAATACAGCTGTTTATTTGCACAGAAGTGACCCAAGGCTACAATTAAAGCCTAATTTCCTCTTTCCACATCTCTCCCCACCACCCTCCCACAACACCAACTCCCTTCCCACCTAGAAACAGATATTCTTTGGCTCTTAAATCTCTGCCCCTTTTTAAAACAGGAAAGGCTCTGATATCAGTGACTTAAAATTAAATACATATTCACTGTAAAGAGTTGAAAATACAAATAAATAAAAAGGAGAAATTAAAAATCACTCAAACTACTTGCCAGAGATTACTATCATTAACATTTTTTCACTTACCTGTTTTTTCATTTATAGTATATCTTATCATTCTACATCAATGCACCTTTTTCTATAGCACGAATAATGAATGATTTTTTTTTTTTTAAGTTTGCCCTTTCAACAGAATGGAGGATAAAGGGAAGAGAAAGGAGAAGACAGATTTAGGATGAAGAATCGATAGGCTTGTTGATGGTTTGGGGAGTAAAGGGGAGTCAGGAATGACTCCCAGGACTCTGCCTTGGGAGCCAGGACCTAGTGAAAGCACAAATAGACTTTAGGAATGAGCAGAATATAAAATAGTGAGTTCAGTTCTGGACACTCAATCAGGATTCTTTTGGCTACAAGTAACAGAAAAGCTGACTGGCAGAGGCTTTAACAAGCAGAAGTTTATTTTTCCTTCAAAATAAGAAGTCTGGACACAGATGAATTCAGGGTTGATACAGGGGTGCAACAATGGCATGAAGGACCTAGGCCTCCCTTATTTCTGCTCTAACACCTTAGGGCAGAGTAGTATCTTAAGGTGCTTACTGCATTTCAATATTTTGCTGGTGTCCCAAGCATAAGATTGTCCTGTGAGAGAAGTTTTCTCCTTACATTTCTTTGGGCAAAACTGTATCTTAATGTAAATTCTAGACCAACCACTGGCAAGGCAGAATGGCTTTCAGATCATGAGTCATTCCTGGGCTCAAGGGATTCTGTTGTCTAGGAAGAATGAAGGATGGCTGCTGGGTAGGCATCCAGCAGGGTCTGTCCCAGCTTTGTGAAATTTGAGATATCTATAAGACACCCAAAAGGAGCCATCCAGTATGTTGTGGTGCCTTGGAGAGAGAACGGCAGTTGAGCTGTAGAATTGGTAGTCATCATGTACAGAGAAAGCGTGGAGTTATGGGCATGCACGCAATTGCCTACAAAGAATGTGGTGAGGAAAGAGGCAAGACTGAGGGACAGCAGTGAAGAGGGCAGGATAGAAAAATGAGCTCAAGCAAGAGCCTAAACTAAGAGCATAAATGCAAAGAAGAAGGAAAACCAGGAGAGACTGTTATCATAGGGACCGACAGAGATTTTTTGTTTGTTTTTACTTTTTAAGGAAAAGAAAGCTGTCAACAGTGTCACATGCTGCAGAGAGACCAAATAAGACAAAGACTGAACAGTGTCACTTGGATGTGGCAACTGGAGAGTTGCTGGTACTTTGACAAGAGTAACTTGATAGGAGTGGAGACTAGATTACAGAGGACTGAAGAGTGACCAGAGAAGGAAACAGAAATGGCCAGTCTAGGCTTCTATTTCAGGAAGTGTGTCTGTAAAAAAAGAGAGAGATGGGACAGTAGCCAGAGAGGGAATCACTGTGTAGGAGGTAATGTTTTTTGTAGTATTAGGAAAGATGTGAGCATATTTATATGATGAATGAAGAGATGTAATAGGGAAGGAAAAGCTAGATTTAAGAAAGAGAAGGTCTCAGGGTCAGGGAAGGCAGTGATAACAGTGGAATGAAGATGACAACTCAGTCCTCAATAGCATGAGAAAAGACTGAACTCAAAAGATGACAGAAAGACAGAAAATTGTAAAGTCATGTAAACAAATCTCAAAAGAGAAGAGATTTGGGGTAAGACTGAATAGTAAAAGTCTCGAAGTGACAGCAAGGATCTTAAAGGATGCCAACAGCACTTCTGGAAAATGAGCAAATTCTATTAAAGATGATCTCAAGCAAAACACTGTCCTGCAGGAGAGCCATGTTTTACTTAGGCAGAGATGGAGAAAAGAAGGTGAGGATATAGAGGAGTTTGATTACAATAGATCGTGGATTCTAGGAAACGCAGAGGAAAGGATTAGAAAAGAAGTCATCAGGAAAGATGAGAGATGGTAGAGACAAAGAACTGCAAAGCTTCATAGGAAGGATGATGACCAAAAGCAGAGGGCTCATGATGGATCACGGCTGGAATGACTGGTACCCATGATCCAACAGAACTCCAACACATGGTCAGTAGTCTTGTAAACTTATATCACAGAATGCTGGAGAAACGTTATCATAGGAGACATTTGAAGAGATGGACACTGTCTTAACAAATGGCTCTGTACCCCCTAATTAATGCTCAGTAAAAAGAAAGCATCCTGTCTCTGGAAAAGAATGTGTGGGGTTGGTTACTGAACAGTAAATTTCCTAAAAAAGAGGGTGTCTTGTTCTCAAGTTAAGCCTCAGACCAGAGAACACATTTATAACAGTTCTTTCCCATTTACTCAACTCACATTATTGAGTTTACACCACATGCCAGTACAATGATAGACTTTTTTTAAATGAACATAAGACCATCCATACCTTTAAGGAGTTTATAATCTCCACAAATATGTATTCTGAGTTCTAAGAAACTGATTTTAAATGAATTTAAAAGTATGTGGTAGAGTAGTGCTTCTCAAATGTTCATGTGCATACAAACAACCTTGGGATCTTGTTAAAATGCAGATTCTTTTTTCTTTTATTTTATTGAGTTATAGTCAGTTTACAATGTTGTGTCAATTTCCAGTGGAGAGCACAATTTTTCAGTCATACATGAACATACATATATTCATTGTCACATTCTTTTTCACCATGACCTACCACAAAATCTTGTATATATTTCCCTGTGCTATACAATATAAACTTGTTTATCTATTCTATATATACCCGTTAGTATCTACAAATCTCACACTCCCAGTCTGTCCCTTCCTACTCCCCTCCCCCCGGCAACCACAAGTTTGTATTCTATGTCTATGAGTCTGTTTCTGTTTTATATTTAAGTTCATTTGTCTTCTTCTTCTTCTCCTTCTTCTTCTTCTTTTTTTTTTTAAGATTCCACATATTAGTGATATCATATGGTATTTTTCTTTCTCTTTCTGGCTTATTTCACTAAGAATGACATTCTCTAGGGACATCCATGTTGCTGCAAATGGCATTATGTTGTCATTTTTATGGCTGAATAGTATTCCATTGTATAAACATACCACAACTTCTTTGTCCAGTCATCTGTTGATGGACATTTAGGCTATTTCCATGTCTTGGCTATTGTAAATAGTGCTGCTATGAACGCTGGGGTGCAGGTGTCTTTTTAAAGTAGGGTTCCTTCTGGATATATGCCCAGGAGTGGGATTACTAAGTCATATGGTAAGTCTATTCCTAGTCTTTTGAGGAATCTCCATACTATTTTCCACAGTGGCGGCACCAAACTGCATTCCCACCAGCAGTGTAGGAGGGTTCCCTTTTCTCCATAGCCTCTCTAGCATTTATCACTTGTGGACTTTTGAATGATGGCCATTCTGACTGGTGTGAGGTGATACCTCATTGTAGTGTTGATTTGCATTTCTCTGATAATTAGTGACATTGAGCATTTTTTCGGGTGTGCCTATTGATCTAAAACTGCAGATTCTGATTCAGTAGTTCTGACTCAGTGAAGCCTGAGATTCTGCATTTCTAACAACATTCCAGGTGATGTTGATGTTGCTGGTCCATGGACCACACTTGGAGTATTAAGGAGCTAAAGACTCTAGCAAAAAAGATTTCTTGCTTTTCCTTTTTCTGTTTACACTGACCTATAAAGTCCTGAGAATTTTCCCTCTTTTCCTTGTTAACTCTCCTATGCATTCATTTCTTTAATAAAAAAAAAAGGGGGCTTGAGGTAGAAAACCTTACAAAAGGCCTTTTCTTCTAAGGAACTATTAGCTATACACACTACTTTCATGAGCATGTCAAACATCTATCTTATGTGATTAAATACTTTTGTGGAACCTCTACTATTTCAAACTGGGCACCTAGATATTCAGTAAAAGAGTAAGAGACTAGGAGCAGCAATTAATTCTAGTTATGCCATATGGCAGTATAGAACACTAGCTGGAACCTGGAAATTCAATTTCACAAGAGTCTTACTTATTCTGAATTTTAATCATTAGAGGATCAGCAAACATATGCCTACCAACCTGCTCCATTTACACAAAATTCTAAAGAATAATCACACTGCACACTCAAAAATGATTGGTTTTTCCCAAATGGACTTAAAATTTCTCTCCTACCAGATTCTCAAAATAAAGTAGCTGCTGACAGCTCCAGTTTAATCTCCCTGTTAAATAATATCTTCAAAGAGTTCTTTCAATGAATAGCATTGCTTGCTTTCTTACCATTTTCATTGTCAGCTCACAATTTTGCACAAGTATAATTTTCTCTGGATTCCTCAGCCCTGGGGCTGGTTCGGGTGCTGGCCCTCCTGTCCCTGTGTACTCCCTCCATTGTGTCTGTCACTGCTAAGAGACCCATCCCACCATATTCTCTCCATTTTACTTCCCTCCAGAATGAAGCCATTATTATTTTCAACACATACTCCATACCCTGTCTTCTTAGAGCTAAGATACTTTCATCTCCTGTACATCTAATAATTTCAAGGTAAGGACAGCAAAATCAGTTCTTGTTCCGTGAACTTTTGTCTCTGGTGCTTGAGAGACTATCCTAATATCCTCTGAACATGTTTTAGTGATAACATTTACTGCACCAGGGCCAAAATGATTTTCTGCCACTTTCAATTCTAGTTCAATAAAAGAATAAGAGCTTTGTTTCTAACCTCTGTCATTTTTAATACCATAAAATGGTTTAAAAAATGTAAAATTGAGTTCCATTTCCTACTGGACTACCAATCTCATATTAGCTTTCCTTTTATCAAATTTATGAGAAAAGTTAGAAATTGCCTTTCCTTGAAAAAGATCAAAATTTCCCACTCTCCTGGGCAAAATGTTTGAATTGAATGTCAGCTCTCAATAATTGCTGGTCTAGAAGTTTTAAAGAAGTATGAAAGTTAGATACTTAAAGTTAGTTATGTCAGAAATAACAGACTGGAGGATTACCCCTTCGTCTACCATCATTCTGTAATAATAAGATTATTCCTAGAAAATTATCATCCTAAAAAAATTACAAACATGTTTGTTATATTTCCAAATTGAGGAAGCATGTGGTTTTCTGAAACCACAGTGATTGAGGTCCATGATTTCTGAACTGCAAAGTGAAACAAATAATGCTTTTTGCAACATTACATTATGAAATATTTCAAATATGCATAAAAGGTAAAAGAACACCCACATATACCCACAACCTAGATTCTATGATTCACTTTTGTTGTATTTGTTTTGTCACATATCCATCTCTCTTTTTTGATGCATTCTAAAATAAACTGCAGACTTGGCTATACTCTACCATGAATATATAATTAATTAAACTTCAATATTTATTAAAAGAACTATAGTTCTTTTAAACCAATAATCTTCTGGAATATGCCAATTTCTTGTAGTGGTTTGGCCAAGTAAACTACGCAACCAATTAGAAATTCTATATTCTAAATCTGAATCTTTCCTCAAAAAATAAAAATAGACTTACCATATGATCTAGCAATCCCACTTCTGGGTATATATCTGGAGGGAACTCTAATGCAAAAAGATACATGCACCCCAATATTCATAGCAGCACTGTATACAATAGCCAAGATATGGAACCAACCTAAATGTCCATTGAAAGATGACTGGATAAAGAAGTTGTGGTATATTTATACAATGGAATACTACTCTGACATAAAAAGCATAAAATAATGCCATTTGCAGCAACATGGATGGACCTAGAGATCATCATTCTAAGTGAAGTAAGCCAGAGAAAGAAAGAAAAATACCCTATGATATCACCCATATGTGGAATCTAAAAAAAAGAGGACACTATGAACTCATCTACAAAACAGAAACAGACTCACAGACTTAGTAAACAATCATGGTTACCAGGGAAAGGGGGTGGGAGGGGATAAATTTGGGAGTTTGAGATTTAGAAATGTTAGCCACTGTATATAAAAATAGATTTAAAAAAAGTTTCTTTTGTATAGCACAGGGAATTATGTTCAATATCTTGTAATAACTTTTAATAAAAAAATGGAAATGAATATATGTATGTAAATGGGAAATTGTGCTGTACACCAAGAGATTGACACATTGTAACTGACTGTACTTTAATTTATAATTTTTAAAAATTTTTAATAAAGCTAAAGCTCTAAATGTTCTTCAAAACAATGAACCGTACATACATATAAATTTTTAAAATACTTGCAGTATATTGTGTTTATGTATTTACATACAATATATTGTATATGTGCAAATTTTAACAATTCTACCTAATAAAACTGAAAAATGAAAAAAATCCTAATCCTTTGTTAATTCTGTTACTTTGAGTAATTTTTTATATCTCAGTTCTCTCAACAAAGGAACAAAGGCACTTGGTAGACACGGTAGAAGGTCTTGATTACCAAATTGTAAAATGAACCTTGTGGTTAATGGCAGAATTTATAAGCGAGAGACACTCACTAATATAACTAAAAGAAATAGCTAATTGGAGATTACGTGGGCATAAAGTTTTCTGTAAATTATAATGAGAACCTCAACAAGGCTCACAAACTCAAGAGGGAGCTTGAGTTTGAGCAATTAATGATAATGCATCTTATATCAGCCACACTGTATCTACGATAAGACAATTTGAGGCTGGATTATTGAAGACTGGGTTATTCCAAGTGAGAATTTCGTTAACAACACACTAGCATCAAATTGGAATTTTCTTGGCTTTGCAAAGCCTTAGTATTACTGGTTTGTAAACTCCCTATTAATTAACTACAGTAAGAGATGCCACAGGGATAGCTGCCCCTTTCTTAAAGAGCTGTTTGTTCCCCTACGCTGATTTTTTTTCCTTTTGGAAGACTGGCCCTGGAAGGGGCATCCTTTGAAGCCTGAAGAATCAAAGCTGCTGCAAAGCACTGCTGAGAGTTTCGAAAGAAATATGAAGGAACTACATTGGACCTGGGGCGATAGGCTGAGATCTTCCCAAACAGGTCAGCAGTTGGTCTATAAAATATTCCCATTGCCAAGGAGGCGGTGACATCTTGTGTAAATCAAAAACTAAAACCCTAAGATATCTCATTTCCATTTTAAATGCATGGGGGTTAAATATGGATATCTAGCACTAGAGATGTTCCTGTGGGACTGATTTTTTTCCTGTTTTCTCAGAGCCCTTTACTGAGCGTGGTAAGCAGGATGGCATTTCATTATCAACCCTGCTAGCACTGCACTTTGGGGAGACTAGATGAGGCCACACAGTGAGAGAGAAGATTCAGCTTCCAAAGAAGAAATGATTCATGTAGTGTGACTGTTAAAAACCACTTTAGGCCCAACTCATTCTCAACAGAATCATGAAATGAAATAAAATCCCAAGGAAATGAAATTTCCTGCATCATTTTGTAAATTAAAAAAAAAATCATAGTGATACCATAAAAAATCAAATGAAGGTTTCAAGGTTTGGTTGGTAATGCTTGCATTTTCGTACCATTTGGGGAAAAAAGAATGTTATTTGCATTTTGGAGGATGCAACTTAAAAAGAAAACACAAGATCACGGTTAGGAGAATCTTCCACTGAATCGATGTTATCGAAGTTAATGTCAAAACAGAGTTTGGCTCCTGACAGCTGACCCAGTGCTCTTGCATTTCTCTCCCCTTTGCTCTAGTTTCGCAGTAACACAGAAAGTGGATACAGGGTGGATCTATATCAGAAATAAGAGAAAACAGGCAAATTAGAGAAAACCACAATCAAGAAGGCCCCACGCCACAAGTTTCTGGAGATCCACAAATAGATAACACAGAAAGGCATTTTCCCCCCATTAGTTTTCTATAAGGAGAGAAAATAGTACAGCATTGGGACAAAAGACTAGCTCCAGATGAAATGAAACTTAAAATCAAGGCCAAAGTAAACTGGTAAAATGAAGACAGTAATTTCAGATAAATTATCTTTTCACACAATGTATGAATTAAGGGCACCCATTTATAGGCAAATAAAAAAGCTTCTAGTATTAAAAAATTGACACTGAGGATTTTCTGAGACCTTCCAAGACAAATCCATATTGAGTAGATAATAGGAATGTGCCCAGGTGATAATGATGGCTATAATTCTATCAGGAGTAAAGAAAATTTCAGCAACCTAACTAAATGACTGAAGAGCAATACTCAGCATATTATTCTAATGGGTCAGTCCAACCTGAAGGGTGCAAGTTCAGTTACCTGTCTGCCTCCTAGGTCTCATTTCAAGATTCTTTTCGCTCTTGATAGAACATACTATCTGTTTAAAGAGCTCAGTACAGGGAATTTTTAATAAAAAGGTTTGAAAGGAACACATTTATTAATCCAAGCTTTTTTTTTTAAACCCACTTATTACTTAGCATAAAAATACTAAAAAATTATTATATATCAGTTATTTGTATAAAATATTTATTTTATGGGATGCCCAAAGGGAGAAGCTTCTGATCACTAATATAGCCTAGTAAAAGAAAATAAAAGTGGATCAATTTAATCTTAGAGCTGGTGCTAATTCCAAGATACTTGCACAAGTAAAAGAATAAACAAAATAATCTCCATCATCAAATCAAAAGGAGAGTTATACATTTCAAGGATGATTTGAAAGGACACGAGACTTGCTATGAAAGAGCATATAATAAAATGATCTTCCTTTCCAGGTTAAGCCAAGAAACCAACAGCAGGTAATATATCAGTCCCACCTGAAGAGAATTTCAGACTAAAAGAGCAATAAATATAACCCCTCACTGCCCCAATAAGTTTATCTTCAAAAATCTTTAACACGATTGTGAAATCTCAACATACACTCATTGAAAAACGGAAAACTAGTATAGAAATTTGGTATATAGTTGATCAGCTGAAAGACATGAAATCGTTTTGGGTTTTGTTTTTTTTTTTTTTTGGATTAAGGATGAGAGGCAGAGATAGGACTGAAAAAGGAAGAAATAAATTGTTAACCTTCGAGATGTGGTCAAATTATTGCTCCGTATGATTTTGAGCCTTTTCAGAGCTCTTTAAACTTAGATGGATTGCACAAGTACTTTTTTTTTTTTTTTGCTATGGATATAAGTAGCAAAATGAACAACAGGTTATGAGCAAATATCTAAATTTGCAAGCAACACAAATGTACCAACAACACATTCCACATTAGTTCTCTTGATAAGCACACTTCATTCCAATGTGTTTTGTTTGGGAGTTTTAAGCTCAATAACCAGCTCTCAGGAAAAGTAAAACTCTCTATGTAATTAATAGTAATGATATTTACAGTACACTACTTTGAAAATTGTGCTTCCAAGAGTTATACTAGACTAACTCCCTGTCTTTCTTCCTATAATACAAAGACATCAGAATGATATATTCTTAAACTAAATCCTGTTTTAAAGCTAAATCCATGTTAAGCTGTAAGAAAAACTTGAAGTTCCCCCAAAAAACTGGAATTATTTTTATGATATTTCTACCAGTGTATCATGTTTCATGCAGAGCTATATGCTAACCACCCACAATGAGACATTTTTAAAGATATTCTTTCAGCCTGTACTTTAAATGTCCTGAGTTTTGTGGCTTTTGGGCCATAATCCTGTTACATAAAGTTATTTCTTTATTTCTTTCCATTTCAATATGCTATTAATCTACCTGTCTCATTTTGGAACTCCTTTAACTTTCACAAAAGGAAATAATATTCCAAGTTTGTTTCCATTGGCTCTGGCCTTCACTTCCAACAGTGAGCATAAATGACTAGCTGTTCCAAAACGGGCCATCAAGAGAGAATTTATCCCTACCTCAGTAATAAAAATATTCTATATTGTTCATCCCTTCCCCCATTCTCAATGTATTCTTGCTGTCAGATGGCCTCCCTTGAATCAAACTTCAGAAATGCTCAACTGTTTCTACAAATGCGTAAGAACGCCATCAGATGTCTGAGTGTAGATCATGTCTGCTTCATTCCAGGTGTCTCACATCTGGCGCTGATCCTGCAGTGACCACCGTAATAAAACAGGAGGAGCCTCTGCCTGGCTTTCATCCTAATCATTCTCTAAAGAGCTCAGTGAAAACTTGGATTCAGAATGTGAAAACCGTTAGTTTTTAGGGAGAATGTTTAAATGAGGAAGCAGTTTGAAGAAGAGCAATGAACATCACAGCTCAGGACATCAAATACCACAACAGGATTTCATTTCCTTGGAATCACAGAAATTACCATCCGTTTTCTATTTTGTCTTATATGGAAAACATTATACATCATCGGTAACACTTGTAAGCCAAAAAAAAACCCAACCCCATATGTAGATAGAAATACAGATACGATTTTATTTTTAAGTCTGAGAGGAGAGAGAATAATGAAGCTACTTGTACTGAGAAACAGATGAGCACTTGGAGGAAATCCATGACTTCTGACACAACTATCCTTTCCTGGGGTCAGTGACTCTATGCAACAAAGGTGGCAAATGGCACATAACAGCTATGATGGAGTCAGACGCTTTAATTTACAGCAAGACCACAGCCATGGCAAGCAGCACTGAATTCTGAGCCACCTTAAAAATTAGGGCCAAGCCCCTAGAGTTTACGAAGAATCAGAGGCAGTGCTATTTTCACTTCTCTCCACCCTTTTCATTCTCAGCAGCACCGTGCTGAGGAAAGAATTACAGGGATTCAAGCAAGGACACAAGATAGAGTAGAAAGTTTTGGGGCGGAAATATGTGTATATACGGTATTTATATTTATCTAGTGGCTTTCCCAGATTATCCTGCTAGAGATTTCTTACCTACCTTCCAAATAAGCTCTGATGTGCCAAATTAATAATTTTAGATATGTTCCTACTCTCCCCAACAAATCTACCAAACCCTTAACATTTTATTGCTTTAATATGACTAAAGATAAAACTTTTTAAGTGGCTTTCAACAATTCTTTTGATGTTACTTGGCAACTTGCCATATACATTTAACTCTCAAGTTTGATGAGTTCCAAATTTCTTTTCACACCCAGCCTCTGGGAAAGATACAACTTCTACACAAAGAAAGTAAATATGGCTGGCCTTGTACAAGCTTTAATTCTTTGAAACTGGCATCAGTACATATAAGTGCATAATATTGACCAGCCATAAAAGGGGCTACAGAGGCAATGTGTCTATAAAAAGAGGATTCAGCAAAACAAGGGTTACATTAATGGGATGATGATTGAATAGGTAAATGTAAGACAATTTCAAACAGCTTGCCAAAGGGAAGCCTTGTTTTTCCATTTTCTTATACAGTATCTAATTTCTGGCTCCTCATTTCCTCTGTGATCTGATAATTATGAAATTCTAAATAAAGTGTCATCTTTCTTACAACAAATCAATGAACAGAAAGCTCCCATTAACAATGCAGATGTTTCCTAAAATTCCTGCTGGTTATTTCCTGAATGTCTGTCCCACAAACCACACAGCAAATTCTTTGAGAACAAGGAACCCTCTCTACCTCATAACAAATACAGCTTCTATGTGTGCACACATGGATATGAGTGTATGAGTGTGTGTGTATGCATTTAAAAAGAGGACTAAGAAATAATATGTACTGATAACAGCGAGTCACCACAAAAATCACCTTTTATTACCAATTTCAGATTGAAATTAGCCCTTTCCAAATGCTGTGGTACAAATATGGGAAAGGAGAACTCCTATTCATTGTATATTTGTCTCTACAGATGCAGTAAAATTGTTTTTACATTCCTTATCACAGATTTATACCACTAATAGCACCACATACACAATTATAGTTTGGGCATCCCTCTCCCTATAACATAATTTAAAATAATTCCACCTTTATTCCTCATGTCATCCTTATAATAATCCTATAGTATAAAGGTCAACTTTGTATTAAAAAAATAAAAAATTCTATGGATTACGAACTAACAGGTACACAACTAAGCCTAAATTTATCTAAATAAAGTAACATTACAGGGAAGTTTGTTTTAAACACTCTTTCAGGCTAATAAAAATTATAGATATTCTTACTTTTGCAAAAAGCTTCCATCTTCTGCATTCTGTTTGTTTCAATTATTTAGGGCAACCCAGGCTGATAATTACACAGTCCCCAGTTGCTGAGTAAAAGTGATGCTTAATTAGCCAGCAGGAAAGATCGATTAAGATCCAGCAGGGCATCTTGTGAGGTTCTCTCACATTCCTGGAGGGAATATATTCTGGCTGTGCCCTTCGAAAGGATAAAACTCTCAGCTTCTAAGGAGTTTCAATGAAGTTTCTAAAGTAGATGCCAAGATCGGTCAGCCACACAAATTAAATTCCAGTCATAACCCTGTAGATGTTCTCCCTTTTACTAAGAGTACTCAGTTCAAACATTCTGAATCACATGGCCACCAGGTTGGAAAAGGCTTAAAATAACACTCACTTATCCCCAACTCTCATTCAGTTAATTCAGTTACCACATTTTGAGCAAGAAGTGATTAGGAAATAAATTGTAAAGGAAAATTTTTATTTCTTCCTCTCCCAAGTAAGTGTATGTATCTGTCAGGTGCTCACATTCTAAAAGGCACAAATTAGGTCAGGGCCTTTAATTAAAAAAAAAATTAGTGAGCATGATATTCCAACCAGTCTGAGACTAAAACATCCTAATATGGTCATAGGAAAAGTATGGTTTAAGTTTTCTATTAGGGAAGGAGATTTGGATGTAAACCAGGAATAAAAATCATAATGAAAATTAATTATCTCATGTGGCTTAACATCCTCCCTTTTAGTAAATTGGACAAGCACAAATATTTAGCTTTTCACACATTTGCAAAAGTGTTCAATAAAGAACAACATAACAATCCAGAGCTAAAAGCAGAATAATTTTCTTAACATACATAGTTATCAAAATTTTCTATTTTGGTAAACTACCCAACTATGCCTGCCTCACTTTAATTCAATTCAGTAAACATTTATTAAGCCTCTATCAAGTGTAAAGAACTATGATGGATATGTCTTACCTTGCTAATTTATATACTGAAGTAGACTTTACTGATTATAAACTGTTTTAAAGCTTATAAAGAAGAATAATGGAACTGGTTGATACAAACCTAGCTCTGATTTGCTGAAAGCCCCGTAGGATATGGTCTCTGTGGTCTCTTGCACCAGCACTGAGGTTCTCATTCCGCAAACCTTCTGCCAGGAAATCCTCAGCATCTAAAAGAAAAGGAAAGTTGATCAATGAAAAAGAAAAAATACTAAGGAAGAAAGAGAAAATCTGAAAGACTAAGAAATAGGTATTACTTTCTCTTTAAAAATGTTAAAGTTGCAGAACAAATGTGAATGTAATTAACGCACACTTAAAAATGGTTAAAATAGTAAATTATATGTTATGTGTATTTCGCCAGAATAAAAAGTAAGTAAAACTCTACATATGCCTGTAGGTGACACTTTCTAATAATCCAAGAACTTTCGACGAATTTAGAAAGCTAATACATATATTAACCACAAAAATAACTATTTTCTAAACCATCTTAAAGAAACAGTTAAATGTTAATTATCACTGATGGCAGAGGATGGACTGTCAGTTTCATAAACATATAAACATTACAAACAAGTCATAGTGGGTCACAGGCCAATAGAAGCTAGAGAGAAATGTCAATAAATAGAACTTAAATTTAAAACAGAGCTGAACTGAAAAATCAAGAACAAAAAGAGCAGGCATTCAAAGAAGAAAACTAATTAGCAGATGCATCACCAATGAAAATGACAGTGCAACCAACTGAAGGAACCCACATGGAAAAGAAAAAACATACCCAAGAGAAGAAAACTGCAATTAGGGTGAGAATACACTACAAAATAGGGATCTGATAGAAATATATAATACGAAACAAATCATGTTATATTGAAAGAAACTGGGGAGGCATCTACAAATTTTTCAAAGACAAAAATACACTGATACTGACTATAATTGCTAGAAATGCTAATTACATACTCTATTATGCATAAAAGGGTTATCATCCCTAAAAAGTATATAAATAATATAGTTAAAAGTTTCCATCTCCAAAAATAGTGCCTGTAATATGAAACTGTTAGATATACTACCAAAATAATGTTATGAATTTATATAACATTTGGGTTACATAGGACACTTAAAATTTTGTTTTACATTCATACCATTCAACACCATCAAACAAAAAAAATCCTAGATAGTCATCACCAGAACTTTTGATGAAGTACAAAGTTCTGGAAATAAAATTTCACAGAGGACCACCATCAACTTCCAAGACCTGCATCACATCTATTGCATATGTCATTTAATAGGTTCCGCCAAAGTCTTCCAGAGACTAAAGAATGAGAAAATGAGAAGTTGAATTAAAAGGTAAAAAATAAATGCTAGCTAAAATTAAATTAATGTAGTACACCATATTAATAGGATAAAGGACCAAGACCACACGATAATCCCAACAGGTGGAAAAAAAGCTTTAGACAAAATTCCACAGCCCTTCATGATTTTAAACAAACAAACAAGAAAATAAACATTCAACAAACTAGAAATAGAAGGAAATTTCCTTAGCCTGACAAAGATCATCTACCAAAACCCCACTAATGTCACATTTAACAGTGTGTGAAAATTAATAAACAGTATCTGCATTTTAAATAAAGTCAGGATGCCAGAAGAGGGAGCTCTCATTCCCTCCCCATTGATGTCAATTGCAGACCCAACAGGAAGAGATGTACCTTTGCATCTCCAACAAGAAGAAGGTTGGCACTTTACTACCCAGCAGGAGGAAGGAAAAATTTCTCCTTGCCCAGCAAGAGCGCACCCAATGAGAGACTGTTACACAACTCAGCTAATGAAAAGCTCCCAGTTTCCTCCAATGAACTCTTTGTTTATAACAGCCCCTCCTAACTCCTCCTTCTCCTCTATAAAAGAAAGTTCCTCTCTTCTATTCTCTAGACTTGCCTGTGGATCATCACAGACTGCATGCTCTGAATTAAGTCTTTGTTGTTCCCAAATAACCCCATTTTGCTGGTAAAATAACTGGTTGTTTTATTGTTTTAGGTCAACAAGTGAAAGACTGCTATCCCCTATTCCTAAGATTAGCAACAAGACAAGATGTCTAATCTCACCACTTATACTCAACATTGTACTGGGGCTAGCCAGGGCAATTGTGCAAGAAAATGAAATTAAAAGAGTCCAGATTAGAAAGGAAGAAATAAAACTATCTCTACTTGCAGATGATACAATCTTGTATATAGAAAACCCCAAGGAATCCACCAAAAAACTATTAGAATTAATAAATGAGTTCAGTAAGTTTGCAGGATATAAGATTAATATACAAAAATCAGTTGTATTTCTATATAATAGCAATGAACAAACCAAAATTAAATCAGGAAAATACCTTTTAAGAAAACATTCCAATTAAGAAAACAGGATTAAACACTTAGGAATAAATTTAACAAAAGAAGCACAAAACTTAAACTCTGAAAACTACAAAATATTACTGAAAGAAGTTAAAGACCTAAGTAAATGGAAAGACATCCTATGTTCATATATAAGACTTACTACTGTTAATATGGCAGTATTCCTCCAATTGATCTAAATCAATGTGATCTCTATAAAAATCTGAGCTGGCTTTTTTTGCACAAACTGACAAGCTGATCCTATAATTCATTTGGAAATCCAAGGAACCCAGAATAGCCAAAACAATTTTGAAAAAGAAGGATAAATTTGGAGGATTCACAGATTTTCTGATTTCAAAACTTACTACAAAGCTACAGTAACCAAGACAATATGGTACTGGCATAAAGATAGACACATAGTTCAAAGGAACAGAATTGGGAATTCAGAAGTAAACCCTCATATTTATAGTCAATAAATTTTTGATACAGATGCCAAGACAATTCAATGGAAAAGAATAAAACTATAAAAGTGTCAGAAGAAAACAGGCATAAATCCTTGTGGCCTTGGGTTAATAATAGTTTCTTAGGTATGATGCCAAAAGAAAAAATAAATTGGACATCAAAAATGAAAAAACAGTGTGCTCCAAAGGATGTCATCAAGAAAGTGAAAAGATAACCCATAGAATGGGAGAAAATTTTTGCAAATCATACATCTGATGAGACTTATATGTAGAATATATAAAAAGCTCTTACAACTCAATAATAGAAAGACAAATAACCCAATTTTAAAACAAGTAAAGGATCTAAATAGACATTTATCTAAGGAAGATATACAAATGACCAATAAACACATAAAAAGATGCTCAACATCAGCTGCCATCAGGAAAATGAAAATCAAAACCACAATGAGGTACCACTTCACATCCACTAGGATGGTGACAGTCAAAAAGATGGACAGTAATGAGTGTTGTCAAAGATGCAGAGAAATTAAAATCCTAACACACTGCTAGTGGCAATGTAAAATGGTGCTGCCACTTTGTAAAAGTCTGGAATTTCCTCAAAAGGTTAAACAGAGAGTTACCATGTGACCTAGCAATTCCACTACTAGATATACACCCAAAAGAAATGAAAACAGGAGTTCAAACAAAAACTTGTACACAAATGTTCATAGTAGCATTATTCTTAATAGCCAATATGTGGACAAAACCCAAATATCCATCAACCGATGAAGAGACAAATAAAAGAAACTAAAAATAATCTATACAATGGAATATTACTCAGCAATGAAAAATAAAATGCTGATACATGCTACAATACAAATAAATCTCTGAAATAATTTCACCAACCAAAAGAAAGCAGTCACAAAGGCCACATATTGTCTAATTCCATTCACATGAAATATACAGAATAGGCAAAATCTATAGAAAAAGAAAGCAGATTAGTGGATGCCTAGGGCTGTGGGAGGGAGGAGGCAGATTGGAGAATGCAGGCTAAAGGGGTTCAAGTTTTCTTTGGGAATGATGAAAATGTTCTAAAATTTACTGTGGTGATGATTGCACAACTCTGGGAATACTATACTAAAAGCCATTGGTTCAGTATGCTTTAAATGGGTAGGTTGTGTGGTACAGGAACTATATCTCAATGAAGCTGTTAAAAAATATAAATGAATGAATGAATGACAACATTTAAACATATCCTTCTGAACTTTCAAAACTGAAGGAAAATGAAAACATCCCTCAAGCATACCAATAGAAAAAAGTAAGTAGTCTACAAAATAACAGAGTCAAAGTGGCCTCTCCACAAAATAAGCACCAGAAAATGAAAGTTTTATAGCATTTTTAAAGGAAAAATACTGTGCTAAAGAATTCTAAACATATTCAATATGTTGGTTATATAATATGAAGGAGAACAACAAAATATTTTCAAACTCTGAATTTCTACCACCTACATTCTTCCCCAAGGAAATCTTTTCAAGGATATAATGATCAACAGAGAGAAAGAGGTGGTGATGAAATTCAAAACAGTAAAATAAGTTAAATCTAGATAATTGTGGTTAAATATGCTTTAAAACTTCTATTTTAAAGTAATTCTTAAGACATTTATAAAAAAAATGTAATAAGCATCTGAATCTCAGTTAGGAAAGGAATAGAGAGGAAGAAAAACATGCTAAATTACCCATTTTCATAGGGCTAATGGGTACTATTCCATTCTTGATGATGCTAATTAAAGTAAATGGGTTCAACTATGATTTTTCAAAACACTAATGTAATAAAAGTAGAACAAAATATTTTTATTACTCAATATACTAAAATATAGAAAAAAATAAAGTAGCATAAAAATAAAACTCATAAAATGATATTCACTGATCACAATAATTGTGAAAAGTTAGACTCCTCTATTAAGAGTAAGCTACAAGGATATATTGTACAGCAAAGGGAACACAGACAACATTTTATAATAACTATAAATGGGGTTAATCTATAAAAATTTTGAATCACTATGTTGTACACCTGAAACTAATATAATATTATAAATCAACTATTCCTCAATAAAAAAAGAAGAAAAAAGTTAACAGAAACAAGTGAAAAAGAGAAAAGCAAAGTCAGACTATGTCAAAAGATACAATTAATTTAATTACTGTTTAAGAGATACTCACCTGAAACAAAGTGAAGCTGAAGTTAAAAAAAGAGAGGTGTGCAAAAACTCCTAAGCAAATTTTCTTAAAAAGAATAGCAATAATTCACATCAAAGTTGAACTCAAACAGGCCAACAGAGTCATTTTATTTTATGTAAGGTTCAATCCACAATAGAAATGACCTGTTATGTGCTAAATGGCACAGTACAAAAATATATACAGTGAAAACTGAGAAATTTAAGTAGAAATTACTGAAAAAACAATTGTAATGTTACTACTAGTCTCTGATAGATCAAGTGGACAAAAATATATAATTATTATACAGGGCAGTTATGTCCAATAGAAATAAAATAATTACGCATGTAATTTAAAATTCTCTAGTAACCTCTTTCAAAAGGTATCCAAAAAAGAGATGAAATTAATTTTAGTAATATTTATTTTATTTAACTCAATAGATCCAAAATCGTATCATTTTAATATGCAATGAACATAAAAATTATTATTGAAATATTTTACCTGTTTTTGCATTAAATCTTTAAGACCCTATGTGCACTTTATACTTAACAACACATATCAGTTCAAACTAGCCACATTTCAAATGTACAATAACCACATGTGGAGAGTGGTTACTATATTGGATAGTGCAGATATAGAGGATTTAAGCAATATAATTAATAGGATAGATAACAGAAGTGAAATAACTATGTAACCTAAAAATAAAATGCACCCTTTACAGCTGGCATGGAAAATTTATGAAAATTGATTAAACACTGGATTACAAAAAAACCAGTAATTTCTTAAAAACTAAATTAGAAAGATCTTATTATATGACCATAACAAAATAAAATCAGAACTTAATATTAAAAAAAGATAAACAAATCTCTCCACACTTAGAAGCTGAAAATACACTCCTACATATTCTGTGGGCCAAAGAGGAAACTCAAAACTATAATTACCGCCTATTGAGAAAATATCCTGTGTAAAATATTATAAGATGTGACCAGCACTGCCAGTGACAAATTCACAGACTTCAATATTTCCAATATTAAACAAGAAAGAATGAAAAGAAATACAGTAAATGCTAAATTCAAAAAATCAGAAAAGAGCAATAAAACCAGTCTGTGGAAAAGAAGAGGAAGGAAACAATAAAGATATAAGCAGAATTAATAAGTCAGAACAGTGGTTGTCTAACAGTACTCTCTGGAGTCATAAGTGTCTGATAAGAAAGAGGAGTTGGGGGTGGTGGTCAAGTGATTGAGACTCTGGGAAACTCCCTTCCTTCCCCTTACTCCCCTTTGCTTTAATCACAAGTGCTTGGCTTTTATCTATTTATACACTGGGATTTCACATAAGATTTTAATTTTGAAAAGGGTTCCATTGCACGATTTAGTGGTTAAAAACCACTGAACTTGAAAATGGTGAGAAAAATATATGTAAGAGCTGGGATTTTTCAGAGGTGAGGAAGAAATCCAATAAATTGATAAACCATTAGCAAATGCAATCAAGGAAAAAAGAAAGTACAAATATACATAAATGAGGCAGAAGAAAAAGAAGATAATAGAAAAAAATGTAAAGATAATGAAATATTCGATAAAGTTGGTGAGATTTCAAGTTATTTTAATTTTCTTCTTTGTGCTTTTATGTATATTTAAATTTTACGATAGTGGTTATCATTTTTACCCATTTAAAAGATTATTTTTAAAAATAAAATGCTATGTAAATAAAATAAAATACCGTATAAATAAGTGTGAAAATCTCAATGAAAACTTCTGAGAAAAATAACTTAATTTTTAAGTTCTAAAACTGAACTTCACTGAGAAATGGAAACCTTGATTCCTGAAGAGGCTAATAACCAAGAGACAAGAAAAGTTTGCTAAAAATGTTTTTTAAAAAAGTTCAGATTTGAATATTTTTATAAATTTTTCAAACTTTTAAGTAATAAATAATTCTCATTCTATATAAACTATTTCAGAGCATAGAAAAAGAGAAAGTTCTCAAATCATTTGGTGTAAGATAGCACAACCACAGTTCTAAAAGAACATAAAAATGAATCATTTTAAAGTTAGTACAGATACAAAAAACCTAAATAAAATACCATCAAACCTAGCAGTATATTGAAAGAATAATATAGTTTATCCTGGGAATATAAAAACATTTCAATATGATTCATGTATTACTTTTTATTTAATAGGTTAAAAGAGAAGTCTATATAAGCCTCTTGACAAATGATAAAACCTCTTCTGATGATACTTACTATCTATTTGGGGCAAAACTATATTATATAGAGAAGTAAAAGAATACCTTCTTAACCTAAGGAATATTTATGTCACAAACTAGCACCATATTTGTGGCTGAAAAACTAAAGTCATTGTTATGAAAGGCTGTTTTGCCAGCTACTCCCGCTGTCAATTAACATTATTCTGGAGGTTCTAGACAAAAAGGAGCCTTAGAAGGAAAAAAATGTCATTAGGTGCAGGTATTGTGGAGTGGCGGGGGAACACCCTTAGGCAAAAAGCTTAGTGGACTGTGGGAAAACATCAAATGCTATCAACTTACATAAACTTGGGAGTCTCAGAAGAAGAGCAAAACAAGGATAGGACAGAAAATATACCAGAAGAAATAATGGTCAATATTTTCCCAAATTTGGTGAAAAATGTCAATTTACAGATTCAAGAAGCTCAGTGGACCTCAAGCAAGATAAATATAAAGAAAATTAAACACAGACAACTTATAGTCAAACTGCTGAAAACCAAAGATAAAGAGAAGAATTTCAAAAAACTAAAAATAGATTTACCATATGATTCAGCAATCCTACTCCTGGGCATATATCCAAGGGGAGCTCTAATTCGAAAAGATACATGCACCCCAATGTTCATAGCAGCACTATTTACAATAGCCACGACATGGAAACAACCTAAATGTCCATCAACAGATGACTGGATAAAGAAGTTGTGGTATATTTATTCAATGGAATACCACTAAGCCATAAAAAATAAAATAAAATAATGCCATTGCAGCAATGTGGATGGAACTGGAGATCATCATTCTAAGTGAAGTAAGCCAGAAAGAGAAAGAAAAACACTATACGATATCACATGCTGTCACTCATATGTGGAATCCAAAAAAAAAAAAACCCAAAAAAGACACAAATGAACTTATTTACAAAACAAAAACAGATGCACAGACATAGGAAACAAACTTATGTTTACCAGGAGGAAAAGGGATGGGAAGGGATAAATTGGGAGTTCAAGATTTGTGGATACTAACTACTATATATAAAATAGATAAACAAGTTTCTTCTGTATAGCACAGGGAACTATATTCAATATCTTGTAGTAACCTATAATGAAAAATATTAAAACAAATATTAAAATATTAAAACAAAATATTAAAACAAATATGTATGTATATGTATGACTGAAACATTATGCTGTACACCAGAAAGTGACACAATATTGTAAACTGACTATACTACAATTTACAGCACAATGATTTGACTGACATACATCATGAAATGATTACCACAGTAAGATTAGTGAAACTCCATTATCTCATGTAGGTACAAAATTAAAGAAATAAAATTTTTTCCTTGTGATACGAACTCTAAGGATTTACTCTCTTAACAACTTTCACATTTAATGTATAGCAGTGTTAATTATATTTATCATGTTTTACATTACATTCCTAGTACTTATTTATCTTACAGCTGGAGGCCTGTACATTTTGATTATCTTCATTCAATTCCCCCTCCCCCAACTCTCCACCTCTGATAACTGCAAATCTGATCTCTTTTTCTATCAGTTTATTTGTTTGTTTTTGAAGTATAATTGACCTACAACACTATGTTAGTTCCTGGTATACAACACAGTGATTTGAAATTCTATACATTTCAAAATGATCACCATAAAGTCTAGTTACCATCTGTCACCATACTAAGATATTACAAAATTACCGGTTACATTGCCCACACTGTACATTTCATACTCATGACTCATTTATTTTGTAACTGGAAGTTTGTACCTCTTAATCACCCTCACCTATTTCTCTCCTCCTCCCACCTTCCTCCTCTCTGGCTACCACCTGTTTGTTCTCTATATCTATGACTCTGTTTCTGTTTAATTATGTTTGTTCACTTGTTTTGTTTTTTAGATTCTACATATAACTGAAATCATACAATTTTTGTCTTTCTCTGACTTATTTCACTTAGCATAATATCCTCAAGGGCATCCTTGTCTTGTTCCTGATCTCAGAGGACATGCTTTCAGCTTTTCATCATTATCAGTATTATGTATGCTGTAGGCATCTCATATATGGCCTTTATTATGTTAAGGTATGTTCTCTCCATACCCACTTGTTGAAAGTTTTTAACATAAATGGATGTTGATTTTGTCAAAATCTTTTTCTGCAATTATTGAGATGATCACATGATTTTTATTCTTCAATTTGTTAATGTGGTGTACCACACTGATTGATTTGTGAATATTGAACCATCCTTGCATCCTTGGGATTAATCCCACTTGATCATGGTGTATGATCCTTTGAATGTATAGTTGATTTAGTTTGCTAATATTTTGTTGAGAATTTTTGCAACTATGTTCATCAGTGATGCTGGCCTGAAATTTTCTTTTTTTGTAATATCTTTGTCTAGTTTTGGTATCAGGTGATGCTAGTCACCTAGAATGAGTTCAGAAGCATTCTTTCCTCTGAAATTTTTTGGAATAGTTTGAGAAGAGTAGCTGTTAACCCTTCTCTAATGTTCGGTAGAGTTCACCTGTAAAGCCATCTGGTCCTGGACTTTTATTTCTTGGGAGTTTTTAAAATATTAATTCAACTTTATTACTGGTAATTGGTCTGTTCATGTTTTGTATTTCTTCCTGATTCAATCTTGGGAGATTGCATATTTCTAGGAATTTGCCCGTTTCTTCTAGGTTGTCCATTTTACTGGCATATAATTGTTCATAGTAATCTACAAGAGAAATACTTTAAATATAAAGACACAGGGTCACACAGGTACCTCTTGTCTGTGTGGCCCACTGTTGCCTACAGCAACGTACCCTAATAAATTCCTTTTCAAAAAATAAAGACACAGGCTGAAAAATAGGAAATTACACTGTATGCAAATAGTAAGCATAACAAAGATGGCATGGCTATATTAATGTCTGACAAAGTAGACTTCAGGACGTGGAATATTACCAGAGATAAGGAGGGATATTTCATAATGATAAAAGGGCCAAAACATCAGGAAAATAGAATTATAAACATGTATTCACATAATAATATAGCTTAAAAATACTTGAAGCAAATTCCAACAGAACTAACGTGAGAAAACGACATATCTACAATCACAGTTGGGGATTTTACTACCCTCTCTCACAAATTAATAGAACCTAAACAAATAAGCAGCAAAGAAGGACCTGAACAACATTATCAACCATTTTGATCTAATTAACATTCACAGAATGCTATGTCCAACAACTGCAGAATATACATTTTTCAAGTGCACATGAAATGTTCACTAAAAGATACCTTATCTAGGCCATAAAATAGTCTTATAAATGCCAAAAGTCTAAAATCTTAAAGTATGTTCCCTGACCACAAAGGAATTAAGTTAGAAATTAATAACAATGAAATATCTAAAAAGCCTCAACAATTTGAAATAACGTAAATCAAAGAGGAAGTATTCTTCTTTAAATAAACTGAATGATTGTAAAATACCATATCCAAAATTGTAGGACACAGCTAATTCCATGCTTAAGGGAAATGTACAGCTTTAAATGCTTATGTTAGAAAAGAAAGGTTTCAAATCAATTATCTAAGTTTTCATCTTAAGAATTAGAAAAAGAAGAACAAATTAAACCCCAAGCATGAAAGAGAAAATAATAAAGATAAGAGGAGAAATCAATTAAATAGAAAGCAGAAAAAAATTGGTTCTCTTAAAAGACCAATAAATTTGATAAGCTCCTAGAGATTTTTATCAAGATTCATAAAACGAAAAAAGAGAAAATCCAAATTACCAATATCAGATTGAGAGGGGGAAAGGAAAAAAGATATTTCTCAGACTTTAGAAAATAAACACAAACAGATTTACCTTTCCCTCTAATAAAAAAGGTATTGCTACTCATTCTAGAAAAACTGGAAATAAAGAAATTGACTAAGGAAGAAAATTACAATTACTTGTATATAATCTCACAACTCTTTCAGTTTTTATTTTATGCTGACATTACCTTTTTATTTTCATTTACAAAAATGAGATATTAAATGTTCTGAATTTTTCCACTTAACACTGGTTATTGGTTTTATCATAGATCAGATAATGAAATATTACATAGCCAATTAAAAATAATATTCATGAAGAAAATTTTAAGGAATTCAAAAATTCTCACAGCATATTTTTAACACAATACTGAAGGAGAAGAGGATGAGGAAAGAGAAGAAGAAGGAGGAGGAGGAGAAAGGGAAGAGAAGAGGAAGGAGGATGCAGGACGAAGGAGGATGAGAAAAGCTGAAGGACTGACATTACTCAAAGACTTACTATAATGCTACAGTGATCAAGACAGAGTAGCATTATTGAAAGAACAGACACAGATTAATGGAACAGAACAGAAAACACAGAAATAGACCCATACAAACATAGTTAATTGATCTTTGACACAGGAGCAGAGGGAATTCAATGGAGAGAGGGTAGTCTTTTTAACAAATGGTACTGGAACAACTAAACATCCATATGCAAATAAATAAATAAATAAATAGAATGACACAGCTCTCACATTTCACAAAAACTAACTCAAAGTATATCACAGACCTAAATGTAAAACACAAAACTATTAAAACCTTAGAAGATAACACAGGAGAAAACCTAGGTGATCTTGTGTTTGGCAGTGAGTTTTTCGTTACAACACCAAAAGCATAATCCATGAAATAATTAAGTTAGACTTCATTAAAATAGAAAATTTCTGTTCTGCAAAGGACAATATTAAGGGAATGAAAAGAGAAGCCACAGACTGGTAGAAAATCTTTACCAAACATGTGTCTGATAAAGGACTTGTATCTAAAATACTCAAAGAACTCTTAAAACTCAACAGTAAGAACACAAACAATCCAATTTAAAAATGGACAAAAGATATGAAAAGACTTCTCACCAAAGAAGATATCTGGATGACAAATAAGCACATGAAAAGATACTCAGCATCGTATGTCATAAGGGAACTGCAAATTAAAACAACAATGAGATATCAATGTGTACCTATTAGAACAATAAATTACAAAAAATACCAATACAATACCAATGGCTGGAAAAATGTGGAGCAACTGGAACTCTCAATCATTGCTGATGGGAATGCAAAATGGTATAGCCACTTTGGAAGATGGTTTGGTTTCTTACAAAGCTAAATATAGTCTTACCATAAGACCCAGCAATCACATTCCTAATGTTCACCCAATTAAGTTGAAAACTTATGTCCACACAAAAACGTGCACATGAATGTTTGTAACAGGTTTATTTATACTTGCCAAATCTTGGCTCTAACCAAGATGTCCTTCAGTAGATGACTGGATAAATAAATTGGGATACATACAGACAGTGGACTGCTATTCAGTGCTAAGAAGAAAGGAGCTACCAAAGCCATGAAAAACCATGGGGGAAACTTAAATGCCTATCATTAAGTAAAAGAAGCCAATCTGAAAAGGCTACATACTGTATGATGTTCCATCTATATGACATTCTGGAAAAGGCAACATTATAAAAAGACCAGTGGTTGACAAGGGGTTCAAGAGGAGTCAAGGAAGGATGAATAGGTGAAGCACAGGAGATTTTTAGGGCAGTGAAACTATATTGTATGATATGTTAATGGTTGACACATGGCATTATGTATTTGTCAAAACCTGTAAGACTTTACAACACAAAGAATAAGCCTTAATGTCTGAAAATTTCAAAAAATCATTTAGCAGGTTGGAGGAACCTCAGGAAAGAATGTAGACTGTAACAATATAATCTAACTGTATTACAAATATAGGAATTAACCTCACTGAAGAAATGGAGGAAAAGTGTAACCTGAGTAACATTGGAAATGGGTAGTCTAAAAGACTAAAGTCAATAGGAACTGAATAGTCAATAGCACATGAATACTGGATCCTAGTCAATAAAGTTGTTTCCAATGGGTGTAGGGGTTACCCATTCTTATACTGCTATACATGTATACTCTAATCAAACAATAAATGGAGGGTGAGTGGTGGGAGCCAGGTTTTTCACTGTTGGAGTGAAAAGGAGAGGAGCAAGCAGTGTGAATATTAAGGAGGGGAGCTGAATAGACATTTTTCCAAAGAAGACATAGAGATGGCCAAGAGACACATGAAAAGACATATTTCAACATCATTAATCATGAAGGAAATGCAAGTCAAAACCACAATGATATATCATCTCACACCCATTAGAATAGCTATTATCAAAAAGGCAAGAAATAATAAGTGTTGGAGAAGATGCAGAGAAAAAGGAACACTCATATACTGTTGGTGTGAATGCAAATTGATGTAGCCACTATGGAAAACAGTATGGAGATCTCTCAAAAAAGTAAAAATAGAACTAGTGTATGTTCCAGCTATTCCACTTCTGGATAATTTATCCAAAGAATACAAAATACTAATTCAAAAAGATATATGTACCCCTACGTTTATTGCAGCATTATTTACAATAGCTAAGATATGGAAACAACCTAAGTGCCCATCAACAGATGAATGGATAAAGAAGATATGGCATAAATACCACAATGGAATACCGTTCAGCCATAAAAAATGAAATCTTGCTATTTGCAAAAACAATAGATGGACCTTGAGGATATTATGCTAAGTAAAATAAGTCAGATGGAGAAAAACAAATATTGTATGATTTCACTCATATGTGGAATATAAAAAATAAAAAAACAAATAAACAAACAAAACAAAAAGAAAAACACAGATACAGAGAACAAAGTAGCAGTTACCAGAGGGGAAGGGAGGAAGGTGAAATGGGTAAAAGGGGTCAACTGTACATGACACATAGAAACTAAATATTTGGTAGTGAGCACGTTGTCGTGTATACAGAAGTAGAAACATAATGTACACCTGAAACATATAATGGTATAAACCAATGTTAGTGCAATAAAAAAAGAATAGTAAGGAGAGGAGTCTAAAATGAATTAGAGTTGAAGACATCAGTAAGAATTCATGTTTAACTTTTTATAGACACAGAAGGCTATGTACAGAAATTGCTTATAGATATATGTATATGTGCGGTTACTACGCACACATATATTTCTTTGCTTTGTCAGCTGAGAGAACCTAACAGAAACAACATCCCAGTAATAATGAGTACATTTAGTGGCCATATCTTGGTTTCTAATACCAATCTTCAATAAAAAGGAACCTAGGCTTTTTGGAGAGATGGCTGATTCTAGGACCAGAGCAGGAAATATACACGATGAACCTGGAGCATCTTGTAGTGCCAGAAAGTAAGGAAATGCCCAAAACACTCTCTCTCTCCCCCATACACAACACACAGACGCACACACACAATTGATGGGGCATGTCAAAAGGGGCATAGGAGCCAAGTAAAAGAGTTCCCAATGGCAAAAGCTAGAACAATTTGAGCAACAAAGTTAGGTAATACTGGATTATAACTCAAAGTATAAAATAAGTATTCATTAAAAAATTAATATTCACGAGTCCACAATGATATAAATAAGTAACTGAATAAATTAATACATGGGGGGAGAAAACACAAATATCCAGTGCAGAAGAATTCCAAATAATATATATATCATTATTTTATATATATATAATTTACCATAGGCATAAAGTATACACTTTAACCATCGATGGATCTTTACATATATATATACACACACACACATATATATATATACACACACACATATATATACATACATACGTACTCCACCCTAAAGAAAAGGGAGCATAACTCCTGATACTTAAGTGTAGGTTGCACACAGAGACTTCCTTCTGAAGAATACAGTATTAAAGGGGGAAATAAAGAGTAATTTGACAGTGGAGAAAGCAAACAAAAACTATAGCAGTCATATGATCAAGGTCAACATCAATAATCATAAATCATGTTGATAATATGTACGCTTGACATGTGATGAGAATGGCACTTTATTTCTGTGATCTTCTTTCTAAAAACCCATAGCCCTAGGCTAATCATAGGAAAAATATCAAATTCTAATATACGGCATTCGACAATATACTTGAGCAGTATTCCTCAAAGCTGTCAAGGTTACCATAAACAAGGAAAATTTGAGAAACAGTCACAGACAAGAGGAGTCCAAGGAACTAAATTAAATGAGGTATCCTGGATAGGATCCTGGAAAAGAAAAATGACGTTGGGTAAAAACTAACGAAAATGGAATAAACTACAGATCTTGGTCAATAACATATCAGTATTCATCACTAATTATAACAAATGTACCAAACTAATATAAAATGTTAATAATGGCAGAAACTGGGGGGAAGGGGAATAGGGGAACTCTGTTCAACTTCTCTGTAAGTCCAAAACTATTCTAAAAAAATTGTCTATTAATTTTTAAAAAGTGGTATATGGTATAATCTAAACATTTTGCACAAAAAAGGAGGAGGGACTGGGTTGAATTCATTCATTAACCCAATCTTCACTGAGTCCTTCCTAAAGGTCAGTCAGGTACTGTGATAAACACCAAAATATTAACAATGGTCACCTTCTTCATACTTTTCTATAATTTCTAAATGTTCTAAAAATGTGTTTTAGAATATGAAAAAATAAGTAAATAAAAATCACCATGCAAGCATAAGGCAGTTTGGAAAGAGAGACTAATTTTTCTCCCTCTTCTTCATTTCACTCAGTGATAGTGGACTGAGCTGGTTCATACATGTGAACATGAAAGGAGGCCACCTAGGCAGACAGAAAATGGGGAATAAAGATCCATCGATGGTTAAAGTGTATACTTTATGCCTATGGTAAATTACATATATATATAAAACATTATATACATATATAAAATTATATATATATAATTTTGAACTTCTACTGTCCTTACTAAACTCTTCTAAGTAAAATATCCTGTGTAATTATACTTGTATATACTAAAATTGCTAAAAGGGAATCAACAGGATACAATTATCCCCCAATGAGGATAATTTGATATTTTTATTATGACTTTTTAAGTTTCATTTCAAATTACTTTTTTGAAGGCTTCATTTCAAAACACTTTAGAGTGTTAATGTAAGTACTTGTTCCTTCACCTGCAAGTGTCATCTACTCAGGGGAATAAAATGACAGAAAGACAAACTCTTCCATCTGTCTCAACATTTTTAAAAACCTGATCTAAAAATAGTCCCCCAACTCAGTAAATGAACAGATTTATAATGATGAAAACATAAATAAGTCAAAAGCAAGGGCTGAATGAGGGATTATATATCTAGTATTATATATACTGTCCACCTCATGTTATGAAGCCAGCATAACCCTAATGTCAAAACTTGATAAAGATATTAAGGAAATAAAATTACAGATCAACTTACAATACATTTGCCTTTCAATTTAGAAGACGATGCCACTTATAGTGATTATGACCTGAAAGTGGCTGAGCAACCCTGCTCAGAAACACACTACTCACCACTGAACAGGAAAGATATTTCCACCTCCCATATTTAACCAAGATCACCACCCTCTCTGGGTGGGTTTTCTACTAAGCAATCAACCTTGTACAAACAAGAACTCTTCTAATATAAACATCAAGTCCTATCACATCAGGGTGCCTTAGGCTCCTGCAACTGCAAAACGTAGTGTGAAAAACACCACTGAGTAAGAACACTCCTGAGGTGCCTCTGACATCACAGCGCTCACTATATACAATACCTGGTGTTACAGGATCTGCACATAGTTACCATCAGCTGGTGAGTGAGCAATACCACACATGCTGTAAATGTCTTCACACCAAAGAGAAAAGACAAAATCAGAAACATACCAATAAACAATGCCATTTTTTTCTAAATGCCTTTATTCTTCAACAAATATCCAATGCAAACTTATTACTTGCTAAGTACTGAGAAAGTGAACATGACCTAAACTCTATTTTAAGAGTTTACAGTCTAGCAAAAAATACAGACTTAGACCATTAGAATAAATTGTGACAAGCGTTATAATAAGAAAAGTGAGGGGGGCACAGGCCTGTGGTACCTAGTCTAGAGAGGAAAATAAGTCAGAGGAGACCTTTCAGAGAACTGACTTTTCATCTGAAACTCCCATATTAGCAGGTCAAATATGTATGCTGAGGGTGGAGAGGAAGAGGGGGGTTGGTAGAATGAGGAAAAGAATGGTACAAGCCTGGGAATATCATATGCAAAGGTCCTGAGGTGATAGATCTTAGTTTTCAGTTGGAGAAACAAAAAATTTCAACCTGGAGGGCAGAACATAAGATTAGGGGTGAGAGGGACAGTGATGGAAGATTATTCTGGAAGGCAGGCTTGTAGCAATATACAGTATTTTGTACTAAAAGTATTATACAATGATTTTAAGTCCCTTATTTAAAAGGTAAACACAGCTCTGGCAAAGATGCATCTTCCTATTAAAATTCACAGCTTCCCTAAAACATAGATTACCCCAGGCAGTTTACGGTATCTATTCCAGCAAACCAGAGTAGGAAAACAAAACTGAAGGACAAGGGAACAGAGGGTATGTGAAACGCTGTAGACAAGATATGATTATCACACCCTTGGGAGAAACCATTGCATGATCTAATGCCGGCTGAAAAGATTCTGACTTGACAGGATACACCTAAGATCACTAGGTTCTGTGGACTGGTGAAAGTCTCTGACATTCTCCCAAATCTCTGACCTTGTCCATTTATGAGGCTATTCTTGTTTATTTGGAGGAGAATGACATCTTATGGGTCACATTTTTCAAATTACTGAAAGATGCTTCCATCTGTTTTCTAAGTAATGTTCCTAAGATACAGAAAGAAAAAATTTTTAACTCGGTGTTCCTTAACAGTTGCAAATGTTTTTTTTTTTTTGTTGATATATGTTTCTAAAATTCAAAAGTTTGCCTCAATCAACCTTCTATTTGAAGGCTGGATGAATGACCAAATGCTGCTGAAAACAATTTCACCAAGCAAAAGCCAATCAAAATGTTCCTAGAGGGGATATTTTGCAAAAGTATTTGAACTACTAAGGCAGAACTCACAGTTCTGAAAAGAAGGATGCCATAAATTTCTGCCTATACTGGCATTATACATATACAAGAAAATATTTGAGATTTTTGTCTGTGTTCAAAAGGGTTGGCACAGGCTAAAGTGACTCACCAAATTAATTCTATTAAGTGTAACGCTGGGCAGTATTTCAGGCCCTCTCTTTAGTACCAAAAAAAAAAAAAAAAAAAAAAGTCCCGAAGTACTTGCAAATACTCTAAATGTGTGTGGTTTTCCTGGCTGGGCACAATTACAGAAATATCCATTCTCTTGCTGCTGCTATTACCACTTCACTTCAACAAACTTCTGCTGACTTCTGTCATCACTCCTCACTCCATTTCAGAGCCCCCTCCTCTTATCATAGTACCTACAAGCCTGTTGGAAGCACACCCTCAATAGGAGATGGAGTTGGAGAAAAGGAGACAGGAAAGGAAGAGAGGGACAGGAGAGGAAATTCTGTTCTCCTTTCCCTCTGAGTCTCTCCACCAGCTCTCACCTCCCTCCTAGGTGAGGTCCATTCCCTCTCATTCTGGCCCATTAAATATTCTCTTCCCCAATCCTAGGAACCCCAACCTAGCTCTAACCCCAGCCCTGCCCACCAGAGTCACTCCCCAGGTCACAACATCACCATCAGAGCTTGGAGTTAGGGAACAGGGGATAAAGGGTGTGCTCCCACCAACAAAGAGGAAGCCAGTGGAAGGGGGTGTGGCCCAGGCTTCAGAACAAAAAAAAAGTTTTTGGAGTCTCAAGTTGGAAGATCATTCCCCATCAAAATATTATGTATATAGTATTCTCCTCTAGGTAAAATACTTGCAAAATCATTTTTTAAAAAATACATGTCACACAGTTAAGTTTAAAATCCGGATAAACAAATGCCCTTTACTGGATGAACATGTAAGTTGTTGACAGCTATCAGTTGCTTTATCTGGGAGTTGAGATAAATTTCCAAAATACATACTGAAAAAAATTATATATAGCTTCCAACCGTAATCTATGGGAACCATGGTCCTTTCTTGTCCAGCCTCAGCACCAATGCCCTCAAGAGCTTTATTAGAGAATACGTCATCTTAATTATCCATAAAATAGTTTTTTAAAGTGAGCTGGCCCGGGAATCAACCTTAAAAAATGGCTCTTTTCCCCATAAAGACAATGTTTCTAAAAGAAAATACCTAAGTAAACATTAGAAAACATTCCATCCACTGATTTTAAAAAAGAAATTCTAGGAGTTGGATGCTACTTCAGCTTCATCTCTTAAATTTTCAATGATACCTAGCATTTTTTCTAATTAAAAAGAAAATGTTTAATTTATCTTATAGATGCTTCACTCTGAACAGTTTGAAGGAGTTAAAGCCTTAAAGATGAAACATTACCCCTCCAGGATGGAGGTGGGAGCCTGTATGGGGAAGGGAGGGGTGCAGAAAATGTTGAGATTGTGGAGAAGAGAAGGGGAGGTCAAGGGGAGAAGGGACTCCTCCCAGGGACACATCTCAGGAGTCCTCTGTCTGGATCAATGGAAGTAGGCAGGGAGTAAAGACCTGCATCATCCTCAGGACTTTCATGAGTAAACCACTAACAGTAAGACTTCCTTTCCAGTAACAGACTATGCCCACCCACTTTGCAGTGCCTAGCAAACTACGCCCGCCAAACCAAAAAAAATCTTCACCTTGAACATAGCAGAAGACCACATTTCATTCTAGATATCCGGGTATTCTACTTATCTGGGTATTTAATTAAATGTCACAACTACTCCTTTAAGTTACATATTGCTGCTTTACAGAAATACCAGCCTGGTTGCTGATCCAAATTCTATAAAGTCTCATTGACAGCTTCTGGCAGAAACAAACAAACAAAAGTAATTCCTGATTCCTTTTCACAGATATACTGAAGGTATCAGACCATCAGGATTTCTGCAGCGACTCTCCTAAATATCTCACTAAAATCAACCCTCTAAAACTTTAGTGTTTAATTTTCCTACTCTAAGAATAAGTCTTTTCTGTGAAGTAGTCTTCACAGAAACCTTGTCTTGCCTATTTTCATACCAATTAAATAAAAGTATCATAACAGGGACAAAACGACTTTTAGTTTGCTTAGAACTTGTTTTAAACCTTGCATTAAATTTTTGATCTAGGGGTAGGGTATAGCTCAGTGGTAGAGTGTGTGCTTGTCATGCAGGAGGTCCTGGGTTCTATCCCCAGTACCTCCACTAAATAAACAGACAGACAGATAGATAAACCTAAATTTTTGATCTGGCAATTAACTGTAATCCTTAAGGCATATATTTTTTGCTCTTTGTTAAGAGGTAAAACTTGTTGGCAAGGCTAAAATCATACCCACCAGCTTTGCTTTGGCTTGCAGGAAGTTGTCAGTACACAATAGAGAAATTGTCAGCATGTTCTGGTTGTGGTTTGCTTCAACTTGCTAATTGTTTCTGCCTCGTGACCCAAGAAATGTGTGGTGTTTATATTTTTAATTCTCCTACCTTCTGTAGGGGAAAAAAAATGACAATACCTACATACTCATGGCACAGAGAAAACAAAAATCAGAAACTAAAGCACAGAGAGTATTTTGGATTAAGTTTTAACTACTGACCAAACTACAAATCTAGGATTAACACATCTGCAATCTTCATTTGAGAGCCTAAGAATCTACCCTAAGGAAATAATTGCATAGGTACCACAAAGATGCACATACAGGTATGTTCTCTACAACACTGTGGAAATATAAAAAATTTGGAAACAATCTAAACATCCATCAATAGGAGAAGAGTTAAATAAATTTGGACACACTGTGCAGCAGTTTAAAAAGAATATATATATTTATATATAAATGAATATATACATAGATTCATATGGAAAAGTATCCAACACTGCTATGTTGAAAAAAATCAAGTAGTCTACTCACTTCTTTTTCTTCTTTTGTATTGAATTATAGTTAATGTACAATATTGTGTTAGTTTCAGGTATATAGCAAAGTGATTCAGTTATATATATAAATTACCACTATATTAACACATGATACTGAATATACTTCCCTGTGCTATACAGTAACTCCTTGTTTATCTATTTTATATATAGTAGTGCATATCTATTAACCCCATATTCCTAATTTACCCCTCCCCCCACACTTTGGTAACCATAAGTTTGTTTTCTATGTCTGTGAGTCTATTTCTGTTTCGTAATAAGCTCATTTGTATTACTTTTTAGATTCTTCATGTAAGTGATACCATGTAATATTTGCCTTTCTCTGTCTGACTTATTTCACTTAGTATGATAATCTCTAGGTCCATCCATGTTGCTGTAAATAGCAGTATTTTATTCTTTCTTTAATGGCTGAGTAATATTCCACTGTGTGTATGTGTGTGTATACATATATATATATACACTCCACATCTTCATTGATTCATCTGTTGATGGATAACAACTTAGGTTGCTTCCACGTCTTGGCTATTGTAGATAGTGCTACTAGGAATATTAGTGTGCATATATCTTCAAATTAGGGTTTTTGTCTTTTCCTGATACACACCCAGGAGTGGGATTGCTGGATCATATGGTAAATCTATTTTCAGTTTTTAAGGAACCTCCATACCATTTTCCATAGTGACTGCACCAATTTACATTCCCACTAAAAGTGTAGGAGGGTTCCCTTTTCTCCACACCCTCTTCACCATTTATTATTTGTAGACTTTTTTATAATGGCCATTCTGACTGGTGTAAGGTGATACAGCATTGTAGTTTTGATTTACATTTCTCTAATAATTGAGCATCTTTTCATGTGACTGTTGGCCATCTGTAAGTCTTCTTTGGGAAATATATAGTTAGGTCTTCTGCCCATTTTCTAATTGGGTTGTTTGTTTTTTTGATATTGAGTTATATGAGCTGTTTGTATATTTTGGAAATCAAGCCCTTGTCAGTTGCATCGTTTGCAAATTTTTCTCCCAGTCTGTAGGCTGTCTTTTCCTTCTGTTTATGGTTTCCCTTGATGTGCAAAAGCTTATATTTGATTAGGTCCTATTTGTTTATTTTTGCTTATTTCTTTTGTCTTGGGAGACTTACCTAAGAAATTATTGCTACAATTTATGTCCAAGAATATTTTGCCTATGTTCTCTTCTAGGAGTTTTATGGTATCACGTCTTATATTTAAGTCTTTAAGCCATTTTGAGTTTACTTTTGTGTATGGTGTGAGGGAGTATTCTAACTTCACTGATTTACATGTGACAGTCCAGCTTTCCCAACACCACTTGCTGAAGAGACTGTCTTTTCTCCATTGTATATTTTTGCCTCCTTTGTCGAAGATTAATTGTAGATGTGTGGATTTATTTCTGGGTTCTTTATGCTTTTCCATTGATCTATATGTCTGTTTTTGTGCCAATACCACGCTGTTCTAATTACTGTAGCTTTATAGTATTGTCTGAAGTCTGGGAGGGTTATGCCTCCAGCATTGTTCTTTACCCTCTGGATTGCTTTGGCAATCCTGGGCTTTTGTGGTTCAAAATAAGTTTTAGGATTATTTGTTCTGGTACTGTGAAAAATGTCACAGGTAATTTGATAGAGATCACATTAAATCTGTAGATTGCTCTGGTAGTATGGCTATTTTAATAAAGTTAATTTTTTTCAATCAAAGAGCATGGGTTATCTTTCCATTTCTTTGAATTATCTTTAATTTCCCTTATCAATGTTTTATAGTTCTCAGCATATAGGTCCTTCACCTCCTTGGCTAGGTTTATTCCTAGGTATTTTATTTTATTTTTTGATATGACGTTAAATGGAATTTTTTTTTTTACTTTCTCTTTCTGATAGTTCACTGTTAGTGTAAAGAAATAAAACAGATTTCTGTATATTAATCTTATATCCTGCTACCTTACTGAATTCATTTATTAGTTCTAATAGTTTTTGTGTGGAGTCGCTAGAGTTTTTTTTTTATAGAATATCATGTCATCTGCATATATGACAATTTTACCTCTTCCCTTCCAATTGGGATACCTTTTGTTTCTTTTTCTTGTCTGACTGCTGTGGCTAAATCAATTAGTCTGTATGCTTCTATGTTGTGCAAATATTCTACAATAAAAATATACTTACCAAAATGTCTAAAAATAAAAAGACCACAATATCAAGTGTTGGTGAGGATATGGGGCAATTGGAATTCTCATATAGTTGGTGGGAGTGTAAAATAGGTACAATCACTTTGGGAAACTGGAGTTTCTAATAAAATTAAATATATTCATACCCTATGACCTAGCAATTCTACTTCTAGATATTTATCCAGGAGAAATGAGTGTTTATGTTCACAAAACAAGTTACACAAGAATGCTCATTAGCAGGTATATTCCTAATAACCCAAAACTGAACAACTCAATGTTCATCAGAAGAATGGATAAACAAACTGTGGAATATTCACACAATGGAATAGTACTTAGCAAAAGGATAAAATAAAACTGATACACAGAACAACATGCAGAAATCTCAAAAACAGCATGTTGAGGACAGACACAAAAGAGATCATAATGATTTATGAAGTTCCAGAACTGGAAAGGAAACTTTTTTAGGGAGATAGAAATGTTTATGTCTTGATCTGGGTTGTAGTCACACAGGTATATAAATATATTAAAGTCATCCAGTTGTAACACTTAAGATTAGTGCATTTATGCATGTAAATCATACCTTAATAAAGTACTAGGAAGGAAGAAAGAAAGGAGGGCAAGGAGGGATCAGTGGATGAAGAGGCTCACAGCGTTATCAAAAAGGAAATTTTATTTTAGAGGTAGAATGATTTTTAAGGATGTTTATTATAGCACAGTTAAGAGATATTTTCTGTAGCTATCTAAGTATCACAGCATACTTCTCATACTTGATATATAATATACAGTACCTTAGTTAATTCCAACTCAACTACAATATTGGTTTAAGTATGTATCAATATGTGCCATTGGATACATTTTAGTGAAGCTCCTATTAAGTGAATAAAAATTTTATTCCCCTATAATATATAACTAATATTAGAATGTCAACAATGTTAGGAGGAGACCCTAGATGAGAATTTAAGTAATTCATAAATGATTTTATCAAAGCCATAAGCCTTCAGGAAAGCTTGCTCTCTGGATGCTAGGACCACTCTGTTTCTGAGCCCACAACTGTCCTATCTTCCATGTAAAAGCTGGATAGTAAAATTAAGCAGTGGAACTCAAAGACTCCAAACCTGAAAAGCCATCTGTTATAATCACCTAACCTATAAGGCAGCACTGACAAACCGGAAAAGCAAGCAATGAACTTGGAAACACAGGGGAAATAAATATGAATAAATGTAGCAGAAATTATAGGATTTCTGTACGGTGTAATGGTTTATAACGTGAAAAAATTAGATCTATGATAGGTATGTCAATATGTTAAGATTCTCAGATGATGGTAAAACTTGAACTTACTTTTCCTATATTTAAAATGATTAAAAATTATTTAAGTATTACATTTACGTAATGAGGTAAAAATATTATAATCTGGCCCTTGGCACCAGAATTCCTCTTAGGAAGAGAACTACATTGTTTGGGAAAGTAACTTGCTTCTCTGTGTGTGGGTGTTGGTGGGAACCTAAATCACTAGACAGCTAAACTGCCTTTCCATGTAACAAAGGAAAAAAATTTTTTTTGGTTTTGTTTTGCTCCAAATAGGATAAAGGGAGAAGGAGCCACTGAGAAGGCATAAGGCTGGGAACTACATTAGGTGAAAGGCCAGAGGGCACCTGTCTGATGATTGGAGTGGCAGAAGGGAGTTTAGGAATAGAAATGCCTAATACTCAATTTGAAATCGTTTGCATTACTGAAATGGAAACCCCTCCTCCCTCTCCCTGCACCCTCTGAATCTCCAGTGAAGTCATCTACATTCACAGGGGCTTCATGTAGGTAGGCTTTTGTAGAACTTGAAGACAAGAATATGTTAAGGCCATGGTTTCTGAACTGTGGCACTACCAACATTTTGGGCTGGATAATTCTTTGTTGCAGGGGCTGTCCTATGCATTGTAGGAAACTGAGTCTCATCCCTGGCTTCTACCTACTAGGTGCCAATAGCACCCTCCCCTGTTGTGACAAAAGAAAATGTCTCCAAGTGTTGCCAAATGTTCCCTGAAGGACAAAATTATCCCATTTGGGAATCACTAGTTTAGGCTTACAGACAGCATGCATGGAAGCAGGAGACCCTGAAGGAAAGGTGACCCTCCAAATGCATGGCCCTTGAGAATTACCCAGATCTTGAGGAGATGTTTGAACTTCCAAATATGGGGAGTAGATCTTGCCTAGAGTTCAAAAGGTCTGGGCAGCCCATCTAACATCTATAGGCTATACCCTCAATGAAACTAAAATATATCTACCAATTAAAAAAAAAAATTCTGTTTGTTGAAACAGAAAGAGAAAAGGGGGAAATTAAGCCTTTACTTTTTTTTTCAACTGAAAAGTAACGCAAAAATACTATTTTACACAAACACACACAAATACAAAGCATTCTGTAACAAGGTAAGGAACACGTGTCTTTCCTAAGTTAGTGAAGTTAGTGACGCTAACTTCCTCTATCCTTCCTCCATGAAGTTTTTCATAGACATGACGACTGGCCTCTGAACTAAAGAGAGAAGAAAACGGAGAAGATCCTAAAAGAAACCATACAAACCTCCCCTAATTTAGAGTAGCAAGGATGAACCACCAACCCAAGAAAAAGGCCATGTCTAGGTGTTTTCCTGGGGCAGGCAACTGCAAAGAGAGATCAACAGGACTTTCTCAAAGAAAAAAATTTTTTTTAATTTTATTTACCAAACAGATGGTGTGTAATACATTCCAGATATTATTCTAAGTTCTTTTCAAATAGTCATCCCTTTATTCATCATATAAATTCTATGAGATGGCTACTATAATTATCGCTATTTTACAGCTGAGAAAACTAAGACCCAAAGTCGAACAGGTAGTAAGAAAGTGGCAGAGTCAGGATTTGATTTTAAGTAATCTTAACACAAAGAAAATATACAGGGTCTATAAGAAAACATTAAAGTTCAAAAAAATTTTTTTCTTGAAGAACTAGAGAAAATATCTCTTTCTGAAGTAGATTTATTATTAAAGAATAGAAATGTTTAGAAAATTTCTAATCATATTTTCAATATCCAAAAAGGCATTATGTCTATAAGCCCAGATTTACAGATATAATGAAAATAAAACAATGAGTGATGAGGAAATACATGGAAATTTTAAAAAAATAAATAAATGCTGAATTTAAAACCATAATGAAGTCAGTGACAGATGAGTCAATAAAAGAGATGAAACACAGGGAGTAGATCAGGAGCCCAATATTTATAACATAAACCTCAGTATGACAGAATAAAACAGATGGAGTAGAAGCAATGACAATAGAAAAAAATGTTCCCAAGTTAAAGATCTGAGTTTATAATCAAAAGAGTTCACTATATACCAGGCAAAATTATTAAAAAGTCTAAAACCTTAAAATTATCCAGTGACATTTTTGAGAGCAAAGAAAAATATCCTATGAACATGCAGTCAGGCAATAGGAGGAATGGGTTATAAAAATATACATATCTGGCTGGCATCAGACTTCTCCTCCACAAAATTGAAGACCAGAAGATAATGGTAGAACTTCTACAGGTTGAGTTGGGAGGAAGGGGAAGGAAGGGGAAGAGTATGACCCTCGAACCTCATGGCCACAGCTAAGTTTATATGAAACTAGACAGACACATACTCAAACTTGTAGGGGTTCAGTAAGTGTAGTATCAAAGTACCCTTCCTCAGAAATTCAGCATTATATTCTCGAACATCATCTATTAGGGCTTTATGCACTGTTCCCTACAGTAGCCACTGTGGCTACTGAGCAGCTGAAATATAGTTAGTGCAACTGAGGAACTGGTTTGTTCCATTTTATCTAATTTTAGTGAATTTAAATTTAAATAGCCACATGTGGCTAGTGGCTACTGTTTTAGCACAGTCTAAATATTGAAGAGATAAAGAGTTCAAGAATAAAAAAGCCATGGTACAAAAAGTAAGCAATAAACAAGTTATAAAGGAAAATTATTATCATAGCTATGGTTTTAAAGTAGTATGCAAATATCAAAAAATAATTCTTATAATCTAATATATATAATTAAAACATTAATAATTGTCTGAGTCTAAAATCTCAGATTATATCAGCAATTTCACTTTTCACACTGGAGGAAAGAGTCAGAAGACACCGTTTCAGTCTCAATGTTGCTAATCAAAGGGACTTTTTTTTTTTAAGCTATAAGGGTAAAACTACCAGTGGAATAAAACCAGGATGTATAACTTAAAGACACTCAAAAGAAAAAAGAAACTTAGTGATCTAAGAAAATGCTCAGGAGACCATAGCAACACCATAACTCAAGACTGTAAGTGGAAAAATAAGTATACAAAACTATATATACAATATGCCCCAACTTTTAAAGTATGTACAAATAATAATAACTGAAAGAAATTCATAGAAATTTAACAACTGTTGACTATGGGTGACTATACATCATTGTGTTTTCTAAATTTTCTACAATGAGCATTATTGCTTTTATAATAAAAATTTTGACAAAAAAAAAAAAAAGAAATAGAAGTATAGTCATAGTTCTTCCAGAATTCAACTGAACAGTAACCTCACCTATCTAACAGGTAACCCAGCATCAAACATCAAGCAAAAAAGATTCTGAGCAGCCACAGTGCATGTCACAAAGTAAAGGCCTAAAGGTTTGGGTACTATGTTTATCACAAGAGCCCTTCATACCTTCTTTTACGCATCTTAATTCCAACAAACTTGTTTATCTGATGTCCCAATAGCACTGGGGGTACAAATACACTGAAATGAGGGCAAAGTCACAGGCCTGGCCTAACAGTAGGGGGAAAAAAGACAAAAACTAAAATATAAAACAGACATAAACATTCACAAATCAGTCCAGGGGCAGTTATGGCAGAAACATCCATAAACAACTCAATATATTTCCTTAAAGTATGATAACTGATATTCACTATAACAACTCTTAGTTAAAGTGTTCAAGTGAGGTCCCTTTGAACAAAGACCGGTTGGTTGAGGAAGGGTGAAAAGTTCCTACTACATTTGAGAAAAAAAAGAAAAAGGTCACAAATGTTTATAATAAAAAGTTAGAATGCTTAAAGAGAATATCCTCAGCTATCCAGAGCAACTCACGCCTACAAGTTCCACGGAGTTGGAGTTTTACTATATTGAAAAGGATTTTATGGTTGGCTACATCGACCAATACAAATCTGGAAAACAATCTAGAAGGAAATGATTAATGACTGCTGCTTTCCAAGGAATTTTAAAAATAAGTAAGCATAGGCATATCAGAATCAGTGTTAATGCAGCAATTGCTACTAAACGCAGCTAAATTGTGGATGTTATTTTGGCTTTAATCCATATTCTGTGCAGGATTTAGGTCCCTTGTAGATAGTTGGGACCCATTAGCTATTAGAGTAAAGTTAGTACCCCATTCCATCACACAGGACACATTGTGAACTGAAGAAATATTTAGCCTGCTTCCATCACACTTGCCTCATGTGCTTCTGACTTCAAAAGTGGGGCTAGAAAGACAAGGAAGAAACTGATTATGTTTGTATCTGTGAAACACAGATTATGCAAACTGCCAGCACTCCATTGTTTTTGTTTTCAGAGTCATTATCACAAAACAAAACCAAAAAGATAACTTCCACAACTGAAGCCTGATTATTTGAAAACAGACCTGACTATTTCCTCCTCTTTCAATAAGGCAGTAAATGCCCTTCATTTTACTTATCTATAAGGTATTTATTGGCTGATATGGACTAGTTACTATTTCTATATGAGAGCTTGACAGTCTATCTGAGGAAGCTGTTTCCTGAGTTACTCTAGAAACCTGTCATTGCCTTAACATTTGCCCCAAATCCAAGAAAGCGTTTAAAAAAAAAAATCCCCACCTTCCACACATCACCAGGGCTAACAGGAGAAAAACATAATCACAACCCTAAATTCATGGCCCTTTCAAACTCTGACCTCTCCAAGCATTTATTTGTCTTTTGTTCCTTTTCCTTTTAAACAATCTCACTGGTTGCCTTTTCCTGATTACAAAAGTAATACATGGTCATCATCACAGCTTGAACAACACAAAGATACATGAAATAAAATTAATAATCTCTCTCCCACCCTTTCACTCCCCTCCAAGGAAACCAGTGTTAAGAGCTTAGAGTATATTCTTTCTTACTCTTTCCGAGGCTTACACAAACATATATAATATATGGGTTTTTGGAGGATTTTGTTATTGTTTTCAAACAAAAACAGGATATTATATATACTATTGTGCACCTTGCTTTTCAGCTTTAAAAATACGCTATGGACACTTTTCAAGCCAATATATACAGATCCACCACAACCTTTTTAATGGCTGCAAAATATTCCATAAGATGGGTAATTTACTCATACCACTGCCCCACTTTTCCCAACTCATGGACATTTAGCACAGATCTTTGTATATATATCTCATGTCTTCTAATTTCAGTAACACAGTTTCCTAGAAGTGGAGTTTCCTGGTCAAATGAAACATTTTCAAATGTTTAAAATTTTATCCTTAAACAAAATTAATTTTAGACCTTCAGAATGTCTGCTCCCTTCTTCATTATGCAAAATTTGGTATAAACTTTTCACAGCGCTTTGCATATTTTATTTTTTAAAGCACACACATTATGTCAAAAAACGCCCCTGTCATTTATGCTTATGTAGTTATAAATAAATAAATGCTTAAGTTATGGCTGTGATGGCCAGCGTTAAATCACTGTGCAAACGTTTATGCCTTGGTTTATGAAAGTAGTAATTCATTGTGGAAACTCCACCCCCACGGCCTGTGGCAGCACTAAAGTGGCAGATCTCTCACCCTATGACTCCCTCCACTGCTTGACGATATAGAGATCAAGACCTATATATTTTCTCATTGTCAAAAGTTACCCTTAAAAAGTGTGTGTGTGGGGGGGGACAAACAGCAACAGATGATAAATTGATAGTCATTATGGGTTTCTAATATCTACAAATTATTTGTAGTACAATGAATAATTCTGCTGGTCAACACCAGAGAATGTGTTCCATAATAAACAAAACCTACAACCAATATGTTGCTATGATTACATGAACCTTTCAAAAGCACATTCTTCAAACATTTTTCAATAGAATTATTAGTTGAATCCCACTTTCACAATTTTTTTCTCTACTTCAGATGCAGACTCTAATTGCAAACTTAAAAAAAAAAAGCCTTAAAGAAATACATTAACCAATGAAGCTCCTTAAAATGTAATCTCAGACTCCTCTGTACATTCTAAAGACCTGAGTACCAACGAACAGAGATTGTTAAGACACAGCAAGTTTGATACAGAAGTATGTGACATGCAATTAATCTCCATTCATACCCTGCTCTACTTGTCAGCAAACAAAGGTTCTGCTTTAGGAGGAGATCTGAAGACTTCAATTAAAAACAGTCAGCTAACAAGAAAATAATCTAAGCTAAAGGAAGGTGGCAGGTGCAGAAATGAGTTGTTTACCAAAGTGTCAGTTTTAAACAATAAAGAACTGCACATCAAAAATGCTGAAGAAGTGGATTTCATTGCAAGCCTCTGAAAATGAAAAGGAATTTTCTACCAAGGCTACACACAAAACGGAAATACAGTTTAACGAATTTGTAAAATAGGTTTCCTCTCAACAAATGACAGATACCAACAAAAGGAATCAGTTTATACCTTTAACTGCAAGGGGAAAATGAAACTTTTTGCCACAGTTCCTTTTCTCCTAGAAACCACTTAGAGCCTCTCTTTACACTTCAAATTATTGAACCAACAGCAGAGGGGAAAGGCTGGGTTGCTGCTTCTTAGAAACCCAGATGATGCTCTTTTACCCTGCAAATACTTTTCTGTTCTGAAAGTTTAGATTCACTCAGGTCATATGTAAAATGGGTTTTGGAAACTTCACCTCAGAAGAAATACCTAGTTGACAGCTTTTACAAAGAAGCAACCCAGAATGGAAACAGTCCTACAAACAGAGACCAAATGGACTTGCCAAATATTTGATTATGAAGCATTTATACCACGATAACAAGGTAATGGAGATATAAAACCAATTAAATTGAGAGAAACTGGAAAAAAAAAATTACTGCTTGCCAAAAATATGACCTGCCCAAAGCAGGCCATCTGTTAAATATGTGTCAAAACTGTCACATGGATGCCAAAAGGCTTAATTCTGAGCAGTTTCCTCCTGGGACCCTTATGCAAGCACAGATTCCAGGTCCCCATCCTTCCAGAAAGGTCAGTTACAGGAAAAGCAAGTTACTCTCAGCAGAAAAAGTGTGAGTGGAGCAGATGACACTGCCCATTAGCAAAACGTGTCTCTCGAGTGTTACAGAAGAGAGTGTTGAGTGTTGGTGAGTACGGCTTTAACTCTTACAAGAACTGCGAGGGCACTACAGTTTGAGGGTGAACACACAGCAGTGGGGCGCTTCTGGAAAGGGAAGGGATGTAACACTGGGATCAGCCCGCCCCGGGTGCACGAGTGGCCCCGATGAGTCCGCAGGCGGGTGAAGCGGGCCTGGGGTCTGGTTGCTGAGTCCACGCCCAGGCCTTGGCTGGCGGGAGCCCGGGAGCCCTCACTGCCCCTCGAGGTCCGGGATGGCTAAGCAGGAAGGTCCAGGTCCCCTCGTGAGCGGGACAGACGGAGTCAGGGCTGGGGAGAGACGGGCGCGAAACCCACGGACGCGAGGCGTCCCAAGGAGACAGGCACAGGGCGAAGGCCAGCACGGAGGCCAGGCGACCAAGAACCTGGCCCGAACTTGCTCAGAAGCCTGGAGGTTACGTGGGAAGTGAAGGCGCCCTGAGGAAAAAGAAAACGTGGGAAATGAGGAGAGTGAGAGGGACCCTGAGCCGGAGGATGAAACGCTGGCTCTCCAGAGTCAGGGCTCCGGCAGCCTCAAGGTTCTAGAAGGTGGCGGGCGAGGGAGCTGACGGGGAAGGCCGGCCTTGGGAGCCGCTGGCGTCTCGGCTGTTGCCGGCTCGGCACGTGCGACTCCCGGCGGGGTCGGCGGCGCCCGGGCCGGCGGGGCGTTACCTTCCAGGAGCCAACGGATCTCCTCGGGGAGGGCGGCGGCGGCCTGCATGTGGCGGGCGGCGGGCGGCCGGCCGGCGGCCGGGCGGCCGGGCGGGCGGGCGGGCGAGGGCTGGGCGGGCGGGCGGGCTGCGGCGGCACCTGGCCCTCTGCTGCCGGCGCCGCGGGCCGAGCCGCAGGGCGGGGCGCGCTCAGGAAGCGGCGCGCGGCGGGCGGGGCGCCCGGGAGGCAGCGACACCTGTGCGCGGGGCACGCGGCCCTTACGCCTGCGCCCGAGGGAGGAGGCGGCCGTCCCGCGCCTGCCCCCACCCCCCAGGACCCCCCCCCCCCGGCCAAAACCAAGAGGCTACCCCTACCCAAGGCAGCCTGCTCCCGGGAGGCTCCCCATCCTACGCCCCAGGGACGGCGGGCCTCGGGGGCAGAGTGAAAAGCCACCGTGAAGCCCGAAATGGGGCGCGAGGAGGCGGAATCGGAGGGAGAGGTCAATCCCCGCCAAGCCGGACAGCCCTCCTTCCCGACCCAGCCCACACCTCCACGCCCAGAAAACCAGGGCAGAACGGCTGCTTGTCAGGCAAACCAGGATATTTAACGGAAATGACCATAAATCCCCATAAATAATCTCAAGACGCCAACATTTGGGAGAATCAGAGCCGCCCGGCTGCAAGGGGCACAGGGAGCCAAAGTGTCCCATCCTCCTTAGGCTGAAAGGATGAGAGGAAAAGAAGGGGTAACCCGGGGAGAAAGCTGAGGGAGAGGAACTGAGCCCTTTCTCTCTAAGGTGACAGAGGAAAGGGAAGCGCAAGCTCACAGAAGTGTGCTTCCCTCTAATCCAAAGCACACAGATGTGGATGTCCTGGCTGTGATATGGTACTACGGGAAAAGTATAAAGTGCCCTGGATGAAAAATGGAGGGAGAGGAGTATAAGAAAAGGAGGGAAGTGCAGGTGTATGTGTGTTTATTGGTGCGTGTGGCATTTGAGATGGGCTCTGAACACATCAGACTTTGAAGGGGCAGGAGTGCTTTCCAGGTGGAAGGACTGGAGTAAACAAAGATGGAAAAGCCTTCTCGTGAGGAACAGGGAAATAACCCTCTCTTACTGGATGGTGAAGGGAAATTATGGTTGTCAAGAAAAATTGAAGCTCTATTGTGAAGGGACTTGAAAGTCAGAATGAGGATTTGAACTCAACTGAGGAGACACTGGGGATCCTTTGAAAAATTTTTGAGCTGGGGAGTGAGCTAACCTGAGCCCCTGTATAGTATGTGGTCTTGCACATCTCACTTCACCTCTACCAATTTCCTTCTGTGTTAAAAAAATGGAGTTTCTATTTTCAGATTCTACATACAGAATATGTGGAAGGATTGGGAGTGGTAAAGAGAGAGGAAACAGAGAAGATGGGTGCAGTGGCTTTTACAGCAGCCTCAGAGAAATAATGACAGAACTATCGGTGGGGGGATGGGAACAGCGAGGAGAAACTGTCCAAAAGGACTCCTGGTAGCAGCACCTGCTTCCTGGCATAGTTTCCCCTCCTGAGATACCGTTTCAAGGTTGGGGGCTTGATCCTTTAAGGGGTGCAGTGGCTTTGAGCCATCTTTACGCATCTGAGTCCTGCAATCTGAAGAGGAATGGTGCCTTGGAGTCAGGGTCACATGACACCCACAAGTTGTAGTAAATTGGGGTGGAAGTGTGGGGAATGGAGGCTGGCAAGAGTCTCTGGGGAATCAGGCTCCTTCTTGCAAGGCCTTCTTGCCCTGGGAAAGTTAGCAGTGGTCAGGCTGCCTCCTCCAGGCTCCGGAGCAATACCAGTTCCCCTCTGGGGCATTTTTACCACACTCACTGCTCCTTCTATAATGTCACAGCTACTCTGGAATCACTTTTGAGTACTTATGACATGTGTTAAAAAACAAGAGAGGAGACATGGAAACTCTCTGTACTACTGTTGCAATTCTATAAATCTAAAACTGTTCTAAAAAACAACAAGGGAAACAGATCCCTGCTATATATAACCAAGCACTTGGCCTTGTTTTCGTCTCAGCAATGGGAGGAAATTTGACAACCTCCTCCTCTTCTTCAAGGATATTTGTCAAATGCTGATACAGGCTACAAGTTAATGGATTGTTTGATAAAAAGCAATAAACTCAGGTAATTGCACATCCTATCAGGCCTCACTGCCTGTCATAGCTTCCTTATACCGAGAGAAGCAGCAAAAACTCGAGGCAAAGGTATTCTACATCTATTCTGGGTTTTAGAGAGACAGGGTAGAGAGAGGTGCAGCGCTGGGTAGTGTGTGGTGATGTGGTGACTGGCAGATTCCAATACGCCATTGTCATCTTGCATCAAGGTTCCTTATTGCAGACAGAAACCTGCCTCCACACATGAGCGCAGCCTCTTCTTAATCGTCTGAGGACCCTGGTTCAGCAGTCAGCCTCACTCCTAATGACATTCTGTTAAATGGACAAATTCCTTTGAAGCCTTGTCCTTCTTTGAAATCCAATTTTGCAGGAAGCCAAATCTGATTGGGGGTAGCCATGGAAACCACACGGAGGAGTCTTAGAGGAGGTGGAGAGAAGCAAAGCAAAACGTGAGAGTCAAGAGTCCTTTACTGCTCTGTCGGAAATATCAAAGGGATCTGGAGAGGTTGGCAACAGACAAGTCCCTGACCGGGTCCTGTTCTGTGTGGCTGGGTACCATGTGGCTGTCATGGAAGTAAGTAGCCAGCTGTCTCCACATACAGGCAGGGGGATGGAGCAGAATACACAAATCCCAGGTCTGTCTGCCTTCCTCTTCTTCCCCTCCCCCCAGCCCCAATTCCAGCAAAATCTTAGCATCCCCTTCTTAACTGTCTCCCAGTTAAAGGCCAACAACAAAAGAATGACAAAGTTAAAATACAGGGCCCTCACAGATAAGAGGTCCTTTGGAGCAAAGGCCATGAAATTATTCTGAAATTCCTTGTAATTAGATAAGATAAGGGCATCTAAAGAGACGCAGAGCAGCCAGGAATGGAGTCCGCAGCACAACATGCAGAAAGTATACCGCCTGGTCCACCGGGGCCCGTCACACACTGTCAGCAGACGGAAGACACAAAAAACAGGGCCCATGCCAGCCTCTGGGCTGCTTGGAGATGCCGTCTACATGTTCTCATGCCAGGTGGGCACTCACTAAATATGCATCCATGGGGTGCCCAGAGAGCTCAATCAGGAAGAAACAAAAGCATCTGGCACCCAGAAGGCATGGGGTGGGAACAACTGCAAGCAAAGCAGGAGCTGGCTGGCACTGCTCTGCCCTGGGTGAAATGGGTCTGGAGAGGAGACTGCAGAGGGCAGCTCTTGGGCTTTATCCCGAGCTGGTTATTGATCCCTGGATGCTGGGTCATGACACGCGGCTGATCTGATGTCTGCCCTGTGGATGTGCGGCCGCTGCATCTCAGCCCCTTGGTCCCAACCCCATCAACTGGGTTTATTGACTCTTTTATTGACGATGTTGAGGCCTAATGAGGACAAGAGCTGCACACTTCATTAAAGGCCGTGGAAGGAGAGATGATGCATCCTGCTGGTGCCAAGAACCAGGCTCGCTGCATGCTTGGCAAGGCCCCGGAAACCAAGTCTCATGGCACCCTTGAGGCAGCGGAGCTGGACATAAGATGCTTGCTTCGGCGCATCGCTCAGTGGCCTTAAATTGCAAGGTTTTCACAGCATGCCAGAAGCCTTACACTTACTAATTAGCTGACTTTTCGATTAGGAGGGTCCTAACATATACAGACTCATACAAATGCACTTTGATGGCGTCCCCTTCCAGCTCAACCTTCCAGATTCTTTGCACTAATACATGCAACAAAATAAGCAGGTACTCACATCATAACAGGGAATACTCCCAAAGCAGGTTCTCCGTGAGACAGTCTCGGAACAGAATGAGGACTATTAAAACTCAAAAGAATCTTCAGGGTGATCAAATTTCAGATGAGGAACTGACCCAGTGCCCTGCCCAGGGCCACCCAGCTCACCAGGGGCTGTGGTGGCATTAGAATCCTGGTCTTCTAGTGCTGGTCCAAAGCTCTTATAGAACTGAACACCTGAGATGGATAATTACAGCCCAGGGATCACTGAGCAGCCCTGTGAAACAGTCCTAGTTGGTCCCTCTCCATCTAGAGAGTAACATTTCTTTCTTTGTTCTTTGTCTCATATTCCTATTATTTTTTCCCCTATATTCCCCAGTCACTTTTTGTGTGTGTCTTCTTTGCCTGTGCCCTAGACCACATTAGACATCCCCCATGGGCACTGGCTGAGCCGAACAGGGGCCTTAAAGACCAAAGAGGTTGCTGATTCTGACATTCTCTGTCTTTGATTGGTTCTCTTGGGAATCTGAAGTGGAGGTGGGGGGACACACGAAAAGTGTCAGCTAAACCCAGAGGAGGGTGTGCACTCTGAGTGAGATGTGCAGGCAGTCTATGGGTTAATCTGCATGGGAGGCAGGTGGGGCCAAGGCTAATTTTATAGGCTAAATATTTGAAGATATGATAATTTTGGAAAACAACGGAAGGAGTAACCCTTTCTTTGGGGGGTGATTAGGAGATTAAAGGTAAATAATAGAAGGAAAGCAACCTAACAAAGGTTGAACTGGCTTTCTTTGGTTTCTTTTCATCCATTATTTCAAGAGACAAAAGTTTAAGCTCCATAAGCCCCTTCCTTTATTGCTACCCTTTCTTCTCCCTCACTTTAGTAAAAATCTTAGAATTCAGGGTTGGGGCAGGGGGATTCAAGGTGAGAGAAGAGAGAGAACAGTTATTTAGAATCTGATAGTGCTGCCTGCACAGCACGGGTGCACACACACTTGGAGGAATACACACACTAAGAGGAACTGATGTAATTTGGTCAGATTTACCAATATTCACAAACACCAACAGAAGCACTACCTGGAGTCACAGATACCACTAGCAGTGGGTGATTATTTCAGTGCACGAAAGTGGGAGAAAATACCCTTCCCCTAATAGACACTCTATGTGTAATAACCTTTAGGTCCCCGAAATACATTCTTTCCTTTCCTTCAGAATTGTGTCAGTGTCTATTTTGGCTTTTTCCTTTCTAAATGCCTATTCCTAAACATCCTTGTCCTAAGTGTCCTAAACATCCTTGAACTTTCCTTCTGGCAGCATTTTCTACCAGCTAAACAACGTTCTTTCATATACAAGACAGCACCATCAGTTTTCGTTGTGCTGATTTTCAGACTTTACTTTTCCTTGCTTCTAAAGGGTGAAATGTCTCTCCGAATCTTTTCATAGACTTCATGATCCCACCCTCTCTTACCACCTTTCAGACCTTCAGTCTCACAATCTTTTTCTTATTCAGTCTTTCCTTCTGTCTGCAAACATCCTTGGTCTCCTCTATCCTAAAAACAAAACAAGCAAACAAACAAAAACCTTTCTTCAACCCTGCTACCTTCTCCCATCTCATCCTTTCTTCTCCTTCCTTTTCTCCATCAGATCTCATGTCCTTTCTCCTTACCTGTCAGTCTTTGCACCACTGAAGTGACTCTCTCCCAAGGGCATTGATGCCCTCCTTCCTCTTAAACTCTGCTCAGTCTTTACCAACTTCTCTCTGCAGCCTGGGGGCAACACTGGCCACTTGCTCTTGCTTTGGGCACCCAGCTTCCTTGGCACTGCCCTATCCTGGTCTTCTTCCTGTCTCTCTCTTTTTTTAAATCTTTTTTTGGGGGTAGGGGAGATAATTAGGTCTCTTTATTTATTTATTTTATTGGAGGTACTGGGGATTGAATCCAGGACCTCATTCAGGCTAAGCATACACTCTACCACTAAGCTATACCGTCCCCCCACTTCTCTTAACTGTTATTTCTCTGCCTCCTTCTTTGGCTCTCTTCATTTCACCTACTAGTCACAGGTATTCACCAGAGTTTTACACTTGCCTTTCTCCTCTTCCTCTCCTTTTTTCCCTTGTCCCCAGTGGTTTCATTCTCCCACTGCCCCAACTTTCCTCTTCATGCAGATTACTCTTCTAATTTTTACCTCTGTCCCACATTTCCACCTGGATATCTGAACAGTTCCACTAACTTGATATTTTCTCTTCCCTTAATCCTTGTAATGGCAACAAAGCTCAGTGAAAATGGCATGAGCTTATGAGTCAAAAAGATAGATGTGAGTCCCAGTTCTGGCTTGGCCACCTACAAGAGAGCCTCTGGACAGAGCTCTACAAGCCTCAGTTTCCTCATCTGTAAATTGGATGTCATAATCCCTACCCTATAGGGTAATTGTGAAGCTTAAATAAAATGGTATGTGTAAATAGTACATGCTATATGCTCAATAAACCGTAACAGTTATAAAGAAATTGCTGTTGTCCAGTAACCCAAACTCAAAATGTAGGACTCATCTTGGACCCGTCCTCATCCCCATGCCAAACATCCACCAAGCCTGCCGATTTTATCTCTTTACAATGGCTTTTGAATTCTTACCCTCCTTTGTTTCCAAAGTGTCACCACTCTAGGTTGGGTTCTCATTATCTTTGTTGAGAAGTGATATTGAAATGCCTTTCAGTCCAGGCTTCAGCATCCAATCTCCCCTTTATCCCATGCCAGTCTTCATCCATGTTCCAGACTACACATCCCAAAGCACAATCCTGACCCCACTGAAGAGGTGATAGGCCCTGACGTCAGATAGCCCTGTGCTGAAATCTGCCACTTACCTACTGTGACCTTGGGTAAACTACTTATCCTCTCCGTACCTCAGTTTCCTTATCTGTAAAATGGCAACACTATTAGTATTTTCAAGGTGGTTGTGAGGATTCAAAGAGCTAATATATATAATGTTTATAACTGCCTGCAGCATGGTAGGTGCTTCATATATGTTAGCAATTATTATCATCTCTGTAATTCCCTGTAACAACTGGCCCCTGGGAGGTGCTTAATGACTGCATATACTGAATCATCCATAATCTCTCATTTGAAAGATATATTTGAGGAGTGACTGGCTGAGATATGGGTGTCATTGGTCTCCAAGGATGAGAGTTTTTCTTCTTTATGAAGCTAACTTGCCTTTAAAGAGATGGAAGGAGTGGCCTTGGCTTCCTTGGCACAGGGCTGTAACAAATGGGGATAATCAGCCTGCAGATTCTCCCTGCCCACCTCCAAAGATTTCCTCCCTGCCGTATCTATTCTGGGATACTTGCAGTGCTTCCAAACCACATGGGGAAAACATTCATCTGGAAGGCATGAGATATTAACTCCTCTTTTCATTCATTGTGGCAGAAACCAAGTTTCCACTATAAATACAGGCCCCAGAAAGAACCAATCAGAAGGCAGATTATATCCCAGGAGTGGCAGCCTCTTCAGTCTGGAGGGCTGCCAACGGGACTGAGCTCCACAGAAAGGGGGGTAGGTGACAGGGAGGGGTGATTTGCTAAGGATAAAACACTCACGAAAGAAAAAAGGAAAAGAAAAAAGCGAATGAGATTACTGGATGAAAAAGTGAAGAAATTGAGAAATAGAAGAAAATATATTGGAAAAAATGAAGAGGTTCTCATAATCTGGAGGATTAGAAGCTAAATCAAATAGACCCACTTATCTCCCCGGTTGTAATTTCAGGATATACCATGTTCCTCCCCCAAGGACATTGAGCAGCTTCAGGGAGTGGCTGTAAATTCCTAAAGAAAAGTGCCTTGTGGAGATTCAAGCCATTATTATCTGCTGCTGTACTTTTTAGCACATGTGCTCTCCACACTGATGACACGTCTTACTGAGTAATATATGACATTCCACATCGTGAGACTATTGATGCAGAATTTCCTCTTTCAGAGCTCAATATTCCAATCAAAGCCTGTTGCAGTCACATCATTGAGGCCATCCACTTAATGACAAGTTGTAAGATGCATATTGCAGAATAGTCATGTTCATTTTATGCTCACAGTGCTTAAAATCTCCTCTAAACAGCCTCTGCTCCCAGCCTATTAAGGTGCTGGTGTTATCTACACTCCATTCAATGGTGTGGAAATAATTGTCTTGAGACTAAAGAAAAAAATTGATGGTCACAAGCCGAGTCAGCACTCGTGTTCTTTTCTTACTCAGTTGAATCAGGTGTTATTTACCTCTTCCAACACCTGGGACTCCTGATAAGTCACTCCCTTGGTAGCTTTTTCCAGGACAGTGCTGTGGGGTCTTTGCAAGAAGCAGGAATCCTTCATGAACAGTATTGTTATCAGCACAATTCACACAGCTACCAGATGTGCAAAAATCAAAACCACCAAGTGCACTCAGACGGAGGGGCCTTCCCAGATCCATCTGGCCACTCTGAAATATGCTCATGACTTGGAGAAGTTACAGGGAAAGAAGGGCTCCACTTAACACTGGGCTCATGTGCCCGTGAGAGGATGCTTGTATTCTGACAAAGTCGGGGTGCTTTCTGGTTCCCCCACATCAGCTATCCCAGCACCTCCATCCCACAGCCCTCCTCCCTTGCAAACCTGGCTCTACTAAAAAGGCCTGCCTGTTAGAGACAGGTGGGTCCTTTTCTCCAGCTCTTCCTCTTCCTCTTATCTCTGGGATGAAACACCAGGGCTCGGGCTGGTGAAGGAGAGCGATTGCCCCTGGCAGCTGATAGTTTCACAGTGGGGGCCCGTGACTTTGCCTTTAAATATCAACCACACACACAGACAACACACTGGCAGCATGAGAGGTTTCCATGGTGACAGAATGCAGGCCACGACCTCTGTAAATGTAATCAGAGCACTGGGATTGGTATGTGAGACAGGTTTAATTTCTCCTCCAGCGGAAGCTCTGTGGTCCGGGCTGTACATGGGATTCATACATTGACAGACAACCTGTTATCTTCACCGGGGCAGCTCTGCATATGGCAACCCCCACTGTCCCAGAGCTGCTTCCTCTGCAGTCTGAGCAGGCTGCAGGACATAAAAGGTCACTGGGGACTGGAATGGCAGTCACATCAATACCTGGCCTCCCTTCCCAGTATCCTCAGGAGGTGCGACTCTCCCTTTGACATATTGCAGCTGTGGCATGGTCCAACAAGAGCCAGACTAAGGACTCGGAAGATGGGCTGAGGTTTTCATCTCTGCTCTGCCACCAACGATGTGACCTTGGGCAAGTCATTTAACCTCCAACTTTCAACATCTTGCCCCAGGGAGAAAACGCCCGGGGAAGAGAAGGCCGAGAGCTTCCAAAATCCCCAGGAGAAGATGGTACCCAATTATGCTTAATAGGGGAGAACTCTACAATCCCCAGTGGAATCCTGCCCCAGGAAGTGAGTTTTCATCTCACCAGTGCTAGTTACCAGGGTTTCTAACCCGAATTCTATGGTTAGAAACAGAGAGCACAGGGATTGCCATTGGAGAGCCTCAGCGGGACTTCCTTATCTCCATCCTGAATTGGAAACAAAACTAGGATCCTGTTCCTTCTGAGCTGGCCCAGAGTAGGAGACCAGAGTTTTGTGCTAAACTGATGGAAAATAGAGGCTCGGAGAGGAATATAGCAGTATCAAAGGCTGAACTCCACTCAGCCTCGGCAGTGAGCTTCTCTGGCCATTTTGATGCTAGCATCCTCTGAGTCTACTTGCAAAATCACATGAGACACTGGTAGACTTCAGTTACTAGTCACCTTGCTTCCTTGATTTCTTTCACTGTTTCAGTATAGTGCTCTGAAAAAAAAAAAAAAGTTTGGGCTAAGAAGAGATTCATAAGGCTGTATGACACATTTTTCTTTCCAAAGAGAATTGGTCCATAAGATTTTCCTTTCAAATCTCAACAAAGAATCTCAGAATTTCAGAGCTGGAAAGGACTTTAGAAACCCTGTAACTAACAGGGAAAAACAGAGCCCCAGACTGGAGAAGTGATGTACCTGAGTTACAGCAAATTAACGGCAGAACCAGAAGGGTGTCAGGGCCCCACTCAGCTCAGCTGAGTACTAATTTACCTCCTTGATGCTTTTGAACCTCAAAGTGAAGCAGAGAGGAAGTGGGGGGAGGATTCAAAAGTGGTAGTTGAACATTAGAATCAGGAAATGGTGATTTGGCTGAATCTGCAGATAATAGCATTACCACTTCCTGCGTTAGCTGATGCCAAATGAGGGAAGATTCTGGAGAAGAAAATACATAAGTGACAGAACTGTGGGCTTCCACACAATCGCCTCCACCCAATCTACACTGTTTTTCTCAGGCCACAGAGGGGAGCATGAGTCTGGTTGTTCAGGGACGTTATTGGTTGGTGTCCAACACAGAATCATGAAATCAAAGAATAATGGAGTTTATAGGAACTCCAAGAGAATATCTGGTTTGGCATCATGTCTTCTAGGTAACTAAATCATCTGGGACAGGCAATTTGATTATCTTTTCTTTTTATTAAAGGATCCCTTTCCTCAACTGTACATGAGGAAATAAGGTTCCTTCCAACTCTGACATCCAGAATTATGATTCTAAAAGACTTCCCAGCCTTCTGCAGTATCCTTCTGTAGTGTTTGCTTACTCAAGTGGTGATGAACATGTAAAGTAACCCATTTTCCTTGCCCCAAGGTTAGCATCATCAGTGTGGCAAACACAAGGGTATGTTCAATTCCCAGGGGTTACCATGGGCTTCAGGCCAGAATTGGCACTTGCAGCAAAGCTCCTTTAGTGTTTGAAGGAGGAGGAGGAAACCTGTTATGCTTTACTCTTGCTGGACCAAGGTGTTAGTACTTCAGCTCGTAGGATCACTTGAGGCAGGGCCATCATGTTGTTTGGAGTCCAGGTTACAGATTTAGTCCTCAGTGGATTCATCAGCTTCACAAGAAAAGGAAATAGGAAACAAAACACAGCAAAATATTTCTGTTCCTTGGGACTGCCGTTGACCTTAACTACAAAAAGACCTTGAGTCTTTAGTTACCAAGGAAATTGGAATGCCACTGTAGGTTCCTTCCTTCCTCCTCTCCTTCCTTCCTCATTTCCCTCCTGCCTTCCTTCCTTTCTTCAACATTTATTGAGCCCCTACTATGTTCAAAGCACTAGGACACAAACATGTAGAGACAATATGGCTGCCCTCAAAAAACATACAACCTGATAGTTGTTGAATATTTCCATTCTCATGATTGGACCCAATCATGACCTGTAAATGCCATGTAAATAATATCATCTTCGTGTCAAAAAACAATGTGATATTTTTTAGAGACCAAAATACTTGCCTGTTTAATGCTCTAGTATTAACTGAATGCCCAAAGATGTTCAGTGCCAAAACAGAGACTCCCAAAATAAATACTCAATTAATGTTTCATGTGGAACAAGTTGCAGTCCAAGTTCCATCCTAGACAGAGCCAGGATGGACAACTGACCTCATGGTGTGATTTGAGGAAGGCTGAAAGTCCATCTGCCCCCAAATATCTGATGTGCCCCCACTCTGATGTGCCACAATACTTATAATTTTTACCATGAGTGAGGGCCCTTAATTTTGAGTAAGGTATTGTCTCCAGAATGTTTGAGTAAAAAGAAGCATACTCCGTTAATTTCATTTCAGCAGACATGAACTGAATACCTGGTATGTGCTTGGAACAGTGTCAGGTAATAAGAATTCATAAATAAATAAAATATGAATTACCTGGCAGGGCTAACCTGTTGCTACATTCTCACTCTTTATCCCATTAGTACATATCAGTTTATCAGATTAGTAGCTGTCCTAAAAGGCTGATATAGGATACAGGCTGGTAAATTTTGATAGCACATGAAAACAGGAAATGTCTGGGACCTTAAGCATTACCCAAGAGAATTCAGGCCTGGGTGAATATTAAAAAATAATTAAGTATTAATGTTAAAATCAACTTGAGGGATTGGATACCACGGAAGGATGGAAAACAAAAGGGATCTGAAGGCAAGTAATACTTATTTCAGAATTTTTTCCCTAGGAGCTTTGATCATTGACCTCTGGAATCTTCCATCTTTGGTCAATCTTACTAAATCTTTGGCTCAAATCTGGGCTTCCTCAGTGGCCTCCCTTTGTGCTAATGAGTTTTAGTGTGGGCTCCCGGCTACTACCAGGTGAGATCACTTTTGCAGTATGTCTCTAAGACTGCTGGATCAATAGCCCCCATCTCTCAAATGCAATTATCTCAGTCCTTCTTTCTCCTTTCTTATGTCTTTCTGGTGTTTCCAGGGTTATGTCACAGATTTGCATCACTTCTGCCTCTGCCAACCCATTGGCCCTTGTTTGTTCTCTTGGCTCATTTTGTAAAGTGCCGTCTCTTGCTATGCCGCCTGTGAGGTGTGACCGTGCTTACCCTTCACCTGACAGGGACTCCAGTACCTGCAGAGGCCGGGTCGGGAGGGCTTAGAATAACCATGTGCTGCTTTCCACTCAAGCTGTGTCACTGAGTGTGGCCCATCTGCCAGCTCCATCCTTACTTTTGTGATTTTCTTTCAACAGCCTTCTTGTCCTTTCTAACAACCCAGCTTCCTCAAGGGCCCTATGTAGTAAGACTCTTGATTGTGTGAGACAGAAGCCCAAATCAAATAGCCTTGGGCAAAAAGGAAAATTAATTTATCACCAAGATTCCAAGGAAGAGTTGAATAACTAAACATGGAAGGGCGGGCCTTAAATGCCACTGGTCCAAGAGCCCCTGGATTCCATTATTTCTTAGGCCACAGAGCAGGCTCTCACTGGCCAAGCCTGGGTCAGTCGTGGCCATGGGGGCAGCGTTACGTAAGAACATAGCAGCTCCTACAGAAACCAAATGGGTGGAAATGGGAGAGAAGTAGCTCTAGACAACATGTATTGCTGTTTCTAAAAGTGAGTAGGGTTGTTGAACAGAAAAGGCAACCTATCCACCACAGCACTTTATTCTCCAGAATTGCCTGTATATGCCTAAATCATTAAAGAAAAGGTTCAAAGACACAGGACTTCTGGGCCCTTGAAAATCAGGGTATGGTCGGGCAGGAGTTTTGATCCTTACTTCATTCACCACTGGAGCCTTAGTTCCAGCCTGACTGGGACTCTGCTTTACTAGGTGTTACATTTTTTGGTTGCGAAATGTGCAAAGTGAACCCAGATTTCACAGAGGTAACAACTCTCTCCTTGCTAGCCAACCCTCCCTCTCTTCTCGTCTACCCTTGGTCAGTAAATTGTACTGTGGATAATCCAATTGTCTAATCTAGAAACCTGGGGGTCATTCATTCCTCTTTCCCTCTGCCAATTCCACCCGCTAAATATCTTTCAAACTATCCACTTCTCTCCAGCCCTGCTGCCACCAACCTAGTCCAAGCCACCATCACCTTTCACCTTGCAGCCCTCTAGTCTTATATCCCGTCAACCTGTTTTCCACCTTATAGCCAGTGATCTCTCTTTTTAAAAAAAAAAAAAAAGTCTGCTCATGTCCCTTCACTAACTAAAACTTTAAAGCCTCCTAATATTGTACTTCCTAACACCTCCATGTGGCTAATACGCTCCCACCCCTACCACGCTTGACCTCTTGCTTATCTCCCCTGTCCTGCTTTCCGTGGTGCCTGTATTCTCTGTCATTTTCAGTAGCAGACTTCTTTTAGTTTCTTAATGAGACACACTCACTCCCACTTTCATTTTTTTCACATGTGCTGTTCCCTCTCTTTGCAACACTCTTCCCCCTACCTTTATTCAGCTGAGCCCTACTCATGCTTAAAGTCTCAGCTTAAACATTTCCCCTGGTAACCATCCTTAGCTCTCCAGGCTGGCTTGCTTCCCTCTCATACATTCCTGTAGCATTAAAACCTGCCATTCAAAACTCAAATCCCATCTGTAACTACCTGTCTACCACCTGTCTTCCCCTCCCAACTGTAAGCCCCTTTCCTATCTTGTTCACCACTGTATTCCCAGCACCTACTGGGTCTGGTGCATAGTAGGTCTTCAGTAAATGTTTATTGAGGAAGTGCTGCAAGGTAATTCTGTTGAGTCTTTTTTATTTTGAATTAATTTTAAACAAGAAAGAGTATCTAGAATTCTTGTATACCATTTGCCAAAATTTATCAATTGTTATGTCACATTTGCTTTATTATTTTCTATGTATGTGAATTTACATATTTTTCTGAACCATTTGAGAGTAAGTTGCAGACATCATGCTCCTTTTCCCATGAATACTTCAGTAGTATTTCCTAAGAATGAGGGTATTTCCTTAAATAACACCCAGTACAATTATCAAAATGAGGAAAGTTAAGAAAGATACATGAGCTCTAATTCAATTTTTTTTTAAGGGCATTAGAAAGTACTGGAGCTGGGTGGCGGTCCAGGATTAAGGGCAAGCATCACAGGGTCGCCTCCCTTTCTCCATCCTCTCTCTCTCTCTGCCCCTGTTCAGAGTTTTCTTTGAAAGCTGAAGCCATGGTCAGGAAGGCAGTGCCCTACTGAGTGTGTCTGTTGTTCCTGCTGTGTCCGCCCTGGCAGCAGCAAATTCTCTGCACCTATGTCCATACCTCTCCTCCGCCCTTAGTCCTCTGGGGGGAGGCTGGAAGCCCCCTGAGCAGGATGGCTTTGTTCTGCAAGGTCCTGGAGAGAGGAGGAGTCCCAGTCCACGGGAAGTGGGAGTTGGAAGGAAAGGTGAGTCCCGAAAGTGGGAAGATGCCTCCTGGGACCCACAATCATGCATCGGGCCTTGCAGGGTCTCAGAGCAGGGAAGAAGACAAGCGACGGGGGGTAGAGTAACATTTGCACACCTTGGGTCCTGGGACCATCCTGCTCAGCTGAGTGGAATACCAAACGAGGGTGTCTTGGAGCTGCACTTCACCTCAGCCAGGCAATCGACAGGAGAAGCAGCGAGCGAGACCGACAGACTGTCACTGGCAAAATGAACTGTCACCTCCCATTTTTCAGAGGCACGGTGGGATGAATTGCAGCCTTGAACCATGCGGCCCGCTGCTGATTGAGTTCCGCTGTCTTAGAACCCCTTCGAACAAGGTGAGTTCATTTCAGACTGACGTCCCACCGCTTATCAATTTAGGAGCCAGTAAAATTAACCGCTTCGGAGCTGATTTGCTCCCTCCCACTGCTTGGATTCTGCATCCGGAAAAGGTCACCAAGTAAATCTCTGGGTCCTACTAGCATAATATGCAGCTTGGAGACAGGGTCTCAGAAGAGGAGACTGAGCCAAAACATAGCCCAGGCTGGAAAGATAGCCGAGGACCCCTCACAGCCACTGGTCCATGGCGTGGTGTGACAAGCCAGGCCTTTGCTAGCTCTGCTCCCACTGAATCAACTTCTGCTCTCAAGAGATCTAGGGTTGGGTAGAGTTGGGTGGCTGAAAATGGAGATGCTACAGCAGACCCCTTAGTCTTTCCCGGAGACCTCTGTGGATGGCTTAGTTTCACATCTGCTATGGACTGAGTGTGTGTGCCCTGTTCATATGTTGACCTCCAATCCCCAATATAATGGTATTTGGAAGTGGGCTGTTGGGAGGTAATTTGGCTTATATTAGGTTGTGACGGTGGAGCTCCCATTTTGGGATTAATATCCTTATATAAAGGAAGAGATAGTGAGACCTTTTTTTTTTTTTTTTTTTTTTTTTTTTTTTGCCAAGTGAGGAGGAGACAGCTAGGAGACAGCAGCCAGCTATAAACCAGGAAGAGGGCTCTCACCAGGAACCTGACCACGCTGGCACCCTGATCTTGGACTTCCAACTTCCAGAAGTGCGAGAAACAAATGTTTGTTGTACATATCCCACCCAGTCTGTGGCATTCTGTTACTGCAGCCCAAGCTAAGTCAGACATCCTCAGGGCCTTACACATGGTGGGTGCCGGATAAACATCTATTAAACCAAATAGGACTTCATTGCTTTAGCACCAATAAGTAGTTTGCTTGCACAGGAAAAAGGGATGTTTGTACAGGGACATCTCTATCCTCCTCATAGCTATTCCTTGGGCCTAGCCCATGCTAGAAACCCACTGACAAACTGAAATGCAGCAGAGCAGAGCCCTCTGTCTCCAGAGGAAAAAGTGCCTCATGCCTCTCCCCCCACCCCATACACATCTACCCTTTTCCTGCTCACAAAGGCCTGTCCACTGAGGCCTTCTCCTCTCCTCTGTGTCTAGGACACAAATGGTTTCCTCGACCCTCTTTTGAACCTCTTCTCACCACAGGAGACTGTGGCAGTGTTTGTTTCTGGAGATACAACTGAATTGCTCTCAGGATGATTTTAAGGTGATTTTTATGAAGGCCAGATGATGTCTATGCCCCAGCTAATATTCACCAGCAGGCCAAGTTAGTGGTTCCTGCTGCCCAAAGAAAGTGTGTTCACATTCCTTTTCTCATCCTAGTGGTTTACTTCTGTATTTTCATTGGGGACTTTTGGCCCTTACCTGGAGTGAGAAGACCTAGTTTTCAAATCTAACTCTACCTCCCCCATCTAAAGGACTTGAGCAAATTACTTAACTTGCCGAAACTTCATCTTCCCCATCTGTAAACCCACACAGTAGTTAAAAAGCTCAACGTCATGGATGTGAAAGCCTTAGTAAACTACAACTATGTATAAATGCTGGGGTGTATTCATTCTGATCTCAGCAGCAAAAGAAAAATAGGAGAATAAATGCCATACAGTAATCTCCAAATTTGATCCAGCAATTCTACTGCTAGGAATCTGTCCCACAGACACGCTCTGCTCGGCAAAAGGATGTTTGTGTGAGGAATTTTACTGTAGCTTGTTGATAAATCAGAGATAACCTAAATGTTGTCAATAGAGGATTCAGTAAATAAATTAAGATGCATGTATACTATGCAGCACTGTGCAGTAGTAAATACAATAAGATAAAGTAAATAAAAAAAACCTCTTACAGTTGTTATAGTCATGCATCAGTGTCAACTTATATAATTTAACAGGTGTGGTTATCACATCATTAGATACTTGAGTCATGTGTGGTAGAAATATACATTCAGCTAAACCTTAAGAAATAACCTAAGCTTTAAACAAAATGGGATCATCCCACATATAATGGTTGTGTGTCCATTTGCTATACCCTGGACATCTCCTTATGTCAGTCCATTTTCACTTTTATAATTTAAAAAAATTACATAATAAAACATAGGCCATGGATTATTAAGGTAGTTCTCTGGGTTAAGCATTGAGAAAAGAAAGGAGATTTGTAGGTAGCTTAAGGGTGTTTTCAGGACTACAAATCTACAATGTTCTAGTTGTGTAAGAGCAGCCGCTTGTTATAAGTTGAAACAGCCCAGCCCAGGAATCAAGTATCCATCACTCTTGTCCCAGCTCTGCTATCAACTTGCAACATGACATCAACCGAATCACTTGTCTGGGCCCCAGTTTCCACATCCAGAAAATGAGAGCGTTAAAGTGCATGTTCTCTAAGGTCCCTTCAAGCTGAAAATTCAGTGGTTCTATGAAGTCACTTTTCAAAGATTCAATAAAGGGTTTTTATATATAATAATAGTCTCTGGTCATTTCTGGCACTAACAGGAAGACTTTAACCAGACCTTAACTACTCAACATATATGCAGAGCAGTACACTAAGAATTTTTTTTTATTTAAACAAAAAGGTTCTTGCCTTCCAGGAACCAATAATTTAGAAAAGAAAATAAGACAGTTGAATTAATAGAAAAACAGGAAGATCAAGTTTTACAAAAGGAATGTACAAAGTAAGATGGTTGTGGCAGATAAGTATAACTCAAATTTATGTTGCTAGAAACCCAGGGCTCCTCAGAGGGGTCTCGGACAGGGCAAGAGGGTAAGGGAGTGAGTGCTTCCTCCTCCCCATCCCTGGTTTAATTGAACTAGTTCTGCATCGTGCATCTAGGAAATCTAAGAAAGACTTCTAAAGAAATAGGGCTGCTACAAAAAAATTGTGAAAAACACTGGCCTAGATGATTTCTAAGGCCAGTTCCATCTTTAAGTTTTCACAATTTTGTAATTCTGAGATGTCTGTAAAATAAAGTTTTATATTCTGCATTCAATTTTGCATGTACATAGAAATCAACTTTGTAAAGGTTAATTCTCCTGTAAAACGAATAATTATTTTGTGATATGGATAATGAACCCTAGGTGTATCTGTTAAACACACTTAGATTTTCCTGTCCTGAATTTTCTGAACATGAGGCATGGTTGTATTTACAAAAGAACTGGATGGGAAAGGAATTGGGTGAGGCAGGCAAAGGGTTATAAAAAGATTCACAAGATCCCTGCACCACCATGGAGAATCTGTTGTTTCATCAGTGAGACCAAAGATACTGAACTGGAGCTAGAATTTCTGGGCTCTGCCATTGAATTAGGTCATTTCTGTTTCGTAGAACGCATCTCAGAAAATACCTGGTAACAGACACTATTGCTAAGTGCTTTCCATGCATTATTTCATTTAATCTTCCCAACTCCATGAGATGGGTATTATTTTCTCCCCATTTTACAAATAAGAAAACTGGAACCAGGGGTGGTAAGTGCTCTGTTCAATGTCACAGAGCCAGGGCTCAAACCCAGGAAGTGGGGCAGCAAATCCCATGCTCTCAGCCCCCACGAGTTCTGCTCTATGTTGCTCCTGGTGACCATCAGACACTAGGCAAGCACCTTGCCCTCCAACCACTGAAGGAATCAAGTGGAACTCTGCCTTCGATGCCTCTATCAATTTATTTTGCTTCATTATCCAATCATAAAGAAAACTTTTCACTTCCCTGATCCAGGCTGGCCCTAGAGAAGAAGTTACGAGGGAGCTGTGATTGTTCACCTTCCCTCCTGCTCTAGTGGCACCTCCTTCTTCTCACCAGGAAGGAAAGCAAGCCCGCCTCCATGAAATTTGCTCCAATGCCTCCAGGAAGAATGGACTGCTCCTTCTTTTGTGCACACACCAGGGACATATACTGCATATAATACTTTCTTGCTCATGTTACATTTGGTCCTCCCCCTCCTCAACAAGGCTCTACCTGCCTTAGAAACCAAGACTAAATTTATTCACCTCTGTATCCACCACACCTAACACTGTGCCCAGCATATAATGAAGTCTTCACACATATTTATTTGTTTGAATGAATGAATGAATGAAGCACACTCGTGCTGCCTGCCAAGTTTCCTAGTGTGTCCCCTGTGGCACCTCCCCTAGCCTTCTCCTCCCTAAGGACCCCTTCTTCCATTCGGACTTTGCCAGTCCTCCCTTTCTCTTCCAGATCTGCTCTCCGCCCTCCAAACTGATAACTAGTTAGCTAACCTCATGCGTAATAAGTGTGAATGAGGTCAGCTTGGGTTCATATATTAATGTATTACTTTTGATAATGTAGCTTCACTTTAGCTAGAAACAATTCCTTGATCTAACAGAGCCATTTCTAATGGTGAATGCCAGCATTCAGGGTCGGGGTGGGAGGTTAGGAAATAGTTGGCAGGAGGGTTTTAAGAACTCCTATTTAAGGCCTCTTAAAACCTTGTCACCTGCCCACTTGTGAGGAAGAGTCATAGAACTTAAATGACAAAGCACGTGGATACTAACACAGAGTATATGTGGTCTCTCCCCTGAGCAAATGAGTTGACCAAAGACATGAACTTTGATCTGCCTCAGGATCCCACTACCTTCAAGCTGGGTTACGGTCACCTGTATGGCAGACTTTTCCCAGGAGAAAGAAGTCAGCACTGTGTTTGGTTGGCAATTGGCTAGGCTGTCAAGGGGACAAGAGTCATCTAATAAATCCCTTTTGCTGTACAGAGGAGGAAGCCCAGACCCACCAGAGAGGTAGGTGAGATGTTCAAGGTCACAAAGTCAGATTTGGAACTAAATACTTTATTTCCTTGAGCTAATATATGGTAAACTTGCTTTTTAATTTATTTAAAGCACTGTACATGTTAGTCATGTTAAGCCTATTATCTGTCACAGTGCTTAGTAGTCTTAAGAATCTAACCCAAAGGGACTGTGGCTTAAGGCTCCTGGACAGCAGCAGACAGCATCTTCCAAATCTCAAGATAGTGCATTTAATTAGTGGAACCTAATTCACATCTAGAATTCTAACTGGAAAATGTAATAGTTAGCCTTCCAGCCTCTGCAATACAAAAACAAAAACAAAACCAACCAACCAAACAAACAAACAAAAATCACACCAGAAACAGTGGGAATAGAACAAGTGCTATTGATCTCTATAATTTTTAGAACCTTCTCAGTTAGACTTCTGTCAAGTTGAAAGAATTGGTATCTTGTCTTGATATATATTTACTAGATTATTGCTAAAGAACTTTTAAAAGTGCATCTATGGGCTTTTGTATTCCTTCTTTTGTAAATTACTAGTTCTACTCCTTATCCATTTATCTTTGGGGTACTTATCCTTTTTTCCTTATAAACTTGTAAGAACTCTTTATATATTAAGGGTATTAATTCCTTAACCAAAGACTGTTTTCAAAATGTCAAATTTTGCCAGAAACCAGCCCTAATCTGATCAACCCAGCTAAGGGTTCCTTTGTTTGGCATCCCCTCAATACTTACACATTTGGTTTGTTCCATGGATGTTCAGCTTTATTCAGTGTATGCACATACCTCTTTTTCACCCCCTACCCTCCCAGTAGCAGAATTGGGTTTGTCTGTCAAGGAGATAGGACCACTAGAGAGCTCTCAGATGTCAAGGACAGACAAACACCAGTGACTGGCGATCTGGAGATGAAGGCACAGAGGCTAAAAAGTGGGTGGTCTCCCTAGTTCAAGAGTACGATAAAGGTCTAAGTGCCATGAAGGCAGTTAGCAAGATGGGGCCTGAGGAATAGGATCGCAGCAACAGGATTGTGCTGTTCAGGAAGACATTTTTAGTCACATCATAAGTTAACAAAACACATCTAAATGGCCTTGATCTTCTTTCATACTTCCTGCCTAGATAGGAGGATGTGGTCTCACGTGCTAGCACCGCGGATATGAATAAAAGGCTTTAGCTGCTTAGGGAAGTAGTATGTATATAAAGTAGCAGATGCATTTAAGTCCCTGACTGTTGTTATTGATATTTGTGTCTTATGTTACCAAATATATTTACTGCAGTTGGGCAGATTCTTTAAATAGCTTACCCAATACTCACCCTTCTTTATTTCTAGCAGAGCTGTCTCTCATGATAGAGGCTGAAAATACAGATTCTTGCTTTCCCAGGTTCACTTGCTGCTAAAGACAGCCCCATGAGTAAGTTCTGGCCAATGAGAAGTAAGAGGAAGACCACACTGGGAGATGTCTGGGGACATTTTTCTTCTTGTTAAAAGGATGAGTATGCATGAGGCTCCTGCACTTCCTTCATGCCTGTTAATATAGTTGGATGAGGACATGACTTCTTCAGCTATGGCAACCACACAGCAACAAGCCTAAAGACCAAGAGCCAACACTAAGAGTAAAGAAGCAAAAGGATAAAAGAAGCCTGATCAGTTGTGGCATTTTTCAGCTGATGAACCAAAGTGGCATTTCTACTGCTTCTGACTTCGTGAGACAGTGAAAACTGCTATTGAGGCTTTTTGTTAAGTATTTGTGTTACCTGACTCTGAAAGCATTTTGATATATTCAAAATGCAAAACAATACAGAAACTGGAATTGTAAATATATAAAATATGTTAATATGTGGATAAGGACCAGGTGGTATAATGACTGATATCAGGATGTTCTACAGAGAGGTGGGGAAGAAGGTGAGCAGGGCACGCTCCTGGACATTCTGATTTAATTGGCCTGGGTAGGACCCAAACACTGGTATTTAAAAAAAAAAAAAAAAAGCCTTCTAGATGACTTTAATATGTACAGGTTTGAGAACTTCTGATCTAGTCCAACTCTTTATTTTACATTTGGGGAAACTTAGAAACAAGCAGTGTGACTGCTAGAAAACATATGCAAAGGCAAGCCAACAGAGGACTGTGCAAAAGTCTTCAAGGTCACTTCTTCCCCTTACCTCTACCTTTAGCGTTCCTCCAGCTGAATATCTGGTGACTTCTAATTCTTGACTGCACTGAGCCCCCAAATATTACACCATCCTGGACAAAACCCTGTGCCCTTTCCTAGGCCCCTATCCTGGTCAAAACTCTCATTCCCTCACGGATCTACTGGGCAACTAGGAAACTAATCTTAAATGAATTCTAGCCAAGGTGTTAATGACTGATAATAGCTTACTGCATTATTCCTCCCAGATAACATTTCCATTTTAATAGAAGCTTTTAAATGCCTAATCCAAAGGAAACAGACTGAAAAGTGCAGAAACTGCAAATACCTGGCACCTTTGCCCTCTTTCTGTCCCTGGAAGACATCTCCAAATTGTAACCGAGACTTTCTGGGAGGTCCACAGGGCTCTGGACAGCCTCTACCAACCAGCGATGGGAGTTATGGTGTAAGATGCAATCCATCTGCCAACCCTATTGTTGAGCAAATATTTGTCCAGGAGTAAGGAGACTTGAACTACTTTGGAGCTTTGACATTACCTGGATATGTGGCCTTAAACAAACTATTAAACCTTTCTGGGTCTCAGTTTCCTTATCCATAAAATGGTATTACAATCAGACTTCTTCAATGAGTAGTTCATGATCTGCCAGAGACTCTCAAGGCCTGATCTGATAGCTCTTCAAGCTGGTTGCTGCTACCACGTAACTCTTCCCATTGCTTCCCACTAAGGAGGGAAATTCACTTGAAACAGGGACACCACCTTTCTAGCTCTACTGAGGACTTTTTCTCCCTAAGATGCCCTGAAAGAAATAATGTAAACTGGCATTTGGGGCGACTGCCAAGAAACTCAATCTTGTGACACTTGGAGTCCAGTCGTCAGGTTCAGAAAGCCCAAGAGTGGCCCAGTGGAGAGTATTGTGTCAGCCCGAGGGGCAGAGCCTCTGCATGTGCGAGGTGTGTCAGGAATGGGTTTGACGGGTCCAGAAGACACATCAAGCGGGGAAAAATCAGGTGTGCAGATAACGTTTTGTAAATGCCTTTCTAATTCTCAGTGCTCCAGGAAGGAATCTCAGAGATTAAATTAAGCTGTTAACCCTCTAGGCGCTCCTGTCGTTTATTGTTAAGGAATTAATAGGAATGTGGGAATGCAGATGGCCTGGCTGTCAGCTCGGAGAGGCGATTTTTTCTGATCTCCACGGACGTTTCCAGCATCTTTCATTAAGCGCTCATGTACCAATTTGTCATTTTAACAGAGCAGGAAAGAAACTCCCACTGAACTCCCTGGCTCAGGTGCTGGGAGTTAAATCCTCCCACGACAAGACCTACAGGGTTGCATCCGCAGGGGAGGCTCCCGCTCCCAGCGATGGTGAGTGGCCTCTGATGGAGATGGGCTGGAGCGGAGCCATTCCAGGGAGGAAGTCGGGATCCCCAGACCTGGCTGTCCTGGGAACAGGTTTCAACAGGAGACCCGCTCTAGCAATCCTAAACAGAGCAGAGATGAAACGAAACAACTTCTTTCAACTTCCTCAGGCCCTCCAGGGCGAGGGTAGCGTGCTCAACGAGGGGAGGCGCCACCTACAGGAGAGAGGAAGCCACGCAACCTGGTCTCGAGATTTCAATCAGTCTTAACGGCAGGCATTGATTGGGCATCGCCACACCTCCTCATAGTCGTAGCCGTGACATTTATCGAATGCTTTTCTCGAGCCAGACACTGTCCTAAGCGCTTGACATGTGTTAACTCTTTTAAACTTCACGACAACCTATGAGGTAGGTGTTATTGTCGTCCCCGTTCTGTAGAATAGAAAACTGCATCTCCAAGAGAGTAACTTGCCCAAAGTCACACGGTTAATCAGTGGGAGGCAGGGATCCCAACCCTGAGGGTCTGGCTCAGAGCCTGGATGCTAGACAAGCATTACCCTAAGAAGAGTGTGGCGAAGTAGAGTCAGGCCTGACTCCCCCCATGATTCACAGTGTAATTTAACTCAAGGGGCTTTCAGTTCTATATCTTGGGATTCCCATATTTTTGAGACTCCCTTACACGCCTGGAGAGAAAATTGTAGCTGAGGCAATTGTAACCTTGTATAATAAGAAAGGAGGGGTAGGGATGGTAGAGATTGTGTAGCTCCCATGTTCTTTAGTTTATAGACGAGAATCAGACAGATATAACTACATTCTCCGTCACAGGGCAAGAGCTAGAACCCAGGTCTCCTGACTCCCCATCCTGTGCTTTCGCCCCATACAACACTCCCTCTTTAATCACTCATAGCCAGGACTGGCTCTATATGTGGAAGAAAGTTAATCATATACATTTTGGCTTCAGAGGCTCCAGGTCCACCCTCTGACCAAAATATACTTTTTGTTTTTTCAGTCTGGTGGCTCTTACCTGGAATCCCACCGTTAGTGACTCATTTCTTTCACTAAGATGTTGATCCTATCCTCTCAGGACCAGTAAGGCTTTTACTGTTGGCTGTCATTTCATGTGTATGTGATTGAGTTCTAAAGCAGTGCTACCTGAAGTGTGGTCCACAGACAGCAGCATCAGTGTCATCTGCATATTGTTAGGACTGCAGGTCATGGGTTCCATCCGAGACCTACTGAGTCAGACCTACCTTGGTTCTCAGACTTCAGTGTGTGTGCATAAGTTGTCACCTGAAGAGCTTATTAAAACAGTTTTCTGGGAAAACCTCTTCCCACCCCATTGCCAGCGATTCTGAGTCAGCAAGTCAGGGGGAGGGGCCCAGTAGTTTACATTTCTGGCAAGTTCTCAGGTGATGCAGGTGTCGATGATCTGCGGACTATACTTTGAGTAGCACCTAAAAAGTTCCTGATAGCAGATACTGAGAGGGGAGGACAAGGAGAATAAGCATTCTGGGCCAAAGAGAGAGAGAAAGGTTATTATCAAAGGTAGAAAGGGTACAGAATAGGGAACCTTGAAGTAAAAAACTGCTGAGGGTGTGGGTTTGCAAATGTGCCTGTCTTTCCATTTGAGTAAGTTCAAATATTAAAACCATTAAGTGATTTAATACAATGTATATATGTTTGGAAACTGAATTTATCTAGCCATGGTAAAAATCTATTCTTGCCTCACCTTTTGCTGAGCCCTGCCTCTCTTGGTTACAAATGGGAATCTTCCCAGTCCCCTCTGACCATCAGTTAGCTCTCCAATTTCATTCCAGAGTCAACTGCACTGCGGCGGCAGACAAAGCTAGCCTGATGGCAGGAATACTGTTCCCTGATGGCATCAGAACCTCTTCTGTATTTATGTTTGCTGTGCGACTGTCACTTGTATACAATCACATAGAGACTCTGATAGAGACTTGGGCTGCAAATCACCCCCATGGCACAACTCTGGTGGAGAAGGAAAAGGGGCTTCAGTGGCAACCAGATATCAAACACGAATTACATTGCCCTTGTACCAAAACAGACATCTTTAAGAAATCATGTCTTCTGGTTCTCCTTTGCTATACTTCAGGTAATATGGCACCCAGAGGAACCCAGATGGATAACAATCTCTTCTATTTGTAAAGACCACTTGTGAGGGAAACTCCATAACCTCCCCGCAGTGGAGTGTATTATTGTTCAGCAAATATTCACTCTCCTCTATGCCCTTCCATGGGGGGAGAAAACTTCCCCCCTCCACGGATGATGGATTTAGCCATGTGACATGCTTTGGCCAATGGAATGTAAGGAGAGATTCTTAACTCTACTTGCTTGGCTTGGCTTGGCCTTTTCCATTTCTATCCTTGACCATGAGAAGAACATGCCCCTGTCACTTTGGCCTGGTACCAAAATGAGACGGTGCACAGAATGGACCTGAGCAAGATCCACACCTGGAACAGAGGCACTGCAGCCAATCTGCCAACCTGTAAGCAAGAAATAAGTATGATAACCTCTGACACTATTTGTTAATCAGCACTAATTAGTAAAGTTGACTGATACACCCCCTCGGGAACCTGTTCCACTGAAGTTTTGCTGGGAAGTTTTTCACCACGTCTAACCTGTATCCCTCATATATTAAGGTAAAGATCCATTCCATCTGCAGTCCAAACAAAGGGTCACTGGATTATATCCTTGACTCTAAATGTCCAAGAAATGTAGCCTGATTTGCTTAATATCTATTTGAGCTACGAAAATAGAGATGCACTCAGGGAATTCTTTGTTTTACAAAGTATTAGTTATGCTTGTCCTTCCTTATTGGAGCTATTAGAGGGTGAGTTCCCAAGAAGTGATCATATCCTGCAGGACCCAGAGAGGCAGCAGTAGGAGAGATGAGAGTTTAGAGACCTGATTAAAATATCATCGAATTCTCTCATTCTCTCTCAGCTCTTTCTTAGCACTTAGCACAGTTTGCGGTTATTTCATTTACTTGCCTGTTTCCTTTTTTCACTTGTTTGTCTCCCACTAGAAAGTGTTTCCATATGACCAGGGACAGTGCTTATCACGCTTACCACTTTATCCTCCTGTTCTCAGCAGACTCTGGCATGTAGCGGTAGCTCAAAATTTTTTTTCCTAATGACTAAATACATGAATTCTAATTAGGCATGTCACTAGACCAGGTGAGGGGGGCACAGTGAAAAAAATGCATGCCCTCTGTAACCTAAAAAAATCTGGCTCCAACGTTATGTAATCTTAGTTCAACAGGCACCTAATTATGAAAAATTTGAATATCAGTAACAATAATTATAATAATGTCAATAGGGAGCCAAGGAAGAATTTTGAACTGTAGAAGAATATGATCAAGACAGCATCTTGGGATAATGGATCTAACTGCCATGTTTGGGGGCAGCGGGGGGGTGGGGGGGGTGGTTCGCAGAGAGCCCAACGTTTCAAAGTGGGGGGGATAAGGGCCTGAAGTAGGGGTGGCAGTGGAGGTTAAAAGGAGTGACATTGGGATGAAAGAGCCAATGACCCCATCACCAGATGGGAAAAAGAGGCAGCAGAGAGGGAGTTTCCATGTAGCAGAAAGAACAGAAGTGCTTTTAACAGAGAGACAGAAATTTGGAGAAGAGGCCAACTGTGTTTGGGTGAGATGATAGGTTAATTTAGACACACAGAATTTTAGACAGTGGCTGGTTATCAATTGAAAACGCCCAGCCCCCAGTTAGAAATTCAGGACTGCATCTTGAGAGAGAGGTCACAGCTAGAAACTGCACACGGGCATTAGACTCATGATGGTAACAATGTAGGAAGAGAATAGCCAAAGACAGAAACCAGCCTCGACGACTGACTAGTTACAAGGGGCAGGAGGGTGAGGAGTGGCTGGGGAAAGGGACGGAGCAAGCAGGACCAGCAAAGGGTCTCAGAAGCCAAAAAAGGAAGGAGGGGACAGTCCAGCCCTGTCTCTTGGGGGAACAGCATTGGCTGTCAGACTTTGTGAAGCTCCTTTAGGAACAGAGGGGAACATCCCTCAACCTGACTCCCTTGCCTCTAACCACCTGGGTGGCTGGGGGCCTCCAAGGCTCTGTGACCCTTTGAAGAAAAATCCAGGAGAGGAAGATGGAGAAATGCAATCAATAACAACAAGCCTTGTTTTTTTCCACTTCGTATGCAGGAAGCAATCCAGGGCTTTAGCTGGTGCTATGATGGGTATATTGTGGATGTTCAAAAGGTCATCTGGCGTGGAGACAGGCTAAATTATGGCTGGAGTGTATGAATCTGAGGAGGTTCTCCATTAACATTTATTAGGAATTGTCATCGCTTCAACCCGAATGGGCCCCAGATGTGGAAACCCTGGCTGCCCCAGACTTCTCTTCGGGCTGCAATCTCTCTTCTGATTTATTGTTATTAAACATGACCAGATTTTGTAGAGGGGAAAATTGAAGAAAGCAACACACACATGGGGAACTGTTGGGTGGAGGCTGCCAAGAGAAACAAGTCATTTTATTCTATCTGGTGACAGTGGGAACACATGGAGACACAAACCATCGTGCCTCTTTCCTAAATCAAGGACCCGCAGGTCTGAACCTCTGGGCATCTGTTCACGGGGCAAATGTGAACACTCTGAGGATGAGCGAGGGATAGTTGAAGGTAATGAGAAATGCTAAGAATAGAGTCTGTGCATAGAATTCTAGAAGCCATGGCGAGGACACTCTTCCCCCAAATATATTACCTCCCAGGGCAGATGACTTTCTGGGAGTCGGTCACACCCTCTGGATACTAGATCATTTTTTTTATCAATAATATTTACTCTTCGATGGTGTAATTATTGTGAGGGATACCAAGATGTCCAAGTTAGTGCCCCACCTTCTGGTGGCTCGTAATCAACTTCCTTTATTCACTCATTCAATGTAATTTTATTAAGCACATACTATGTGTCAGACATTGGTAGGTGTTGAGGAAATATTAGTAAAGCAGAGAGACAAAATTCTGTCAGGGTACTTCATATCTGTAAGGGAAAAATCCGAAAATACCAACAAATTAGCTGCTAGACAAAGAAGAGTGTGAGAAGGAAGACAGTGTAAAGGAAGGCTATTGTACTAGGAAACCTGAATGCCAGTGCTGGCTCCACCACCTAGGCGTCTTGTGCCCTTAGGTAAGTTATTTCACCTCTTGGAACCTCAGCTTCTTGTTTATAAAATGGTGATAAACCTGCCTTGCCTTATCCCATAGGTTTCTTGCAAAAATTACATGAGGCAATGTATCTGAAGAGTTCCTTGTAAACTGTAAAGTGCTCTATGGTGTCAGGAGTCTTTATGATAAGTGCCAAATAAGTGAGACAGAGAGTGTGATGGGGCAGTATGTTCCCTAGCCGGGAATCTGGGGACTCAGCCTCTTCCGCGTTCTCTTGGGAAAAGGAGCAAGAGGACTAACCCCAGGCCTCCGGACACACGTCCTTTAAGGGGTCTTTTACCCGTGGGGTCTGGGTATCTTGATGATCTTACTAACAGGCCATCCCTGGGAAACCCTCACTTCACTCTGCCTTTCTTAGACCTGTGCAGGGAGGTTATCCTACGTAGCCATGGTGAGTGAATACAGGTAATGAGGAAAGCCTCAAAAGGTAGGAGGTCTGATGACCTTTGATGTTTCACTGTCCCTCTTTCAGATTATCTAGGTTCCGAGGAGAAGGAATTGTGTTACGCCATCCTGATCCAGCTTTCCCTTCCTTGGCCACCCCAGTGAACTTATGTCACTTGTATAAGCTAGCACACACACCTGCATCGTATCTGGAATTAATGGGGATACCCCTAGGGCCAAACTTCCTTATACCAGGATCTAAAACCCCAGCTGCTTCCTCCCGTTTTGGAACGCAGCTGACAGCACGGCATCCTTCCTAAACCTCATAGGCCATGCGTCCTTGACCTACAAAGAAGGAAGGCTTAACCTGCTTCCTAGCACTCATCACTAGCTGAGTGAGGGAGGGTTCCCATTAATCCAGGAATGAGAACATCTCTGGCTTCTGCATGTCCAGGAATGGGACTACTGCCCAAGATTTTTCTCCCGGTGGCCATACTTCCTACACACAAACACATTTGTTTATTCAGTTTTGGGGGTTTGTGAACTGTTTCCAGAGCTGTGCCTTCAAAAGGGCTTGCATTAGGTGCCAGGGATGGAGCAGGGGCCTAAATTACAACCAGGGCCTCAGTAATGACACCCTGGCAGCACCGGAAGTGGAATGGCCATTGGGTTGCTGTTCCACCCACGGGAAAGTTCTAACGGGGAGTGGGGGCACTTTCCCCTATCCCATCCCAGGGCTTGGCTGAAAGTTTTTTCCTTTTGGGGAATCACTGGCTTTCTCGAGCAGCTGTGACTGTAGGGGTGAGGACAAAGGAAAGAAAACGTAAACGGGGGGGGGGGGTTGTGGGGAATTAGGAATATTCTCTCAGGGTTTCCTCCAGTGGAGAGGCCTGCTTTCAAGTGCAAGGGGGCTGCAGAGCCACCTCCTTCCAGCTTGGCCTTGGGAGAGTGGGAGGACAGATTTCCCAGTTGTTGCTGGATAGCTGAGTCGCACCAGAGAGTATCTGAAGAGAAGGAAAGGAAGGGGAGGTATGAAGTGGGAAGGGAATGATTAAGGGGTTTTCAAAGCTCTGATTTTCCCTTAGGTAGACAAGCCCACTGGGGCTCGGGTTTGGGGTGGGTATGGCCTAAGATCCTGTTACCCAAAGGCTGGTTCACAGGCCTCAGCATCAGCCTTACCTGGGATCTTAGGCCACAGCCAAGACCTAGCGAATCAGAAATTGCCTGTAATCCCTAGATGGTGAGTACACCCACTGACATTTCAGAAGCATGAGCCTGGGGTGCTGGGATAGGAACGACTTCTCCCAATGAGCCCCCAAGGACCTGTGCTGCATGATCTCTCTGCCCTTCCAAAGCCACTCTCCATCCTTTTCCTCCCCTGTTCTCGGTGCTGATGCTGGGAAGTGATCTTTACGAGTTACTTCAACAGGCTCCCTTGTCCTCTGACTTCTGGTTGGGTTCAGGCCATGGTTAATGCTCAAGAACAGTGACTTTACCTGAAGTTTTTAAAGAGGAAGGAGGGCATGTTTACATCATGCAGCAAATCACTGGAGAAGGCTGTAGGCAGGGGGAGCTAGAGATGGGGGTCCTTATTCCCCTAGTCCCTGCCAACTGCCAGTCCCTCAACTAAAGGCCACAGCTCCTGGGGGGCACCCTCTCCTGCAGCTCTCCCCAGACTCTGGGAACTGTTCCTTCCCCAGCCCTTCAGGTCTAGAATGCTTACAGTTCCCTACTCTGGCTAACCTCACCATCCTGTGAATTGCTATGACTCCTGCCCACATCTTTAGAAATACACCTTCATCAAACTCTTCTTAAACAAACCCTGTTCGAGTGTGGATCTGTTTCCCAACAGGACCCTCATCAACACGGGATCCTGGAGACCAGACTCCAGAGTTCTTGCTCATGGTTAGGGAATGGGACAAACGAGCACTTCCAATTTAAGAATCTTCGAAAAGAATTTGAAAATGAATATATGTATATTCATGTATGGCTGAAGTATTGTGCTGTGCACCAGAAATTGACACAACATTGTAAACTGACTATACTTTAATTTAAAAAAAAAAAAAGGAAAGAAAAAAAAAAGAATCTTTGAGACAGAGATAGCCATTTTCAATCTAGGGATCCGTTGTGTGATTCTTGTTTCTGGAATAGAAAAATATGTCACAGGAGCACTTTGCACTCTCTCCAACATGCCTTCGCTTCCAGGCTACACTCTGTCTGTTTCCGTGTACACATGCGAGTCACACGGGGGCAGACTGAAGCTGCTTTGTGAGCACTGGTTTTTAAATTTTCAAGAATTTTGGCAACAGTTGTTTTTTAAAAAAAAAACTGAAATTAAATAAAGTTACCATTAAATAAATTATATTTTAAAACAAAAATAGAAAATACTAAAAACTCCTCCCTTCTCAATTATTTTGCTGAATTTTACCATATCCTAACCTTTTGGAGTTACTTATGTCTGTTGTAGCTATACGGTAGAAATACTACATAATGGTGCCTACCTCTCTTCCCAATTCTGCACTCAGTGATGTCACAATGATAGTTTGAAATCAGGCATGGTGGAAATATTTACACCAAGGAAATTGGCAAATGCTATAGATCAGGACAGGAATTTTTCTGGAAAGCTGTTTGTTAAACATTTTCTAGCACATCGTGGGGTTAGTCCCTACCTTTGGAGGGGGCTGGAGAGACGAACGGGAGGAAGGGAATCCTTTGAGATGGGCACAGTATTTGGATTTGGACACTTTTAGGGGAGAGCTATATGCTCGGTTTCTGTGGAGAGAAAGCAAAGTGGAACAGACTTGGCACTTGACAAGAAAAGATAAACTAAACAGAGGGGGAAATGTCCTCTTTGGCACCTCAGGGCAGGGTGGATTAAGCAGGCCTTTTAGTATGTGAGATGTGGTATTAATAATAGCTTACTTTCACAATGGGGATGTTTGTTTAAAAGCTCTCAAAGTACTTTACATCTATTACCTCTTTCATCTATCAAGTATTTGAGTGAGCAAGGGAGAAGCAATAGAGACATTTCTTCTTAGAGATAGAACAACTGGGGTCCAGGGAGGTTAAGCGACTTTTTAACCTCAGAAAACTGAGGCCCCAGGAGCAACACGGTACAGTACCCAGAGCTGGACACGGATTAAAATCCCTTCCTACCAGCTGCCACTTGTGTGATCCTGAGTGAGTTATCCAAGTTTCCTGAGCCTCCATTTCTTTATCTGTGGAAAGTTACAGGAGGAATAAATGAAAGAATGTGTGTACATCACTAGATGTATGTGGCCGGGGCTCCAAGAATGGTGAGTTTAATAGATAGACACCCCTGACTTCGCAGGGGCACAAGAGGAAGAGCGTACAGTACGCAGCACAAACACCTGATGTGGGCACAGTGGGTGTCATCATTCTTAAAACACCACTGGTCAATCCCATCAGTATATAATTTCTCTGGCCTCTTCACCATGCCTGGTCTCTATCCTGTTGGAGCCTCACTCCCCCTCCTCTTTTCTCTCCTTCTTCCTCTCTCTCATCAAAGCAATACTCTCCCTTCTCTAAAATTTTGGTAAGGGAGGAGGGTATAGCTCAGTGGTACAGTGTATGCTTAGCATGCATGAGGTCCTGGGTTCGATCCCCAGTACCGCCATTAAAATAAATAAATAAGTAAATAAACCTAATTACCTCCCTCCCAAAAAACCAAAAATAAATAAATGAAGACTTAAAGAAAAGAATATGAAAAAGAAAATATATATGTATAACTAAATCACCATGCTGTACACCAGAAATTAACACAACATTGCAAACCAACTATACTTCAATAAAAATAATTATTTAAAAGAAAGCAGGAGCTCCAAAGAGCATGTCATTAGAGAGAGGGTATAGCTCAGTGGTGGAGCACGTGCTTAGGATGCATGAGGTCCTGGGTTTAATCCCCAGTACCTCCATTAAAATAAATAAGTAAAAACCTAATTACCGTCCCACCAAAAAATAAAGTTAAAAAAACCTTTTTTTAATTATAAAGTCTGGCAACATTTGCCATATGATAAGCACATATTGAGGCATTTTCTAAGCAGAATTTCTTTCCTAAGAAATTCTATAAATAAAACTGTTTGCAGTATAACCGTATATTCCGTTATAGACTATATTCCATTATACATATACAGTCATTTGCAAAGGGTTTTCCCATTCACTTTTTCTTTGAACCACAGAACCACTCTGTGGCAAGAATTACAATTCTAACCACTTTACGTTGGGGGAAACGGAAGCCCAGGGAGTTGCCCAGGGTCCCGACTTGTAAGAGACTGAGTCAGGACGTGAACCTGGCATTGGACACTGCACAGCCCCGTGCTGCAGGTGATTCCTTCTTCCTCAGAGCGGGCATGTTCTAGTCTGCCTTCTAGAGGGAACTTCTAATTCTGCTCTGTCATTCAGTTAATCCATCTAGACTGAGAGCCTTTTGTGGGTAGACTCTCATCCTACCAGGAACTGAATGAGAAGTTAGGCAACCCAGGCTGAGGCTCTGATTCCTTTTCCAACTTGCTAAACAGCCTTGAGCAAGAAGAGTTGAGAGGCGGGAAGGTACCTTGCTGTGAGCGAATGCTGCCTTCCAGGCACTATGTTTAGGAAATTTACATCATTACTTCATGCAGTCTTCCCTACAACTCGGTGAGATATTATTTTAATTTTAAAGATGTGGAAACTGAGGCTCCAAGAGCTTAAGACACTTGTTCGAGTGTCATCTAGGTGGTAAGTGACAGAGATAGGATTTGAACCTATGTCTCTCCGATTCTGAATTCCACCTTCACTTCCTGTACCACCTTGTCCCTCTAGATCCTGGTTTTCTGAGGCAAATCCAGGCACTGAACCTCTCTGGGTCCCAGCTCACACTTCCATCAGCTGCTGGATTGTGTTCCTAATCTGGCAGGAGGCACAGGACTGGGAAACTTTCATGCCATCATCAATCTTCTCCCCAGTTCAGAGGTCAGAGGTTAGGGGTTCTGATTACTCCAGACCCCTCCTTCACCTCTGGGATGATGCCACATTTCACTCGGGGTCAGCAATCACACCTCTTCAGTTCTGCAACATTCTTCAGAATGTGGGCTCCCCACCCACAACCCATATCTACCCCAGGGCAGACTGTTCATTAAGGGGCAGGCAGAGAGGAGGCGAACCAAGGTAGCACTGAGATCCATCAAGGTGCTGAGCTGACAGGTACACATGCTTGCTTCCAGCCAGAAGAGCTAGTGGCCACTGGAAACCTGCCTTACAGGAGAGGGCTTTGTCTAGAAAGGGAAGGGAGGATGGAAAAAAAAAAGAGAGAGAGAGATCAGATCACTCTAATTATATGGCTGTAAATCACCGAGAATCTTGGCTCAAACATCCAAGTGGTGGAGGATGGATTTTTCACCTTGACTCCTGCTAATTTTCATTGATTTATGTGGCTTAAAAGCCTTTATTTTCTGCTTATAGGCAGCCTACTCCTGCTGAGGGGGCACGGGACTCCCTAAATGCTCTCACCTTGGAGAAGCAGGAGGCAGAGGTGGGTTTCGGGGCAAAGGCTGTTTCCTGCTTGGTTTCAGTTGCTGCCTGAGAGACACAGGGCTTAGTGGGAGCTGCTGGCCTGCCGCCTCCCCACTCCTGTCCCCAGAGCCTGCCTGCTTCTGGTCACAGCTCCTTGAGTTTAATACTCCTGGCAGCTTAGCACTCTGGTTTTTATGTGCTAGGCCATAATATTTGGTGAGCTGTGAGATGAGGTGGGAGCATTTGCAACTGGCGCTTCCCTTCCGGCCCTGCCCTGTGATTCGGGCCAGTGGTGTGACAAAGTGAGGCGAGCCCTCCTCCCCACTCTGGTTCCCACCTGTGGCTATTTGGCGCCATGTCCTCCCTCTGTTTTCTCCTCTTCCTTGTGATCCCACAAGGAAGACTTCCTCAGCTCTTGGCTTTTGAAAGAGGGTATTCGGTCCTCACATTCTAAATCAGGAGCCCAGTTAAACATTTAAAGGATAATTCTGAGTCTGCCCAGGGCCACATTCCACAAGGGGAGGCATGAGTGTCAGGAGGGAGGCTTTCTAAATGTCAGAGGCTATGTAAAAATCCTGACTGATGATGACAGACCGATGAGAAAGCCAATGGGTCAGTAGGTGAGGGTCAAGTTTTCTTGGGCGTTAGAAGCCTAAGAAAGCTGTGCAGACTGAAAATCCCACTTCCTCTATCAGAGGCTCATGTGACAAGTCACGTGGGCACCTCTGGTCCGTTTCTCTGGGTCTGGGGTCCCTGAGCTCTCCCTGCCCCTTCACCTAGCCCAGAGTCAGAATTCAGATGCCTGTGGGTCCCTCCAGGCACCCTCCATCTACAGCTGTCTTATTTTCTGCTGCACCTTCCCCCTACCTGATTATTTTAGGTGGGGGGTGGGATAGTTTTGAGTGTATATGGATCGACAGCTTCTTAATAAAGTTATTACCAGAAGATGACTCTGATCCAGAAGCAGACCCCGCCTTCAAATACACCAGGAGCAGCGGAATCTCCTAACGTGTCTTCCACATTTGGTGCTGTGGGACATAGACATAGTGGGGTTGGTAAGAAAACTTCTGGACTCCTGAGGGACAAGCAATGCAAATAAATAGTGAGGATAAAACATTAAACTCTTTTTCAATAAAGACGTCCCAAAATATAATGGCTCAACAAGATAGAGGTTTATTTTTCTCTCACAGAACAGTCTGAGTTCTAAGTTGGCAGGAAGTTCTCCATGCTGTCATTCAGGGACCCAGGGTCCTTCATTCTTGCTTTTCCAGCATCCCCTAGGGTGGCCTTTTGTCTTCCTGGTCCAAACTGGCTCGAGGGTACTCATGTTCTAGGTTCCAGGAAGAATAAAAAGTATAGAAGAGGCATACACATTTGTCAAGGTCCCAGCCCACAAGTGGCCCACATCACTTCTGTTTACATTCTCTTACCAAGAACTTAGTCATATGGTCATCCTAACTGCCAAGAAGACTGGGAAATACATACATATAGATATACAGCCATATGCCCAACAGTTTAATTATTCTAGAAGTAGGAAAGAGTGAATTTTTTATAATCTCACTAAATCAACCAATATGTGTTCCAAATACTAAGAAATAGAGAATCTTCATTTATCATAAGCAATTAGGTCAGAGTTTCTGTTAAAACAGGAAACCAGAAAAGTGTGATTCATAGAAGACATAAGGACACAGGGTCCCTCTGAGCAATGAAGCATGTCCCAGGGGCTTGAAGAAAAACCTATTTGATTTGTTTTTCCAGATATGAGACTTCGGGGCAGTGAGCAGCAGGCAAGGGTGACTGATATCCAGAACATTGGTTATCAAATGCTTTCTATTTGAATAGTGATTTATATTTTATGAGGTCATGTATACACATTATCTGATTGGATGTGAAAACATTCCAGATTCAGGAAGGCCAAATTCACAAAGGTGAAGGGTCTTGCACTAAGTCACTCAGCTCATAAGATGCAAAGGTGAGCTCAGAACCCAAACCTTCCAAGTTCGAGTCCAGTGCTTTTTACACAACAAAATGCTGCCTATTCATACAACATCCCAGGAGGGTGACTAGTTGGCCATCCTGTGGGGAATCAGGACTTTACTTTTGTCTCCATGTGATTTCGATGCCATGATTAAGATATCAAGAGTCATCTGAAGAATAATACTGCTAGTGATTACCTGTCAACCATATATTTTATCTACACCTCATTATGGCCCAGGAAGAGAGACATTATTATTCCTCTCTTACAGAGGAGGAAGCTGAAGAAGCTTGGTAACTTTCCCCAAACACATGGCTAATAACTGGTTGAGCCAGGACGTAAATCCAAGTTAATCTGTATCTTTTCTTTCTGTGTTGCCTTGAAGGATAAAAGCATCTGCTGCTTAGGCCTCAGGAAAGGACACACAGGCAAGGTTGGTAATCTCAAGCTTGAGTGAGGCCAACTTATTTAAGCATGTCCCAAACTTCTGACCTCCCATTGGGTATTCTAGAAACGGACTCTGTAGTCAGGTCTTCACTGGCCATGACCTTTAAATGTCCTTGTCCATTAGGCTCATAGGACATTTATGGTGTCAGAAGTGGAAGGAAACAAAGTTCCTCTGGTCCAACGTGTCCTTTTTGCAGATGGTGAAACTGAGACCCACAAGGAAAAAAATAATTTGTCAGTGGTTTCAGGGCTGATTCCCAGTAAAACTAGCACATTCATTTGATTCTCTGGGCTCCAGGCCCACGATGACCTCCTGGACTAAGAGCTGGCCTCGCCTGCCACCTGTCAGAGGTTCCTTCAAGTGAGTAAACAGAGGGGCAGAACTCAGCGGGCTCCATGCAGCTATGGCCGGAACGGTCCCTTCTCCCTACTCCATCCCCACCCAGCTGGGCGAGCTTGCAGTTTTTCCGAGGCAGGGCCAGCCTGTCCTGAGCTGCAAGATGTATTAATCAATTTGATGAGGATGTTAAAGCTTTCTCTTTGCAACTAATTATGGCCTGATTTATAGGCCTGGCCTTGGTTTGATAGAGCTCTCCTCCTGACAGGGATGAATGCGGTACTGGCATGAACCCCTTCATCTCTTCCATTTCTCTCTCTTCCTCCCTCCTCCCGCCTCCCTCCCTCCCACATCTCCTGCCTCCTGCCTCTGCTCTTGGTTCCCACAGGAACACCCTAATGACATGTTGACAAGCTGGTGAAGCATAGCTCCCTCTCTGTTGCATCTGCCTCTGGCACCACCATTCCTCGTGCATCCTCTGACGTGGGCAGATGGAGGCCCTGGCAGGCTCCAGCCACCACCCAGGTGCTGAGCTAGAGGAAGCTCTGTACACTCCTTTCTTCTGGAAACCGAGACTAATAAAACTATTTTGGGTTAACACAGCCTCTTCCTTCCCTAACACTTCAAGAGCTTCTTGAAACGAACTTCATCCCCAGTTGAATTGGGGATGCGTGGAAGCTTTCAGACAAGTTTTAACTTCTTCTTATTTTACAGATGGGAAAACTCAGGTGGGGAGATGAACTTGCCTGTGATTCCATACACAGTAGAACAGTAAAGGGGGGAGTGGACTGGTGTCCTGACTTCCAGCTGCAAGAGCTTCCCACTGCAGGGGTCTTAGAGTCGCCTTGCTACACTGTTCCTAGGAACGCCTGCCTCCAGGTTGGCTTCCCACCTGCAGCAATTTGACAGAAGCGGAGCCCTCGCAGATACATTGGTTTCCTGACCTTAGGCGTGAGGATCTTTGTGACTGTAGTATCCAAATAGAATATGAAATAAGATATAAATCAACACTTGGTACCTGATGAGTCAAGCAGTATTATTCTTACCCAATAAATAAGACACTAAAACACAGAGATGTTAAAGGTTTTGCCCAAGACTCTGCACACAGTAGGGCAGCAGGAGAGCCTAGCCAGATGGCTTGATTCATCGTCTAGTTTCTACCCTTTTACCCCATCTGTGACCTCAGTCACTAATATCTCCCATTTCCTCCCATTTAGTGCAAATATCCAAGAATTCTCAATTTTTTTTGTAGAATGTGGAATGACATGAGGAGTGTGTTCAGGGTTTGAGAAGGGGAAGCAAAACCAGTAAGGAGTGTGGAATGAGGAGTAATAATCTAAATGTCCAAGTGCTCAGTGAAAAGCAAGTTTCAAAGCTCCAGACCTGAATGGCGGTGACGGGGGTGGAGAGAAGGCAGCCAGGGAGGCAGGACCAGGTGAAATCCCTGGGGGATGGGGCTCGGGGTCAGGACGGAGAGCTGGCAGTGGGCAAGGAGAGGAACTAGTCTGCCTCAGGAAGAACTAAGGACAGTCTTGATTTCCCTACATCTTTCCTTACGGAAGGTCAATGCCCCCTTTTGGGGCCAAAACATTCCCAGGACTCTCTTTCATGTGGAAACTGGAGCCTTACGTCTACAATCCCATGAGCATTACAGAGCAGAGTTTGCTCAGATGGGCATTAAAAAAGAAAGCAGTGAACAGTGAAGGATGAGCGGAAACCCAGACCAAAACTTGTAAGCGTGAGGAGGAGCTAGTTGGGAAGTCGCAGAGTGAGTGAGCCATGCTGTCATGCTGTCCTAGAATGCTGGGCCAACCAGACATTTAGAGATCAAATATAAAGGAAAGAGCCCTGGGCTAGGGCCAGACCTATCTTTGAATCTCATCTTTGATGCATTCTTTACACGAGTCACTTCCCATAATTTCTCTGTCTGGAAAATACGAGGGTTGGACTAGTAAGTCCCTGCCAACTTTGACTTTCTAGAATTCCTGACTTCCCAAATAAAAACCACCCTGTGCATATCTTTTTCTAATCCTGCCTTCCCTCCGCACTCCCCACTGGGCACTGATTTGCATGTCCTATTGGATTTGTTTTCTAGGGGTGGGAAGGGTAGAAGTCTCTGGATTCTCCCATTAGACACAAGCCTCTGAAAGACGAGCACCGTCTGGAACTCCTAGTCCTTGGCGCCTCCAGTGTAGCGATTTGCTGGCCAAAGAGGCTCCGCAAGGTCCCCAGGCAGGGATGCCTGTCCCGTCACGTGGACACCCCTGTGTCCTGCCCCCAGGCCTCAGGGCTGTCTGGCCAGCAGCAGAGGATGCCGGGAGCCCCCCACAGCAGCACACTAATCCTGCTGGAGTTGCAGGCCCCTCCGCCTCGAGGAGCTGATGTTTTCTTGATGAGAAGCCTGGCTGCCCTGAGTAGATGAAAAGTTGCCTTCACAGTGGGGTGAATTCCCTCAGACCCCAAAGCAGCTGCTCCTCAAAATCTCCAAAAACAAAACTCCTCATGAATAAATATTAGTAAGAAATGGGGTTTCCCAAGAACAAAAGTGGAGTTGAGGAAGTTATTGAAAAAAGTTGGGATCTTTCACCTCACAAAATATGTCACTTATGTGTCGCCCCAGACACCCCCAGACACCCTCTGCCACCCCACTCCCATTCCACTGATCTGGAGCCACATCCTGCTTCTCCTTCACATGGAAACAGGCAGCACCTAGGAGATCATCTGCTCAGACCTTCCTTCAGAGGAAAAGAGAAACCACAAACAGCTGCCCCACGAGCCCTCCTGCCAAATTCCAGCTCAGACAAGGGAACCCGATGACCTCATCGGCATCTGAGCTGGAACTGACTTCCTCAGAGACAGAGGAGCTGCCAGCATCCCTACAGAGTCCCTGGCAAGAGAGGAAGATGTATGGTGGGTTCACACCTGGGCCACATGTGGAGAGGTGTGCCGAGATCTGCACCCAAGCAAGGCCTCAGCCCTGGGCTGGGCCCTGCTTTCCATCGGCAGCTGGAGTGAGTCCTTCCCCCCACCTCCACCCGACCCTTCAAACAGCCCTTTGCTTCTGCAATCAAAAGAAATCCAAGTTAGAGCCTCATTCATTCTCATCTGGATCCCAGTGGAAATGCAAATACCCTCGGGAGAAAATGCACCTGTGTGTGAATGAACGTATCAGAACTGGTCCAGAGTAGTTTTGCCAAAAGAGAAGGTGTTAGAGAGCAGGAGGACCCTGGGGAGGTAGTGGAGTGAAGAGGTCAAGGGTTCAAAGTTCCTCCAGGGCCAATATTGGAGGGGGAGCTGCAGGCACCACGTAAAGCAAAACCCCTTACCTTGCAAATGCAGAAATCAAGGCTCAGAGAAGCTGTCTCTCCAGGGTCACGCAGCAAGTTAGTAGCAGAAGCTACAACTCAAGTCTCCTGACTCTTAGCCCTGTGCCAGCTGCAGAAAAGGAAAGCCCGAGGCCTGAAAATAAACTTTGCCTGCTTCACAGGTTTGCCAGGGGCTGCCCTCTCCACATCTCTGCCTTTATAAAACTCGGTTCCACTAAGAGTGATCTCGGTTCTTGGCTGTGAGCAGTTGCAAAGCAGCATGTGTGGCTAGAAGAGGGTGGATGAGATTGGGGAAGTGGGTAAAGATCTTTCTGAACAAAGACTTTGAGAAGAGAAGCCTGAATCTTTAACTGCATCAGACTCTGCAAATGATGTTAAATCTTGACTTGGAGTGAGGCTATTGGCTAGTACCTCCTTCTGGCCCCAGTTGCCCAAAGGAAAATAGTGATGTTGTCATCTTTGGATGCAAAGGATGACACGTTAATAAATGATTCCTCGTCTGGATTCCTCTAAGGATGCATTCCTTTCCCCCTTATCTTATAGTTGTTTTCGTAGTGGAAAAAAATGGGACTTTAGAATCAGAACTTGGATATGTGGCTTAAACTTAAAAAAATTTTTTTTACTGTGGTAAAATATACACAACATACAATTTACAATCTTAATCATTTTTCAGTGTACAGTTCACTAGTGTTAAGTATATTCACATTGGTGTGTAACCAATCTTCAGAACTCTTTTGATCTTGAAAAACTGACTCTATATCCATTGAACAACCACTCCCCTGCCTCGCTCCTCCCAGCCCCTGGCAACTACCGTTCCATTTTCTGTCTCTATGAATTTGACTACTCTGGGTACCTCATATAAGAGGAATCATACAGTATTTGTCTTTTTGTGACTGGCTTATTTCATTTAGCATAATGCCCTTAAGGTTCATTCAAGTTGTAGCATAGGAAATGTAGAATTTCCTTCCTTTTTAAAGGCTGAATCATACTCCATTGTATGTATATACCACACTTTGTTTCCTCATTCATCTGTTGGTGGACCCTTGGGTTGCATCCACCTTTTGGTGATTGTGAGTAGTGCTGCTATGAACAAGGGTGTACACAGATCTCTTTGAGACTCTGCTTTCAATTCTTTTGGAAGTGGATTGCTGGATCATATGGTAATCCTCTTTTTAATTTTTTGAGGAAATTCCATACAACTGGCTTAAAAAATTGGGAGTCCTTTCCTGGAGATTATCATACTAGGTGAAGTAAGTCAGACAGAGAAAGACAATTATCATATGATATCGCTTATATGTGGAATCTAAAAAAATGATGCAAATGAACTTATTTACAAAACAGAAAGAGAAAACAGACATAGAAAACAAACTTATGGTTACCAAAGGGAAAAGGGGGGAGGGATAAATTAGGAGTTTGGGATTAACATATATAAAGTAGATAACCAACAAGGGCCTACTGTATAGCACAGGGAACTATATTCAATATCTTATAATGACCTATAATGGAAAAGAACCTGAAAAAGAATATATGTGTGTGTGTGTGTGTGTGTAAAACTGAAGCACTTTTGTTATATACCTGAAACTAACACAACATTGAAAATCAATTATACTTCAGTTTAAAAAAATTGGGGCTCCTTTGTTTTCTTCGTCTATAAAATAGGCTCAAGATTATTATGAGTATTATAAACATAATGTGCATAAAGTTCTTAGTTTGAAGCTTAGTATGTAGGAATTTAAGAAATGGTTGTTTCCTCATGGACCATTGGCAGGCTGTGTTTTATTTCTGTACCCCAAGCATTTAGCACAGTGCCGGTAGAGGTTCAATATATGACTTACTGTGAAAGAGTAAGTAATCAATAAATGCATCCTGGAGTACGTTGGAATAATTCCTGTACATTGTAAGTGCTCAGTAAATGGAATTGAATGAACGCATGTTATTTTTCCAGTAGAGGCCTATTTGTCCTGTATCCTACTATGTGAGATTAAAAGAATTTGCTCACATCTCTAAAGGCAGGACAATTCAGAATCAAGTCTTTGGCCTACTGCCACTTATGCCAATGCTGACAAGAACTCCCACTTTCAAAGGTCCCTCCCTTCCCTTCACCCAGGGCAAGTGAATTCCTTTGTACAAGGTGGGTAAAGGAGGAAGATCTCCATGTAAAAACACTTCCAGGCTGCACTGGGTTTGCCAGCGTTTCTCTCTTCCTGCCATATTCGTAGAGCAGTTACCGTGAGCTCCAAGGCGCATTGCAAAGCCACGTTGAATCCTGTTAGTCCATGCAACTCAGAGAACTTCGGTTACTGGGCCTAAGTCCAATAGAAATCATCAGGTCCCACTTCGCAGCAGCATCTCCATTCTGTGGCCGTCTCAACCCAGGAATGCTTACCTGCTCTTACAATGGAACCCAAATCTGCTTTTCTTTTCACAAGTCTGGCTTCTGTTTTTCTAAGCACTGCCCATCAACACATCCAACTTTGTAACTACTCAGTTCCCGGTGTCCTTTCCACTCACGAGTATTTGGTCAAATCTTGCCCACGATGGTGACTGGAAATGAGACCAAGTGGAAGGGAAACTCCCTCCTGGGTGTAGGTGTATGGATTGAGAACTCACTTCGGACATCCTTAGCACCTTACACAGGACCTGTCATACAGGAGGAGCCCCATAAATACCTGTTGAATGGATAAATATTGATTTAATATATCATATTCCCAGGTGGCTTTCTTTACGCCATAAATTCCTCAAGCATGGAGTTAAGAAACTTGTCTCTCCTCTCAGACAGGTTGCCTCCTAATCCAGAGGCACTATTTCCCTGTTACATGGGGGCCTTCTGAGGGCAAATCCTTGCCACCTCCACATTCTGTGAGGCCCCAGAACTTCAGCAAGGACATTGTTATGATGATATGATGACTTAGACCAGGGTTTCTCAACCTCAGCCCAGCTGACATTTTTGACCCGATAATTCTTGGTTGTGGGGGGCTGTCCCTTTCTCTGCAGGATGTTTAGCAGCATCCTTGGTGTCTACCCACTAGGTGCCAGTAGCAAACCCTTCTCAACCTAAAATGTCTCCAAACAATACCAAATAGCTCTTCTGGTTTTTTTTTTTTTTTTTTTGGAGGGATGGGGGCAAAAGTCACTCCCATTTGAGAACCACTGGCTTAGACCAAAGCAGAAGATGAAGCAATTTCTCTACTTTTTATTGCCTTGTGGGAATGGAAACTATTTTTCTAGTAGAGGAAAAGTTGCATATTTATTAGATAGAGAACCAATGAATAATATACTTCCAAGCCCCAGGGCTTTCTCAGAATTGAAACTGGGAGCACTCCAGGTGAGATCATTCCTGCCCGGGACAAAATTTCCATGTTAGGTCATTGGGGTGCAGAATGAAGTAACAGAAAAGGGAAATAGAAAAGTGCAAGGGCATGCCAGATCAGAAGTTACTGGAAATGGCAGTTACTCTCCACTCCTCAGATAGGACCTACCAGTGCCCTAAACCTGGGGTCAAATACATAAAAACCCACTCTGGTTGGATTATACCTGTCTGCAGAAATTGGAGCTCAGAGAGACTGGGTGACTTTTCTGATGTTGCACAGCACATTAGAGACAAAGCCAGGACTTAAACTCCCTTTCAAGTTGGACATCTGAAAGACAAGGGGACATGTGCACCCTCAGCTGTCCAGGCCTTTTCTTTTGTCTGCCCTAAGCTGACTGTAGAAGCACAGATTAGACCAGAGAGAGAGGAGACAAGCATCTACATGTGATCTTGGCTTGGAGGTGGGAGTGAGGTTGTGAGGACCGAACGGTTCACAACAGCAGACCATTTCCCAAGATGCTCTGGGGTGGCTGGCTTCTGAGCCCACTATCTCACTTTTCTTGTTGCTGCGTGGAGATAAGCTATCAGCTCCTGCGCAGGATCAACTGAGGAAGTCGAGAGGGAGCAGAGGCTTTGGCAGCTGGCAGGAAAGAGCTGGCAGGGGGAAAAAAAAAAAAGCAAAGAATCCTGGGGACAAAACTGCTGACTGGGATGTTCAGAAGGAAAGAAAGAGGGAAGAAAAGAGAGACTCAAGGCAAGGGGAGAAAATAGGAACAAGGGAAAAAGCAGAGAAAGACAGAGAGACCCACAAAAACCAATGAGACTCCAGCAAAACAGAACACCAGGAGAGAGTCCTTCTCTTTCTATTAAAAATGTATTTGCTCACCAGTCTAGAGACCTGCAACTTTAAAGTGTGTTTTCCTTCTGTCTTGGCCTTCAGAGTTAATGCAGACCAAATCTCCTTACAACTCATTTGCGATCCGATAAACAATCAAGTCTTCAAAAGTAATTTACTGTGTGACTTCAGGAAATTCATTCAACTGTTCTGAGGCTTTATGTGCCCCTCTTATTTAAAAAAAATGCAGAGAGTTCCCCTCCTGCTATAGGGGGAGGCCTCATCGTCTAACACACTCAAAGTGCTAAAGAGCCGTTCTTTCATCTGGAACTACCTAGGGAGAGATTTTCTTACCATGAGCTTTTACATCCTCATTCATTTGAATTGGCGCTCTGGGAGCCAGGCAGGGAACAGGTATTTTTATCTTACTGTAATGGATAAGCAGTGGTATAACTAGTAAAAAATGGATCTCTCCTCTGTTACACCCCTCTGCATACTATGGCAAAGGCCCTGATTTTTCTCCTTTGAGCAGGATTCCAAGACTTGGCTGAGCAGACTAGATTTGGGAGAGACGGAGTTCCTGCGCTTTGGGGAGGGGAGGGACCCACAGACTAGCAGAGAGGCTGCTGGTGTCATCAAAAACCTTGACTCAAGAGCCTCTCTTCTGAATCCAGCTGCCAGAGCCCCTCACGGTTACATGGGTCCACGCATTGGCTGCTCTGGCTAGGTTTCAACTCTGGAACTGAAACAGCGGGGGACTACATTCCATAACCCTCTGGTAGAACAAGTCAGGGCTGAGTTAGGAAGCAAAATCAGGATTAAAAAGACCCGGGTCTGTGCTCTTAGTGAGCAAGCAGAGTTACTTCCTCTTTGTGTTCACTCCCAGTTTCTCTTTCCTCAAGTTCTCCTCTCCATTCCCTTCCAACTGGTAGGTGGCAGCCCTTTCTTTATTTATATCCTTTTCCAAAGCGCACATCCTCCAGGAGGTCTACTCAGATTACACCTGCCCTTGAGGAATCCTTCCTTTACTTTGTTATTAGATCCCCAAATTTGTCTACAAGAACAAGACCCTGCACACACAGAAAGACAACAGTAAATTAGGAGTGAGTTATATGTCTAGTGTAATGTATATGCTAGCGTGTAAGTTAATACCACATGGATGAAATCCAGAACTGTCCCTGGGTGGATGCACTGCCTTGGGCTCTGAAATTGCCATTTTTAGGGAACTGGTTTTTGCAGAGTTGAGGGGACTCTGATTCCATTAGTCATGGGTTGATTCCCCTTGGTTATTAGAATAACTGAATTCTTTTGCTATGTCAAACACAGCCCTGGCCCTAAGCCCCACCTCCCCGGGACCAAGCTGAAGAGGGTACCCCACTGGGGAAGGGTTTCATCCAGAACCACCCTATGATATCACTGTCCTGGGTACTATTGAAGTACCTGCCTCTCTGCTTCGACATCCAGGACAGAAGAGTCTCCAAAAGCAGGAGACCTCCCACATGCCAAGGAGGAAGGGAAGTTCTGAGTTCAAGTCCAGGAACAGTGGTAGAGAGTGGAAAGACCATCCAGCAGGAGAGCCTTTCCCTCCCAAGGAGGACACAAAAACACCAAGGAGCAAAAAGGTTCTCCTTCTTTCTGTACCCTAAGTGATACCAAAGACCCTCCCCAGCCTTTCCTGATCTAGTAAACAACAGAAAGAGCCCCTTTGACCTTGCAGGAGTCCCCTGGGCCAGGCTGGACCTGGTGAACTACAACCGAAGGAAGCTCCCAGGACAGGGAAAGAGTAGGAACATCCACCCAGGCCAAGGGTCCTCTCCAGCTCCTGCTGCATCTGGATGGGGGCAGCAAGCAGGTGCGTCTCCAGGCAGGATGGAGATGGTGCCTCTGCTCTTGACAAATTATTTTCAGGAACGTGCACTCCTGGGCCCATGAGTGTGCGTGAGAAAGAGAGAAACGGGACGGAGAGAGGAAGGGAAGTGGGGGAGATGAGGGGCGTCTGGAGAGAAGCAGGGCAGGGCGCGCCGCGCCGAGGCCGGGAGCCCGGGGCGGGCGCGGAGGCAGCCGCTAGGGTGCAGCTGTGGGCTGATGCGGGCGCCCGGCCGCGGGCGGAGATGGGCTGGCAGCGATGGCCGTGAGGCTTCGGGTGTTGTGTTTCCACTGTAACTATAATTAGGCAGATTCTGTGTTTATTTAGGCTGAGAGCTGTAAGATAAATGACAGCTTCGAAGATGCTTTTCAGCACTTCATAAATCACCCACCAGCCCGGGCAGTTTGCTTCTGCCACGTCTAGGTTCTTCCTCCCGCCCTCCCCCCCACCCTCACTCGCGGGGAAGAGGGCACACCCGGGTCCCCTCTGGCCACAAAGGACAGAAGAGCAAAGGGGAAATAGTGTCTGTCCTCCCCAAAGCCTGCGGCACGGGGCAGCTGCCGGGAAAGCTGTCTGGAGAGACGCTGCCTCCTGAGGTGGTCCCCGCGGCCTTGTGGGGCTCGCTTGATGGGCAGGCTTGCCCTCCTCCGGGAGAATATGGTCTCTAATCGGCTCTAATTCAAGCTCTCTTCCCTGTGCCTCGCTGACACGTCTGGAGATTTACAGGGGACATTTGAGAAGTATTTATAGTGCAGGGAACTTTTCTTCCCGTTCCTGTGACTGTCTGCACCTCTCTTGGGAGCTCAGGGCGGAAAGCTCCGTGTCCTTTCCCATGGGAGAGCACATTCTTGGAGAGGGGTTGAAGACAGCAGGCCATCTCCCAGTGGGAACTTGGAACTCCCCGGGCTGTTAGGAAGGGCAAAGACCTGGATGGCGAGCCACCCTGCCTGGCCAGGCCTGGGTTGGGTCAGTTCCCTCCACAGGAAGAGGGAGTGGCTGTAGGGAGTCAAACACTGGGCCTCTGGAACTTTGACTAGAAGCATGCAAACAGCACACCCAGCTGAGAAACCCAACAGGGAAGTGAATACGGTCTGGACCAGAGATTTCAAGTCAAAGCAGACACTGCAGGATCTGCAGACATCAGGCAGGGCTGGTGGCATGAACCCTTCTCCCAGTTTGGGAACATAGATTGGGGGAAATTGGCTTTGTGTAAAAACGGCAGGTTAACCTTCAATAGGCAACAAGCCTCAGTAATCTTCTTATGAGACCCATGCTGCCAAGCCTAGGTCATTCATGGGTTAGGGAGGTCCAGTCAAGCCACCAGGAAGAGGAAGGGATTCCTGGCTCCAGACACCAAAGTAACAAGGAGGGATGCTGGACAACCACTGCCCCCTTCCACCTGCATGGCCCTCCCCTAATAAACGATCTGCATTAAATCACAGAACAAAGGCAGCTTCTCATGTGGGACGTTGTACCTACTGATATGCCAGGCGCCACAGCGCCTGGGTTGGTAGAGCCCATCCTCACTGCCAGTGCCCTACTGGACTGCCAGAATGCACCCAGCGAAGGGATAATCGACCAGACACCACGCTGCAGAGATTGGAAGATTATTTACTGACATTTCTGTTCTGTAGGGCATGAAAGAGGCTGCTCTTTCTCCCACAAGGAAACCAAGCGGAAAGAACAGATGTAGTGGCCCAAGTCCCCAGCTCAGGGACTCTGAGTAGTTATGCTGGTGGTGTGTAGCCTTGTGAGCTCTATCAGCATTGAGTTTATCTACTCACTGATTCAGCATTTATTAGGCACCTTCTCTGTGCCAGGCACTGTACCAGGTCTTGGAAATTAAAAGATGAAAGACATACAACCCCTTCGCCTTCTACTGTAGTGGAAGAGATGGACATAAAAACAAACCATTACAAGCCCCTATAGTAGAGAAGTGTACAAAATAAAATGGAGACTGGTACTTACTTGATGAGACCGATTCCTTTTTTCATGCAAGGGCACTCAGTCCTTCATAGTGGGATATTGCTTAAATCTGAGTAAAGCTATAAAAATAATGATTCAGAGCATGGATTCTGCTGTGGGACATAATGAGCTTAAATTCCAACTCTGCCACTTACTAACTGTATCGTCTTGGGCAAGTTTAACTTCCTGAACTTCTTCTATAAAAAAGGAAGAACAATTACTGTGATGATGATTTTATTAGGCTTACCTCATAGGGTTATAGTGACGATTAAGGCAGTGTGGGGGGGGTGCATACCAAAGTGCTTGGAACATAGTAAGTGCTCAATAACTGTTAGTAATGAGAGAGAGAGAGAGAGACAGAGAGAGAGAGAGAGACAGAGAGAGAGAGACAGTGAAAGCAGGAGGAAATGCTCAGGTCCCCTGAATAAGAGAGAAGTAATCTTGCACAAACACTATCATCTTCTCCATAGTTTTCAAAACATTTTTGTGAATTGGAAGGCTCTAGTCCTAATCCGAGCTGTTCCATTAGCTGGTGATATGTTCTTGTTCAGTCTCTGAGCTTCCATCCCTCGTTTGTAAAAAGAAATGGGTGAACTTCCTTCTACGATCTTTTCACCTTTGACATTTTGTGGTTCTGTTCAAGAATGCACAACAAAAAATGAACACTGATATGTGTATTGGTAACTTTACAAATCAATTAACAAGGTATTGTTACAACAGTCTCTAAGCAATGTTCGATCACTGATAAATGTCCTTTGTGGCACTCAGAATGATGATATATTAAAAGCCGTCCTCAGCCCTGACAAATAGCTTTGTGACGCTATCAACAGCACAGCAACCACACCGAGACTGTAGCAATGTCAAGGTTGACAAGAGCGAATCTCCAATCCCAGCACCATTTTGGAAGTTTACCCCAGGCCCAGGCTACTGAGAAGAAGTTTGATCTGTTGTTTTTCTTTCTGAGTTTTGGATCTCTCCAACTGATTCGTCTTTATCCTTTCTACCTTCCTCGTTCATTCAATTTAAGCAAATATACTGAATATTTCCTATGTGCCAGATACCCTGGTTAGATGCTTAGGATAAAGACAAATACAATGCCTTTCCTCAAGATGTTCATTGTCTTTTAAGGGGAGATACAGGAAAATATATCAAATAAATGCAATAAAATGCTATAAGTACCGTGACAGAAGTCTGAGTAGGGGACTCTGGGGGTGGCAAAGAGGAAGTGGTTGATTGTCTCACATCCGTTCTTGTTGGATGAATGAATCGACCCACAAATAGCTTAGAGCAGAAGATTTCGGTGGGGGGTGTAGCAGGGAGGGAAAGAGAGCTACCTACCCCCCAATAATGCCATGAGACAAATCAACTAAATCAAAGGATGTAGGGATGGGGTTACACATGTTGGAAAACAACCCCTTGAAGCTAGAAACAGATATACCCTGAAGCTGCTGCTGTCTTTCTGATCCAGCTCTTAGAAAAATCCCAAGGCTGGAGATTTCCTGGCCATAACAAACTGAGCAGAGTAGGGGCAAAGAGGGAGCTTCCTTCCTCCTCCCCTCCAACACCAGAAGAGCTGAATCTCCTCCTCCCCAGATTGTTATGTGGAAGCAAAATAGTCATGGTGCTGGCTCCTAAGGAAGTTGGACGAAGATGAACTTAGCCTCTTTAATCTTCATGTGATCAAAGGCTATGTTGCATCTTGTTGCATCTGGGGCTCACGTGCTCTGTAGCTGAGGACCTGATGTGGGCAAAGGATAGCAAATTATAGGTTTGTCTGTCTTATGGTGCACAGATTTCACCAGAAACCGAGAAGGCTGGGTGAGAACACACAGCTGGGGCATTTCTACCAGCTGTATCTGGGCAGAGGAACCCCCCAGATACATGCCCTGCTCAGAGAGGATGAGGATTGACAGCTTTCTTGGAAAAGACAATATATTCCCTTCCTTTATATTTTGGTGTGAGGTGCGAAACGCAAGGAGCAGTGGAATAGCTGTCAGGTTTACTGCTGGGATCCATCTTCATAGCCCTCGTCTTCAGAAAACTTCTCACAGTATAATAATTCAGCCCTCCTCAGAGCTTTGCTTCATGTCTACTCTCCTGGGGGAGCCATCAAAGAAAACTAGGCATTTCATACTCAGCCCTGAGTCAATTTATATGCACTGAAATCCCCGGTGTGGTTAACTTTAGGTTTTTCCCATTGTCAGCGATCTCAGCCAAAGCCTCAAAGACTGGCCAATGTTTACAAGCAGATCCCAGTTACTGTCACCCAGTAATCTCTTTCTCCTGACCCCTGGCTTCAAACTTGGCTCAGCCAAGGCTCTTGACTTTTCCCACACTCTCCAAGCTTCCACTCAAAGAAAATGCAGCAGAGCCTGTTTCCCAGTGTGAGTCCCTAAATTCCCTGCTCATCCACTCTGGGCATTCACAGCTCTCGGCTTGGGCCCTCCTCAGGAGACAGGTAGACATGAATAATGGAACTTGTTTTTAAAATCTGCCCTTCAGGTTAAGAAGATAGTGTCCCTAATTCCTGTCAGGAGGACGTGTAATTTGAATGTTTCCCTAGGACTACAGAGAGGGAGTCACAGAGACCCAGAACACCGCTTCACCAGTGCACCTCGGTAATCAGCAGCTGAGAGCTTGCGCTAATGCCCAGTAATTCTATTTGGCTCAACAAACATTTGTTGAGTGCCTACTAAATGCCAGGCACTGTGACAGGTGCTGGCAATTATTGCTAACAGCCTGCACTTGTGAAGCAGTTGGCCCGGGTTGGAAATGCTGTTAGGTGGCTGCGAGTGGAAAAAAAGGACTGAAAGGAGAACTGAGCTCAATGTCATAGCACCACTACTTTCAAAGAGCATCTTACACGTGGGAAAAACAATCAGAAGCACACAGGGGTCAGGTCTCAGGATAATTCATTTGCATTAAACCAGCCGCTGGTCTCTCCTTCTTCTGAATCCTGGCATAGTAGACAGAGCTTGGAATGTGGAATCAAAAGACCTGGGTTCAAATTTCAGCTGCTGTGTTTAGTTGTGTGAGCATGGGAAACTCACCTGACTTCTGAGTCTCAGTTTCCACTGATATGAAGTGGAAATAATAATAATACTTGCCCTGCCTATCTCATAGGCAGAAGATCGGATGAGGAAATGTACTGCTTCTCAAATTCGAATGTGCTTATGACTCACCTGGGGATCTTGTTACATTGCAGGCTCTGCACAGCACTGGATGTGTCTGAGATTCTGCACTTCAAACGGGCTCTTAAGTGATGCTGTTGAGGCTGGTGCGTGGATTACACTTTGCGTAGAAAGCTCTGCACTGTTTGCTAGTCAAATGGAAAGGCTGATGATACTGATGAGCATCACCAGCTAAGTAAACATCCAAACCTCGTTTAGAATTCAGAGGAGCCCTACTAAGTGATTAGCGCCGTGCTGGACAGCAACTGTGTGGGCGACAGAAGAAATTTATGATGCGTCTTTGCTTCCTTAGGCAAAATCGTTAGAGAATAACACCAATCCATCCAAACTTAGCAGCTGGGTCAGCAAAAAAAAAAAAAAAAAAAAAAAAAAAGTGGAATTCTCCTGTTTCCTTCAGTCAAAAACATCTACCCTGGATGTAAAACACTGAGATAAAAATCAGAAGTTCCTTGATCCCACTAGATCATATCCTGCACATTGTAACAATCTCCTGCCAGATTTCCATGGAGTCTTAAAACTGTTGGAACAGATATGTTTGAGGTTAGAGACCTCATATCCTCCCCAGTCGTGGCCTTGGGCCTTATCCTAGTGTTCGAAGACCCATCTGAGGTCATCTCAACCTGCTTCTAGGCACTGACGTTGTCCCAGATGAGAAACATCTACTTCCCTTTCAGATGCCTTCAGAAAATGCTTCTCCATTTCCCTAATAAAAATGACCGTTTTCTCACACCCTTAGGAATATTAATATTCAGTTAACATTTGTATAGCGCTACAATCTCATGGGGTTATCCAACAGTGTGCAGCCTAGAAGAAATGAGCTTGAGTCTGCTTGTCCCAACTACCTACAGAGAGATGATGCATTTCTTAGAACCTGCATGGCCAGGTCTGCAAGGGCCAAAACAAAGCATCAGACTGAGGCAATTACTGAGATAAATAGGAGGTGGAAATATTATAGTGAAATAGTCTTTTAGTCTTATCTTTGTCACTGCCCTGTTGATCTGGGATGGGACTGTCAGTATCTCTAAACAGAAGTTACCTATTTGTAATACCTCTTCTGTGGCTAGAAAGAATTCGATTCAAAGGAGATATGAAGGGAAGAAGAGTAGTAAAAAGCAGAAAAGCAAAACACACTGTTTTTTGTGGTTTTGCTTAAAGAACAGAAATTTATTTTCTTACAAATCTGGAGGCCGGAAGTCCAAGATCAAGGTGTTGGCAAGGTTGGTTTCTTCTAAAGTCCTTCTTCTTGGCTTGTAGATGGCTGTCATCTCCTTGTGTACTTTACATGGTCTTCCCTTCGGTGAGTCTCTGTGTCCTAATTTCCTCTTCATATAAGGACACCAGCCGTATTGGATTAGGACCTACCCTAACGGCCTCATTTTACCTTAATTACGTCTATAAAGAACTTATCTGCAAATCTCAGTCACACGCTGAGGTCCTGGGGAACACATTTTTTAAGTTAACACTCCCCCTGTGGTTTTTATCTATATTTTTTTCCAGCAGTTGCTAATTTTCTGCTTCCCTTTGGGCCTAGAGAGTTGGACTCATCTGGAGCTAAGGGAAATCAAACAAGGTTCTAATCAGAACTCCTGAGTCTCCACTCTCTCCAGAACTTCCCTGCAGAGCAGCAGGCACTGGGCCCCCAGCTCCTGCTCCAAGTCTGCTGCTGATGCAAAGCAGGGAGTCTTTCCTGGAGAAGAGAGGGCTGGGAGGAGTAAGTGGCGACAGTTTATCTGAAGCTGGCGCTGGGTTCATTAAGAGGCCTGGTGCAGTTTATCTGCTTCTTGTCCGCAAGACTCAGCTGCTCTGAACACCGAGCCCAGGGCCTGTCACCATCCCAGTCCTAGCGGCGTCAGGTTGGAAGAGTGTGAAACAGAGCATCCCCTCCCTACCCCACCCCACCCTCCCCTTGTCTCCAGCTCTCTGTCCTCAAGGGGTCAGATAGGAGCTGCAGTTGTAGGAATGAAGCTTGAAGGCCTTCTGTCAATGCTTCCTGCCCCCAGAACAATGAGGTCCTGGGAGCTGAAATGGCTGCTCTAGTAAAGACTCCCAGACTTCAGCCAAAGGAGGTAGAGGGAAAACAGACATGGACTTACCTTTATCAAAGCCACCTTGTCTTGAATGTAGGTTATGCTTATTTTAAGTGGTCCCATTTGTCCTTGTCCTTGTCACAGGCTAACAACAGGGAATGGGACAAACTTCCTTGTTCTAGAAGAGGAGGTCGAGGGATCATGAAGCCTATTTTTTAATGTCTCACAGCAACTCAGTGGTGGGATAAAAAAATGAAACCCAGACCTCCTGAGTCCTGGACCAGCCCTTCCTGGGACTGAATAAGGACTTCAGTCCTTCTCCACTCAGTTGCAACTATTACAACCAGCTTTGAAAGTAAAGATGCTCCAGGACTGTCTGATAGCCAGGGACGTATCATACTGCACGATCCACACCCTCTTGCCTTGTTCTCCAGCATCATCAGTACAACAGGTGCATCTGTGGCGGCTTAAAGGCCCAGTCCGCGAACAGGAAGAAGATCCTTTCTCTGGCCAGATCCAATGTTCAGCCAATGCAGGGGGGAGGGGGAGGGTGATGACTTGCCCAAACAACTCAAAACACCTGTCCTAGGAGGGAGGCGACACCTTCGGAGAGGGTCAGTGCATTATTCAACTATTGGAAATAGACTCCCCAAACTGAGATTATTAACTTCCAGCTCTATCCAGAGTACCGCCACCTGTATCTACTATTGGAATTCACGTCCAAACTTTTCCCAGGAAGGTGGCTTTATCCAAGCCAAAGGGAAGCAGTTATTTTAATCGAAATCTGCTCCTTAAAAACCCTTAAAGCTGCCAGGAGCCCCGTCTCCCGCCCCACTCCTAATTCTGCTTCCTGGAGTGGCCAGTTCACACTTGTCCCGTGCTATCTGCTTCCTCTAACCCATCACCTAGATTCGCTTCTTCACTCCAGGTTCAAGTACCAAAGTTATCACCAGGTAAAACCAGGCACTCACGTTCCTTAACACACATCAATGGCCACGTAACTCTGTACCCTCACACTCAGCGTCCAGTGTGTCTCTCAACTACAGCATAGTTGTTAAGAGCTTGGGGCCCTGGAGTTGCTCTTCCTAAAATAAATAACAATAACCCTCCCCAAAATAACAATAACCAAAAAATTTTTTTTTCTATTAAACAACAGCAAAAAAAAGAGTTTGTTTCTGAAACCAAATTGCCTGGGTTCACAGCATAATCCCTATTTGTTACTAACTTACCGTGTGGATTAGGGGGTGTAACTTATCCCCATGGAGCTTTAGTTCCCTCATCTGCAAAAGGAATAGTAATAGTACCTATTCCACTGGGTTAAGATAATTTAGTAAGAAATCAATGTAAAGTTCTTAGACTAGTCCTTAACACATACAAAAAAAAAAAAAAAACAAAAAAAAACAAAAAAAAAACCAGCCTGGGGCCCTGGAACCAAGCTATCCTATGTTTAAATCTCGGCTCTTTTTACTGGCTGTATACTTAATCTCTCTAAGCTTCTATTTCCTCATATGTTAAATGGATATAACAAGAATATTTACCTCTTGGGATTAAATGAGATCAAGTGCTTAGCACAGGGCTTGGGCGCACGGTAAACACCCCATAAATGTTACTTATTATCATGAATGTCTATCTTTAGGGGCTTTAGGGAGGAGGCTTCTGCAGTCTTCACACCCAATTCCATCCTTCCTGAATGCAGTGTCTGTCCCAGTGAATCTTTCTCTACTTTGTCTACCCTCGTCCTTCATAAAACAAGGTTGTCTCTGATGTCCTTTCCCCAGCGGATATCCTTTCTCTCTTATTCCCCTGGAGGCAAAAAGGGCAGGTGGGTTATTTGGCTACCTATTTCCAAATCTATAGACAGAGAAAGAGCAAAATGGCCTGCCCGACAGATCGCTGGAATCAAGACCCACTTGACCTTCTATTTAAACCCTCGGCAGCCTCTGCCTCATCTAGTCCTGCTGCCCCTGGACTCGGGTAGGGGTCTTGCGAGAGGTGTGTAAGGCCTGTAAGTGGCTCTTCCCCAGCTGCTCGGAAAGCTGCTTTATCAGGGAGTGAAACACTGGCCCAAGCCTGCCAGGACAGCAGGAGCTGCCTGAGAAGAGAGGCCGAGATAAATGAAGGCTCCTTCATCCCCGTCAGCATGGGCCAGACAGAAACCAGGTGCAAAGCAGCGAGCCTTCATCTTTTGTAAACAATCTTCCATCGCCCACTGCAGCAGCTTGAGCCTGAGATGGGGATTAGAAGGACGGCTTCTGCAGGCCTGGGGCCTCTCAGCTGGACAGCGAGTTAAAGGGCAGCACAAGATAACTGGCTGCCGGGAGAGATGCTTGAGGAAACACAGCCATTCGTCAACGGGGGGTTCGCTTGACCTGGCAGGAGAGAATCTGATATCTAAACAGTTCCCTGCGTCCCTGAAGCGCTCTGAAAGTTCTCCAGCTAAATATTTGATACCACACCAGATAACAGCCCAAGGCTCTTCCCACTAGTGGGAGACTCGGCTGCCTCTGGAGAGAGAGGCCTAGTCAGCACAGGCTTTAGCTGAAATCAGGCAGCAGGGGCATCCCAGCTATGCCGGTTTTGGTGTCCTTTAACCTTGGCCAGTCTACCTAGGCGCAAAGACCTTGCCTGCCAAAAGTTGGTCCTCTGTGAATCCACGAAGAGACGTGGAACCTAAATCTCATTTGAAGGCATTGCCCTTTCTACACCCCACACCACCTGCCTCCCCACTTCTTTGATAGACCTTTCACTTGCAGGAACTAAAACAATAACCGTGACCCCTGTGCTCGGATGGTAGATGCCAGCTTCATCCATCTGAGATTACAAAACAATGTTAAGCGCATGAATCCCCTCAGGGAGGTGGGGACAGACAGGCCTGGCTGAATGGAAGAGATTTTCTGTTTACCAGTCCTATCTTTCCAACAGTGGGGATGAGAATGTCTCCAATTCCTTGTTCAGAGTCTCTTGTAAAATTCTGAGAATACAAGCACATTTCAAACAATATTGTCTCCAAGTGAGGGATGACCCCCCCTCCCCCCGCCTCTGGCTGTAAGGTAGGAAATAGGAGTTAGAGAGCAGGCTTTCAGATCGACCAGGCCTGAGTTCAAGTCTCAGCTCTAGTATTTACTCCAGTGCTTCTTGTGATCTTGGGCAAGTGATCTTGGCAAGTTCTGTGACCTCTCTAAGCTTCAGTTTCCTCATCTGCAAAATGGGAATGGTAGTGCCCAGTCATAGAAGAGTTGTGAGGATTAAATGGTGAGACATGTAAAAAAAGCACTTACCAGAGGGGTACACTAAATCAGAGAAATACAGTAAACACTTGTAATGGTGGCCATTATCAGTAATGAGATCTCAGCCATTAAAAGAAAAATTGGAGACAGGAAAATGAAAATTATCTGAGATTAGTTTGGAAGGAACAGGATTTGAGCACAGAACACAGGTTGATTCTTTTTTTAAAAAAAACTCTATTATAAAAAAAAATGTCAAACATATACACAAATGAAAGACTAGAGTGGACTCCCATTTACCCAACAATACCCAGCTTCACAACTATCAGTCAGGCCTATCTTATATCGTCCATAACCCCTACACAGGTATAGTCTGTTTTAAGCTAACTATTTTGGCCACAAGTGTAGATAATTTTCTTAGAGGAGAAGGAATGTGGGATTTAGAGTCTGGAAACATGTTCCATCCTTAATTAGCTGTATGACCTTGGACAGGTCACTTAATTCATTTGATTCTCGGTTTTCTTCACTGTAAAATAAAATTGATAATAATAAAATTTGCCATACCTACTTCCCAGAGCTCTTGCACACAGGAAATGAGATGTCTGTGAGAGGGTCGTGGAAATGGAAGTGCTATGCCAACAGTATCGGTTGTTATTGCCCCACCTCTCACTGTGGGGGGACAGCAAGTATGTGCTCAACAAACATTTATTGAGGTTGTGTTCAGTGCTAGGTCACGTCAAAGAAACCTGCTCTTCAGTCTTAGGTTGCATCCCTGAGCCTAGCAGGTCACTAAGGCAACATGGATCACACAACGTGTCCCATGACCCCCAGAGAAGCACATCCTTCAGTACGCACATCCTGTTGGACTGAGAGTTACTTCTCATATGACATATCCTTGTTCAGTGTCAAGGCCTGGAAAATGTCAAATCATCCAGAAGTCTCCAGTGCCATATCTCCATTAAGATTCAGAGTGAGAATTACAGGGACAGCAGGCAAGACCTCAAAATAACATTTTGAAATAGAAGCTGTGGAGAACATAACCAAATTCACCCTTTCAAAACTGATTTGGGGAGAGGCCTTAGATCCAGAATTTAAATCTGCAAAGGGAAACCAGAGGGGGATGCCTGACCTAAAGGTTGACCCTAAAGCTATTTTGGCTATGGCTGGAGAGCTGTTATTTCTCTCTCGTTGTTCTTCCCTTAGAAAGAAGAGAATTTCAGAATTTCATCCTTGCCCCAACATCTGCATCTTGGAGGCCCATGAAAACAATATTCTCCTGCTCAGCAGGGCAAAACCTCTTATTTCCTGCTGTTGTTTTCCCATCTTCCAGCTCCACACTGAAGTCCTCGCTGTAGACAGATTTCTCTAGCAAGCTATTTGCTCATCGCTGAGCCCCAGCTGTTTTGCATCCCTGGAGCATGTCAGGGCCAGAGCAGAAATGAAAGGACTGAGCAGTGTCAGCTATAGTGGGGCCCAAGTCACTAGTGATCAGATTTTTTTAATGAACATGGAGGCCAGGGACTTGAAAGGGAGGTTAGGGTTCACAGAAAGGTGAGCACAATATGCGTCTAGATTATTACATCCTGAACGTGTAGACATTGATGTTCCTCCTATCCTCCCAGGAGCACTGAGAAGTTAGGGCTCCTAATCTCCTGGAAATCTTTGACTTCGTGCTGTCAGAGGAGTATGAAGGACAGAAGACTTTGGTTTCTACTCTGACTCTCCAGTTTGCTGACTTCTCCTTCTCCTAGAAAGAATCCAAGACCAAATTTTCAAAATGGTTCCAGGAGGAGGATGTTGCTTACAGATGGGAAGTCTTGCTCAGAAGTCCTCTCTGGTCTGTCCCTATTGTAGCTGTTTCCCTTATTCCCATTTGATTACACCTTTGAGTTTTGGAGATCTCGATTTCTGGGTTCCGATTGGAATGAGGGCTTTCTTAGCATTATAATCCTAAACATCATTGGGAGGAACACATTTCTTGGTGGGAACCAATCTTTATTTCTTCCATGTCAGAGTTGTTTTCTTTATTTGCTTCTAGGAGCAAGAAACAATCCACTCCCCTATAAAGAAGTGATGCCCATCTTTGGTAGTGGTTGTGGTTAAGACCATGCAAATGTTCACAGGATGAGATATGGGGGAAGACCCAAAGGGAATCTTAGAGTCTTTAAGAGATCTCAGGGTCATCTGGTCCAGACTCCTGCCCCAAAACCTTCCCTAAAACATATCCCTGTCAGATGGTAGTATACTGATGCCTTAACACCTGAAGTGATAGGGCACTGATTAGGAAGCTCAGTTCAATTTTGAACAGCTTTTATTGTCAAAACGTTCTTCCTATTCCCTTCCTAATTTCATTCATAAAAGCAAAACACAATGAATGGAAGCCCTTTCAAGAACCCCATGTGACATTCCTTGAGATCTTTAAAAATATCTATAATATCTGCTCCACGTCTTTTCTGCTCCAAGCTAAGCACTTCCAGTTGCTTCAAGAATACCCTATACAGGAGAAGAACAATGAACTGGGAGTGAAAAGACCTGGGTTCAAGTCCTGGCTCCACCAGTTACTAGTTATGTAACCTTAGGAAAGTCACTCAACTTCTCTGAGGTCCACGTTTTCCCTCTGTAAAATGGAGATTAAATATATTTACCTTACCTACTGTTAAGAGGATTAAATCAGATAATATAATACCACAGATATACAAAGGATCATAAGAGACTTCTATAAACAATTATACACCAACAAATTGGATAACCTTGAAGAAATGGTAAATTCCTAGAAACATACAACCTACCAAGACTGAATCATGAAGAAAAAGAAAATCTGAACAGCCCATTGACGAGTAAAGAGATTGAATCAGTAATCAAGAATCCCTAACAAAGAAAAGCCCAGGGCTAGTTGGCTTCATTAGTAGATCCACCAAACATTTAAAGAAGAACTAATGCCAATCCTTCTCAAACTCTTCCGAAAAATTGAAGAGGAGAGAACACTTTCAAACTCATTTTACGAGGCTAGCCTTACCCTGATACCAAAGCCAGACAAAGACACTACAAGAAGAGAAAATTATAGCCAATATCCCTAATGAACATAGAAGCAAAAATCCTCAACAAAATACTAGCAAATCAAATTCAACAGCACATTAAAAGGATCATACACCATGATCAAGTAGGATTTACCCCTGGAATGCAAGAATGAGTCAATGTATGGAAATTAATAAATGTGATATTCTTATTAACAGAATGAAGGATAAAAATCATATGATCATCTCAGCAGATAAAAAAAAGCATTTAATAAAATTCAACATCCTTTCATGATAAAAAATGCTCCATAAATTAGGTATAGAAGAAATGTACTCAACATAGGAAGGCCATATATAACAAACTCATACCTAACATCACACTCAATGGTGAAAAGCTGAAAGCTTTTCCTCTAAGATCAAAAACAAGACAAGAACATCCACTCTTATCAATTCTGTTCAACCTTGTACTGGAAGACCAAGCCAGAGCAATCAGGCAAGAAAAAGAAATAAGAGGCATCTACATCAGAAAAGAAGAAGTCGTCTCTTATTGAAGATAATAGGATCTTACATATAGAAAACCCTAAAGACATCGCCAAAACACTGTTAGTACTAATAAAAGAATGCAGTATAGTTGCAGGATATAAAATTAACATACAAAAATCAGTTATATTTCTATACACTAACAATAAATGTTGAAAAGGAAATTTTTTTTAAAAAATCCCATTTACAATAGCATTGGAAAGAATAAAATACAGGCAGGTGAAAGATCTGTTCACTGACAGCTGTTAGACACTGATGAAAGAAACTGAACAAGATGCAAATGAATGGAAAGACAGCTCATGTTCATGATTTGGAAGAATTAATATTGTTAAAATGTCCAGACTACCCAAAATGATCAACAGATTCAGTGTAAACCCCTATCAAGATTTTAATGGCATTTTTCACAGAAATAGAAAAAAAAATTCCAAAATTCACATGGAACCACAAAAGACCCTGAATAGCCAAAGCAATCTTAAGACAGAAGAACATATCTGGAGGAATAACACTTCCTGATTTCAAACTACATTGTAAAGCTCTAGTAATCATAGCAGTATGATACTGGCATGAAAACAGACACATAGACCAATGGAACAGAATACAGAGCCCAGAAATAAACCCACGCATATATGTCAACTCATCTTTGACAAGGGCACCTAGAATAGAATAGTTACCTTCAAAATAAAAAAACAAAAATAAAAACAGACAATAACAAGCACTGGCAAGGATGTGAAAAAATAAGAACCCTTGTACACCATTGGTCAGACTGTAAGATGGTGCAGCTGCTATGGAAAACAGTATGGAGTTTCCTCAAAAAATTATAGGAATTATCATATAGTCCAGCAATTCCATTTCTGGGTATATACCCCCAGAGAATTCAAATCAGGGTCTCAGAGAGATTTATGAACCCACATTCATAGCAGCACTATTTACAACAGCATAAAGGTGGAGGCAACTCAATGTCCATCAACGAATGAATAAACAAAGTGTGGCATATACCACAATGGAATATTATTCAACCTGAAAAAGGAAGGAAATCCTACATTTCCTGTGTTACAACATGGATGAAGCTTGAGGACACCATGCTAAGTGAAATAAACCAGTCATGAAATGACACATATTGTATGATTTCACTTATATGAGATATCGAGGGTAGTCAAATCCATACACAGACAATGGGATGCTGGTTGCCAGGGGATGGGGGAAAAGGGAGCAAGGAGTGGTTGTTTAATGGGCATAGAGTTTCAGTTTTTCAGGATGAAAAGAATTCTGGAGTTGGTTGCACAATAATGTGAATGTACTTAACACTAGTGAACTGTATTAACAGAATGAAGGATAAAAATCTTAAATAATTGAAATGGTAAATTTTATATTGCGTGTATTTTACCACAATTTGTTTTTAAAAAAAGATATTTTGAGAAAGTTAGAGAAATTCGTAATGGACTGGGTGCTATTGCTAATTTTTTTAGGTGTGATAGTGGTACTTTGGTTCTGGAAGACAATGTCCTTATTCTGAGGAGATGCACACTAAAAAAGTTAAGTGTGAAGTACAACCTGTTTTGAAATGCCTGGATGGAAGGATGGATGGATAAATAAGAAGTTACGTAAAGCCAACCTGACAAATGGTAACAACTAAATTCAATCACGCTATTCTTTTTAATATTTCCTCAATATTTGAAATTTCACATAATAAAAATTTGGAAAAAATCTTTTTCATCACTGTATGAACCCAGGTAGAGAAAATAAGAGTAAGCCACCATATATACAAAAAATAATAAGATATTTCAATATGAGTTAACTCTAGGTATGACTGCCCCCAAAAAAGGAATTCAACAAAACAAAAAATAACTACAGTTTTAGTAGAAACTTTGTATTTGTAGTGTGACTCTGGACAATTTACTTACCCTCTGTAAGTCTCAGTTCCATCATGTACAAAATGGGAGAATTAAATGAGACAATGTATGTAAAGGACTTGAAACAAAAGCCAATATTCAACAGACTCTCCATAAGTAGCTGGTGGGACTACAAGAATGAGGAAACTATTATTGTCCTAATCAATTTCTATGCTGGTGACACCATGTAGCAGTTTATACTCCGCCCCGGGAGTTGTCAGAGGATATTCCTCTGGTTCCTTGGGTGATGCCATCATGTCATCCAATGAGCTGCTGAAGGATAAGGGGGTTGTTTTGCTCAGAGTAGAAAGAGTGAGTTGAGGAAGGGATGATGACTGTCTTCTGACAGCTGAAGGAATAGCACTAGGAACAGAGAGTGAAATTTGCAGTAAAGCGAATCTCCTCTTCAACAAGGAAAAGTGTCCGAGTGGTTTGAAGAGAAAATTGACCATCTCAGGAAGCTGCAAACTCCCTGTCTCTGGTGATGGGTAGGCTGCCATCCAAGGCTGGATGGACAACCACCGACGAAAACATTGTCATGAAAAGGAGATTGGACCAGATAATCTTTATGGTCCCTTCCAATCCAGAGAGTCTAAGACACTCTTAAAATTTGGCACCTGGAAGTGAATGCAATGCTATAGATGTGAGTTAATGAGACAAATACCTTCCTTGGTCAAGTTCCTGTTATTTAAATCTTGAAGATCTTTATGTTATGCAAAGAAGAGAGAAAATCAAAAACTAAATACATTTGTTAGATCTGTCAGCTGTTAATATTATGCCATCTATGCCAAATGTTGGCTGTCTCATCTTTACTCTTACATTCATTAATGTATCTTTTCAATATTTCATATATGCTTACAAGATATATTTTTTCCTGGGTACTAAGGATACAAAAATGGATAGACATAAAGACAAGTGATAAGTGCAACATGGTAGGTGCCCAGCAGTGGAATTAAGGAGACATGGGCAGAGCAAATAAGGACAGAGATTCACTCTGTCTAGGGAGGGTAGGAAGGCTTCTTTGAGGAAGTGAAGTATGAGCTGCATCTTGGGAGATAAACAAGGATTTTCCAGACATAGAATGAATAGAAAATCATTCAAGCAAATGGAAGAGTTTATGAGAAGTCAAGATAGAAAGAGTGCCATGTTTTGGCGAAACAAGTAACCAGGTAAGACTGGATCTCAAGGATATATGAAAAGCCAAGAAGATTAGGAACACGGATCGCAATTCTATCAGGAGAGAGAGAGAGTCACGTAAGCACCCAGTCTTCTCTTTCTTCGTACTTTTAGAGCTCCTTTCCTAAAACCCAGTATCTTTTCATTCTTTCAGATGGTGACCTCGTTCATACTCTAAGTTTTTTGTATTATCTCTCCTCCGAGTTATCCTTGTATTTAAAGAGAATTTGCAGATATCACAACCTGGGATTAGTCTCTTCCTGGTTGTACATTTCAGATATTTGTCCCCCTTCAGATATACACCCCACCTCCTTACTCTACCTTTCAATGGGCTTGTCTTGTCTCTCCCATCCGAAGCCTCTCTGCAAGCTTGTTGTGTGTGGAGAACTCTCAGGTCCCTCCAATATTGCCTCCAATTAATTGAAATTCCTTTGTCCTTCATTTCTATGGCTAACAAGCAGGGCTGATGATGGGAAGGATGAAAAAGAGTGGAAGAGACCCATGAAGACTTAACTTGACCTATAAAAAGAACTCTAATTCTATCCCCCTGCCCCCACATACTCTCAGTGCTGTTTAATGATTTTTACTGATCCTCAGCAAAAGCTGATATTCCCTTTGGTCAGGGGCTGAGCGACTATCTGCAAAGTAAGTGAAATATGGCAGGCCTGGAGTCCCTTAGTTTATGAAATTACCAAGACCCAGTGTGGTTGTCTCCAGGCTGACTCCAACATATGAAAAAAGGACTGGTTAGATGCCTGGCTCCTGCCTTCCTGTAAACTGTTTAATTTGTTTGACACGTCTTACTGGTAAAAGCTCAGGTGAAGGGATACTGAAGCCCAGCGAGGGCTGGGATCTCTAAATATGTTGAAAATGTTATCTGTTCTTTCTCAAATATGTCTCTCCCCTTCAGGTATTTGCTCTGTGATAGCCTTTTCCCTTGGCAGCCATTGAGTCTCTGTGCCTTGTATTTCAAAACCGATAAGAAAAGGTGAGATCCATGTGTGACGTGGGCTGTGTAGCCTCACAACCAGCGCTCACCCACCTCCCCTTTGTTGTGCACTCCTTTCTCGTCTAAAGAGCAGAAGGTAATGGAAAAGGAGAAAATAAATGGGGTTTCTCTGAGGGACTCACACATGCACTTTCTCTAGCGATCTCCTTATCTGCAGACTTGGCAAATTCTTTACAACATCTGATCAAGGAAGGGCTTTTTTGATGTTTCTGCATGTTCTCGATTTACTGCCTTGCTGCTGGGATATGATGAGATGCCCTTATCAGAGCCCCTTCAGAGCTTTCCAGACGGGTTGCAAAGTCTGCGGATTTTTGAATAAACAGCAAACTAGTCCCAGAATGTGGCTTCTTTGGGGGCTAAAACGACATTTGCATAAAGCAGGAGAGTAGATGCCAGACTCAAGTGACCTACTGCCCCTAGTCTGGCTCCATATCCCTCTTCTCTCCTCTTCCTGTTAATCCTACTGTCAGGGCCACACTATAGGTCCCCAGGACCTGGGCTGAGTTATGTGATGGGAAGCTGCTCATGGCCTCCAGGTTTCTGCCTTCCATCTGCCCTGTGCCTGGATCTGCAGACCAGTGCCGGGAGCTCACAGGTGGAAGGGGTTGGAGCTTTGGACTTTCGACCTGCTTATTCTCAAAGTCTTCAAAGCTCTGATCTCTATGTCTACCATGACCAATATCTCCAACAAAGTGGTGGGATGTGGTGGTGGGGATGGGAGGGTGGAATGTGGAGGGAGGCTGATTAATGTGAGAGCAGGCACCAGGGCAGTGCTGAAAGCCCTCACTCCTTATCCATCCCTGTATCATGCATGGCTCCCGGTACCTAGGAAGTCATAGCATCTGCACACCCATCATAAGAATTTGGAAAGATGTGTCCCCAAAGAGAATCCCTTCCCGAATTCATGTTAACAGCCCTCTTCCCATTGTTCTCAGGCTTGCTGTAATATACCAAACCTGAACCCGTCGACATCAAGCTCCATCATGTTCAAAGTGTCTACATCTTTCCCTTGGAGAAGACATCCCAAGTGGAAGATCCTTAAAGCAAAATCTCCCATAATGGTGAAACCCTGGACAAACAGAGGTTTTCACAGAATCTACGAGTCAACCAATAGCTGACTTGGACTCTATTTGGAGGAATTCTCCATCCGTAAGGGTTACACAGAGAAGGATAGTCTGTAGTCAAACCTGGTAATCTTGACTAGTTGGGTAGTCTCCTTAATTTGTCTTTTCCAAAAGGAAAGAAGCAGTGACCTCAGACCCTAAACAATGCCTGGTAAGATAGGGGTAAGGGTAGGAAGAGGTGGAAGAGAGGCTGACATCCTAAATGCATTGCATATCCCAAATATGTGGACTTATATATAAATTCTTGAGGGCCAGAGGCAGAAAAAGGAAGTGATATGTTGCTTTTCAGATTTGTGATCTTGGGTCCATTATTTATTTTCTCTGAGCCTCGGGCTCCTCATATGTGAGAATAATGATCATACTAACCTCCCAGAGTTGTGATGAGAAGTAAGGGCCCATAGCAAAGTGCTATGTAAATGTCAATAACAACAACGATGATGACAGAAGAATAGCAGCTGCCACCAAGGAGGGAGGGAGGGTAAAGCGTTGTGCAGGGAGTAGAGTTACCTGGACGACAATGAGGAGGAGTAGGGCCGGAGTAGCTGCTGTAGCCTCAGGAAACCTGCACTTCCTTCCCTTGAGATAATAAGGCTTCTCCTTCTCACCTTGCCCGTTGTTTCTCTAAGCTAATGCTCCTTTCCCTTCTCACAAATCACACAAACTCTGCTCAGCAAATGTTTGTTCCCCATAAATGGCTGCCAACCTGGCGGCTCCCTCACTGAGCTTGGGGATTTGTCTGGACCATGGTATCAGTGACAAATGCAGCCCTAGAAGTCAAGCCGATGGACACAACTTGAAAGAGAGAAGGGATCCCTCCCATTTCTTCCCAGCCACCAGCCATCCTGCCTGTACCAGCAGAAACAGAGCGCCCAGATCAAGAGCTGTGACACTTCCACTCTACTTAGAACTGACCCAATCACACTTTATGTTTTCTATTCAATTCTGGACACTTTGTTTTGTAGAAAGAGCAGAATGGAGAAAGATCAGGAAATCAGGCCTTAGGGGGAACAAATTAAGGAACTGAGAATGTGTATTATTCTAGAGAAGGAAAGACCTAGAGAGACACATGGCAGGTGTGTTCAAATATTTGGAGGGGTAGCATGTGGAAAAGGAATTAAGAATCATTCTGATATGGGAGGGTATAGCTCAAATGGTAGAGTGCATGCTTAGCATACACGGGTCCTGGGTTCAATCCCTAGTACTGCCTCTAAAATATAAATATAAATATAAATATAAATACAAATATAAATATAAATACAAATATAAATACACCTAATTACCTCCCCCCAGGAGAAAAAAAAAAGAGTCATTCTGTTGGCACCAGAAGGCAGCAAAGAGGTAAGATCAATGTGTGCAAGTCCCAAGGAGGCAAACTCCTATTCCATATAAAGACGTATTTTCTATTATTTAGAGCAGTCCAACACTGGGGGAATCTTTCTTATAAATAGTCATCTCCCTGTTGCTAGAGGTGTCTGAGCCCAGGATATTGTAATAAAGATCGGGTGGGGGTATAAAGGATAAAGTCTTTATATGCTTTCTATCTCCAAGCTTTTAGTTGTCTTTTTGCTTTGATTTGTCTCACCTTTGTTCTCTAAGTCCATCTCAGGTGGGCACTGGTGAGGTTGAGAAAAGTAAGAAATCCTCAACTTCAGCACTGGTATGTCTTGGAAATTCACTCACCTAAGGAGAAATAAAAGGCCCTTGGGTTATGTTCAGCAGGTGCATGGGGAAGAGAGAAGGGGATGGAAAAGAGTGCAGCAATGCAGTTTCCTCAGTTCTCTTTATGAGCAAAGAAGCAGCTGGATGGTCATCAAAAGATTAAATGGTAATGTTGATCTGAAAGCTGAGGCAGGAATTTCTCTCCACATTTGCCAAAAGTCAGAAGAAACACACCTCTCCTTTTTGCCAGAAGCAGATTTACAAGGAACTCCCTCCTCCTCTGTCTACATTCCCTTGAACAACAAAACTCCTCCATTAAGCTTGTAGGGCTGTGGAGTGTGTGTGTGTGTGTGTGTGTGTGTGTGTGTGTGTGTGTGAGTGTGTGGTTGTGTGGGTGTGTGCGTGTGTCTATTTGTGTTAGGAGAAGAGGAGAGTCCATTCTCTCCAGGTTCTGTGTAGAAAGATCTGCTGTTCAGATCCATTGGGGACCCACGCACTTTCCCCTCTCCTCTCCCAACGAAAGGCTTCAGACCTCATCAGAGAGTGGACCCTGTGACTCAGGAAATCGCTCTCAGTTCCAAGCTGAAGTGGGAAGGGGCTCTGGGGCTGCTGAGTGAGACCCTCTTTGACTGTAAGAAAACCATCTGCGTCTGGAACTCTGCCTCAGTTGAAAGGAGAGGCTGGAAGAGGGCTCCTGACCCAAGAGAAGAATGTGAGTTATGTCTCAGCAACTGAGCAAACATTTACACTTGTCACCAAAAATAAAACTGAAAACTAAACTTAAAAGTTCTGGGGAGGAAAAAAAGAGGAAATCAGGTCTTTTCTTGTTCTTCAAGGGAGGAATCTGACATTGGGAGCAGCTCAGCACCTGGACAATTCAGAAGACATGAAAGCAAGAAGTTTATGTGCTGATTAAATGAAATTCAAACCTAAGGTCCTGTTGATTCCTGCAAACTGTGTGCAAGACATCTGGAGGAAGAGAAAGAATAAAGCAAAATTTGCTTTGAATTTTTTCCAATCTCCGTATCACTTTGACTTAGAATAAAGAGACAGAACACCTATTGCAGATAGCCCCCCGTTCTTATTCAAAGAAAAGAATTTAAGAAAAAGAAAACAGATTTTTCTCTAGTGAAATAGAGGGAGTTTTTCATAAAGGGGGGATTTCGGAACACACAGATTACCTTTGGTAGATTTATTTAACACACTTTTGAAAGTTTTTTTTCCAAAATAGAGTGTTGAAGAATCCAAAGTTATGATTGGATCCCCCAAATGGATGCTGTTTTTCTTTATTTTTGTATCTGTCCCTCTGTTCTTCATCATTAAATTACAGGGATAAGCATAGCTCTTTTTCTTTTTCCTACTCAAGGTGTGAAGGCTCAGGCAAAGCCTACCAAATTCTGGGTCCAAATATAACCAGAAAAAAAAATCAGCTTTCCAGATCTTTCACATTCTGCGAAGGAAAAGTTGGAAATTAGTCATGTTGGGGATTTTTTATTTGTTTTGCTTTCTCTTATTTTTTGCTTTCTCTCTGAGTGCACAGCTACACATCACCCAACACAGAGACACTGGTGACACTCTATTTGCCTCCTTTCTTTTCATTTCCATTCCGGGAATTCTGTAGAATAGATCACACTGAGGGATTTTTAGCAAAGGATCCCCTTCCTTTTCACCTCTATGCCAAGAACTCTTTTTCCATTCACACTGCTCAGAAGTTTCTTTTTGCACCACTTACAGTCAAAACATAAACTCCAAAGAGTGGAAGAGAAAGAAAGAACATTTCCACACGGGCAACAATACCTGTCTCCCCAACCTGAGTTCTCTGGTTGTTGCAGAAACATCTGCAAAACTGTGTACAAGGTCAGTTTTGGCTGGTTAGAGACACAGTAACAAGGCTTGTTCATAGATAGATCTGTGAACAGGTGAGGGAGGTTGGCTCTTGGGGAATGTGTCAAAGTGTAGATTTCAGTGGGTTTTAAAACGTTCCCCATGGCAAGGTGGGAGCCTGCAAGCCTGCAGACCTTTTCAAAGGGATCCTTGCAATTCCCCATTTCCAATGCAGCCAAACCACTGAATTTGAATTGCTGAATAGAGGCCGCCTGCTGGATTAGGAACTTGCCCCATCCTACACGACACCACCCATCCTCCAGGAAAAAGTGTCGCCTCCCTGCCTTCCTCTAACTCTCTAGCTTCAGCTCCGGGGTAGTGTCCCTCTTTCCAGGCCCCAAAGGTAGGGATTGAAAATTGAGCCCTGGAAAATGACTGAATGTAAATAGGAGAGACAGTGGAGTAACTGAAGGTGGTAGAGGCAGAAAGGAAGTTCAGGGCCGGAGAGGAAACTGGGACAGCTCTTTCCGCCAAACGCCAGCCAGTTTCTTTACATAAACCTTGAAGGCTTTTCTTTCGCACAGCTTGTTGTCCAGCCTTTGCCTCCTCAGATTTCTCATCCCAAAAAACAACAGCTCCTGGCCAGAGGCTGTGGGCCAATCCGAAATGGGGAGTCAGAGAGAAATGTTAGAGCCATGCCCAGGACCCTTGAGCCTTCAAGATTTTTCAGGCCCCTGCTGAGGTATTCCTTCCCCAACTCCATTCTTCCTAGGGGGCCCTTGATCTGGAAATCTAACCCCAGGGTGGAACAGGGGTTGGCCAGTGACTGTCCCTTTTCCTTGACAGTTTTCCCTTCCCTTTTCTCACTTAAAGTCACGTTCCTGTCCCTGTGCTCAGGATCCACACGTGTAAATCTATGGTAGGAGTAAGCAAGAGGATGTCATCAACTCCCAACAATTGCCAGTGATGGTAACTGAACCACGCCAGATGGGGTGATCTTCCCAAGAGTTCTGGGAAACTCCCAACAGGTAGCCATCCTTGCCCTCAACTTCCATTAAGCATTGAAAGCAACATTTCCCCTCTCTGTCTCCTTTCAGACCCAAACAAACTTGAGCACTTCCCTGGGTGAATTTACTTTATTGGCCCTAGAAGGGCCAACCCCAAACATTTTTTAGAAAAAAAGAGAAGAAAACTTTGGTCCGTTGGTCTATAAAGGACACTAGACCCTGTAGGGCTGAGTTGGGAGAAGGAGAGGAAAAAGGAAGGCTCGTCTGTTGTGGGAACACCTCGCTTGGTTCTCCCTGCAGAAGGGCGACTTCTCTGCCCATCTTTCACCAACCTTTCTACCAATCTAAAGATCCAGCTGGGCTTTCAAACCCTTTGAATTTCTAAAGTTGAGTCTTTTCTTGAGTTTACACTTGCTAAAGTAAAAGAAGCCCAAATAAAACAAACGAAAGCTCTGTAGGTACACCGTGGGAGCAGACTCACTCTGAAGCTGTAAAAGGAACTCTGTCATTTGCCTGAGATAAGTACCTTTAACTAAGGGACAGAAAGTCAGAGAAGAAGAAAATGTCTCCCTAGTCCCCTTCCACCTCTAACTCTACTTTCATCATCTTCATGTGAATACACTGATGATGCTAACACTCTTGGACATCTGAAACTGACATCATTTCAACATACCTTTCTGGACAGGAGACTGGCTTCCAGACAGGAGAATTTTGCTTCAATATTCACTTGTTCAACAAATGTTTACTGAGTGTCTACTATGTGCCAGGCATTGTTGAAGGCACTAGAAATGCAGCGATGAACAAAACAAGCAAAAATCTCAACCTTCATGGATCTTACATTCCAGAAAGTTAGGAGGTAAGAGAGTATTTTCATATACGGTTGCTGGTATCAGGCCTGGCACTTCTTTATTGTGTTAGCTCTTTTAGTGTCTCTGGAAAGAGAGTTCAAACGATTACAAGTTTACCAAGTTTCTCTCCCATCAGACATAGTTTATAACACTAATAACGTGCAGATACATGGATGGCCCTTTGCAGTCCCAAATCACCTTCCTAATCCAACAGTTCCATTTTAGCCAGTCTCCATGCACCTCTTCCCCAAAAAGACAATCATCTGCTGAGTTGCCTCTCCTCTGGGAGGCCCAGGCGCTGGTCCAGCAAGAGTGGAGAGACCAGGGCATGACCCCACGACCGGGACCCTTCCCCCGCCCTCTGGCCTCAGCAATCCCCTGGACAGGCAGCTCCTCCAGGGCTGGGGGGTGGGGGGCTGCAAGCCATTTCAGGGCTGAACTCTCTGTGAACCAGGAAGGGAAGGGGGTGGGGGCAGTAGAGCAGAGTCACAGGAGCTGGCTGGGGAGGCCAGGCTTCTGGGCAAACCTCTCTGGCTGAGTAAATATTGTGCTGCCTCACCTCCAAGGTGGGGGTTGAAATGGAGCTGTCAGGCCAGAGTAAACTGAAGGGAGCTTCAGGCCTCTGAGGAGCAGAGGGCGCATGCTTTGTGGGGCTCCCTCCCTCCTAGATGCCCTCTCCAGGCAGAAGGGGCTACAGGGCTCAGAATTGTCTGGACCTAGGCCCATGATCTTGAGAGCCTGAAGGAAATTGACTGGGGGGTCGGGTGGAGGAGAAAATAGTCATTTTAATTGGCTTTAACTAGGCCAGGAGACTACATCTAACAGGAAGGTCCCCTCACATTACCACCCCCCATCCCAGACCAAGTTGAATATTCTTATTTACATCAGAGGAAAAGATAAGTAAAGCTGCAGTGGGATAATTCAATTTATATTAAAGACTGGGAAAGCAGGCCCAGAGAGGTTAAGTGACTTATCCAGGGACACACAGGAGGCCCTTAGTAGAGGAAGCTCTGGTCTCCTGACTTTCTACAAATTCTTTCTTCTCTGATCCATTTATTTCCTTGATGAAGAGATCAAGTGAAGTGAGCAAGGGCCAGGAGGTCCTACTTTGAGCTGAAGTCAACAGCTACTTGTGTCTCTCTGTTCTCCCACTCCAATTTTTTTTCCGTCTCTCACTTCTGTTCCAATCAGGATTCACTCCGAGGACAGAAAGCATTTAGAGAGTCTGAGAAATAACAAATGCTGAAGCATCTGGAATATTATGGTTGAGTCATGTAAAGGAGATCACACAGGAAAGTTCTTAGAGCCAGGACTGAACTATCTGAAAAAAATCTGGTACAACTGCAGGGCGTGCCAACCTCGTGGATCTCAGTGAGAATGTGCTCCTAGAGTTACATCGTGAGGCTGTCCTGCCAAAAGCGTGTCTCATTATGATACTACACCTACTGTAAAACTAGTATTCTGTGGGACTACCCTGAATTTCTTTCAGAATTATTTTATTCCCTAGCAGCAAAGCCCATGGTTATGGTACCAGCTGGGTCTGCAGGTACAGTGCTGGAGGATGAAGGCTGGAGGATGTCTGCTTCCATCATGCAAAGACCAAGAACAACTCGGGATAGGAAAGTAATTTTTAAAAATATCTTACATGAATATAGAAAACAGAAAATCTCTACTGAGCCCCTCCAGGCAACGTTCTAAGCATGTCTCGTATATCTCACTTATTCTTCAACATCCTCCGTCTTACATCTGAAGAAATGGGATCACAGGGAAATTGACTAACTGGCATAAGCTCACTCAGCCCATACAAGAGGAACCACATGGAAAACTAAGTTACACTTCAGAATCCTTGCTCTCCATCACTCTAAATCAGAAACTTGAAGTGTCTCCCTTTAAGACTTCCTATCCACCCTCCCAATGGAGAGGGAAGCAAAGCACGCAGGAGGCCCAGGATAACTCTCCTCTTCTGCAGGTGAGGGGAAGTGTTCTCAGCTGCTAAGAAGGGAATCTCCTCTACCCATCCTTAGCCTCAGAACCTGTCTCTAGTCTCTACACCCATCTGGGGTCAAACAAGATATGAGTGTGAGAAGTGAGATTGTGCATCCCAAAGGGTCAAAATGTGTCCCAGAATTGATTAGGGATTATAGAAAGGCGAGAGGACATGTCTCCCTTAAGAGTGATATTATGGCTCACATTTATTAGGGACTGCTCCAAGCATTTTACACATACTAACTTATTTAATCTCAGCACCTACCCTATGCAATAGGTTCTATTATGATGACCATTTTGGAAAAAAAGAAACTGGGGGCAAGGAACAAGGCAACCTGCCCAAGGCCACAAGGCTGTGAGAGGCGGGGCTGGAAGGATTTGAACCCACACATCTTGGCCATCTCCCTGGCTCCTTGGCCTTCTTTTCAGGTTCATCTGGGTCAGTCATCCAGAGATGCCCCCAACCACCCCCATCTACACCCTCTTCTATTCCCCATCCTGCAAACTCCCTGCCAGCAGCCCCATGGTATTGGTACAAGGAATGTTCATAACAAAGAAACCCACATTGAAAGTAAGAAGACCTTTAAGGTTTTCAAAATCTCTTTTTCTTGTCTCTCTCGTCCAGAAGATCAAAGGGACTCAAGTTGGGAGAACAAACGCTGAAGAAAAAAGCAAATGAAAGAGGGAAAGTTCACACTTTGGGCTGAGAAACAGATGGTGCAGAGAGTTGGGTGGAGTGCAAGCCCAATTGCTCCCCCCCCACGGGTGGGAGGGGCCAGGAGCTGCGCCTCAGAAACTGACAAACTTTCAACCTGAGTTCTCCCTCCTATGAAGAATCAAGGGGCAAAAAAATCTCTCTTTTAGGATCTTTATTTTCAGAACAGGAGACTTTTTGGAGATCTGGTAAATGGAGGTGTTGGAGTGGAGGGCTTTAAATTTTACAGAAAATATACTTTCAGATCTTCTGGGAAATATAATTCCCTTTGTCCTCTCAAGGGCTATGAGAAAAACCACCAATCTCAAAGGCACGGAGGAGTCTATGAGTGAAGCAGTTTGGCATCTATTTGGAAAAGTTTAATGCTATGTTTTGGTTTGTTTGTTTTTACCAACCTTCCCTTTGTAGTTTATGATAGGAAAATACAGTGTGCTTTTCTTTCTGCAAATAAATGCCTTCTGTATAGACCAGTCAGGGGCCTCAAATAAGTGGGATTTTTGGAGAGCACAAAATGGAAAAGGGGTTAGGATCAAAGGAGATGGGGGCCTTAGATGTATTGTGGATTATTTTGAGCTGCCCCTCTATTAAAAGAGGATTGATGAGCCCCTCACCCCTCCCTGGGGGACTCTGATGGTTCCTTATGCTGTGACCAAAAACCAAATGGACCAGCCTCCCCTGTCAGCCCCAATATGAGGCCCAGCTTCACCATCCTTGGAGTCCTGCTCTAACCAAAGCTCCTGCCTCCTCCCAGATTTCCTGCCCACTGGTCCAAAGGTTGCAGGATCCAGAAATACACCCTACAAGAAGGCTCTACCAGTTTTGTTTCCACAGACACTTGCTCTGTCCCCTCTGTCAAGGTGACCCCTTTGAGGAAGCCAACCTTGGTGGCAATTTCAATTAAATGTAGAAAAGCAGTTAATAGATTTTTTTTTTTTTTTTTTTTTTTTTAAAGACAGAGGGCAAGACAGCCTCTAGGAAAGCTGGGCTTCCTCTTGCAACACACTATCTCTCCAGCTGGGCTGTGCAATTATTGATAACGTTGCCTTTCCTGTAATAGCGCCAATTTCATTAGGAAGCAAATGCTCAGCATTTCGTGCATATACTTTTAGTCCTTTTCGCTTCCTGTCTTCCTTTGAGAGGTCAAGGATTCAATAGATAGAGTGGATTAGCTGCCCCCTTGGTCCTGCTGCCCGCCTCCAGCTGTCCTGGCTCCAGGGCACTGGGGCTCCCTGGGTCACCGGAATCAGTAAACCGGGGCCGGAGCCCGCAGGCCCGCGCCCTCTCGATGGCACTGCGGGGCGAGAGAGCGCAGTTGGTTTGGCAGCCGTCGCGGTGCTGCCTGAGCCAGGCCCCCCGCCTCCGCCAACCAAAGATTTGTCAGTGGGACCCGCCAGCAGACAATAGCTGCCCCCGCGGGCGCGCTGTCGGCTTGTTTGGAAAGCCCGGGGGCGCTTCGAGGTAAAAAGGTCAGCGCGGGACTGCGATTTACCTCGGCCTCCTCCGCCCACCCCAGCCCTCTGCGCCCCGTCCCGCCCCCTCCTGCGACTGCCCTTCCTTCCCCGCACCTTGCCGCCCCCTCGGCCTTTTCGCGGCCCCGTCCCCGCCGTCCAGGGCCAAAGACCCGGGCGGTCGCCTTGAACCGGGTGGACAGCCTTCGCAGGCGGCGGCTGGGGCTGCGGCCGGAGTCTCCCAGCCCTGAGCCGCCCCCTCCGCCCCCGACGTCCCCAGCGGGTGGAAGGGCGCTGGGCGGGGTGGCGGGAATGGAGGGGGTAACCCAGGTGTCAATCTTGTTTGTTGACGACCCATCTCCTCCGATTTTCTTTGAGCAAGAATCGCCGGGGAGGGGCACGTTACACAGCCTCCCCATCCCGCTTCGCTCCTTCTGCAAGTATTCGCCGAGTATCACTCTAGGCCAGGCCTTGCTCTGGGCGGGGGCGGGGAGGGGCAGGAGAGGGACGGGGTAGAGAGCCCTTCGCCTTCCCCTGCACTTCCTCCTGTTTTCACACCCTGTTCTGTTCTCTCCAAACAGATCGGTCGTTCTCCTTTCCTGCCTTCCTTCCAGGACCCTTTCAGAACTGTTTCCTCCCCACCACCTTTTCCCTCCAGGTCTTTGCCATGTTCCTCCAATGACCGAGGACTGACCAGGGTCAGACCTGGAAACCTGGGGCCCAGTTCTGCTTAGGCCCCACCCAGTTAAGTCCTTCCCTTTATCTAGCTGAAATCTTAAAACTCAGCTCCTGCCAGACCCACCAGCCTGGGCCAACTCTTTCCTCACCTCTCCCCCAGGGATCTTGGAGTATGAAGCCTCCTGTACCCCTGGGTAGAAGAGCAAAAGCAGGCGGGAAGAGGGGAGAACACAGACTTTATTGAAATGAGGTAGTTGAAGGTACAGAGAGAACCTGGTTGCTTGGGGCTCAGGTTTCCAGAAAGAGTGGTCCCTCCACTGTCTCCAAGGTTCAGAGAAATGCTTGCAGCTGGTAGGAGCTCTCACTGCACCTGGGCCTCCTGGGCTGCCCCAGGGGAAGGGGAGGAGATGGGGAGGAGGGGCCTGGCTTTTCTGGGAGACAATAAATAGGGGAGGAACTAGTGGGGGCGTGCCTGCGCCTTCCTGGTAGAGGCTTGCTGGGGGCAGGCCTCAAACAACATTCCAGAAGTCTCTGAAGTACCAAGTTCCAAAACACTTTGGTAGCTTAGAGATGAGGTCGCTGGTGGGAGGAAGCAGGTCTCAGAAAACAACCTCTGGAGGCTGCATTAGTGCAATACAAATGTGCCTGGAGGGGTTAATGGGGTTAGATGGGGGGGCGCTTTTTGGTCTGTCACAAGGCAGCTGGTGCTATTGTAAGGTCTGTGGCGACTAGCGAGATTAAGCATTGGTAATCTGCCTACACCCAAACACCTCCCACACAAGAGACATCAAGGTCTTCTCTCCATCCTGGGTGGAGAAGGGGGAATTAAGATAGGAGTGCGTGAGGAGAGTCCTCACAGCTCAAAGGCACTGAACTGAACCAGTCGAAATTGGAAGGGAAAGGAGAAGCCGGGAGGCTGGGGCTTGCTCCCACCCCACCCACCTGCGGATCCCCTGATCAAAGGCAGAGGGAAGCCCTTCCCTCCACATTTGACAGGTGCGGTGTCTCTCAGGCCTCTAGTCATGTACGGCCCCCAGCCATCAGCACCCTGCCCAGACTGGAGAAAAATGTTTCCCTGTTCCCTGCAAAGGCAGTTCTAAATTGGCGCCCCAGCCTCGGTGAGGATGGCCTGAGTAGTGAAGCCGAGGCAGGCCGGGATTAGGGAGAGCAGAGGAGAGGGCTGGACGGCAGGGCTCTGGTGCTGGGGAGCCCCGTCGGTTGGGACGTTTGGTTCAGGAGGTGACGGAGCTGGGCGAGGCTTCCGGGGAGGTGCACGTGGACTGGTCGGAGGCGTCTCCAGCCGCCTCCCTGGGACAACCTGGAGGGGCTAGGGGCAACCGGCCTCCCTCCCGCTCACGCTTCTTCTGCTTCATGCGCCTGTTCTGGAACCAAATTTTGACCTGCGTCTCATTGAGCTCCAGGGTGGCGGCGATCTCCACCCTCCGGGCCCGGCTCAGGTACTTGTTGAAATGGAACTCCTTCTCCAGCTCGGTCAGCTGCCGCGTGGTGAAGTTGGTGCGGAGGCCACCTGGTGCGCCCAGGCCCAACTCGGACACCTTCGCTAGGGGCGGGGCGGGAGAAGGGCCACGTCAGTTCTCTCACCTCTTTCTCCCTCCTCTCCCCTCCCCCTATTCACCGTTCTGTCCAACTTCAGCTCTTAAAATTCCCGTGGATCACCAGGCACCCCTCCAGGTGATCTCCAAATCTGCAGCAACCTCCCCACATTCCCATCCCCCATCCCTCCAACGCACACCAGGTCCTGAGCGCATAGATCAGGAAGCTGGGGGTGTGTGTGGAGACTTACTCTTTAGGGTAACCGGGCACTCTGGATAGGGAGACCCCACCTGACCTGAGACTGGGTGGAGAGCTCTTACCTGCCTCTACCAGGGCAGCTCAGAGAGAGGAACCCAGCCCAGACCCAGGACACCTCAGTGCAGAAGCAGCAGAGCTGCTCTGAGCTCCGGGGAGGGGGGCCACGCCTGAGCCCTACCTGTCTTGGGTGGGTTCCTCTTAACCTTCATCCAGTCGAAGGTCCGGGCTGTGGGGGTGCTGGTTTCTGACACGCAGGGCGATTCCTTGTCCTCGGAGAGGAGATCAGCATAGGCTGGTGCAAAGCTCGCTGTCTGCTCGGCCCCGTACGGGGGCTGTGGTGGAGGAAACGGCCCAGGGCCCACTCCACCGGTTCCATAGCTGTCAGACAAGCCCCCTAACTGGACCCCATAGCTTGAAGGATGAAAATAACCCCCATCTCCTTCCGGCTGGCCCAGAGGGTAGTACTGAGAAGGCCCATAGCTGGGGTTGCAGGCAGCTGGGGTGTACCCCGAGGTCGAGGAGCTGGGGAAAGGCACCCCCAATGCCGACGGCGGCGGCTGGGCCGGATAGCCTGAGCTCTGCTGGAGTGAGGGGCTGGGCAGCCCCCCGCCGCTGTAGCGGGCCTCGCCTGCATAGCTGTCAACAGCCGGAGCCGAGCTGGTGGGGAAGGAGGTAGGGGCGCTGTGGGTGCTGTAGGCGCTGGGTCCCCTGTTACAGAGTGGGTACTCTAGGAAGGAGTTCATCCTATTATAGTCCATGCGTCGAGGCCGCTGGAGGGTCGGCCCGTTTCGGGGAGACACCCTCTTGCCCTACAACCTTTCGGCAGTATGTCACAGTGCTGAAGCTTGCATCCATGGCCTAGCCCAGCTCGCCTGGGCCGGGGCTCCCCCAGGAAGGGGGTAGGGAGTGGGGGTGGAGGGGCGCATGTGATCTCTCCCAGGCCAATGGGCGCAGCGGGCCAGAGTTTGGCAGCCCCAGCGCCCATCCATCACCCCCCAATCATTAGCATGACAAAGACACTTCAATCACCCGCAGCCCATCCATCTGAGGGTGACGTGGAAGCGTCAAAAACATCTTTCTTCAAAGACTTTTGGAAAGAAGGGACCAGAGGGAGAGGGGGGGAAAAGTTAGAGGAATATTCAAGACTTTCCTCCCCTCCCAACCCCCTAGGCCTTCAATAGGCTCCTGGGTTATTAGATTTGGACAAATTCAACCCAGCTGCCCTTCATTCTTCCCACCACCCACCCAAAGGAGCTGTCCCCCCAAATCTGTAGACCAGGAGATGGGGAATCTAGCCTTTGCCCAGAACTCCCATTCTGAGTTTCTTTCTCCCAATTTGTCTTGGGGTGATGGGCTAGGACAGCTGGGTGAGGTATGTTATCTGGGGCCAAATGGATGACTGTGAAGGAAGGGGTTGCAAAAATGCCTAAGGGTGTGAGGCAGGGTCTAGAATCCCCAGGGGAAGGATGCATTAAGTGAGGGGTGGGACACTGGCATTTCAGGGAGCAAGACAAGCTGACAGAAATGTGGAGAGGAGGATGAGAAATGCCCTATTTCTCTCTCCATCTCTCGGCATAACCACTCTCTCCTCATTCACACATCCATTTCTCTCCCTCAGCTTCTCTTTATATTCTCTCTGTCTCAATCTATCTCTCCGTTCGTCCATCTCTCTCCATATTTATACTCTTTCCTTACCTATCCATCAACTCATCTCTCTGGATGTATTTATCCTCTCTCTAGCCATCCAGAGCTCTATAGCTGGCTCGCTCACTCAGACTCACATAACTCCCCGTATTTCTCCAGAGAGCCACAATGAGCACAGAGCTAGGTGATGTTTACTTACAGGTGAAGAAGAGGAAATTTTTATTCTCTCTCTGAAGTGTTTAAAACTAGTGTAGTGCATTCTTCCGGTTCCCTCCTACCCCATTCCCCCCTAAAAATCCCAAGCCTCAAATCCATAAATTCAATACCAATTACAGCTTAAAAATTACTCAAATTTCTGACAAACTTTCTAAAATATTTAAAAGGAGTTTGCTTAGAGAATAGGAAATTCAGTGTGGAGGTCCTGAGGCTCAGGAGTGGAGTCTGACCCCTTTCTGCTCTGGGTGTCTGTTGAGTTAGGGTTGAGGGAGGGGAGGGGAACAGGAAGTGACTCCTTCACTCTGTTCAGGCGGGGATGGAACTGGAAGGGAAGCTCTTAGGTAAAGCCCATTGATTCTCCTCCTCCAGACTCCGAGGACAAGAGCTTGGCGCAATCTAACACCCACGCTCATTTGTAACCTGTCAGGGTGTCTGCCTGGCCGGAGGCCTGGGGCCGGGGCTAGGGCAAGTCCAGGAGGGCAAGAGTTCAGGGGAGGATCTCTGTAAACAACTGAGCTGCGGAGAGGAAGGGGAAGCAGGTGGGACTGGTCCTGCGAGGACCCTGAAAACTTCTCAGGTTTCCCCGCCTCTAAAAGGGCAGGGTGAGTACTCATCCCTCTGCAAGGAGGGCCAAAGTTGTCTCTCAGGCTCTGTGTGGCTCCCTCTTTCTGTTTCCCAGGCCTGTACCTTCTATCTTGAGCACCAGAATCACACTGCCTTTCTCTTGTCTTAATAACTCTGAGCCTTGCTTAGACCCCAACTCTGAAAGAGCTCAGAGCATTTCACTGGACCCCCGCCTCCCTCCCTCTCTCACGTATGCTCTGCTTCAGACCTTGCTTCAGAGCAGGACAAGTTGGGGGAAGGGGACCAGCTGGCAACTCCTTTAAGAGAGATGGGAGGGGGCAGGGTGAGAGAATCACCACTGCAGAGGGATGAGGGCGAACAAAGGAACGAAGAGTTGAGATGGGGGGGGTGGGGGGTGCTGCAGAGGAGTTGAAGAGAAAAAGAGTGTTGAGGTGAGAGCAGGCATTTCTTTCTGTTTCCCCTTTCTGGGTTCGTAAATGCTCCCGCTGTTTCCCTCTCACTTTAAGATGTTTTCCACAGAGGCCTTTGGAGAAGAAGGGTGTAAGGAACAAGGGTTTCTCTTTTAACCCCAAACCTGAGCTAAGCCCATATCTGACCTGGCTGCCTTGCTTCTAAGAGACTCCAGACTCCACTTTCCACCTTTCCCTCAACCCAGTAAGAACCCCCTCATCTCATCCCTCACCCTCCTAATTAAGGGAACAATTGGAGGTCTAAAGAAGGAAATAAATTTCAAATCAGTGTAATAAAGGAGCAGAAATCATTCTGGGAGTTGGGGAAATGCAGTCTCTCCAGTAACAGCTAAAGTCACCAATAGTGTATCAGAGTGAGGAGCCGGAAAGGGGCGGAGCAAAAGTGCCTCAAGTTATACTGTCAAGTGCAGTGATTGCTTTGGCCTCAGCTCTCCAAATTCACTATGCTCTCCAATCCATCCCTCAGCCTTGCTACCTCGTCTGCTGTAGCAGAAAGATGAAAACTTTTCCGCTTTCCTGCTGGCTCTCCCAGCCCCAGCAGAAAGGACTGAGAGAAAAAGCCGCTTGGCTCCCTGTGTTCCCAAGTCTCTTCCCCCTTAAAAAACAACAACAACAACAAAAACTTCACTGGCCTCTGGCCTGAGGAGAAAGTCTATGGAACTTGGATTCCTTGCTAAGCCCACAGCTGAGTGCAAAACAAAACAAACAAATAAAGAAAAGCAGTCCACATCTGGAGTAACCTATAGTGTATAGGATTTTCTGGCTGACCACGTGAAATTCACCAGCGAAGGTCTGGGTGGACCCAACACCAAAGCGAAAGATAGTTGATTTCTTCTTTTACATCATCTATTTAGACAGATAGGAGAGCAAGGAGAACACAGGCATGTTTAGAACTGAAGTTATCTTTGAGAGGTGCTGGTCATTATAGCACTAAGGATGCAGGCAGGGGGACCATTCTAATCAGAATGAGAGTGTGTTAGGAGTTTACACATGATTCTGGACTTTTCTAAGGAGGAAGCTGCTTTAGCTGGGTGTTGGCAGGAGCATTATGAACAGTTCCTTCCTTAGGCCCTTAAGTGCCTCTCTGCCTGCTCTCCCCAGCCCAGATCCCGGAGGCTAAAACCCAAGATCAAAGATTGGAACTTAAGAAGTAAAAGGATATTCAAGGTTATCATTTTTTCTCTATAATAGAGATGGTTTCTTGTTGCTGTTTGTGGGGAGGATGGAATCTGAATTCAGTGGTGTTTCTTTTAATGCAGGTTAATTAAATTGTCACAAATCTGGTTGAAAACCATGGACTATGAGTGGTGCATATCCTAATGGGAACACTGCTGGCTTGGGGGCCAGAATACTTGGGTTCAAATCCTTGCTTGGCCATTTCTTAGCATTATAACCCTGGACAAATTTCCTGGTTTCTATGAGATTCAGCCTCAGAGAAAAAGAATGGGTTTAATACTACTTACTTCCCTGCATTGTTAGTAGAATTAAAGCAAATAAGAAAATATAAACCATAGAGAACTCTATAAATGTGTGATATTATCATTACATGCATATTCTGAAATAGTATGAGTCAGTCTCCTGTTTTTAATATAACTAGCATATTAAATATGGAAATATGTGATAGGAAAAGAGCATATGTGCTATATTTTATGGAACATCACCATTTACTATACAATATGTACTTTATCATATGCAAATTTCATTGAGAAGTCAGAAGGTTGGCTTTGTTTAGGCAAAGGATTTTTTTCTGAACTGAAGAGTTTTTTTTTTTTTTTTAAGTAAAGCCTAGTATTATACAATCTATAAAGAACCCAAATGATTAAAACTGTAGCAGAAAGGTTTGAGGTTGTGTGTTAGCAAGAACTTCCTGATCTTCCAAATATTTGGGCAGAGTTTTCTAGGGAGGATATTGTCTCTCCTCCCTTGAAGGATTTAGCTTAGAAACTGTCCTAGGGCTAGGCGTTGAACCTGACTCCTGGGATGTCAGAAACAGACGTAAACTTTCATCTGGAGTGAAAAGTAAGTCAGAGAATTAGGATTTTTCTAAAAGGAAAGATTAAAGTGACACAAAGCATTGAAATAATTTTCTTCTTAATTAGGTTTATCCAGGTATGGTAGCTGTGGCCAAACTATCCACATTTTGGAAACCTCACCGAACACTGATCAAGCTGAATTTGTAACTAAGTGACTACATGAACTGTGATTTTTCTGCAGCGGTTGAGAATTAGGGAAGGTTTTAGGAGGGCTCTTTCACTGTTGACTCCCCTCAGAGGAGGAAGCAGTGTGTTAGATCGCCTTCAGGCACTAAATATCTGCCTCAACACTGAGTGTGGAGGGGCTGGGGGACAGGAGGGCAGAGATGGGCTGGAGAAGTCAGTGGAGGATTTGGGCCACATAAGCCACAACAGGTGAAGGGGATGATGTGGGACCTTTGAGTCTACTTTCTGCAAACTGAGGACATGTATTTGATAGAGCACATTTCAGGAAGATGTACAGTGGGGGCAGCTGGGCCACTGAGTGTTTGTCAGAGATTTAGGGGACAGGTGGGCAGGGGATTCAGCAGAGCTGTTAAGGGAGGCCCAGAATTTGTACCTATGCTCAACTCAGCAACCAGATAAACCTGACTACAGGGGACTTTTAAAGTCTAAAGAAGAAGTTTGATGGCTCTTTTTATATAAAATGTCCTACTCTTTTTCAAACAAGAGTGAACATAACCAAATGTTGGGGAAGGTGGCAGAGAATGAAAGCCAGAGGAAAACTTGGCTAGGACACTTCTTAATACTCATATTTATTGAATACCTGACACCTGGCACACAGCACTACACCCAGTCACATGCTCATTGAAAAGATTTCTCCCCCTTTGAGATTTGTAGATACTGGCTACCACATATAAAATAGATAAACAACAAGGTCCTACTATATAGCACAGGGAACTATATTCAATAACTTGTAATGGCCTATAATGAAAAAGAATATGAAAAGGAATATATATATATGTGTGTGTGTGTGTGTGTGTGTGTGTATAAATGAATCACCATGCTGTACACCAGAAATTAACACATTGTAAATTGACTCTGCTTAAATAATGATTGGGGCATGATTGTCGGAGTAAAGATACAAATTAAAGTTTGTTAAAATGGTTCTACCAGATACTTGGGAGGTGGGTTATTACTGAACATCAAGAGTCACCACCTCCATTTAAAAGCACATGACACCACAACCAATAAATATTTACTATTTTGTTTGTGAAGACTGATGGATAGACTTTTGGCATATATTGATGCAGAGGACATTAGGGCCATTTAGTTCTTCCATTTATTTTACAGTTGGAGAAACTGAGGTCTAGGAAGGCGAAGGGACTTATCCAGGCATAAGTTAAAAATTTTTTTAATGACTCAGGGTTATCGTGATTGCAAGTAATTCCTCAATCTAATGGTCTTTTGCTTTTACCATATTAATGAATCATTCTTCTTAAAAGAATGACTCACCAAGAGTAGGGCAGACTGACCGGGAGCTTTCAGGACTGCACTGAAACCTTCCCACTCCAACCACAGCCAGTTTGAGTGCTACAGACCACTCAAGAGGAGCCCTGCCCAGATCAGGATAGGATAAGTGAGTGCAGCCACCTGGCATTGCCCTCTAACCTGTCATCACTGAGGGGTCTGCTGCCTTATCTGACAACCCCTCCTCTTCTTCCTTCTCCAGAGCCAGCCTGGAAAACTTAGGTTAAAGAGGATGACCCTAGAGATGAAACAAGGAAAAGGAGCTAATTTGGAATACAGACATCCTGAATCCCAGTCGTTTATGAATCCCAAATTGCCAGACATTCCTTTGAATTTGAAATTGGATGAGATTGAAAACAGGAGTCACTTCCTTTTGGAAATGCCTTGACTCTTTGTTCTGCTATGGTGGCATCAGAGGCAGTGAATTTTGAGAACATGGGAAAGGAGAGAGAGAGAGAGAGAGAAAAGCTCTGTGTTGCCTGTAAAAAGATTTCCAACTCTTCTCTAATAATCAGCCAAGGGAAATGCTGGGCCTCCTGGTTCCCTGGATCAGATCAGTTGCTTCTCACCCTCAGGAAATACAAAATATCTAGATCTAAACAGGTAGACTGAGACTTTGGCTGGATCGTCCTGATCCCCCACTCACTTTGACAGGAAAGAATCAGGAATGATGCAGCCTCAAGCAGGAGTTGAAATTCCATGCCCTTGGGCCACTGGTCTGTGTTGCGGAGGACTGGAAGGCAGTGACCAGGTAAAGTGGGTCAAAACTTCTTAAGCATGGGAGAAAGGCAGGAAGCAAGGTGGCACTATGACCCAGCAGTACTTCTCAAACTTTAATGTGCATATAAATTACTTGGGGATCAGCTAAATTGAGATTTTGATTCAGTAGGCTTGGAGTGGGGCCTAAGATTCTGCATTTCTAACTGGCCTGCAGCTGGTGCTAATGCTGCTGGTTCCTGGAACAGCAGGCTTTTAGAGAAATGGAGACGCCCCTGTGAATTGCGGACCAGGCCATGATCCCAGGATGTGAATTCTCTCCAGCAGAGCAGATCCTGCATCTTTGGCATTGATGAAAGGTGTTCTCCTTTTGACCAAAGAAAGCTGGAAGGTGGGCAATTAGCAAGATCCTTCTGGTATTCTTGATCTTTGTTACAAGCTGAAAGAGCATTTTTAATTAGACCAAATTATCTAGTTTGGCTGTCCGTGGACATCAAAGCCCCAGCTGAAATGTCTGTTTTATTTTGTGGGTGTAGACATGGCTATGTGCTGTGATTTTTAAGGTGTTAAACACTGCCTATGGGCATATTTTATGGAGAAATAAACACACAGCCCAATGAGATGTACAGTGTGGTTTTAATATATTGTATATTCATTTATTTATGGGGAAAATAAACACATAAGCCAATAAGCTGTGTATTATTACTTTAATATATTGAATTTATTTCATACCTATATATTTTATGAGGGAAAATAAACTAAGATACACGATATTATTATAATAACACATCTAATTGTTCTATATTAATATATTTATGAGAGAAATAAGTGCAATTTAACATGACATAAGATTATTTAATGCAGGAGATGAATTCTATATTAAGACAGTTTAAGGGATTAAATTCCAGCTGAGTAAGATGTGTGTACCTCCCACACTGAGGGACCAGGTGAAAAAAATTGCAAGGGCCTGTCTAGTCCTATGTGTCACGACCTATGTTGGCTCCTGGCTTTTCCTAGACAGTTCTTGCCTCTCAGAGCCTAGTACTTCAAGTCCCGGTCCTGCTGGTCCAGGGGAAAGTCTGGGAGGCCCGGGAAATAAACTGCCTTTAAATAATGGCAGCAGCTGCTGGGGAGGTAGCCTGGCGGTGTCTGTTTCTGAGCCGGAGAAATATTAAATAAACCTAAGGAGGATGGATGGCTTTCCAGGGCCCTTTAAATCTCCACGTTCCTCGGAACAAACGCGGAGGCAGATGGGGAGATCGATCCTTGCTTTTCGCTTACCGGGTTTGCAAGCAGCCGGGCAAGGTGTGGTGGGGGATAGGAGATGGCAAATGAAGTTGTTGGCAAAGACAGGTAGGTCTGCATTTGGAGAAAGCTCTGGCCGAGCTTCAAATCCCAGAGCGGAGGCTCAAAAGTCAGATTCGGCAAGGCAGACCCAGGCCTGCGAGACCTGCGGCTCACCCCCTCCCAATCCCAACCTCTCACAGACTCTCGGTCCATCTCGCGTCCTCAGCATCCATTGGGCTCATTTTTAAAACAAAATGAAAACTAAAAGGATGCTCTCTGGCTCCCTTTCTTCACTGGCACGCGGATGATCCGGACAGGTGAAGGTGGGTGCGTGAACGATCCCTGGGGCTGGACCCTGCGCATCCCTAGGCGGCTGTCATGGCGGCCACAGTCTCTTCCTTCGCCCTCCCTGCCGCCCGGCCCCAGCGCCATTTTGAGCATCTTCCTTGCTTCCCTGTCTCCCTCCCGCTCTCCTCGCTCCTCCTTCGCTCCCTGCAGGCCAAGAACCTCCCAACGCTGCCCAGGCTCTCCAGGCTTGTTCTCAGCATCTCCTCGGACCCTCCTCCCAAACCCAGGAGCCCTAGGGTGTCTGCGGAGCCTGAAGAGCGCTGGCGTTCGTCCCGCTACATTTTCCAGTCGGGCTCCTTGACTACTTGGAGCCCAGTTACCATCCCTGGGTATGGGCCCTGCTTCCTCAGAAAACCCCTGACTCCAATCCACTTCTCTCCACTCCTTGGCCCTGCCTATGCTCCCAGGCTTCGGGTCCCCAGGAACCTGCATTCTGGAAAAAGCCCTTCCACCCCTCTTAGGGCACCGAGGCGAGAAGCCTAGGAAACCCTGGCACCGCTCCCAATCCAGGTGAACCTCCGCGCCTCTCTCCAGGACTCCAAAACTTGTCCCCGAGGCCTCCTCTCCTTGCATCCTCTTCAGTTAGCAACACACTCTCTCCTCCACCTTTATTTCTAAGCAGGGCCAAAGGCCCTCTGTTAGGGGGTGGCAGCAACACCCCCACTCTTCTCAGAGCTGCGGGTGGAGAAGCGGGAGGCCAAATAGGGCTCCTTTTGTACCATCCGGACTTAGCCCGCCCAGGGCCAGACAAACCTGGCACTGGCCCTGAGGGAGTGAGGACCGGCCTTAGAGGGTACAGGGGATAGGGGCTGGGTCCCAACACAAACACTTATTCGTTTTTGTATTATAAAGACATTTATTTAATCTATGAAAATAATGTACAATAAATACTTTCCCCTTTTCCTATTATTAAAGAATTTCAATAAATAATCTACGGTCTAAAACTTAAAAAAAAAAAAAAAGAGAGAGAGGAAAATAGGTTCCTCTAGTTCTTTTTAAGAAAGCCCCCCTAAAGTTTAATTATTCCTGAGATTTCGTTGGAAGGACTTTACCAAACGGAATTTTTCTGTGTGATTTTTTTTTAAAAAATGCCCGAGTGCCCAATATTTTAGAGAGAGAAGAAAAGAAGTGGATTAAATGCTAATTCAGTAATACCTGAATTTTAGCAAAACAGATAAAGGAGTCTATACGGCTTGGGGAGGGGGATCCTCGGGTTTCCCATAGGCAGCTGAAGAGGGCTGGGGTCGAGGGCCATGGGGGAAGAAGCGGGTTATTAGGGGAACTTCAGGTCGATGGCACAGAGGGTGCTGGTGAAGAAGTCCAGCTCTTCCTCGGAAAAGGGAACCAGGCTTTCGAGCGAGCCCTGGAGGCTGGGGGAGAGGCCCCCTGACAGCTGGAGACAGGAGTCGGCCGCGAAGAAGTTGAGGTCGGGCAGGACAGGCGAATCCTGCCGCTCCGGGAAGGCGTCTTCCGACAAGGGCTCGGGCTCCCGCCCTCCGGCCCCGCGCAGCGCGCCGCCGGGGATCCGCGCGCCCGCGCCCTCCACGCCAGCGGCCAAAGGCCCGGGGTCCGGGGACCCCGGTGCGACCTCGGGCGGGTGACAGCAGGCTTCTCGCGCCGCCCGCGAGGCAGAGGGGCGGCCCGGACTGGCCAAGGGCTCCTCGGCGAGCTCGCTGGTGTCCTTCGGGGCGGCGGGGCAGGCCGGCTCCCCGTCGGGCGGCTCTCGGTGCTGCGTCTGCCGCTTGTGCTTCATGCGACGATTCTGGAACCACACTTTGACCTGCCTCTCGGTGAGGTCCAACAGGGCCGCGATCTCCACGCGGCGCGGCCGGCACAGGTACTTGTTGAAGTGGAATTCCTTCTCCAGTTCGAGCAGCTGCGTGTTGGTGTAAGCCGTGCGCAGCCTGCGCGCCCCGCCGCCCGCGGCCTCCGGCGGCCCCGGGCCATCTGCAGGGAAAGCAGGCTAGGCGTCAACGCGGGCCGCGTCCTCAGCCCAACCTCAGCTTGGCTGAAATAAAGACTCCCCCATCCGCCCAACAGTATCAGCAGCATCCCCGGCCCTTCCCGCCTACCAAAGCTGCTCTCTCTCCCTCTCGGCTCTTCGGTTCTTTCCCGCCCCGCTCTCACTGTCAGACCCGGCCCCGGTCAGGGCAAAGCATTCAGAGAGCCGCCGACGGGCCACGCAGTGGGTAAGGAGGGCTCCCTTTCGCCCCAGAACCTCAGAACCCCCTCCCAAGTCCTCCGAGTGGACCCTTCGATTCGTCACTTTCCAACTCAGCCTCGGGAGAGGGTTCATATAGAAAGATTGTTCCTCGCCTTTCCTCCCTAGCTTCAACCCCTCCACCCCCCTTTTGAGCTGCAGTAGATGGGACCGAATCTTCTCCTGCTTCCAGATTACAACACATTCCCAGCAACAACACATTCCTCTACACAGATAAAGGCGAAAACCTCAACCGAAGCCTTTTCTTCTAGCACAAAAAAAAAAAAAAAAAAAAAAAAAAGTCCTCCTCAACCAGCTTCCAAAATCTGCTGTAGAAGAAAATAAAATGCTAGCAGCGAGAGGCCAGGCCTGAAACCCATGGGTCTAGTCTGCTTCCTCGTCCCTGCAATCGACGGGGGCAAGGAACCCCAAAAGGCTCACCACCTTTTCTACCACCCCCATCACTCCTTCTCCCCATCTCTTTCTAGTTGCCCCTCACCCCACCCCTACCCTGCTTACCGACCTGCGGGTGATCCGACCCCGGAGGCCGGGACGGAGGAGGCGGCCGGGGGAGACGTGGCGGATTGGCTGGGTTTCTTGGCGGATTTCTTCTCTTTCATCCAGGGGAACTCGGGGGCCAGGGGAGCGGCGGGGAGCGGCGGCGGCGGCAGAGCAGGCCCATCTTCGGCTAGCTTTTGGCTCCCGGGTCTCTGAAGGGTGGAGGCACCGGGCTGCAGGCTGGGGAAGGTTTGCTCGAAAGGAGGAGGAGGAGGAATTAATGTCGACTCCTTGATTGATGAAGTTTGAAATGTCTCCAAGACAGCGGGGAAGGAAGTCAGACACTCGGCGAGCGATGGCTGGCTGTTTATAAACCCAATCTCCCTCTCAAATTCAAAATTCATGGCTTTCAATGGTGGGGGAGGGGGCCTGCGGGGGGGGGCGTCAGGAGGGAGGATCGGAAGGGACCCCCCCTCCTGCCCCCCCCAGGTTTATGTGATGGAGCGATTTGGGGAGGGGAAGATTTTGCTCTTTCTTTCTTTCTTTCTTTCTTTTTTTTTTAAATTTGGGGTCTTTATAATTGTATATTGCTGATAAATACAAGCGTATGGGGACTCTCTCTATTAAACCCAGGACGCCGGCGAAATTGCAGGGAATTCATGGTCACGGGACCGGCCTTGGCCAATCGCTTGTCTGGGCCTGGTGGAAAACAGAGAGCATTATTTGCTTTAATTGATTCAAAAACTCTAGAGGACCATGACCTGGACACCATGAGCCCCCCAGTCCTACACTCCCTCTCTAGTCCCTCCCTTTCTTCAGAATAGCTAAAGAACCTCTTTCTCTTATCCCCTGCTGAGGATGGGAGGGTCTGGAACCCTGGGAAACAAGAGAACCTAAGGGAGAACTCTTCCTCTTTTCCAAATAATTTAATAGAGTAAATTAATGATTTCATTACAAGGTCAGCATCATTCCCTTCCCTTCCCCTGACCCAAGAAAGAAAGCTGAATGAGGATTTGAATGTGGGAGGCAGAGGTAGTAGAACGAGGCTTTCGCCATTTGAGAAAGGTCTGTGTTACCGTGCTGTAAGGAAGAGATTTACAATCATCAGCACCACTATGTCCATTTCCCCCCCCCCCACCCCGCCAAAAGCAACAGATAAATCTTGGAAAATCGACAAGCACTCCTAGGCTGACACAGAGGAGTGAGATAGATAGTGAGAAGCGCTTTTGGACCTCTGGCCTACATAGCTGTGTGGTCTCAGTTCCCATCTCTGCACAGTGTTTGTAGCACTGACCCTGCTCCTCTGTCTACCTGCCCTCCTCACCTGTCCTGCACTCCTCTATGACACCCCCAACAGATGAGTTTAAGATACACATGCACCCACTCAAGCCTCAAGCCTGTATCTGCATCTATATCCAGGGACAGGAACCAGAACCAAGGTTACTGATTTAACTTCAAGAACTTTCAAAACTCAGGTCAGTGTATGGGGAGTGGGGAGCTTTCCCCACCTAGGAATACCTCTCCCATTTTTGCTATCATGCAAACAAATAAAACCCCTGGCAAGGTAGAGGAGGGGGTGGGAAAATAATGAACATGGAGGGGGTGGAAAAATAATGACCACTGAAATGGTATTCCATTTCTGGCCCCTGAGGGGAATTTTTTTTAATGTATATTCAGAAGATCAAGATAGTATGAACTTTACAAAGTGCTGTAATTTACTGGAGGGAGGGGACACAAGACTCAGGGCCCCAGGCAATTGGTGGGAAACTAGATCTCAAAGCAGAAAATGAAAAGTCGATCAGGGGGAAGATTTTTAAATAAGTGGGTCAGAGGGACGGAGAGGAGATGAGGCGATCAATCTTAGCCCCCTGACAGCTCCCTCCGATGGCATCAAAGAATTTGGCTCTTTGGGAAAGCAGAGGGAACAGCCGAAATTCCACATCCCTTTAAAAAGCCTGGGGGTGGGGGGGTGTTAGCAAAAGAGAAAGGTGATTCTGGGAGAGCAGGGAAACAGATGGGAAATGGGGACAGAGGAAGGGCGCTGCGTTGGGTGGAAAGTTTGTCTGGAGAACTCCCACGGCTCTGGCCTCCCCTCCCCCTCCCTGCTCGTGGCCGCCCAGCAAGGAGGAGAAAGCTGGTTAGCAGAGAAATGGCAACTCAGCCGGGAGCTGGAACTAGAAACTTTCTGTCAATGTAACAGCCGCGTGGGCGGTGGTGAGTATTTAAAAAGGACAGAGAAATCTGAGGAGAAGGGTGGGGGTGAAGGAGAGCCAGGATGAAAAAAAGGGGAGTTGGAGGGGGGGAGCTGCAGGGACAGGGGGGTGGCAGGTTCTGGAGGGCTCAGATCCAAGAGAGCTGCTCTGAAAACTGGGCAAACTAACCAGAGACGGTTATGCCCAACTCGGCTCCAAAGAAAGTAATTTTTGCCATTTGGAGGTGCGGATGGGGGTGGGGGTGAGGAGTGGGCACGGAAGACTCCGAATAATTGTTGTCTGGAAGTTGCGCAGGCAGGCCTGAGAAAGGGTTCTCCCTCCGGCCACCCCCTTGAGAAGCCCTGGAAGTTTTTTCACAGCCTCTCCAGCTGCCTGCAGGGTCGAGCGCTTCTCTCGGCAACAACTCCGGCTGCCCCTGCAGGAAATACGGCTCTCTCTAACCTTGCTGACAGATTTTACGGCCAGATTAGAGAACAGAAGAAAACTTGGGTGTTAAAAGGGGCCAAGAGAGCCCTCCTTCCCAGAGACACTGCTTCCCCTCCCCCTGTCGTGCTGTGAATCTTACAGCCCAGATATTCCCGCCTCGACTTTGGCTGCTTAGCTAGCTCCTGAAATCTCTCAGAGAACAGGGTAGGGGACATCAAGCCAAGGTGGCCCTTATTTTTCTTGTTGGCAATTCCAGCTTCAAGCCAAAGCTCTGTTTTTCAAACTCAAGCTAGATTCTCTGACTTGGCCTACCTTTCTCCTGCTAGATAAATAATCAATCCGCTCCACCCTCAGAGCCAAACATGGTGCTTCATCTAGTTACATCACTCAGAAAATGTTATTCAGGAAAGAGGAAGAGAGAGAGAGAGAAAGAAAAACCCTTGAGTGTTATTTGATCCCGATCAAACTTTGCATGCTCTTATGCCTTTAAATTATAGCCTGACCCAATGCTAAATTGCTTGCTGCTTGGATGAACCTAGTCCAGTTAAAATCCTACTTGGTGGTGGTGGTGATGGTGGTGGGGAGGGTGTAGAATTCAGGTTGCTTTTTTATTGTTATTTATTGTTGCATAAAGACTGTAATTACTAACCTTGGACTGCCAGGATGCAACATAAAAATGAAAATCAGTCCTGGCTTTAAGGCTGAAGGCCTGGAACGATTCTCACCGACACGCCCCTCCCCATCACTACCACCAAATATATGCTCCTAATTAAGCAATGCAGGCGCATTGCTTACAATTAGAATTATGCAACTCTTCAGCATACAGCCATCGCTTCTCTTTCAACGAATTAGCTCCATATTTCAGCCGTCCTGTCTCCTCGCTCTTATCGGCTTCAGTGACGCGGTGGTGACATTTCATCTTTGACAGACCCTCTCTATCCTCGCTCCAGTGTGATAAAACTTTTATGGAAGCACGACTAAGAAATGAAGTTTTCCCAAGGATCATGGAAACAGAGCGGCACATTAGCCAGGGGACCATTTTATTTACGCTTGGATCCAACAGCTTTTGCCACCCTCCTCCTCTCCCCTTTCCCTGGCAGGGGAAATCAAACGCGCCTCCTCTCCCTCTGCCTTGTTTTATTTAGTGATTTAATTTCACTTTAGTTTTAAGATTTGACCTGAGAAGTCTAGGCCTCAGATTTTTTTTTTAGATTAATCATTTTCCTTTGTTTTCATTTTAGACCCAATGGTGGTTGGGCTTCAGGTCACGTGACGACTTCTTTGTAGCTCCGGAAGAGAACTGTGAAGTTTAGGTTGCGTGGAAGAAACAGTAATCGGCCAGATTTTTTTGTTGTTGATGGGGTGGAGGGTGAGAGGGGTGAGGAGGTTGTGACCAAAGGAGCAAAAAGACAAAAGGTCAATGAATGAGAAAAACTGAGAGGCAAAGAAGCCAAACAGAAAGACCTAGAGAGAGCACCCGAGTTCCCCTTACCCTCAACTTGTTAGTTAAATCTAAGCTAAAGAAGTTGGCAGAAGGTTCCAAGCTTGTGTGTAAGAAAAAGCACATAAACCTGAGACACAGCAAAGGGGAGGTAGGGGCCTGAGCAGTGGACAAAAAGGCCAAGATAGAGTCTTCAACGTCCTTCTTCCCTTGGGAGAAATTTGGCAGTCAGCAGCCTGCTCTGCTATCTAAATTGGACCACCAGGACAAGATAAAATTGATAACAGAAAGTTTATTCAAGAATTGTTTGACAGACAACCCTTTTAAGTAAGGAAAAAAGTAACTACAGAAGAACAAAGAAAGTTCCAAGAGGGAATTAACTCTAATTCTACAAATTCAGGACTATACAGTGACAATTAGGAGCTGAGTTCATGCCTTTTAGAACTAATTACAATTGCTCATAAGTACGAGTTTAACATAAATCTACAGCTCTTTTCTAGAGTACAATAATAACTAAAATAGCTGGTTTTACATGACAGGGAACACAACGTCCTTTATAACAAGTAAATACTAAAAAAAGTACAATTTTTTCCTTTTTCCCTCATATAAATACATAATGTAGGGGGATAAATAATACAAAAAAGAAAATATTTTAACAGGCTATAACCAATAAATATATATGAAAATGTTCACTAGAACACACACTTTTTGAGCGATGCTAGACTCCTGCAGGCCCAGGCATCTCTCACAGTTGTTTTTATATCCATTAAAATGTAAACTCTAAGTGCAACAAAAGTGTCCTGTCCAGGGTTGAGCAAGGCTCAAAGGCCCAGCTGCAGCCCCTGCCTGGGACAGACAGTTTGTTAAAATATACCCTGTTTTCACGTTAAGTCAAGAGAGCAACAGGAGAAAATAAAAGTGTAGAACCTCGTGCTGCCAACTGCCTTCTGTGGCGAGAGGGGGATGGACCTGGAGCTGAGATGGGAGGCAGCGGAATGGGCAAACCTTCAGTCCTGACAACTTGCCTGCCCTCACCTCCCAGATTTTCCATAAAAGACAAATATATATATATATAGACAGCTCTGATTTTCAGGATCTCTCACCATCCCTGAGCCCTCTGAAGACTATAATTGATGGGGGCGGGGTATAGATAGTAATGTCCTAGAGCAGGAAAATGTGTGACTAGAAATGGAGGCAGTGCCCAATCAACCTCAAATAGATGTGAAGAAATTTGAAGTTTCAGGAAGGCGGGAGGGGGACGTGTTTCGTGCCCTTGGGTTTTTGA